>NC_090924.1:1398893667-1399502076 GCF_040938575.1 Ambystoma mexicanum
GCAGATGAGTAGGTGCACGGCCAGTCAAATGGGAAGATGAATAGGTGCATGGGCAGTCAAATGGGCAGATGAATAGGTGCACGGCCAGTCAAATGGGCAGATGAATAGGTGCATGGGCAGTCAAATGGGCAGATGAATAGGTGCACGGCCAGTCAAATGGGCAGATGAATAGGTGCATGGCCAGTCAAATGGGCAGAGTAATAGGTGCACGGCCAGTCAAATGGGCAGATGAATAGGTGAGGGCCAGTCAAATGGGCAGATGAATAGGTGCACGGCCGGTCAAATGGGCAGATAAATAGGTGCACAGCCAGTCAAATGGGCAGATGAATAGGTGCACGGGCAGTCAAATGAGCAGATGAATAGGTGCACGGGTAGTCAAATGGGCAGATGAATAGGTGCACAGCCAGTCAAATGGGCAGATGAATAGGTGCATGGGCAGTGAAATGGGCAGATGAATAGGTGCACGGCCAGTCAAATGGGCAGATGAATAGGTGCATGGGCAGTCAAATGGGCAGATGATTAGGTACACGGCCAGTCAAATGGGCAGATGAATAAGTGCATGGCCAATCAAATGGGCAGATGAACAGGTGCACGGTCAGTCAAATGGGAAGATGAATAGGTGCATGGGCAGTCAAACGGGCAGATGAATAGGTACACGTCCAGTCAAATGGAAAGATGAATAGGTGCACGGGCAGTCAAATGGGCAGATGAATAGCTGCACAGCCAGTGAAATGGGCAGATGAATAGGTGCACGGCCAGTCAAATGGGCAAATAAATAGGTGCATGGCCAGTCAAATGGGCAGATGAATTGCTGCACGTCCAGTCAAATGGGCAGATGAATAGTTGCATGGCCAGTCAAATGGGCAAATAAATAGGTGCATGGCCAGTCAAAGGGCAGATGAATAGGTGCATGGCCAGTCAAATGGAAAGATGAATAGGTGCACGGCTAGTCAAATGGGCAGATGAATAGGTGCACAGCCAGTCAAATGGGCAGATGAATAGGTGCATGGCCAGTCAAATGGGCAGATGAATAGGTACACGTCCAGTCAAATGGGCAGAGGAATAGGTGCACGGCCAATCAAATGGGCAGATGCATAGGTGCATGGCCAGTCAAATGGGCAGATTAATAGGTGCACGGCCAGTCAAATGGGCAGATGAATAGGTGCGTGGCCAGTCAAATGGGCAGATGATTAGGTACACGGCCAGTCAAATGGGCAGATGAATAGGTGCGTGGCCAGTCAAATGGGCAGATGAATAGGTGCACGGCCAGTCAAATGGGCAGATGAATAGGTGCATGGCCAGTCAAATGGGCAGATGAATAGGTGCACGGTCAGTCAAATGGGAAGATGAATAGGTGCATGGGCAGTCAAATGGGCAGATGAATAGGTGCACGGCCAGTCAAATGGGCAGATGAATAGGTGCATGGCCAGTCAAATGGGCAGATGAATAGGTGCGTGGCCAGTCAAATGGGCAGATGAATAGGTGCACGGCCAGTCAAATCGGCAGATGAATAGGTGCATGGCCAGTCAAATGGGCAGATGAATAGGTGCACAGCCAGTCAAATGGGAAGATGAATAGGTGCACGGCCAGTCAAATGGGCAAATCAATAGGTGCATGGGCAGTCAAATGGGCAGATGAATAGGTGCATGGGCAGTCAAATGGGCAGATGAATAGGTGCACGGCCAGTCAAATGGGCAGATGAATAGGTGCATGGGCAGTCAAATGGGCAGATGATTAGATACACGGCCAGTCAAATGGGCAGATGAATAGGTGCATGGCCAGTCAAATGGACAGATGAATAGGTGCATGGCCAGTCAAATGGGCAGATGAATAGGTGCACGGGCAGTCAAATGGGCAGATGAATAGGTGCACGGCCAGTCAAATGGTCAGATGAATAGGTGCATGGGCAGTGAAATGGGCAGATGAATAGGTGCACGGCCAGTCAAATGGGCAGATGAATAGGTGCATGGGCAGTCAAATGGGCAGATGATTAGGTACACGGCCAGTCAAATGGGCAGATGAATAGGTGCATGGCCAGTCAAATGGGCAGATGAACAGGTGCACGGTCAGTCAAATGGGAAGATGAATAGGTGCATGGGCAGTCAAATGGGCAGATGAATAGGTACACGTCCAGTCAAATGGAAAGATGAATAGGTGCACGGGCAGTCAGATGGGCAGATGAATAGCTGCACAGCCAGTCAAATGGGCAGATGAATAGGTGCACGTCCAGTCAAATGGGCAGAGAAATAAGTGCACGGCCAGTCAAATGGGCAGATGAATAGGTACACGTCCAGTGAAATGGGCAGAGGAATAAGTGCACAGCCAGTCAAATGGGCATATTAATAGCTGCAAGGCCAGTCAAAAGGGCAGATCCATAACTGCATGAATAGCCCAATGGGCAGTTGAATAGCTGCACCAGCGTCCAATGAGTAGATAAGTAGCTGTAAAGGTCATTCAAATGGGCAGATGAATAGCTGGACGGCCAGTCAAATGGGCAAATAAATAGGTGCATGGCCAGTCAAATGGGCAGATGAATTGCTGCACGGCCAGTCAAATGGGCAGATGAATAGGTGCATGGCCAGTCAAATGGGCAAATAAATAGGTGCATGGCCAGTCAAAGGGCAGATGAATAGGTGCATGGCCAGTCAAATGGAAAGATGAATAGGTGCACGGCTAGTCAAATGGGCAGATGAATAGGTGCACAGCCAGTCAAATGGACAGATGAATAGGTGCACGGCCAGTCAAATGGGCAGATGAATAGGTACACGTCCAGTCAAATGGGCAGAGGAATAGGTGCACGGCCAGTCAAATGGGCAGATGCATAGGTGCATGGCCAGTCAAATGGGCAGATTAATAGGTGCACGGCCAGTCAAATGGGTAGATGAATAGGTGCGTGGCCAGTCAAATGGGCAGATGATTAGGTACACGGCCAGTCAAATGGGCAGATGAATAGGTGCGTGGCCAGTCAAATGGGCAGATGAATAGGTGCACGGCCAGTCAAATGGGCAGATGAATAGGTGCATGGCCAGTCAAATGGGCAGATGAATAGGTGCACGGTCAGTCAAATGGGAAGATGAATAGGTGCATGGGCAGTCAAATGGGCAGATGATTAGGTACATGGCCAGTCAAATGGGCAGATGAATGGGTGCATGGCCAGTCAAATGGACAGATGAATAGGTGCATGGCCAGTCAAATGGGCAGATGAATAGGTACACGGCCAGTCAAATGGGCAGATGAATAGGTGCACGGTCAGTCAAATGGGAAGATGAATAGGTGCATGGGCAGTCAAATGGGCAGATTAATAGGTACACGTCCAGTCAAATGGAAAGATGATTAGGTGCACTGCCAGTCAAATGGGCAGATGAATAGGTGCGTGGCCAGTCAAATGGGCAGATGAATAGGTGCACGGTCAGTCAAATGGGCAGATGAATAGGTGCATGGCCAGTCAAATGGGCAGATAAATAGGTGCACGGCCAGTCAAATGGGAAGATGAATAGGTGCATGGGCAGTCAAATGGGCAGATGAATAGGTGCACGGCCAGTCAAATGGGCAGATGAATAGGTGCATGGGCAGTCAAATGGGCAGATGAATAGGTGCACGGCCAGTCAAATGGGCAGATGAATAGGTGCATGGCCAGTCAAATGGGCAGATGTTAGGTGCACGGCCAGTCAAATGGGCAGATGAATAGGTGCAGGGCCAGTCAAATGGGCAGATGAATAGGTGCACGGCCAGTGAAATGGGCAGATGAATAGGTGCACGGCCAGTGAAATGGGCAGATGAATAGGTGCACAGCCAGTCAAATGGGCAGATGAATAGGTGCACGGGCAGTCAAATGAGCAGATGAATAGGTGCACGGGCAGTCAAATGGGCAGATGAATAGGTGCACGGCCACTCAAATGGGCAGATGAATAGGTGCATGGGCAGTGAAATGGGCAGATGAATAGGTGCACGGCCAGTCAAATGGGCAGATGAATAGGTGCATAGGCAGTCAAATGGGCAGATGACTAGGTACACGGCCAGTCAAATGGGCAGATGAATAGGTGCATGGCCAGTCAAATGGGCAGATGAATAGGTGCGTGGCCAGTCAAATGGGCAGATGATTAGGTACATGGCCAGTCAAATGGGCAGATGAATAGGTGCGTGGCCAGTCAAATGGGCAGATGAATAGGTGCACGGCCAGTCAAATGGGAAGATGAATAGGTGCATGGGCAGTCAAATGGGCAGATGAATAGGTACACGGCCAGTCAAATGGGCAGATGAATAGGTGCATGGCCAGTCAAATGGGCAGATGAATAGGTGCGTGGCCAGTCAAATGGGCAGATGAATAGGTGCACGGCCAGTCAAATGGGCAGATGAATAGGTGCATGGCCAGTGAAATGGGCAGATGAATAGGTGCACGGCCAGTCAAATGGGCAGATGAATAGGTGCATGGCCAGTCAAATGGGCAGATGAATAGGTGCACGGCCAGTCAAATGGGCAGATGAATAGGTGCACGTCCAGTCAAATGGGCAGATGAATAGGTGCATGGGCAGTCACATGGGCAGATGAATAGGTGCACGGCCAGTCAAATGGGCAGATGAATAGGTGCATGGGCAGTCAAATGGGCAGATGATTAGGTACACGGTCAGTCAAATGGGCAGATGAATAGGTGCATGGCCAGTCAAATGGACAGATGAATAGGTGCATGGCCAGTCAAATGGGCAGATGAATAGGTGCATGGCCAGTCAAATGGGCAGATGAATAGGTGCACGGCCAGTCAAATGGGCAGATGAATAAGTGCACGGCCAGTCAAATGGGCAGATGAATAGGTGCACGGCCACTCAAATGGGCAGATGAATAGGTGCATGGGCAGTGAAATGGGCAGATGAATAGGTGCACGGCCAGTCAAATGGGCAGATGAATAGGTGCATAGGCAGTCAAATGGGCAGATGACTAGGTACACGGCCAGTCAAATGGGCAGATGAATAGGTGCATGGCCAGTCAAATGGGCAGATGAACAGGTGCACGGTCAGTCAAATGGGAAGATGAATAGGTGCATGGGCAGATGAATAGGTACACGTCCAGTCAAATGGAAAGATGAATAGGTGCACGGGCAGTCAAATGGGCAGATGAATAGGTGCACATCCAGTCAAATGGGCAGAGAAATAAGTGCACGGCAAGTCAAATGAGCAGATGAATAGGTACACGTCCAGTGAAATGGGCAGAGGAATAAGTGCACAGCCAGTCAAATTGGCATATTAATAGCTGCAAGGCCAGTCAAAAGGGCAGATCCATAACTGCATGAATAGCCCAATGGGCAGTTGAATAGCTGCACCACCGTCCAATGAGTAGATAAGTAGCTGTAAAGGTCATTCAAATGGGCAGATGAATAGCTGGATGGCCAGTCAAATGGGCAAATAAATAGGTGCATGGCCAGTCAAATGGGCAGATGAATTGCTGCACGGCCAGTCAAATGGGCAGATGAATAGGTACATGGCCAGTCGAATGGGCAAATAAATAGGTGCATGGCCAGTCAAAGGGCAGATGAATAGGTGCATGGCCAGACAAATGGAAAGATGAATAGGTGCACGGCTAGTCAAATGGGCAGATGAATAGGTGCACAGCCAGTCAAATGGGCAGATGAATAGGTACACGTCCAGTCAAATGGGCAGAGGAATAGGTTCACGGCCAGTCAAATGGGCAGATGCATAGGTGCATGGCCAGTCAAATGGGCAGATTAATAGGTGCACGGCCAGTCAAATGGGCAGATGAATAGGTGCATGGCCAGTCAAATGGGCAGATGATTAGGTACATGGCCAGTCAAATGGGCAGATGAATAGGTGCGTGGCCAGTCAAATGGGCAGATGATTAGGTACATGGCCAGTCAAATGGGCAGATGAATAGGTGCGTGGCCAGTCAAATGGGCAGATGAATAGGTGCACGGCCAGTCAAATGGGAAGATGAATAGGTGCATGGGCAGTCAAATGGGCAGATGAATAGGTACACGGCCAGTCAAATGGGCAGATGAATAGGTGCATGGCCAGTCAAATGGGCAGATGAATAGGTGCGTGGCCAGTCAAATGGGCAGATGAATAGGTGCACGGCCAGTCAAATGGGCAGATGAATAGGTGCATGGCCAGTCAAATGGGCAGATGAATAGGTGCACGGCCAGTCAAATGGGCAGATGAATAGGTGCATGGCCAGTCAAATGGGCAGATGAATAGGTGCACGGCCAGTCAAATGGGCAGATGAATAGGTGCACGTCCAGTCAAATGGGCAGATGAATAGGTGCATGGGCAGTCACATGGGCAGATGAATAGGTGCACGGCCAGTCAAATGGGCAGATGAATAGGTGCATGGGCAGTCAAATGGGCAGATGATTAGGTACACGGTCAGTCAAATGGGCAGATGAATAGGTTCATGGCCAGTCAAATGGACAGATGAATAGGTGCATGGCCAGTCAAATGGGCAGATGAATAGGTGCACGGCCAGTCAAATGGGCAGATGAATAGGTGCACGGTCAGTCAAATGGGAAGATGAATAGGTGCATGGGCAGTCAAATGGGCAGATGAATAGCTGCACAGCCAGTCAAATGGGCAGATGAATAGGTGCACGTCCAGTCAAATGGGCAGAGAAATAGGTGCACGGCCAGTCAAATGGGCAGATGAATAGGTACACGTCCAGTGAAATCGGCAGATGAATAGGTGCACAGCCAGTCAAATGGGCAGATTAATAGCTGCAAGGCCAGTCAAAAGGGCAGATCCATAACTGCATGGATAGCCCAATGGGCAGTTGAATAGCTGCACCACCGTCCAATGAGTAGATAAGTAGCTGTAAAGGTCATTCAAATGGGCAGATGAATAGCTGGACGGCCAGTCAAATGGGCAAATAAATAGGTGCATGGCCAGTCAAATGGGCAGATGAATTGCTGCACGTCCAGTCAAATGGGCAGATGAATAGGTGCATGGCCAGTCAAATGGGCAAATAAATAGGTGCATGGCCAGTTAAAAGGGCAGATGAATAGGTGCATGGCCAGTCAAATGGAAAGATGAATAGGTGCACGGCTAGTCAAATGGGCAGATGAATAGGTGCACAGCCAGTCAAATGGGCAGATTAATAGCTGTGAGGCCAGTCAAAAGGGCAGATCAATAGCTGCATGGATAGCCCAATGGGCAGTTGAATAGCTGCTCCACCGTCCAATGGGTAGATAAGTAGCTGTAAGGCCAGTCAAAGGGGCAGATGAATAGCTGAACAGCCAGTCAAATTGGCAAATAAACAGATGCATGGCCAGTCAAATGGGAAGATGAATAGTTGCACGACCAGTCAAATGGGCAGATGAATAGGTGCATGGCAAGTCAAATGGGCAGATGAATAGTTACACGGATAGCCCAATGGTCAGTTGAATAACTGCATGTCCCGTCAAATGGCCAGATAAGTAGCTGTAAGGCCGGTCAAATGGGCAGATGAATAGGTGCACGGCCAGTCAAATGGAAAGATGAATAGCTGCACGATTAGGCAAATGGGCAGAAGAATAGCTGCACGGCCAGTCAAATGGAAAGATGAATAGCTGCACGATTAGTCAAATGGGCAGATGACTAGGTGCACGACCAGTCAAATGGACGGCGAGTCAAATGGGTAGCTGCACGTCCAGTCAAATGGGCAGATGAATAGCTGCACGGCCACTCAAATGGGCAGATGGATAGCTGCATGGCCAGTCAAATGGGCAGATGGATAGCAGCACGGCCAGTCGGGCAGATCAATAGCTGCACGGATAGCCCAATGGGCAGTTGAATAGCTGCACCGCCTGTCCAATGGGCAGATAAGTAGCTGTAAGGCCAGTCAAATGGGCAGTTGAATAGGTGCGCGGCCAGTCAAATGGAAAGATGAATATCTGCACAATTAGGCAAATGGGCCGATGAATAGCTGCACGGCCAGTCAAATGAAAAGATGAATAGCTGCATGATTAGTCAAATGGGCACATGAATAGTTGCACTGTCAGTCAACTGGGCAGATGAATACCTGCACAGCCAGTCGAATGGACAGATGAATAGCTGCACTGCAAGTGAAATGGACAGACGAATAGCTCCAAGGACAGCCCAATGGACATTTGAATAGCTGCACCTCCCGTCCAATGGGCAGATAAGTAGCTGTAAGGCCAGTCTAATTGGCAGATGAATCGGTGCACGGCCAGTCAAATTGAAAGATGAATTGCTGCACGACCAGTCAAATGGGCAGATGAATAGTTGCATGACCAGTCAAATGGGCAGATCAATAGCTGCTCGGCCAGCCCAATGGGCCGTTGAATAGCTGTACATCCTGTCAAATGGGCAGATAAGTAGTTGTAAGGCCAGTCAACTGGGCAGATTAATACCTGCACGGCTAGTCAAATGGACAGATGAATAGCTGCACTGCCAGTCAGATGGACAGATGAATAGCTCCATATACAGCCCAATGGGCAGTTAAATAGCTCCAACGCCTGTCAAATGGGCAGATAAGTAGTTGTAAGTCCAGTCAACTGGGCAGATTAATACCTGCACGGCTAGTCAAATGGACAGATGAATAGCTGCACTGCCAGTCAGATGGACAGATGAATAGCTCCATATACAGCCCAATGGGCAGTTAAATAGCTCCAACGCCTGTCAAATGGGCAGATAAGTAGCTACACGGCCAGTCAAATTGAAAGATGAATAGCTACACAACCAGTCAAATGGTCAGATGAATAGCTGCATGGCCAGTCAAATAGACAGATGAATTGCTGCACAGCAAGTCAAATGGACAGATGAATAGCTGCTCTGCCAGTTAAATGGACAGATTGAAAAGTCCCAGAGTAAATACAACCAACTAACAAAATAAGCCAGGAGATTGCTTTGCAAGGATAACAAGGTTTACTCGTAAAAAATACAAGTGCCAGCAAAGAACTCTGCTGCTCGAGAGTGCTCTAGTCTTACATTAGCAAACATGGGTTTATAAACCTAGAATTCGTCATTCACATAAGGGATGAGTTGGAGCAACTGATTGGAGGCACCCTACACATGGACCTGCTCCATAGGGAATGCCAGGCGGTAATTGGCTGGCTCTGCCCCATTGATCTTGGTGCATGTGGGTCAGCTGGGCTCATTCTCACAGTGAAGGTCAGGGCATGCATAAAGTACAATGTTTCTGACTAAACTAAACAACTAAGGCAGACTATTCATGCATTATGGAAGGCACCTCGGCGGCACAGGAAAGGGGTGCCATGGAGAGGTGAGAGTAAAATACAGTCTTACTGACCAATACATTTGGGGCTTCAATGATACCACAGTTCCCGTACCCCGCGTCTGCCCTTTGGGGATTGATCTTTGATGTACCCTTCCCAGTTCCTCATGTTACAGGAGACGTGTGTGTCAGCTGGAGACAAACACAGTCATGCAGGCTTTTTGGTCTGTGGTGGACACTTTATGGAGGTTAGGACCTGGGGGTCTTATGTTTATCAAGAATGCAGAGGTGTGGGGGTTGATTGAGTGGTGTGGTGCTGGCTCTGGCCTGGCTAGGTGGGGGTTAGAGGCCTGATGGCAGGTTAGTGGAGATGAATGGACACAGTGCAGAGCCTGATGCAGGCTCACGCTCCTCGACGAGCGCATACCTAGAGGCGATACTAAATATTCTCAACACTGAAGGGATGAGAGGGAAATGGACTTCTGTGTGAACAGGGCTCAAGCGGAGCCAGGATGTGATGTAGAAATTGGGATTTGTGGCTTGGCAACATGAGCAGCGTGAGCCTGCGTCCTGTCGCTGTTGGGCTTAACACAAAATGGTGTTGCGGAGTGTGGGTATTTCTAGTGCTAAGCACCTACTTCTATGCGCTGCAGGGTCTTTGTATGGCATTTGGTGATGCATAGTGCTCTCCCCTTGAAGGTTATATTGCCTCATATGGGGGCTGCCTTATTTGGAAGCACCTAGGGGGGGGGTGGGATAGACTCATTTCCATCCCAACATTCTCCCCTTATGTTACTTCTACAGTAACAAATTCACCCCCAATACTTCTGCTCATTGGCACTTCTTTCAGCTTCTTCCCATGCGGTTGTACCTTTTATAGGCATCGATGCTCTACAGACACTTCTTAGACTTTCTCCTGCATGCCTGAATTCTGTTCAGGCATGCAGGTCATGCATATGCATCCCCCGTCCCCAGCTAAATCTACCCAAACTTCCTTGTAATGTTTGGGGTCTGGAGGCGGTACAATGGTGGTGTGGTACAGAGTGTCTACTTCATCGCCCATGGAGAGAGCTATCATGCGGTGTTTGGGGCCATCGTTCTGCTCAGTTTGGATCTCTACTTCCTATGTGTCGTGTATTATTAGCTTTCTCAATTGTCACCATCATCATTGCACTATAAGGTACTGCTTTGGCACGACAACGGAGACCCAATTGGCACGTGCAGAAGATCATCAAAATTACCACGATGATAGGGACCAGAATTTACACCAATGTTCCGAGCCAGATTGGAACCAAGCTGAATGCCATAGTCACCCAATTGTCTACCTGGATCCCAGCTTCCTTCTTCATTTTTACCCCCAGTTCAAGTACTACTGCAATGAAATTTGATAGTGTCCCCTTTTCAGCATCTGCAGAAATCCAGATCTTTTTGCATACACTGCCCTCCATTGCTGTCAAAAGGTCGAGAATGTATCTATTCTGCATTGTCATTAGTCTGAAGGCTCTCAATTCCACTTTGATGATGTTGAACCCTTATTCAGTATTGTTTGCAAGCTGAATCAAATCCCATATAACAATTTGGAGCCATTTGGCGTTGACCCTTGTCTGGATGCTGGGCACTAGGGATGCAAAAAATATCTCTGCAGAACTATACCATTTATATTCGTCACATATTTGTGCGAGTCGATCAGATGAGTCTTGAGACAAGTAGTTGGATGATCGTTTCTTTCTTCTGAGTCGATCATGGCGTTCTTTTTCTGGGATACGGAAGTCTGGAGGTTGTATAGTGGATATTATTTCTGTCGCTTCTGGCACCGCTTGTCTTCGTCAGACATAGGTTCCCACTTCAGGTGTCCTTCGGTTACTACTAGCAGGGCTGAGTGTAGCATTGTAAGAAAACAGTAGCCCCTCGATGATGGCTGGAGGTGCAAGTACGATTTCTGGCAACAGACCCAGTAGTAATCCATCAGCGCCGCAATGCCTTTTCAGAGATCTGGAATGAGCAGTGTTCAATTGCATCGTTTGTTAGCCCCAACGAAACAGTTCCTTCACTGTAAAAACAAAGTTCATAGCTTTCTTCTTGGTGTACTTTCACTGGCTTTTCAATTGCTGAGATCCACGTCAGTTTTGCGACATGTTCAGTCCATATTTGTGCCCATGCTTGTTCTACAAGGGCTAGTGTTTTTTCGGGGTATCCGACAAGTCCTTCTGCTTTGCACACAAGAGTTGTTTCTTGCCACTTATTGTCTGTATACTTTTCTCCCTGTATGGCTAGGTGCACATCTTTGAAACAGTTGGGGTTGGTGGAACTTGTTTTGCATTTTTGGTTGTCTGGCTCAGTGAGTTGTAGATGGACGCTTCGTGCCTGAAAAGTGCCTTTTACTCTAGATAATGCAAGATGAATTAGACATTGTGTTTCTACTAATGCTACCTCTTGTGGTACTAAGACTTTCTGTGCTCTTCTTACTGGCGATAGTCACTATTTTGTGGGGGGACAGGTGGCGGTGCTTACTGGGCTGTGTGCGCAATTGGAACAATGCCAAGGGTAAGCAGTATACCCAATTCTTGTTTTGGGTGTTACACAGTTTGGACAATCTTCTTTAAAGGAGGCTGTTTAGTTTTTCTAGCTTCTTGTTTGCTTGTGGGTGGTAAATGGAGCACAGTTTGTGTTTTATTCCAAATAAGCTTCTCACTTCTATGAACAGCTTGTTGAAAAAGTGAGTCCCGTTGTCTGATCACAGGACGTCACATACTCCCCATTGGGGGAATACCTCCCTCACAAGAATTTTCACAGCACACTTGGCATCAGGGTGGGAACATAGGCCTGCTTCCACCCATTGAGAGAATGGACACACCACCACAATCAGGTATCGCGCCCCATTGCACCTTTCTCCCATGTCTGCATAATCAATGTGCAGCTCATGGGAAGGGCCCACAGGGCGGGGTTATGTTCCTCGTCGAGTTCTCAATGTCATCCAAGTGCTGATCACTTGACATCTGGTACACGGACCACCATCTGTGTTAGGTGCTCCTGCAAATTTGGAATGAACCAATCTTCATGGAGATTGGCAGCAATATGTTGTTTAGAACTGTGTGATGGAAAGTGCAATTGTTCAAATGTTGTCTATAATAGTTCGACAGGCATGGCAACATTTCCCATTGCATGTTGTCACCACAAGAGATCTGTTGGTGACTAGGTGCACCCGCATTTAAGCCATAAGTCCTGTTCTTTAGTTGGTGCTGTGCGTTGCAATTCAATGATTTATGCTATGGGGAGGGATGTGTATGTGTCTGCTGTCTGACACGTGTCTTGTGTAGCTATGACATATTCGGAACCCATAGGTATTGGGAGGTAAGCTGCTTTTTAGGCTGCTGTGTCAACGGCAGCATGCCCCAAGGAAATCTAATCTGTGTTTTGGGTATGAGCTAGATATTTAATGACTGCTACTACAGAAGGCTCTGTGAGGGCCAACATCAATGTGTTCAACAAGTCTACATGTTGCGCTGGGAACCACCTGCCCTTCTGAACCCTCTACTTCTCCATCAGGATAGACCTGCCATTTGAATGTGAAAACAGGTAGAATTCCTGCTTGTAATCGGGGGATGCTAGAACTGGAGCTGTCGAAATTACATCTTTTTGGACATTAAACCTAGTTATCATCTCTGCTGTCCACTGGATTGTTGTTCCCTCCTTTTGTGCCTCCTTCAGGCCTTGTAGGAGTGGCCTTGTGTATGCTGCATAGTCTAAAATCCAGGCTGTGCAATAATTGCAAAGCCCTAGGAACAGTTGCATTTATTTTACCGTTGTTGGTCTAGCAGTGGCACTCATTGTGGCAGCTATGTCTGGGATTATTCTTTTGCCATCTTTGTAGATGAGCTGGCCCAAGTACAATACTTCTGGTAAACAATACTGGAGTTTTTTTCTTATCCACTTTGTACCCTTTTTGTGCTAGGATCTGGAGTAAGGCCATGGAGTCCCTTCCTTCCTCTACTTCCTTGGACAGGAGGTACTGTTTTACTCTTGGCAGTACTGCACCTGGTTTCAGTGTTATTCTTACTGGAGTCACTTCCTTTAGCATTCCTACATCATGGGGGTTTGTTGTCCACAAGTGTGGTGGAACCTGCTATAGGTCACGTTCACAGAATGACGGGGGCCCACTAACAATGGCCATGAGGGGGCTCTGTACTTTTCGATACTGTACCATGATGTCACAAAGTATACACATCTCAAGAACTATCTCCCCATCATTATTGTCATCTTTGAACAAATCCTCATCTGTCAGCTCTCGTGCGGGTATATTGGGGTCAATGCATAACACTGTGCTCCACTGGCATCAATGGATATCTGTTCCCAGTACTACAATTCTCTTTGCAGACACCTATAACCCTTCTAGGTCTAAGGACAGTATAGTACTAGCAACCACTTCAGGGAGTGCTAACGGTTTAAAAATGAAATCGGTAGGTCCTCTCCACTCTTTCCTGGTAATGTGGGCTACTGCTCTGGCAACCACTCTAATGCCATAGATGAACATGTCTGGTCTCACAGGTATCCCTCTCACCACCATCTCATTAGCCACTACATGTATCACCAGGATTGCTCGGAGAGTGCACATGCCGGGTGTGGTGCATGCAACCCTTCTATCTATAAATAATATGGTTATGTTAAGTTTGCTGAGCAGGTCTCTTCCCAGTAAGTTGACAAGGGAGTTTTCATAGTAAAGGAGGGGTGCCCGGACAATCTTTCCTCCGATTTTGACATCTAAATCTTCTGTGTATGTAACTTTAACTACAGCCCCAGTGAATTCCTTTGTGTCGAAAGATTTTCCTGATAGCGGGAAGTCGCCTTCACTTATGCATGACTTTTCCGCCCCTGAGTTCACCATGAAGATGAATTGCTTATTTACTATCTCTGCCCCCACCAGCAGTTCCTCTTCTGGGTGCAAGGTCATTGATAGTACTCGACACGTGAATGCTCTCTGTGGGCCACCCTAGTCAGTATAGGTGTCTGTCCCCGGAAACGAAAAGGGGTTCACCCCTACCACGGTTGCTCACTGATATGGGGCCGCAGCACCATTGGGTGCAGTGGCGAAAGGGTGTCTATTTTCCTCACCATGTGAGTTGGTGCAGGATTGATTTTGAATCTTTGCCCCTACTATGCCACCAGGTAGGTTGCAAGCCCCTGAGCCTGCTCCAGCAGCCACACTGCCTTTTTTGAAATATTTTGCACACCACGCATGGTCCGTTGTCTGCCTCTGCCCTTCCGTCCCCGCTTTATGGTTCTCCTCCTTCTCCCCACCCCCTCCCCTGATTGGTCTGGCAATCCTCCTTTGCTGCTACCAGGCCTACGTTACTGCAGGCCCGGCTTCCTTGGCCGCTACTCTGCCACCAGGTAGGTTGCAAGCCCCTGAGCCTGCTCCAGCAGCCACACTGCCTTTTTTGAATTATTTTGTGCACCATGCGCGGTCCATTGCCTGCCTGCTTCCCTTCGTTCCCCGCTTCCTGGTTATCCTCCTTCTCCCGCCCCCTCCACTGATTGGTCCAGCACTTCTCTTAGCGCATCCCTCCAGGGCAGCCCCATGAGGCGCTCCAGCTAGCGTCTGCAGGAGAAGCAGAGGAAGCCAGTGGCCAGCCATCAACCAGCAGTGACTAAGTAAGGTAGGAGTGGCCCGGGTTAGGAAAAGAGCCTTCACTCTACCCTGAAAACCAGGCCACATATCAGACTCTCAAACTTAGGTGTGTTTTTCTCAGTTAATTTAATTGCATTGTGAAAGTCTTTAAAAATTGCATTGTGAAACCTAGGCCTTTTTCCCCACTATACAGGACTCTCAGACTTAGGTGTGTTTTTCTCCGGTATTAAATTGCATTATCAAACTAGTGCCGTTCTGTAGTTTTGCCTCCTAGCAATGCATTCATCTAACAAACTTTCTACCATTATCTAAACTCCTGTCATGCTGTCCAATTGTCTACTATTGTCTCATCTCTCTCTGTCTTGTCTGCTTGCGCCCTTTCCTGTGTCATTCCCAAGTGTTCTCCCCACCCCCTCCCACACCCTTCCTCATCCCTCCTCTCCCTTCCTACTCTATGGCGCTCTCTGTCTCCTCTATCTTTTCTAACTGCTTCTCTATTGACTATCCTGCTCTCCTCACTAAATCTGGTAGGAAGACGTTTAAAAAGGACATCCTGGAGTGCAACCCAGGCCTCCCTATTGCTGATACCTATACCAGTTCTTCCTCCAGGCAAACCCTCATCGACATCCTCATTGTCGTTCCCTTGCCAAACCTATGGACTCTACATATGGTCCTTTCTCTTCTTCTCCCATTAATCGTGGCACCCGGTGCAGGCCCTACTGGCCTCCTTCCACTCCTCTAAGTTCATCATTTATGTTTACTTGAATGGTACCATCTTGGACCGAGGCCTTCAAGCCAACCTTCTCCTCTTTGATAGACGCTTCCTGCACCTCATAAATTTCCTTTCTTCTCCTGCTGTCCCCTCTCTCCCCTCCGCGGCATCCTCGCCTCCTCCTGCTGTCTCCTTCTTGGAAACCTTGCCCTCTCCTCCTCCCTATTCTGCCCTGCCCTTGGGCTTCTTCTACACCTCCGCAGGGCGTACCTCTGATTTGTACGCCTCCCCGGAAGTCTTTCAAGGATGGACACCACCTCCATATTGCCACGCTAAACTCTCGCTCAGCTGTCAAACACTCCTCTGACATCTGCCGCATCTTGGAGGAAATTGACCTCAATGTCCTCTGTCTCACTGAGACATGGTTCATGGCCAGCTCTGTCACGAGCTTTGACACTCTCCTTGCTGATGGCTACAAGATCCTCTCTGCACCCAGATCCAACCGTTCCGGAGGGGGTGTAGCCCTGATCTTCCCTGAGTGGGCTCCTGCCTCTGTCATTCCTACGCAGGCGTACTCATCTTTTGAATGCCTCGTCTGCAGGCTCTCTCACTCCCCTAGCCATTCCTTTACTGTGGCTACCATTTATTGGCCACCAAGTCAGATCTCCTCCTTCCTCTCTGAGTGGGAAAACCTCTCCTCTTCCATCCTGGTTTCGACCACTCAACTCCTCCTTCTTAGAGACTTTAACATCCACCTGGATGCTTCCTGTCCTTCCTCTGGACTCTTTCTCGACTTCTGCGACTCTCTCTCACTCTCTATTCTCCCCTCGGGCGGACTCACTCTGCAGGGCACACTCTGGATTTTCTGATCTATTCAGACATTCCCCTGTCGATCCCTCTCACCACTCCTCTCTCCTGGAGTGATCACATTCTCCTTTCCTCCCTGCTCACCCTCTCTACCCCTCAGACCAAGCCAACCCATGAAGCGTGTGTCAGTTGAGTCTTTCGCTGTCACTTTCTCACTCCTCCACACCCCATTGGCTGACTCACACCCTGACACAGCCCTTTCCATGCTCTACTCAGCTATATCTGATACCCTCGATGTTCTTGCCCCAGTCATGAGGATCTGCTTGAAGCCCAAAGCCAAGTGCAACTCTTGGTACGACTCAGACCTTGTCACCCTTAAATGCAAGTGCAGGGTGGCTGAGAGGAAATGGCGTGCTTCTGGTACATCCTCTGACAAACTGGCCTGCCGCCTGCTCCAAAGGCAATACCGGCTCTCTGTCCACACCAAGAGGAGAGCCCTCATCCAAGCCCGCGTCTCTGCAGCATCTAACAACTGGGACAAACTCTTTAAAATCTGCAAGGAGCTGGCCGATGGGAAGCTAATCTGGTAAATAATTGAATAGTTGAAAAACGGTCTGTAGCTTGGGTGAGATTATAGATCATGTAATGATTAGATGGATGGGTGAATAAACAAAGGGATGGGTGAATGGGTGGCTGTAGTATGTCAATCTGCTAATGTATTGTTGCCGGCTAGTAGCTGCTACCCCAGCTGCAGGCTGTCTATAAAATCAGGGGTTAAACTAACCGACCAACTTCACAATTCACTCAAGGCCAAAAGGTTTGGAAAAGAAAGACAGTTGGTGCACCTCCAGGAGGTGCCAACTAGCAAACAATCCTGCAGGTAAAATACTGTATACTTTAATTCCACCATCAATTGAATCATTTAAAGTTACGTCACAATAGTGGCATCAAGACCTTTGATACTAGAGGGCACCGGGATATTGGCATTGCAGGAAGATGGCTGAAAATGCTACAAGATACAGTGTTTTTCAAAATTCATCATTTTTTTCATTAACAATGGGAGCTGAACAACTAAATATGCCTGCAATGTATGTCCTCTGAGCCAAAGTGTGCTGAAGGAGCATGACATTAGAAAAGGACTTGGTAATGTCTCAGTGGATCTAGTAGAAGCTTGCAGGTGACAGATGCATCCGCCTTTCATCCTCCTATGGCTGATACAGTGATTAACAGAGCATGCAGTAGTACCCGCTATTATTCCTGCACCTAGATACATGTGTGGTGTGCTGTGATAAGGATGTTCCATGCACACTCTTTGGTGACTGCGCCACCTCCCTTGTGGCCCGTGAGCCTCCCATCAAGTCCACCCAGGTAACAGGCCTTGTGGTTTCCATCCAAATCAAGTATCCCATTCCACCTCCATTGATAGATATAAGCCTTCTGAATCTATGATTGCTATGGGGCATGTAAGAGAGTCTGGAAAGAAATAGGGACCACTGACAAATAATAGCCACATAACCGTATAATATATATATATATATATATATATATATATATATATATATATATATATTTCACTGTGTGAGGCAGAACGGAATCAGGGGTTTCAAGCAGGTTTGCCATCAGTGATAAATACGTTGGTGGTGTGTATATTATTATTATTATTATTATTATTATTATATAGTCTTGATCATTTTAGTTAGGATGCTTATATAGTGCTCATGCCATCAAACAGCCTGAGTGTAGGTGCTGTGAAAGTCGAAGGGCAGCGTTGCCAGCTGGAGAGACAAGGTTTGTTGAACTCCACTACGTCTACTTCTATGAGGAGACATATTGGGGTGATGCTCAAAAAGGTTCTGTTATGTTATGTTATGTTATTGTAACTTATAAAGAGTGCGGTCGCCCTGGGGCATCATGGCGCTGGAAAGAAAGACTGCACAGGCGAGGAAACCGATGAAAGGCTAAAAATTAAAACAGGTAGGTTTTGAGAGCTCTTCTAAAGCCAAGATGGTCATCAATGGCTTGCAGTGACGGAGGAATGCTGTTCCACAGTTTGGGGGCGGCAATAGAAAATGCTCTGCCGCCAAGCCTCTCCCGATTGGCTCTAGGAATGGTCAGACGATTGGAGGTCATGGAGCGAAGGTCCCGACCTGGAATATATCTGCTAAATTTGGACTGTAAGAATTCGGCACACAGGGCATGAATAGTCCGATGAACGATACACAGGGATTTGAAGTGAATTTGTTTCTTCACCGGCAGCCAGTGAAGTTTGCGCAGCACTGGTGTAATGTGAGCCCCAAAGGGGAAGCCAGTGGCTAACCTGGCTGCGAGGTTCTGCATGCGTTGGAGGCGATGGATAAGACCAACTGGTTGTGCCAGATATAGTGAATTACAGTAATCCAACCGTGAGATCACCAGCGCAGCCACCACGGGGGAGCGAAGGGCTTCAGGAATCATAGGCATGACCCTTTTGAGGACCCAGATCTGGTGATGAGTGGACTGACAGACGGCTGTAACCTGATTCACCATAGACAGAGAAGCCGAGAGGATGACCCCTAAGTTCTTTACTGATTGGCCTAGGTAGAGGGCCCAATTAAAGAGGCCAAAAAGCAGGGGTCCATAATAGAGGGTTCAGAGGACACCCTACCAATAGTACCTCCGTCTTATCCCCATTCAGTTTTAGCGAGTTCTGGTCCATCCATGTCCCGACTGCCCTTAGACAGTCATGGAGACAGGCTGAAACCTCTGATTGGTCCTGATCTAGGCGAATCAGGATTTGTGTATCATCCGCATATGAGTAACAGTTAAGTCCATAAGAGCAGATGAGACAAATCAGAGCCCAGATATATATATTGAACAGAATAGGTGACAGAGAAGATCCCTGGGGCACCCCACAGATGAGGGTGCGTGGAGCAGAGAGGAAAGGAGGCATAGCAAGGGTCTGGGTACGGTCAGAAAGAAAGGAAGTAAACCAGGCCAGTACAGAGCCGGAAATCCCAATCTGTGAAAGACGGGAGAGGAGGATGGAATGGTCCACCGTGTCGAATGCGGCAGAGAGATCTAATAGGATCAAAGCCCCAGCTCCGCCAGCATCGACAAGTCTGGAAAGGTCATCTTGCACAGAGACAAGGACACTTTCAGTGCCTCTACCAGGCCTGAACCATGCCTGAGCTTGATTCAAATTTTTTGAAGATTCCAGAAAGGAAGACAGTAAAGGAGTAATCAAAGCTTCCAAAAGTTTAGATAGAAAAGGAAGAAGAGAGATAGGACGGAAGTTAGCTGGAATAGAAGGGTCCAGGGAAGGCTTCTTAAGGAGGGGAATCACCCTTGCTGATTTCAACTCCAATGGCACCAGGCCAGTCTGGCATGAATGATTTATCGCCGTCGTAATGTCAGTTAAGATGTCAGGGGCAATCGTCTTCATCATCACGGCCGGGATAGCATCCTCAGTGGAGGAGGACTTGATCTTTGAGATGGCTGCCAGAACTTCTGCTTCAGTAAACAGAGGGAAAGAGGACCAGCTTGCAGGCGTATCAGTGGGAAGAGGGGGGACAAAGCAGGGGGTATCGGGCGGCAATAAAGCAAGACATTTAGCGATGTTAGCTCGGATAACATCGATTTTTGTAATGAAAAAAGAAGCCAAGTCATCACACAGTTTTTGAGATGGTTTAACCATGGAGGTAAGAGTCTCCGAGGAGGCTAATGAATGTACGATGGAGAAGAGGGCTTTAGGTTTGCACAATGAAAGTTCAATTTTCTGGGCAAAAAAGCTGGATTTCACCACTTTTACACTGGTCAAATAAGTAGTCAGGTTTGACTTATAAAGGTCTCTAAGTGCGGGACTATAACATGCACGGCATTTACGTTCAGCTTGTCTAAGTTGAAGGCGAGCTGCTCTAAACTGGTCCGTAAACCAGGGTTTTTTTTTTTTTTTTTTTTTTTTGGCTTTGTAATTTAAATTTTTATTTTCACAGTAAGCAAACATAAATAAATGAACAGCAGTCCATGAAATTCACACATATCAACCAAGTGAAAGCAAAGTAATCAATTCGCCATAAACAATCCAAACATATAAACATCAAAAATAGAACAAGAAGGAAGAAAGGAAAAGAAGAAAAAGAAAAAGAAAAGGAAGAAAGAGAATAAGAGCGTAGAAGTAGAAGACATAAACCAAAAATTTCAATGCAAAATACTATACCTCAGACAAAAGGGCATTACAAAAACCATCACACAAACTATAGGTATTATACAGATTATGAGTGTTCAAGGGTAAGTACATAATACCCCAGATCAAAGATCAGGTTTATCCATATGCATCAAGAAAGCAGCTCCAAATGTCCCAAAATTTTTCAATGTCACCAGTGAGTTTGTAAATGGCTTTTTCATATGTTGAAACAGTAAGTAGCTCCTCCACCCAGTCATCAATGTTAAATGAAGTACTTGATTTCCATGACCTCAATATCAATTTTTTAGCAACCATGCATGCACGAAGCAACCAAACTCTCTTACCAAAGTCAATTTCCTCCAGAGAAGAGTCATCACCCAAAATCAGTAATGAAGCATTCAGGGGGATTGTGACATCTAAGACCAGACTCAACCTCTCAAACCAGGGTTGAGAGGGCAGCCTACGACCCTGAATCAATTTCAAAGGGGCGTAGAGGTTGGCTGCGGTCGTCAGAGAGTGAGAAAGAGAAGTCAGAGATAAAGTGTTCTGAGAGGCACAGCTAGAGGTAATATGGGCACTAAGTGCCTTTGGGTCGACTGCGCGCCACGAACGTAAGAACAGCTTAGGAGGTAGAATTTTTCGGGAGGAGGTAGTGGGTAAAAGAGAACAAGAGACCAGATGATGATCGGACCATGTCACTGATTCAATCTGACCAGGGCACAACACAGAGTCTTTTGCAAATACTACAAGTAAACAGCCCATCGCAAGCAATCACAAGAGCCTTCTTCAGCTCATCGGGCGTGGGAGCAGGATTTGAGCTTTACTGTTCAGTGAGCTCAAATGTGGCTGTGGACTCTCGAGTGGGTACCTTCCCATTGAACAAGTCATTAGGCCATGTTCTTTTTCGCAGAGGGGCAACCGTACCTCTTTTTCTATGTCTAAGGAACTTGGGGTTGGTCACCCTAAGTTACCTAGGGTTATCCAAACATGGACCCCTTGCTCACTGTGCTCAGAGAGATACAGCTCCACCTCACTGATGAGGCCCTAATAGGCCGAAACATGTGTCTGGGGTTGTTGGTGGTACTCTTGTTCAAAGGAGGATTGCCTGGCATTTTGGTGCTGGACTGCTCAAGTGGGCGGGACAAAGACTGATATGCAAATGGTTATTCCTCCTTTGTGAAAGGTATAGTGAGCTAAAATGTGGCTGTGGACTCTCGAGTGGGTATCTTCCCATAGAACAGCTCATTAGGCCGAGTTTGTTCTTGCAGAGGCGCACCGTACAGCTTTTTCTATTTTTAAGGAACTTGGAGTTGGTCACCCTAAGTTACTTAGGGTTATCCAGACGAGGGCACCTTGCTCACTGTGCTCAGAGAGGCCCAGCACCACCTCACTGATGAGGCACGACTAGGCCGAAACAGGTGTCTGGGGTTGCTGGTGATACTCTTGTTCAAAGGAGGATTGCCTAGCATTTCGGTGCTGGATTGCTCATGTAGGCAGGACAAAGACTGATATGCAAATTGATATTCCTCCTTTGTGAGAGGTACAGTGAGCTCAAATGTGGTGGTGGACTCTCCAGTGGGTACCTTCCCATAGAACAGGTCATTTGGCTGTGTTTGTTCTTGCAGAGGGGTGCCCGTACCTCTTTTTCTACATTTAAGGAATTTGGGGTTGGTCACCTTAAGTTACTTAGGACTATCCAGACGTGGTCCCCTTGCTCATTGTGCTCAGAGAGGTACAGCACCTCTTATGAGGCACGACTAGACCGAAAAACGTGTCTGTGGTTGCTGTAGGTACTCTTGTTCAATGCAGGATTGCCTAGCATTTTCTCACAGAGGGGCACCCGTACCTCTTTTTCTATATTGGTATTGATGGTTTTCGAGATTAAAGTCTTGAAAGTGAGTCTGTCTTCCCAAAGAATAGCTTCCTATAAGCAAATGAACAGCAGGCCTATAAACTCACCCCTAGGTATTGCAGGAGCGAGTCCATGGAAAGCTATAGCTGCAAAGCAGCATTTTCAAGTTGATGCATTGTGCCAGTCTGAGTCAGTGTAGAAACTTCATGGAAGGAGATGTGAGAGAAGAGGGTGTATTTGTAGGTGTTCCATAGATTGGAGCCTTGAAAGTGTGGCTGTCTTCCCTCAGAAATGCTCCCTATAACAAGTGAACCGCAAGCCTATAGACTCCCCACTGGGTATTGCAGGGTCGTGTCCATGGAGGACCTTGCTTGCAAATCATCATCTTCAAGTTGATGCATTGTGCCAGTGTGAGTCAGTGTAGAAACTTCATAAATGAAGACTTTGGAAAAAGGGGTGTATTGGCCGGTGATCTCTAGAGATCAGACCCTTGACATTGAGGCTGTCTTCCCACGGAATAGCGGGATATACGTGATATTACCGCGGCTGCATCTCCCGCGATGTAAATGTTCGCATGGGAAATGCACAAACACAAAATGTTTGTACATTTCCCATGCGAACATGCAGGGGTTTCCCCCACAACCCCCACTCACCATGCTGTGAAGTATAGTGAGCGGGATGTGGCGGGGGACACCCCTGCAGCCCCCGTTTAATTTTTTTAATGATCTGTTGGGAGAGCTCAGGGTTGTCCCCGCAACCCCGCTAACTGTAGTGAGTGGTGTGTTGCGGATGACACACCCCACCGAAGCCTTTAAAAAAAAAAATGTTCATACCGACCCCACCAAAACACCTAAACACATACCACAAAAAGTTCAAACTTTTGGTAGTTAGACCTTTTCGTGGTGTGTGTTTTAGGTGTTTTGGTGGGGTGGGTAATTTTTATACGGACATTTTGTTCTATTCCGAATAGCGGCCTATTGGCAAGTGAACAGCAAGCCTATAGACTCACCCAAAGATAATGCTGGGGCAAGACCTTTGGAAGACTTTACATGCAAAGCACCATCTTCATGTTGAAGCAAGTTGCCAGTGTGAGTCCATGTAGAAACTTCATGGAAGGAGACGTGAGAGAAGGGGGTGTATTGGCCGGGTGTTCTAGAGATTTATTGGAGCCTTGAAAGTGAGGCTGTCTTGCCACGGATAAGCTGCCTATAAGAAAGTCAGCCAATAGCAAGCCTATAGATTCACCGCTGGGTATCGTAGGTGGAGTCCACGGAAGGTTTTACTTGCAAAGCAGTGTCTTCAAGTTGATGCCTTGTGCCAGTGTGAGTCAGTGTAGAAACGTCATGGAAGGAGATGTGAGAGAAGGCAGAGTATTGGCAAGTGTTCTAGAAATTGGAACCTTGAAAGTGAGGCTGTCCTCCACACAGAATAGCTGCCGGTATTTATTTATTTATTTATTTACATTTATGAAGTGCACAAAACGGCCCTTGGGCATCATGGCGCTGTTACAGTAGACTTACTTAGTTGCGAGAGGGGTACAGAGTAATGACAATGAAGACAATAATGACTATAGGATAGAAGAAAGTTACAAGTTACATGGTGGGGTTGGCAATGTGTTCCTTGGTTACAGTGGAACAAGATCAAGGTGTCTTAAGCAGTGGGGAAGACTGAGCAATAGGTGAAGAAATGAGGAATGGTGACAAGACATTAGATTTTCAATGACAGTAGATTGTGTGGGCATGATGGGTCCATGGTTACAGAGGAGCCACATCAGCCACACAGGCAGTTCTTAGAGATGAACTGATTACCATCACAGAAGAGTGCCGGAAGGTCTATCACACATGAATTAATTGAAGAGTTTAGCTTTAAGGGCTTTACGGAAGACGGTGTATGATGCTTCATTTCGGAGTGCTGTGCGCAAGGCATTCCAGTTTTTGGGTGCTAGATGTTGGAAGCTGGAGCCTGCCGCTTTAGCTATTTTGAAGGTGGGTATCTGGTTGGAGTCGTGCGCTCCAATAGGTCTGGCAGATGTGAAAGGAGTAATCTTTTCAGATAAGTAGGGGGGAAGTGCGGGAGAGGCATTGTGTGTGATGGCCATGGTTTTGAATTGAATGCGCTCTTTGACCGGCAGCCAGTGTACATCTCTTCTCGCCTGTGAGAGGTGTTCCCTTTTAGAGATGTTCAATGCAGCTCTGAGGGCATTGCTTTGAGTGACGTGTAACCTGTTGAGGTTTTTAGAGGAAGTTGCCAGAAGAAGGGCATTAAAGTAGTCAAGTTTGGCCCCAACTGTAGCCCTGGCTATTGCGAGGCAGTTTTTAGTTGACAAGTAGGGTTTGACCGTGTTGATGATTTTAGTGGTGAATGCTGCAGAGGACGCAATGGCACTGACTTGGCGCGTAATGGACAAAGAGGAGTCAATGAAAATCCCTAGGTTTCTGACTGCTGGTGATACAGTGATAGGTGTATTGTCAATGTTGAAAGACCTGTATTGAGGGTCGGGTTTGTTGAGCATGTCTTTGGTGCCTGCCAAGAGGATCTCTGTTTTATCTCCATTGAGACATAGACCATTCACTGCCATCAAAGTCTGACTGGCTGCATATATGTTGGCTAGGGCAGCTGCTTCCTGTTCATAGGAGCCGGTGAGAGGGAGTAGGATTTGGGTGTCGTCAGCATAGTTTGTGTACGCTATGCCGCGATCATCTAAGTCATTGAAGAGAGGTAAGGTAAAAATATTGTATAGAGTGGGTGCGGTGCAGAATCCTTGCAGGACACCACTGTGTATGGTGGTGGGTGCTGCGAATGCAAGGTCCGAGAAGACCCTCATAAGTCTCCCCTCAAGGAAAGAGGAGATCCAGGCTGTGTCTTCAGGGGAGAAGTGGCCAGCATTTGTGAGTTATTCACATGGGGTATCACGGTTAACAAGATAAAAAGAAGCCGACAGATCTAGTAGGTTGAGAAGTGCTGGCTTGCTCTTGTCCATTATGTCACCAAGTTGGATCTTAAGATCAAGTAGGGCAGACTCTGTCCCATGGCCCGGGCTGAAACACGATTGCCTCTTGCCCAGGATGCTATTTGCTTCCAGATACTGCTGGTTTTACTATGTTGTACCACGTATGTTTGCCAAGAGATATGTGATACTTGACTGCAAAACATCATCTTCGTCTTTTATTTTTTGAAGCATTTGGATAGTGAATATGTTAAAAAAAAGTAGAGCCTGTTTTTAATTTGTGTGCAACTCCATACCATAGCGTTGCTATTTAACTTTCAAACAGGAGGTGGAAAATGTATTCTACATTTTGTCTGAATCTGGGGTCTTCACAATACATTCTTAAAGAGCGATATTCTGATACACTCATTTGTGTGGACCTTTCATCATATCCGCCTCCTTTTCCTGTAGGAAAGAGTAGAGGAAAATCACATGCTCCTACACATTTTTCATATCATTTGGCTTGACACATTTTGATATGTTTCTAATGCATCTTCACTGTTGTCTTTGGAGTGTAATGGGTGAATTGTATACTGGTCTAAAATGTTGGCTGCAGTAACAGGATCTACATGTTCAAATTGGCCAGTTGCTGGTGAATCTTGAATTATTTGGATGGCTCACCTTAAGTTGTCCTCTATGTTTATACCTTTGTAGTATTCATTGTTTTATTTCAGATATTGTAGGGCTTGTCTAACTTTGTTTAAGTTGACTAGTTGTTGCCAAATTATTTTGTCTTTTATTGGTACACCATTAACTAGTACAATCAAAGATTGATGTATTGGTCATTGTACTCCTAGAACTTCTGAATTTTCTTTAAGATGTAATGGCAAACATACTACTTTGCCACTGAGGCCCTTTAGTAACTCAGATGGAGGTAATTCGGCTGTTTTCGGTGGAAGGCATGTTATAGCTTGAAATGGGTGTACTGTTGGAATTATAATGCTCTCATACAAGTTAAGTTGTTGGAGAGTTATTAGTTATAGCACATGACAGCATTTGGTTATTGTCAAGCTTTGTGTTGCAATACGTGCACAGTATTGAGGGATCAGTTATTTCGTATTTATTTTCTGCTGTTAGATATAAAGCTAATTGGAACCATTGGGATTTCTCATTGTCCTATATTTTCTAGGCCATATCTACTATTTTTGTACTATTTTTATAAAACGTTCTGCTACAACAGACACATACTTGGTCTGGTATTTCAATAGATGTGTTTTGAAACATAGCTATTTCTTTTCTGTATGTGTTTGTTAGGAGGTTGGTGTTTGTGAGGTTTTCGTTAATGTTTTCTGAAGGTACTGAATGTTCTAAGTCAACTTCAGTTCAAAGTATATAATTTGGATGTGCTCTATATCTTGAAGGATTTCTTTGGCTGTTCCATGTAGTATAATGTTATTTATAGTGGAATGGTGTGTTGCTAACATTTTGATGTGGTGGAAGGTGCTTTTTTACAAGCAGCTCCTAAAATGCAGGCTAATGAATGTCCAGGAAGTCCAGTGTGGCTACACACTGGACAAGAGTCCATGGTTTGTAAAGTTTTCCTTTTTACATTTCTCTGTTAGTTTCACATAGTGATTGAGGAATTGAAAAGATTTAAAGGATTGCGGGCGTACGTTACGCATTGAGCTGCATGTCCATTTGTGCATTGGATGGTTTGTTTGGGAGAAAGGAATATTTGTTTGAACGTTTTTTGGGGACGTTTTTTCTATAAGGGTTGCTTTTGCCATAATGATGTCTCTTACCATTTCATACGCTCGGCCATCACTTTCTATGGCAATTGTTATTTTGTGTTCTTGTTAATACGTCTTTTCATTGAAACATGGTTCTGTGCTGCTTCTGTGAATCCATTCACCTTTACAGAAGTTTGAAAAGGTATCTATGTTGACATTGCGCATGTTTAGAAGTACTTTTTGTAATTTGATGATTTAGTTAGTGGTTTCATTCTTTTTAAAATCAATATAAACAATTTTCTCTTTAGTAGAAATGTGCTGTCAATTGGAGCTTCGAGGATTAGTCTCATGCGGTCGTTTTTAATGGTAGATGGTAACTTTTCAACTTTTTTATAAGATTGTGAAGAACTCTACGGTGAAAAATGTTTTGTAACATTCATTTTGTTGATTGCTTTACAGTGGCTGCATTAACATGGGTAGATATAATGTTAGGTTCATTAGTAGTTCTGCTTTTCTTTGTACTCCTTTTTTTACTTTTAGTTTTTGCAAGAGGGGCCTTACCTTTTTTAGTGGTGGCTGGTTTCGTTTTGTTGAGTGAGATTACTCGCTCTTTTGTTTTAATGTTTTCTGTAAATTGTTTTAGAGGTGAATGACTATATGGCTTGCTTTTATTTTTATGTGCTCTATTTTATCTTTCTTTTCGACAGATTTGCTTTTTGGTAGGCATTTTGTTGTGTCCGTTGGAAAAAGAGAAAGCTTGGGTTTGAAAGTTGTGGAATGTATATGCATATATTGAGCATGGGTGGGTGGGTGTGATTGTACAGATTAATACAGTGTTGTTTGATTGTGAAGCAGCATAATAGGTGTAGGTGGGAAGGTTGTGAGAGTAAGAGTCTGTCGAGGTGTGAGAAAGGGAGTCGTGGTGTGATTGAATCAGTAGGAACATTATGATGTTTTCAGGAAAACAGTGAGTATTATAATGGTGGTCTTTAAATGGGAAAAGAAAGAGTGTGAATGGTGCAATATAATGAGTAAGAGTGAAATAAATGTTGATTGTAAAAGAATAATGTAGGCTAATATATAGTGGACATATATTGTTACAATTAGAGACATATACATGGTACTTTAATGTACTTACTTTGTAGGATGTGAAGGGTATTCTTTTTTTTCGGTAGCTGTCTTCGGCAATGTTCTTCTTTTCTGACAATGTTCTTCTTTTCTGAAATTGTAAAAGAAAGTTAGTAGTGATATGTGGTAATGGTGAAGTACTTTTACTAAGAGATGTTGTTATTTATGAAGGTAGGAGGAGTTGTTGAGAAGAAGAGTTAATGAATTTGTGTCATGGGTGGTGTACTAAAGTGTGTTAAGTATATTGTTGAAAGAATTGGAGTACAAGTAGCTCTGTTTCGCACATTAGAAGGAACATGGCAAACATGAGTGTGAGAAAAAGGTACATATCTAAGGTTTTTTTGCGGTGCTGACTTCAATAAAAGAAGTGCTCTGTTTGTGGTGTAATGTATTTGTATTGTGTTGCAGTGTTTTTTAAAGAATAGGTAAACTGTGGCCTAAAGGAAATGTAATGGCAGATTGTTCTTGCAACAGTATTTGGTCTCTTGCAATAGAGGTTGGGAAAGAAGAGTACTTTAAATGGAAGGCAAAGATATGTGTGAGCTGGTAGAGAATGGTGGCAGTGTAAGGGATGTAATGAGTAAGGTTGGAAAGTGTGCCATTTATATTGAATGAAAAATTGAAAATGATGACTGTTTAAAAATGTTTGTTTGTAGGAGCATTTTCATGAAAGTTAAGAAATGCATATGTGCTTTTATAGGAGCTATGTGTGTAACTTTTTTGTAAAAGAGAAGAAAGGTAAATGGAAAAGATTTGTAGAACATTTGTAAATGGCACTTGGTGTGTGGAAGTTTAATATGTTGTGAGTACATGAATACTTGCCAACATGATCAATTCTAATCTGTAGGTGCTTATGTAGTCCTAGTTTATTTGTGTGCTTTCTCAGACTTGTATTTCAAATTTTCCCATTATAAAACCTGGAGTACGAGGCCCACATTGCAGAGAAAAAATCAGGACCGGATAAGCAGCTAGAGATTGGAATGGGTTATGTTAGCAAGTATTCATGTACTGTCAACATATTCAACTTCCACATAACAGGTGCCACTTAAAAATGTTGTACAAATGTTTTGCATCTGCTTTTTCTTTCTTTTGCAAAAATGTTACACACAGTACTGCTATAAATGTACATATGCATTTTTCAACTTTCATTAGAATGCACCTAAATAAAAACATTTATAAAGGCACAGCATTTTATAGTTTTTATTCAATATAAATGTCACACTTTCGAATATTCCAGTCCAGTCCTGTTTTTTTCTTTGCATTCTGGGACTTGTAGTTTTAACTTTATAATGGGAGAACTGGAATTACAAGTCAGAGAATGCAAAGAAAAAACTGAAGACTTGATAAGCACCTACAGATTCGAATGGGTGATGTTGGGCTCCTAAAAATAATGATTTTTAAACAAACAGCATTGTAAGTATTTTCTGCTTCATGTGAGCAGGTGCTAAATTCTGCAATGCATAGCATTTGCTAGAGTGATTAAAAAAGAGAACATGTTTACTGAGAAGCTTATTACAGGGTAAGTACCAGGAACCCTCCATATATATAAATATATATATATATATTTTTTAAAAACAATTCCCAGATCTGTGACGGAACTAGGAGAAAGTTGTCGGGATGCATTCCCAAGAACAGTAGAGAAAGCCTGATTGGCTCTCTACAAAGAAGCAGAAACTCCAAAGTATGTCCAGACTGACAATCATTTATTTCTTAAGTCAGCATGGCAAGGAAAAAGAACAAAAAACGACGCATTGCCCAGTAGACAGACCGCTTGGTCATGTTGGGATTGCAAACATAGACAAGGTGACTGTTATAAGGCTTCCCAGTCTCTATCCCCTTCACTCCGGATAGAATGTCTCTGTTAAAAAGCTCCATGCTTAAACAATTCCACAACGGCAGACATCTTTACACGTGCAAAAAACTGCACAGTTGCTAAAAACAAGTGAGGAAATATATGAATCTATATTGTTATCACACTGCTTAACATAATGACAGTGAACAATTACACAGGCTAAAAATAAAAATAAAAAGCCCATGTAACAAATTTAATTGCCAGAAAAGTGTTAACGCTTAGTGCAACACATTTTCCAAAGTGAATAACAACAGTACATATTGCATGTTAAGACTATCAGTGCATGCCATGAATTTAAACATGATATCATGTCTCTGATTGTTACCCAGTAGTGAATGGGCAATAGTACACCAGTTTGTATTGTCCGTAGTTACTACTGATAAAAATAAGAGTAGAAAATGCCCTCTAGGCAGATGGAAACGTTGTGTAGTGCTGCCCATAATTACTGCTGCAATATACGAATGGTATCTGCTATGGTAGTCATCGTATATATGCAAACAGAAATATTTCTGTGCCTTCACATAGTAAAGTGTACAAGGACTGGTACTGGCATGAATGAATAAAGTGCATAATGAGATGCATAGAGGCAAACTACCTTATGCAAATATGCAGAGCAGTATCTACCCGAATATATTACTCCGAGTAAAATATTTACTAGTCTATAAAGTGCTTAGTGCATATAAACTATAAAGTGCTTAGTGCATGTAAACATTTTGTTGTAAACATCAGATGTGTGCAAAATAGCAAAACAGTAGTCCCTGTCTCCAGATAGTGCCAAAAATCCAGTCCGTAAAAATATATTAACATGGAGCAGCAAGTTAAAAGGAGCAGCATAATTCCACAACGTTAATCACTAAAGGGTACAAAAAAACAATCATTGACATGGAATCTGAGAGAGTAATTTTGAAGATAGGGAGTAAGGGGGAGTGGGACTGATAAAAAATATCCCAATATGTTTATGGCCTTAATGCACTTTCAAAGGAACAGAATTATAAAATAAAATCAGACAAAAAGCAATATGTCACAATTCTAAGAGCTAAACATAATAATATCATCTGATATGACGGGGTTTAACAATAATATCAATAAAGAGCAAATCCTTTAAACCAACCTTAAATGTAAATCATAAAAGTTTCACCCAATTCATAACCAGTGCGAACGCAAGCAACCACACTGACCAAGAAAAAACCTAAGTGACCCAGAGCATTTAAAGACTCATCTATAATAAGAGAAAAGAAATATGGAAAAAAGGAAGGAAAGGAAAAGAAAGAGTAAACAAGAAGATGAAAGTGAGAAAATAAATGAATGTAGAACCGTGCCCTGACTGTATAACCACAAAACCTCTAAATATAATCTTCAGCCAGAGTTAGTATGTGCAGCAAAACATTAAAATCTACATTAAACCAAATAGGCTGAAAAACATTTGGAAAAAATTATGATACAGACGGGGGGAGAAAAACAAACAAGAATGGTGGCTTGGACAAATTTGCATCTCTTGGAAGGAAGAACATCTTTATTACAAGAATGATCTTCTTGATAAAAAAGTTCATCATAATTAAGTCCCTAAAAAGGTATAGAGTTCTTCATCTAAATTGTGACCTTTTGATTTCTTCGTTTCTAAATCCAGGATGCATTTAGTTTCCAATGGTCTCAATGCCAATGGTATGAATGCCAAAATATGTAAAACCATCCAGCTTTCCATTGTGTACTTCTTTAAAATGTACAGCCATAGGGTATGTTGCATCAACATTTTTAATGGCCCGAATGTGCTGGAGCATACGCAGCTTAAGTCTTCCTATAGTACTGCCAACGTACCACTTGTCACAGGGACACGCGAGCATGTAAACCACGTACTCGGTGTCACAAGTGTTTCGTGATGTTCTGGAAATACTTTTAGCCAAAATGGGATGTTCATAGGTGGAAACGTCTCTGACGTACTGGCAGGCCTTGCATTTCCTGCACTTGTGGAAGCCTTTAATAGGTGTGTGGAGCCAAGTGGAGCCAGTGGATAGAGTGGATGAACTCATAAAGCTGGAGACAAGATTATCTTTAAGGGAGACAGAGCGTCGCAATGTAATGTTCATCCTGTCTCCCAAAATCGCCCCCAAGTGTTCATCCAGCTGTAGGACATGCCAATATTTTCACATGATCTGTCGTATATTCTGGGAATTCGTGCCATAAGTAAGGATGAGTCAAGTCTCACTCTTGCACTCATCTAAGGGTGGCAGCACTTTGGTTATTAAAAGTGAGGAGCGATCCTGGTCCCTGGCTTTATGGTAGGCTTGTTCAAGTGTTCTTTTTGGATATCCACGCCCTTTAAATTTCTGGGACATATGCGCACATTCTGCGTCAAATGTCTCCAAGTTAGAGCAGTTCCTTCTAATATGAATAAATTTGCCATATGGTATAGACCATTTCAGGGAGCTTTTAGCGTGTAGCGGTATATTCGAACTTGTCGGTTTCCTATAAAGTTCTGTGACAATTTCTTCATGAGCCACCTTAACAAGAATATCTAGATACACGATAGCAGTCTTGTTATGGCTCTCTGTAAAGTGGAGATTTAATTCATTGGTATTCAGTGTCTTGACACATTCTAACCATTCTGAGCTGGTGCCGTCCCAGATAATGAATAAATCATCTATATACCGCAACCAGAGTATTATTTTGGCTGTATAGCAGTTGTTCTCTGTGCCCCAAACAACAAACTTTTCCCACCAACCCATAAACAAATTGGCATAAGAAGGAGCAAATGTGGTCCCCATAGCTGTGCCTTGTAGCTGCACATAAAATTCTCTGTTGAATAAGAAGCAATTGTTTGTCAGACAAAGATGAATCATGTCTAATATTTTTCGACTGTGTGATAGAAAGTTCATAGACCTAGTGTGAAGAAAATATTCACACACCCGCAGGCCATCATTGTGCCTTATGGAGGTATACAGGGATACCACATCCAGGGTGGTGAGCAGTTATGTAGGTTCCCAATTAATGTCATCTATTTTATTCAAAAAGTCTTTGGTGTCTCTCAGATACGATGGAAGTGTGGTCACAAAGGACACCAACGTCTCATCTACAAACTTAGAGGTGTTCTCATACAATGCCCCACAGAGTGTCACAATAGGACATCCTGGGTGTTTCCTCATGCTCTTGTGCACTTTAGGCAAAAAGTAGATGGCTGGCATAACAGGGAATTTCGGATGAAGATACTTGCACATGTCATCCTCTAGTAGCCCCTTGTCTTTGTATGTATTAAGCAAGTCAAAGAGTTTCATATTCATACCTGCAGTGGGATCTTCTTCCAATTTAGCATAGCAGGAATCATCATTAAGTTGTCTCGCCACCTCCTTGATGTAATCCACGCGGTTCATCACAACAATATTAGTAGCCTTGTCTGAAGGTTTAATAATGCAGTCAGCTAATGTACTGAGATCTTTCAGAACACTTTGTGCATGTCGGGTAAGGTTACTTTTAGGGCTCCATTTGGTCTTTCTGATTTTTCTCAAATCGTTAATCACTAAGTCCTGGAATGCTTCGATGTGTCCTCCCGCATTAAACATGGGTTTGAATCTAGATTTGCACCTGAGTTGACTGGTCCCTGGCCAATCTGTATATATATTCATGAAATTCCAGTCTAAACCAATGTTATCATCAGATACTGCACAGTCTGATCCCAGGATTATGAGATTACCAAATACCAAATGTTGCCATGTCCTCGATGGTAACTGGTGTGTACCCTTCTGGTGTATCTTGAACAGGGTGCTTGGACAGATTCATAGCAAAAAACCTTTTACGGCTGACCTTTCGCATATATTTAGTCTATGCGCGTTTCAGCATAGTTGTAATAGCTGGTAGGACAGAAATTGAGGCCACATTTTTATACTTTATATATATAGAAGAGTTGAAGAAAATAGATATAAAAGTATAAGCATACCTGTGCTATGTATTGTTAGGTGCAGATGTTGTTGAATTTGGAAGTAGCTATCTTGGAGAGTTTCACTGTAGTTTTTGATGCAGATAGCTGTGATTAACAGGAGATATGCACTCTCAGAGTTCAAATGTACATCTGAAGTGCTGAATTGAGATGACAGCGTTAGTTGCAGAGTTTTTACATGTGATTGCTGGATGGATGTGTGACTGTTTGAAAGCAGCCAACGAGGGAGTGTTACAAACATGAAAGTAAAAAGGGTAAAAGGGCTGCCTGTACTACGGTGTCCGCGGTTCTGCGGTAGTCCGCAGACCGCATGTGCCACATCCAGGTCTTTAAAGGATGCCTGTCATGGGAAGGGGACTGTAGGATTATCCAATGAGGTGTTCTGGTTGTGGTTTGCAGGAAGGGAGGGTAGTAGATGTTTTGTTTGTTGTGTGCAGGGAAAATGGCTGTGGATAGGAAGAAGATGAATGCATGGATGGTGGGAGATTGTTAAATGAATTCATTAAAAGGTTATACTGAATCTTGTGGCATTTTATTTTATTAATTTATTGTTTATTTGTATAGTGCCTATACAAAGAGAAGTGGTTCAAAGCGCTCAAGGAGGGGGAGAACAGTGGCACAAACAAGAATCATTCAGAGCCCTTGCCTTTCTGAATGGTATAGGCCTGAACAGAGCAGGGAAAGTGCAAGAATAAGAACAAATAATACATATAACAGTGAAGATAACTCTTTGAAAGTCTTATGACTTTCCAAAGCGCCTTAAACAAATAGGGTAAAGGTGAGCGTGGAGGCAGGGTGGAACAGACAGACTACTATACAATGCTAAACTGAGGTGGATCATACAATTATAAAGCGGCGTGACATAAATACAGTGGAGGCGTTGAGAGGGGGAGGGAAGAGGAGTGTATGAAAGGTAGACTACTGGGCATTACTATGCTCTGAGTAGTTAAGCAGTTTTAAGGTATAAGGGAATAGGCAAGTAGGGTTGAGGGGAGATGATGATGGGGTGGATGGTTGAAAACAGAAGGGAGGAGGGACCATACACCAACAATACAAGGAGGATAAAAGAAGAGGAGAGTGCTAGCAGAGAGGCTGTGGTAGGGTGGGAAGGAGAGTGGAGGAGTAGAAACAGGACGCAGGGAGTAGAGGCAGCAGATGGCACAGCTACATTCAATTTTTGACAGGACAAGGTGAAAACACATGCAGCAACTGGCCACAGCTACATACGATTTTTTTGCAGGACAAGGTGAAAACACATGCATCAACTAGGCACAGCTAAAATCGATTTTTGGCAGGGCAAGTTGAAAAAACATGCAGCAACTGAGCACAGCTAAATTAATGGGAGTCCATATGAGATGGAGTGAGAAGTGGGTCAGTGCCAGGTGTGAAGGAAGAGGATCAATGAAGTTAGTTGAGGGAACTAACCTTCAGAGAAATGTTAGATGCTCCATCAATTCAGTGTGTCCGGAACGTTTGTCGTTCTCCTCAGCCTCCATGTGCATGTGTGGGGTTGTAGGAGAGGACCCACAGACCTGGCCAGCCAATGGACAGGGGAACAGACAGGGCCTTAGATCGAGGGTCTTGGAGGTGGGCCGGCATTTGCCTGCTGGCTGGCCTGATTGGTCAAGATGAATGCAGAAGGGACCAATCCCAGGCAAGCAGGCGAAGGGCAAGGTGGCATCGGCCATGTTGGAAGAGACCTGGTGTAGGTCAAGAACATGGTGTCATAAACACAAGACACACAATGCAGCAGGTCGCTGTAGTAAGCAAATGCAGTTCGAAATATTCTTAATTGCAATGGATGATGAGCGCACAAAAGAATTTCATGAATGCGCCCATAATAGCCCAGAGGGCTTACCTTCAGAGTTAGTGGCAGAGTGGGGGGTCCATAGGCCTCCAGGCCACGGGACGTCAGAGGAGCCCATCCGGCATCATAAGAAAGGAGAGTGAATCTGTGAGATTCATCTGTGCTACTATTGGATTGCAGGGAGTGGAAGTTTGGTGGTATACAGTTTTTTGGGTAAACTGGGTGAGTTTGTTATCATTTTGTCAGACTATGGCTCAGTTCTGATGGCCAGATATTATTATTGTGCAGGGACCAGTTTGGGCTATGTGACTGCTGTATCATTGCAGTTTGCCATTAAGGATTTCTTGAAAAGCCTAATGGAACTGTTTCCAACTGTGCAGATTATTTTTTCTGCAATTAATCCAAGGCAAATATGGAGATGTCCAAATGCATTGAGTCCAGGCATGGAAAAAGTGAGGACGCTTGTGAATAAAGGTGTATGTGCTTTGTTTATGCTTATGGGCTGGACTCTTTTCTGAATGAAAATATCATGTTGGGCAGTGTACATAGTTGTCAGAGTGATGCACTGCATTTAAATGATGTTGCAGGTGATATATTTCTTTTCATTGTTAAAAATGCTTTGAAAAGGTTCATATGAACAACTTCAATGGGAAAATGTGGGGTGTATAGTAAAATATTTGTTAGTTAGTGTAGGATATAGAAATGAGGAAGAAATTATTGAAAATGAAAGAATAAAGGCTCTTTTAAAAGCCAAAATTGTAGTATACATTTTTAAAATTGAGTGTAATCCTCCCCCCCTTCAATTGGACATTATGTCAATGGACACTGCAGTAGGCTGTGGACGGCACGTGCCACATCCTGGGTCTTTTAAGGATGCCTGGCATCTAAAGAGGACTGCAGAGATCGTGGGCAGTTGTGTATGTCCGCGGACATTGGGGTATCAGCCAAACAGCTTTACTGGTTGTGGTGTACAGGAACAGAGGGTAGCAGGAGTTTTGCTTGGTGAGTGTACTGAAGATGGCTATGGCTATGTCTCCGAGGAAACAGAGTGTATGCATTCTGGGAGACTCTTGGATCAGTTGGCTGAAGGTCTATTCTGAGCATTGTGGATTGTCTGAAATTCTTGGATTCGATGAATTTGAAGTTTCCTGGTATGGAGTGCGAGAAATGAAGTGGGTGGATTTCTTCCCATTTTGTGAGAATATAGTTCACTTCAAACATCCAGACATCATTGTTGTTCACTGTGGTGGCAACATTTTGGGCTACGTTAGCAGAATTATCTTTTTTTAAGTTTAAAAAAAAAACGTTATTTAATACTGGCAAGTTAGCATTGCAGGGAGGACATGTTTCACGTACAGCAATACAGCATATATGAATGACGTAGGTATATAATTAGACAGTTAATGCAACCTTTGGGGCATGGGGAGGGTTAGGGGAAGGGCAGAGGGGGACAAGACACAAAGGGTCATACAGGGGGTGTTTCAGTTCGTATGGATCTTGTCTTGTCCTTCTCTGCCTCCAAGGGGAGCCCATATATCTTTCGGTCTTGAGGTGGACTGGACTCCTTGGGCATAGGATTCTTCACATTCTTGTGTGTTTATCAGTTCCCGTAGCCAACCTTGGTGCGTCGGGGGGTTTTGGACTTCCATTTCTTGAGGATGTTTCTTTTGGCTACTGCTCCACATACCGCAAATAGTCTGCGGGATTTAGCTGATGCCTTCCCAATGTCTCCCAGTAGGTATTTCTGTGGTGTGGCCTTAAGGTTTGTGTTTAATATATTGTTAATCGTTTTTGCCACTTCGTTCCAGAATCGCTTTATTGGAGGGCAGTCCCAATACATGTGTATGGCTGTTGCATTGAGCATGCTGCATTTAGGGCATGATTGTGGCTTTGTGATGTCAAATTTGGATATTTGTTTGGGTGTGATGTGTAGTTGGTTCAGGATTTTGAATTGGATAAGTCTGAAGTTTGCACTTAGGGAGATGGCTTTGGTGTATCTGCAATAGTTTGTCTATTGCTGCTCATCTATTTGGATATTCAGGTCTTTTTCCCATTTGGTTTTACTATTGTTCTTGGATGGGGTGTTGGACTGAGTTATCCTATAAAGCATCGAGACACTGCCCACAAAACCATCTTCTGTAAGGATCTCAGTAAGGAATTTGTGGGTTGGAGGAACACTCTGAAAAGTTGGCAATTTTTTCTTGGAGGAAGCTTTTAACCATTGGTAGTGTAGCGTTGTGGATAGGCCTTTTCCTGCTCTGTTTTGGATCTTTGATGCCATGAGGAATCGTCCTTCCGGAAAGAGGGCTCCAACCTTGGCCTGTTTTTCGGGTTCCCATAATGTTTGAATCGTACGGTCCATTGTAGGTTCTGGGCCTGGATATTGCCAAAGGGGTAGATGTGGCCAGTATGCTATTTCACATCCCACTCTTCTGAGGTTCTGTGACCATGCTCGAACTGTCGATTCCATCGGGTCCGCCAGTGTTTTTTATCGTGGTACCTTGGCGAATATCATGCTTTTGAGTTTTAGAGGGGATGCTGCACATTTTTCTCCATGTATGTGCGCAAATTGTTCTGCTGTGCTGGACCAGCACTTTGCGGAATGGGCTTGTGCTGCGTAGTAGTATAGCTGGAAGTCCGGGGATGCCAGGCCCCCCGTGTCGTAGTTCTCGCATAGTTTGGGCCAACTTAACCGGGGTGTCTGACCTCCCCAGATGAATCGTGTGGTAAGTTTTTGCAGTGTATCAAAGAATTTCCTACCCGGCCAGATTGGGATTCCGTTGAATAGATATAGTAGCTTTGGTACTACCAGCATTTTCAGTAGGGAGATACGCCCATACAAGGACAGCGGCAGTTTGATCCATGCATTGAGTTTGTATTCGAATTGTGTCAAGTATGGGGTATAGGTATTGGCCAGCAAGGTTGGTTTGTCTGGTGCCATTATGATGCCCAGATATCTTGCAGTGGTAGGGGACCATCGCATGTCGTGCATGCTATCTGTCTGGGTAGTGGACTCCGTCAGCGGGATTACTTCTAACTTGGCTCGGTTAATCTTGTATCCAGAGTATTTGGTGAAGTTGGCTATGTCCTGTAGGACTGGTGCAAGATGGATGTCAGGGTTCCTGAGGTATAGCATTGTGTCATCTGCGTATAGGGAGATGAATTGTGGGGATCCCATTATGCGAATCCCTCTCCAGGCATGGTTGTGGCGTAGATTTGCGGCCATCCCCTCAATAGTTAATGAAAATATTAGCAGAGAGAGTGGGCATCCTTGCCTGGTGCCTCTCTGTAGTGTAAAGGTGGATGATAGTGTTTTGTTGGTACGGACCTTGGCCGTGGGGGCATGATATAGTATATTTATGAATTGTAGGAATCCAGCGCCGATCTCCATCTTACCCAGAATTCCATACATGAATTTCCATGAAACGGAGTTGAACGCTTTTTCTGCATCTAGTGTGACCGCCACTGTTTATGCCCGGTGGTCTAGTTGGGATGTAATGGCGAAGAAGCGCCTGAGGTTGAGAGCAGTGGAGCGTCCCGGAATAAACCCTGATTGGTCCAGGTGTACTAGTTTGGACATATATGGGTTCAGCTTGTTGGTTATGGCCTTAGCAAAGATTTTTGTGTTGACATTAATGAGAGGCACCGGTCTGTATGAGGAAGGATAGTGTGCAGGCTTATGCGGTTTTAACAGAACCGTGATGATGGCTTCTCTCATTGTCGGGGGGAGTGTACCGCTCTCCAATGATTCTTCCCATACTTCGAGGAGTCGTGGGGCCAGTTCTTCTCCAAAGATTTTGTAGAGGTCCGCGAATAGGCCATCCGATCCTGGTGCTCTGCCTGCCTTGAGGTCTTTAATTGCTTGTTGCAGGTGTTCTAAGGTTAAAGGTAGGTCAAAAGTAGCACTTTCTTCTCGGGTGAGTTTGGGGAGTGGGAAGGAGTCAAGGTATTCAAGCAGTTCTTCCGCCAACACTTGGTCCGCATTCGAGTATAGCTCACTGTAGAAGTTTCGGAACACCTAATTTACTACATGTGTCATGCCGTGATCGTCTGTGATGCTGGTGATTTGTCTGTGTCCCTCCTGTTCTGTCCTGATGAGGTTGGACAGAAGCTTACCGGATTTATTGCCCTCTCCATATCTTCTGGCTCTAATTGGCTACGTAGTATACCACACCTCTTGTTCTGCTAATGACGTGAATGTAGCAAGGGCTTCTTGTAGACTGGTGAGTGTTGTCGGTTCTGGTTCTCTCGTATATGCTGTCTCTGATTCTTTAATGTGATCTTCAGCTAGGGTTAGCTGGGTGCGAATGCACGTGCCGTGGACCTTAGAGATCAGGTGTCCCGCCATACTTTGAAGGATTCCCAAATTGCGTGATGTGATTTCACCAAGCCTTGGTTCCGATCAAAGAACACCTGTATCTCGATCCAGAGTGATTTGTGGAGTGAAACGTCACGTAGTAGGTCTGGGGGCATTCTCCATAAGTGGCGTTAGGGTTGGGGGTTCCGATCTCGATCTCTAGTACCACCGGTGAGTGGTCCGAGATTGTTCTAGGTAGTATGGTGCATTCTTTCAGGCCGGATGTGCTGTCTGTGGAGCAGAGCCAGTAGTCAATTCTGAAGCTTGATCCGTGGACGTATGAATGAAATGTATAGTCTCTAGTGTTGGGATGTAGTTCTATCCAGGCGTCCGTTAGTGTTACAGAGGACATAGCTTGTTTTATGGTCAGTGCTGCTTTGGAGTTCGGGCGCTGTGTCGTGAACGTTCTGTCTAGTTCAGGGTCCAGTATATTGTTAAAATCTCCACCCCATAGCACTTTGAGTCTTCTGTTGGGGACATTAGTGTCACTATATGTTGGTAGAACGCTGGTGTGTCGACGTTGGGGCCGTAGGTGTTTATAATTATTAGTTCCTGGCCGTGTAGTAGCCCCCATATTATTACAAATCTTCCGTTTGCGTCTAGTTTGGTTTTATGCACTTGGAATCCAAGTCTGCGGTGAATTATTGTCAGGACTCCTCATGGTTGTGATGAATAATTTGTCGTGAACACTTGTGGGCCCCATGCTTGGCCAAATGATTTGGCCATTTGCTCTGTGGTGTTTGTTTCTTGCAGCAGGAGGATGTCAATTCTGTGCCTGGTAGCATATGTGACTATTTTCCTTGCCTTAATTGGGTTCAGGAGCCCCCTCATGTACCAGGATAGGAGTCTGGTACTACGGGTTATTTGTTGAGTAGCCATCCGTGAGCGTTTTGTGGTATGTACATTACTGCCTTGATGCTATGGTAGTCTTTTTCTTCCCTCTGCAACTCTGACAGGTTTTTCTTGTAGTTGTGCAAACCGGTTGTAACGCTCACCTGACTCCCACGGAGGTGCTGGCCTGGTTCGCGCTGCTGTGACCTCTTCTAAGGAGACGCGCAGGATTCGGAAGACGGACTGGACCGGGCCCCCAAATCTGGATTGTCTGGCTCGCAGAAGTATCCTTCTGTAGGCGAAAATAGGGGATTAACTGTCTGCGGGGTAATGCAATCGGCCTCCCACTTTCCCCTCTCACCCTCCTCGAAACCCTTCTGTGATTCCCCGTAGCGTCTCACCTTAGGTTCTGGAAGGACGAGTTCTCCATCCTGCTTCTGATGCAGGGGCGCGTTGGTATCCAGTTACTTCACTGGATTTTCGGAATGGTGAGAACCAAACTTGCTTGGCTTCCAGGTAAGTTTTTTGATAAGAGGTTCCCCTTGTGTCCATGCATTAATGTACTAATGCTAGTGTCTTTTTCCCCATAGGGGCCGGGGTACGGAATGCCGGGGAACAGGCACCGACCCGAGATGAGAGATGAAATCCTTGTAGAAATCAGGTAAGTCTTTAATGAGCGTTTTTTTTGGTAATGTCTTTTCATTCGCTCATTAACGCTGATGTCTTTTTTTCCCCTTAGGGGCCGGGGTCCGGAAATGCCAGGATGCAGCGCGGACCCGAAATGAAGAGGGAATGAATCAACAGGTAAGTCTTAACATGGAGATTTAGCTTTCCTTATTCCCTTCTCTCTCTCACCTTTTGTTCTTGCCTTTTTCTCCCTAGGCGCTGGGGCGTGACTGCGAATCCGGACGATCGCTGCTGAACATGGAGGCGCCCTGTAAAGGTGTGTGGAATGCGGCGCTGCAGCGATCGACGCGTTGAGCTTTTAAATAAAAGTCTTCCTTTTCAGGGTTTGTCGGCGAGATGTCTCCGGGATGTAGATTTAGCAGGTAAGGACTTTTCCTTCTTCTGTTCTCTTCTTCCTTTCCTTTGCAGGTGATCCAGGATGCTGGCAGGCGTGGCAGAAGTCAGGATGCAGGAGCAGACACGGTGAGCGTCCAGCTGCTAGATGCAGAACAACGCGAAGCACGTGTGGCTGTTCGGGTGGGGTTTAAATAGCCTTGGAAGAAGTTCCCGGTATGTATCCTTCCTCCAATCAGGTATGTATCCTTCCCCGACCACGCCCAGATGGTAAATTAGTCCCACAGGTAAAGTAGTTCCTTTCAGGCCTCAAGGAGGCCAGGATCCTGCAGCATGGTCTGCATCAGGTAAGTGCACCCAAGCACTCCCATAATGAGCCTGGCGCCTATGGCACCAGGACTGATGTCTTTTATTAGCCTGGTGCCATAGGCGCCAGGACACTGTCCAAAGGGCCCCTATATGGGGTTTCTGGGTTTTTCCTTGGGGACTGGATGTCCGCTTTCGGGGACGCAGGGCTTGAACCGGCTCCCCGGGAGCGGGCATCATGACACCGGTTTTAACTGTGCAAACTTTCTGGCAACAAGCCATTGTCTTGTACTGGCAACTGGCCAGTTTCCCTGCCTTCCCCCCTCCCTCACCATCCCCCTTATCGGGCGTTGTGTCCCACAAAACCATTTGCAACATTCAATTGGGGTAGTGGGGGTTGATCAAGTGGCCCCAACCTGTTGGAGGGCCGTGGCTTTCATTGACTTGTAGCACGGCGTGCTGCTGCTTGCAATTTGGATTTGTTTCAGGACTCTTTAGGTACTTCCGGGATGTGGTGTTCAATGTATGTCATGGCATCTTCTGGCGATTCAAAGCACTTGTTTTGCCTGCGTGTTGAATACGTAGCTTGGCGGGGAACAGCATTTTTCAATCTCTGAGTGTTCTTTTAACTGGGTCAAAGGATCTTCGTACAGTTTGTACTCTCATCGAGAAATCCGGCTATATGTGGATACAGTTAAAATCAAAGGTTAGGGGACCCTGTTCTCTTGCCAGGCGGAGGATATGTTCGCAATCTCTATAGCTGAGTAGCCTGGCTATAATCGTTCTTGGTGGTGCTTCAGGATTGGGGGTCTGGGGGACTGGTGCCCGATGCACTCTCTCTATCAGGAATAGTTTTGAGAATTGTGCGTCTGAAAATAGTGAGTGAAGTAGATCTTCCAGAAAGTGCTCCATGGGCACGTTGCTCTTATGTTCTGCCACCCCAACCACTCATATGTTGTTCCGCCTAGATCTGGATTTTGGAGGGCTTTGATTTCTTTTTGGATCTTGTCCATGGTTTTATTTTGGGTGGAGGCAATGTCCTCTAGGCTAGAGACCCTATCTTCCACCTCCGAGACCCTGGAGTTTTTTGATGTCTGTGTGGATAGAGGCAATGTTGTCACCTATGTCGTCTAGTTTAGCTTGGATGGCTGCAAATCCTTTTTCCATGGCTGCCATGTATGGGGCCATGTTTTGTGTTGAGCGGTATTAGGGGGGTTGTCGGATAATTTGGCGGTTTCTGTGTTGTAATCTTGGTTGGAGGTGTTGGCGAATGCATCCATAGGGCCCTTTCTCTTCTCTTTGTTCTTGGCGCCACCTGCCATGTTCATGTGTTGGTGAGCTTAGCTAGGAGTTGTGGGGGGATTTTGTGTCCTGATCCTCTATTTCGGATATTAGTGCTTTGGATCTGGAGGTTGTGCGAGACCTTCAGCTGGGGGTGTTGGCCATTTTGTGGCCTTACTAGTAGTTTGCCTGTGGTTTGCAGGCGTTGTGATGATAGAGGTGGCTGTGCATGTGTTGTAGTAGGCTGTAAGTTGCCAATGTTGGTTTCAAGGGCTCCGTTGTCATATATTGCCCCAAGGAATGGGCATCGGTTCGTGGTGGTTGCCCGAGACAAAAGGTTTGTGTGTGCCCGGCAGTCAATGGGGTAGGGTGGGAGGAGGGCCCGCGGTCCGAGTTCCCAGTGGGACCCAGGGTATTGGCGTCTCACCCGCACCTACCTTACTGGTGGTCTCAGTGCCAGGAGTGTTGACCGGTTTGCAGGGGGGCTAGTCCGCAGCCGGGGAGCGGTGTGGGCTGAGCGTGATTAACACGCCCGGCCTTGCCCTAGAGGCCTGCTACGACCTGGTGCGGTGAGCAGTGTAGTGGTGCTGTAGCTGCAGGAGTTGCCGGTGTCACACGCTCAGGTCTCCAAAGCAGCGGGCGGTGTGGGGTTGCTCCCTCCGCTCGGCCCCTCCAGGGGGTTCTTTCAGTGTGTTTGCTGCACACTGGGAGGCAGTCGGGCCGCCGTGGGAGGTCCTGTGTGCATACCCTGGGCTCTGCGCGGGTCTCCGGTCTTCCAGGGGATTTCGGCGCAAATACTCACAGCCGTAGGTGGGCCTCCTGATTCTTGTAGCTGGTATTTCTTGGGAGCGGAGCAACGGATAGGTCACTAAGTTGCTCAGCTCCTGCTCGGGATGTTCATGCATCTCCCCACTTGCATATATATGCCAGCAGCCACGCCGTTTCCGCAGGGTATTAAGTTCAGGATATTACCCGCTGCTGAGCTCTTCGGTCAGGCGGCAATCTTGATCTGCGCGTCACAGCGCCCCCCACGTTAGCAGAATTTAATTACAGTTTGCAATAAAGGATACATTTTGAAAGTTGATGGAGCTATTTACACATCTAAAAAAAAAATTCTCGGATAGCTCAGAGACAAATGTGGAGGCGCTCACATTTATTTTCTCACAAATGGAAAAAGCAAGGTACAATGTGAACAAAGTTGTATATGCCTTTTTGCGGGATTTTGGCATCACATTTTTTCCTAATCAAAATTAAAAAATGTTTTCAAAGAGATGGAGTGCATCTATCTGATGTAGGCAATCAGATTTGTCTTCAAAACGTTCAAAATTGCATAAAATAAATAGACTAAAATAATTAGAAGCACTTTTTGTGAAAGTTACAAAAAATAATTAAGTTCTGCAGAATCTTTGTTAGTTGAGTATATCAAATTAAATAATCAAAAAAAATATAAAAGTTAGAAAGAGAAAAAAAGGTTATTTTAAGAGCTACCATTTTTGCACAAAAAACAATTAAATTAATTTTAATTCCCCCACCCCACGCTTGGAACTTAACAGGTGTCCGTGGACTACCATGCTGTCCGTGGACTATGCAGTCTGATAAGGTTTCTGTGAGGTTTTTTTCAGTACTATTTTTAAACTGTGAAAGGTGGCTCTTAAAGGAACCATTTCTTTTGTAGGATTATTTATTTATTTTCTTTAAAAAATTTCTATGAGAGGCCAGGTAAGGTGAGGGAGGGAGGGAAGGGAAGGGGCACCAACCACAGAGACGGAGGGGCAGGTGGATAGAGGAAGATGCTGGCTTGATCTTAATTTTAAGGTGGGGGCAGTGTTTCTCGTGCTCGTTGACCGCAACCTTGAAAGCACTACAAAACTGCTCCCCCCTAGAGATCGGCCCTTTGCAGTACAAACATAGCACTGTGACCCACGAAATGTAAGGACCAACAGCGTTCTGAATGGCCTGCGAGGCGGCCGATGGGATCTTCTGCCCCAAAGGAGTATTCTTTGTGGTGACAGGAGTGGTTGAGGAAGATGGGGTAGAGACTGTCAACCTAATTTTCCCTGAGAAAGGGATCACCTTAGATTTGGTGTGGTGGCACATGGAAGTGGTCCCGTTGGTGTACAGCCCAGGTTTTCCACTACTGAGTACAACTTTGTACTAAGTGCATCTCACCTTGGCTTCCTGAGCCTTTGGTGCATCACCAACGGTGGTGAAAACCACCACAGCCAGGACTCACTCTGGGCGCTGGAGATAGGGACTTCTTCTACCTCATCTTCATCTTCCTCTTGATCCTTATCTGTATCTGTTCCCCCTTACAGGCCCTCCAGATAGTGCTGGTGGTTGTAGTGGGGTTGGCTTGGGATGAGGAATGGTCACAACAGCTGCTATTAGATCAAATAAGAAGCTCAATAAAAGAGATCTCCAAAGAAGATGCTCTCTCCTGGATGGCAGATTGAGAATGAGGAAAAGTAATGGGTGTGTCCCTTCAGAGGACCGCGCGACTGTCTGCAGAAAACTGACCACTGAGTCAAAAATAGGCCTTGAAAAGTTGTAAAAAGTTACAAGATCAACTAAGATTGGGTCTAGGAGCTCTGGAACAGAAACTTTGAACTTGAAACACCCTAGATTGGCCGTAAATACAGTTTTTAACTGTCTACAGTGCCAGACACTGTTCGCGGACACATCATCACGCTGCACAGGTGTGGTCACATGATGACATCATGGGTAAGTCTGCGGGCACGACAGCTGTCCGCAGACATCCATCAGGCAGGAAATCGCAGTGCGCATGTGCATGGGTGTCTGTAGGACAGGTGCGCTGTACACAAACTAATTAAAAAGTGTGTCATGTGAAACGGCAGGCGGTCCGGGGGCAACTCCATTTTGAAAAACGGTCACCCCGGACAGTCCAGGGTGTCCGTCCTCAAAAGTGAGGTGCCCCCGGACAGTCTCAAAGTTTTCTTCCAACCACTCAAGTGTGTTTGCCATTTCCGTTAAACTAAAACAATTGTAATATTTGCTTATAAGAAATGTTTACATAATGAATGGTAATAATAAAGAAAGAAATACAGTGTACTTACTATTTGGTGAGAGATTGTTTTGGAGTATGTGTGTCTCTATAAACAGTAGTACTGAAGTGATAATATGAGGTGTAAAGCTATGGTTTATGCTTGGTGCATTCCATTATATTGTGTGTTATAAATAAAAAATAATTGTACATTTTAAAGAGATCATTTGTACAAAAGGGTATATTTGGGTGCATGCTACCTTCTGCCTGCAGACTATAGTACTGTCATCCGACTCTCCCAGCTGCTACATTGGGGGTGAGTACGATATGAGGAACTTGTAGTAAATGAAGGATGACCTGGTAAAAACCTATGAAATTCATTAACAAAACGTTGTTAAAGGGCCCTTATGGTTAGGTTGCACTAATAAAAACCCATGAAATTGAGTGAAGAAACGTTGTTAAAGGGACGTTATGTTTACAAGTAAAACTGAAAAAAATAAAATTCGCCACTTATGGTGGGCTGAGCAACCATAACCTGCACCACCACCGTGCACTGCTAACACTAACAAACAGGACATCAAATATGACAACACAGATGTAATTTATGACATCACTGATGACATGCCATATCTAGGCCACTTATTTTTGTTCACTGATATATCTAGGCCAGGTGTAACCTTGTACTTTTCACTGAATTTCAGATATTTGTATTATTGCAACATAACCATAACATCCCTTTAACAACGTTTTTTCACTAAATATATTACATCTGTCTGTTACTGTAAAGACGCTGGTGAAGTTCTGAACATTAATTATGGGTCAAAACACTGTCATCCTCCTAGACCGGAGATTGAATGACTAATCTGACCCTTGGAGATAATTTCCTATTCGAATCAGGCAACTACTTTCTTGTTGCTCATTGTCAATCGAATGATTCTTTTCTGAAGTTCCCTTTTTTCCCTAATGTCAACTATGAACAATGGTTTATGCATACGCTAAAAGCAATTTTGATCAAACTCTTGCAAGGGTTCTAGAAAACAACAATAGTCAAAAAGAAAGCTTTGACTGGGACATCTAGGTGTCGCCTGGTGGTCCGGGTAGAGCAATACACCCAATGCGGGTTGTGGCACTTGGCATTGGCCCAAGTTGTTCCCAGTATGCGTATGTTGATATCACTCCTGCTGTGGACCTGTGGCCAGGTGACCTGTTCCCACTGCTTGTAGGTGTGACATTTAACAAAAAGAAAAGAGTATTCCATCCTAGGGAATGGGTGCATACTAATTTAGGGGATGGGCATTCTGGGAAATAAGAGATAATTAAGAAGCAGGGAGGGAGGGAGGTAGGAGCCTCAATATGATGGCCACTCGTCCAATAAGGATGCAAAAGAATAGGGATCTGATTATTTTTAGCCTTGGCCAATGTGACAGTGTGTCTGTTGCCGCTTTGTCCAGAATGGAGAGGGCTATGCTAGACCATGCTCTCCCATTCCATGGACCTGAGATAGACAACAGGCCCTCCATTGCCTCTTCAGAAACAGTGACCGCAGAAATGTCTTCTGAGGGCTGGGGATTGAATGATCACCTTTTCACCAGTCAAATGTAGGTGCCACCAGTGTTCTTAACGTTCTGTTATTATCTTACCTGCACAGTCCGGGGGTGTTAGTAGGTCTGCAAAAGATCTGGGGCTAAGCTAATGTTAAGACCTTCTGGACTTGGGGCTAGCAAGCCTTTTGGTTGTAGCTTCTATCCGGGGCTACAACCAAAAGACCCAGGGCTGTAGCCCTCGCAACTCCCCCTATCAATGCTTCTGCTGCACACTGACATACCTCGAAAGACCACCTGGGAAGATCTAGGGTCTCTTAATCTCCTTAGGCACGCAAAAGGCAGGTATAGTGTCCAGCATACCCCAGAGCTCTGCCAAGAGGAATTGTAATGATCCTTTGCATGACCCGAGATTCTGTTGTTGGAGATATTGTGACCACAAAAGTGATGGGTGGAAGGTTTCCAATGAATCTGAACCACTGGCAATTGGTCTGGGCAACCTTCCACACCACCGTTTTTTAGCCCGTCTGCGCCATTGCAAAAGGGGTCCAGCCATGTGCAAATCAGTCAGCTGCGGCCACCATTGGTAGCAGCCCAGCTCGAACTGCTAGGCCAGGTCCCCTCTGCACAGAAAACCAAGCAACCCCAGACATGTTTTGGCCTTGTTGGACCTACTCACTGAGGTGCAGCCTGGTTCCCTATGGCGCAGCGAGCAAGGGACCCACGTCTGGGCATACCCTCTCTCACATGGAGACACAAACTGTGACCACAAAAGTGATGGGTGGAAGGTTTCGAATGAATATGAACCACTGGCAATTGCTCTGGGCAACCTTCAACACCACTTTTTTTTAGCTCGTCTGCGCCTATGCAAAAGGGGTCCAGCCATGTGAAAATCAGTCAGCTGCCGCCACCATTGGTAGCAGCCCAGCCCGAACTGCTAGGCCAAGTCCCCTCTACACAGAATACCAAGCAACCCCAGACATGTTTCGGCCTTGTTGGACCTCCTCAGTGAGGTGCAGCCTGGTTCCCTATGGCGCAGCGAGCAAGGGACCCACGTCTGGGCATACCCTCTCTCACATGGAGAGACAAACTGTGACCACGAAAGTGATGGGTGGAAGGTTTTGAATGAATCTGAACCACTAGCAATTGCTCTGGGCAACCTTCCACACCACCGATTTTTAGCCTGTCTGCGCCATTGCAAAAGGGGTCCAGCCATGTGCAAATCCATCAGCTGCCGCCACCATTGGTAGCAGCCCAGCCCGAACCGCTAGGCCAGGTCCCCTCTGCACAGAAAACCAAGCAACCCCAGACATGTTTTGGACTTGATGGACCTCCTCAGTGAGGTGCAGCCTGGTTCCCTATGGCGCAGCAAGCAAGGGACCCACGACTGGGCATACCCTCTTTCACATGGGGAGACAAACTGGGACCACAAAAGTGATGGGTGGAAGGTTTGGAATGAATCTTAACCACTGGAAATTGCTCTGGGCAACCTTCCACACCACTGTTTTTTAGCCCGTCTGCGCCATTGCAAAAGGGGTCCAGCCATGTGCAAATCAGTCAGCTGCCGCCACCATTGGTAGCAGCCCAGCCCGAACTGCTAGGCCATGTCCCCTCTGCACAGAAAACCAAGCAACCCCAGACATGTTGCGGCCTTGTTGGACCTCCTCAGTGAGGTGCAGCCTGGTTCCGTATGGCGCAGCGAGCAAGGGACCCACGTCTGGGCATACCCTCTCTCACATGGAGAGACAAACTGTGACCACAAAAGTGATGGGTGGAAGGTTTCGAATGAATCCGAACCACTGGCAATTGCTCTGGGCAACCTTTCACACCACCGTTTTTTAGCCCGTCTGCATCATTGCAAAAGGGGTCCAGCCATGTGCAAATCAGTCAGCTGCCGCCACCATTGGTAGCAGCCCAGCCCGAACTGCTAGGCCAGGTCCCCTCTGCACAGAAAAACAAGCAACCCCAGACATGTTTCGGCCTTGTTGGACCTCCTTAGGGAGTTGCAGCCTACTTCCCTATGGCTCAGCGAGCAAGGGACCCATGTCTGGGCAAACCCTCTCTCACATGAAGAGACAAACTGTGACCACAAAAATGATGGGTGGAAGGTTTTGAATGAATCTGAACCACTGGCAATTGCTCTGGGCAGCCTTCCACACCACCGTTTTTTAGCCTGTCGGCGCGATTGCAAAAGGGGTCCAGCCATGTGCAAATCAGTCAGCTGCCGCCACCATTGGTAGCAGCCCAGCCCGAACTGCTAGGCCAGGTCCCCTCTGCACAGAAAGCCAAGCAACCCCAGACATGTTTCGGCCTTGTTGGAACTCCTCAGTGAGGTGCAGCCTGGTTCCCTATGGTGCAGCGAGCAAAGGACACACATCTGGGCATACCCTCTCTCACATGGAGAGACAAACTGTGACCACAAAAGTGATGGGTGGAAGGTTTTGAATGAATATGAACCACTGGCAATTGCTCTGGGAAACCTTCCACAACACCGTTTTTTAGCCCGTCTACGCCACCTCAAAAGGGGTCCAGCCATGTGCAAATCAGCCAGCTGCCGCCATCATTGGTAGCAGCCCAGCCCGAACTGCTAGGCCAGGTCCCCTCTGCACAGAAAACCAAGCAAACCCAGACATGTTTCAGCCTTGTTGGACCTCCTCAGTGTGGTGCAGCCTGGTTCCCTATGGCGCAGCGAGCAAGGGACCCACGCCTGGGCATACCCTCTCTCACATGGAGAGACAAACTGTGACCACAAAAGTGATGGGTGGAAGGTTTCGAATGAATCCGAACCACTGGCAATTGCTCTGGGCAACCTTCCACACCACCGTTTTTTAGCCCGTCTACGCCATTGCAAAAGGGGTCCAGCCATGTGCAAATCAGCCAGCTGTCGCCACCATTGGAGCAGCCCAGCCCAAACTGCTAGGCCAGGTCCCCTCTGCACAGAAAAACAAGCAACCCCAGACATGTTTCGACCTTGTTAGACCTCCTCAGTGAGGTGCAGCCTGGTTCCCTATGGTGCAGCGAGCAAGGGACCCACGTCTGGGCATACCCTCTCTCACATGGAGAGACAAACTGTGACCACAAAAGTGATGGGTGGAAGGTTTCGAATGAATCTGAACGACTGGCAATTGCTCTGGGCAACCTTCCACACCACCGTTTTTAGCCCGTCTGCGCCATTGCAAAAGGGGTCCAGCCATGTGCAAATCAGTCAGCTGCCGCCACCATTGGTAGCAGCCCAGCCCGAACTGCTAGGCCAGGTCCCCTCTGCACAGAAAACCAACCAACACCAGACATGTTTCGGCCTTGTTGGACCTCCTCAGTGAGGTACAGCCTGGTTCCCTATGGCGCAGCGAGCAAGGGACCCATGTCTGGGCATACCCTCTCTCACATGGAGAGACAAACTGTTACCACAAAAGTGATGGGTGTGTGGGATGTTTTTACCCATGCATCCAAGCCCTACCATAAAACTGTGCAGTACTGGCATGGAAAACTTCATGATGGCCAGAACTCCCCAGAGAGTGCACAGGGAAAACATGCAGAATAGGCTGCCACCCATTTTGCCTATGTTGTGAGCACAGGAGGGGCACCTACAGAACTTTGGGCAGAGACACAGAACAATGCACTGTCCTGGGCTCAGGCAAATGTTATATTGGGGGGGCGGTCGTAAAATGGCTTCCTCTTGGGAGAAACTGGGAGGGGCAGTGCCTCTCCTAGCAAGCTGTGCTTGGGGTAAGTGGATAAACCAGTTATTCCACCATGTGATGTGGGAAGCCACACCCCTTTTTGACCAGGGCATAATTTTAAAAAGATAGATAATTCATAGTACGGACTTGTCAGAATTATATAAGTAATATCATTATTAGTAGCGGAAAAAAGGTTGTTACTCCAAATGTATGCATGTTAAAAATCTGACACTTTATCATCTGTAACCCATATCCCTGGTGCACATTTGTGTAAAATCTGGAAAGGTTTAGAGGTTGTTATCTGGAGGAAAAGGGGAGAATTCTGTCATCAGTGGACACGACATTGTACAAAGACAGGGATCGGGTGGTTTGGTGCTACAGAAAATATGTTAACTGGACCTATAATATGAGAAAAATGGTAAATAGATAAATATGTATTTGGGTCAGAAATAGATTTGTGTGCAATTCGACAAGGGGAGGTTCCTCTGACCATAAAACCTACAGCATCACTCCGCCACTCCATTTCTTCCCCCCAATCAAGGGAGAGAGGAAAGGTTGGCCAATGATAAGTGAGAGGGGCAGGCTTAGCTAGGCCCAGGCACACACACATGTCCAAAACACATAAAAAGGGCCACTGAAACCCAGGTAGGGAATTCACTTTCCACTTTCTTGCGGGACGCTTTGACTCCAGACTTCAAATCCATCAACCTCCAGAGACCAGAGATCCAGAGAGACCAGAGATCCAGAGAGACCAGAGATCCAGAGAGACCAGAACTGTGCAGTGCTGAGAGCAGAACCAGAGACCAGACCGCTGTTCAGAACCACCCGCCGGAAGTCCCGTCCAAACTGACCAGACCTTGACGGCTTATTTCAAAAATATAGTGTGAGTATTCACTGTGCCAAAACCAATCTCTTAGTTTAAAATAATCTAATCCAAACTATTTTAGCCTATTAGAACTGCCTCCTAGAATTGTGTCATTCTGTCATCTTTAAAACTGAGAACTGTCATCTGTCATTCTGAGCTTTTAAATTTCAAATCCGAAAAACTACTTTCACAAAATTGTCTGTATCTCCGGAACCGTTCGTGCTAGGAATGGGATTTAACTTTCATCTTAAAGCTAAGATTCTAGGATTTCCAACGAACCTGGAACCGACTTTCTACTCCTTATTGTGCCTCCGTAATTACGCTCGATGCATGCGAGTAAATATGCCGCGATTTGACATTTTGCACAATTTCAGCCACGTGTAAAAATCAGCAGCTTCTTGCTTTCCTTTGCTAAAATTCGTTTTAACCTGCTGGTTACTCATAGAGCATTGCTAAAGTGAGCCTGAACTAATATAAACTAGATATCACCCACCTTGAACTTCTAGAGGGAATTAAAAGCATTTTTAGCACATTTCTCACTTCATTGTCATCACATTCAAAGCATTTTGGGCCTGTGTTTCAAACTTCTACCTGTTTCCTCTAAGCTTGCTGGGGGGGAACTGCATTTCGTATTGCATTTTGTTGGGATTCTTGAAGACTGTGTGCTCTCCTTACATTGTCTTTTGTTGAAGCCATATCAAGTTATTTTCTGTACTGCATTTCATTCATCATTGCGTTTCCTTGAACCATATAAAGCATTCTTTCCCACCTTATTCTTCTGTTCCTATTCATAAGTTACCTCTTGCTGATTACTGCTCATATTCACAAGTGTAATATCCATTATCAATTTATTTATAGAAGTGTAATAGATATATATTGTTATTTTTCTCAAATAAACCTTTTAATTTGCAAAACAAACCTACTTCTTGGCTCAGTGGGGTCAGGGGGATTCTAAGAGGGGGGTGTTATACAAGGGTTATCATCCAGAGTACATGATCTGGACATAAAAATACATCAATAAGGGTTTTCCTCAGCATCCCAGACTAGGCATTGACTTAGCTGTAGTGTTGATTGAATATCACTTACAAAGTAGGGGCTCGGAGCTGGGATTTTCTGGGTTAGATTTAGCACTTGTGCAGCTTAATACAGTGTGCTAACTGACGGGATACATACATCCGGTTGGATCACCACGCTGTGGTACGCTGTAAAGCACTCCTCAAAGGAACGCTCTAAGGAGAAGATCTGTTTTGCAAAATAAAATACAAACTTCTGTAAGACAGGAAGGAACTCAAATTCCAGAATGACGACACTGGTAGACATCAACATAGCCAGAGAGCACCTCTTACATAAGCTATTTGTGAAAGCTGAGTGGACTCATCAGGACCAGGCGGTCTGGTTGCAGGCAATCGCGCAACAGGTCACTGAAACAGGGTCAGATATATGGAGAGATCATGGTCCCCTACATGTGGCCTTGAGCAAACTATATATGGCCCCTAAGCCAAGACATGAACACAATAAGATTTCCAGGATAGCGGCATATTTGTATCTATATATGGAAGTCATGCAGGACAAATGTGCTGAAGGCCAAGATCTGGCAAATAGGCATCAGATGGCATTAGAAAAGGCCCCTATCTGACCTGGTTTCTTCTGAGCAGAGGCTGCACGGGAGCCAGGAGTCAGAAAATAACAGCAGACAGTACATCACTAAAATAAAGGAGGATATGGATAGGCTGCAACAGGAAAAGGCTGACCAGGATACCAGATTTCTGGCCTTGCAGAAGGAGTACCAAGAAGGTTTGGACTCCCTTCTGCAGAGCCAGAAAAAGCTGGAGCAACAACTGGACTTCAACAGGGCATGCACAGAGCAGGTAGCCACACTGCAAATTCGATTAGACAGAGAGAAAGAGGAAAGCAATAAATTGATTCTGAAAGACCTGGATACCCAGGCAGAGTTTGATCAGGAGCGCCAGAAAGCTGGTGCCTTCCAAAGGCAAAGGGACGACCTGGCGGCACAGAGCCAGGAGTCAGAAAATAACAGCAGACAGTACATCACTAAAATAAAGGAGGATATGGATAGGCTGCAACAGGAAAAGGCTGACCAGGATACCAGATTTCTGGCCTTGCAGAAGGAGTACCAAGAAGGTTTGGACTCCCTTCTGCAGAGCCAGAAAAAGCTGGAGCAACAACTGGACTTCAACAGGGCATGCACAGAGCAGGTAGCCACCCTGCAAATTCGATTAGACAGAGAGAAAGAGGAAAGCAATAAATTGATTCTGAAAGACCTGGATACCCAGGCAGAGTTTGATCAGGAGCGCCAGAAAGCTGGTGCCTTCCAAAGGCAAAGGGACGACCTGGCGGCACAGATGCAGGCTGTTAGTCAGGAAAGGGATACCTAAGGCCAGGAAGTCTGCCACTTAAAAAGGAAAATGGAAGAAAATCACCTTGCCCTCCAGGGACTGGGTGACCTCCAAAAAGAACACCAGAACTTGTTAGAGCACACCAGGAGGGTGGAGGATGCTCTGGCAAGAAAGGAGCAGGCCAATAGGGACACAGCTCAGGAGGTAACCCTCCTGCAGCAAGGACTGGCCCAGTACTCCAGGACCAATCAGGAGGCACAGAGAGAGAATGAGGCTCTCTGCCAGCACAATGATAGGCTCCAGCAACAGGTAGCGATGCAGGAGAGACTGATAGAGTCTAGTAAGGCCTTAACTGAGGAACTGAAAGCGCAGGCTCTTGCATTGTAACAGGGAGCAGGGGCGGATAGAGATGAGGTTCGCTGGGAAAGAGAAACTCCTGAGCATAACCTCAGGAGCCCTAGTGCCAGAGGCCTTCACCTCTACCAGTCCTTGGACTATGCCAGCCACATGTTCCCTGGCGCACATGAGCACGGAGCCACAGGGATGGCAGATTACTATCCAGCTAAAAGTATGGGGCTCATAGGCCAGTACCACTCAGGAATGGAGGGGCGGGCATCCGGGTATGGGCACCCAAGCACAGTGCAATTTAGTGGGGAACCCCAGGAGAGTAGGCCCACTAAGGGCATCCTGAAAACCTCTGCCCAGTTAGGTCAGTGGCAGGGATACCCATCAAATCCTGGTAGCAAGGAGGGATCTAAAGACTCCTCTGAGCGTCACAGGACACAAGAGACCAGGTCCCCACATTCTGCCAGCCATTCCCAGGCTCGCAGAATCCTGGAAAACCTGGAAGATCAGACGGGCACCTCTGGGAGCAGCGCTTCTGAGTCGGAGGATGAATGGACCAGGGTTACCCGAACCAAAAAGGCAAATAAGGCAAAAAGGGCCTTGCTTAAGGACCCATTGAAACAAATAAAGGCAATAAGGAGTGTCATCACGCCTTATCATAAGAACGCCAAGTATTCTGTTTGGGAACACTTGGAGCTCTATGAGCAAATGATGGAGACTTTCCATTTGTAGGACAGCCAAAGCTCTATTCAATATGTAAAGTGGACCTTCTCACCAGAATACTCCAGTTTCTTTGCGGGGCTGGAGGATCAAAACGATTCAAGGTGGTCCACATACAGGGCGGCCATCTTGAAACATTTTTCTGTGCACAGAAATCCTCAAGAGGCTCGCAAGGCAGCCTACAATTTGCAATGTGGTGAGGATCAGGCCCCACAAGAATTTGTGCAGGAGTTAAAGCGTGCTTTTGCACAGACTATAAAAAGGGTGCGCACAGACAGCAAAGAGGATCTACCCGGATCTATGAGGTGCAGAAGCCCATAGAAAATAAAAATAATGTGCAGAAAAACCCCAAAACCAACAGCACCCCTGCTGCTGCTAAGGTGGCAGAGGTAAAGTTTGCCCCCGTTTTAGATTTGGAGATCGGGGGCCTAAAAACCTGCCTGCACCAAATAATTCACAGCCCAGATGGCTCTCGGGCCAGTCACAGACAGGGAGTCGAGGAGGTAGTCCCACAAATGGGGCCCCTCGCTCCCCTGATTATGCTGATTATGTAAGTCCCCGCTACAAGGGAAACCGACCCATCCTGGGTTATGTGTGGACTCCTCCAGTCCAAGGGGGGGATCCAGCCAAGCACCTGACCCAGGGACCTTCCCTCCTAACGTCCCCCAGGAGGCAGAAATTCATTAAATCCTGGGCAGAACTTTTTTCCCAGGTATCCATCCAATTTCCAGCCCCAAAATCATCCATCCTTCTTTCCCCAATTCCCTGAGCCCAGACAACCTAATCCGGGAGAGGTGAGGCCAAGGGTGGAGGGGTACCAAAATCTTCCCAAACAGGGGTACTACCAGAGAAGGGATAGCTACCCTTCCCAGGATCAGCCCAGGGGAGAAAATAGAGCCCCTTATCAGCCTGAGCGGGTTTCACAACTTGAGCGCCAGGTCCAAAATATGGCACGGGATCTGGGTCATATACTGAGGGCTCAACAGAACCCTCAGATGAGCATGCCACCGCAGATGCCCCAAACTCTGGGCCTGGTGCTCCAGAACAATGATGGGGGCAGCACCCCGATAACCCACCGGTTCCCAGGGAGGAGGCACAAGGGGAAGAGGGGTGTAAAGCCTTGGAGGAAGCTTCCTTCCTCACTTGTAAACAGCCCCTGGAAACCCAGGAACCGGAAACGAAATCTCCTGCCCCTGAAAGTCTGCCTCCAAAGGAGCAGAGGGGGGTAGCAGAAACAACAAAGTACCCAAACAGGCCCAGTTTGTGGAGGAGGTACAGATCTTCCAATTTGAAGGAGAGGGATCCTCAGAGGATCCTGGGAAAAGGATCTTCTCCTTTAGAGATGGGGGAACTCCTCCCAAAGAAAAATGGGTCCCAAGGGATGTCAATTCAGACTGGGGAGATGTGCAGACTGAGCTACCGCCACCCATCATCTCATCCCAGAACCCACAATACCGAAATCCCTTGGTTCAAACCCATCCTGGTGACTGCCTCCAAATAAGGGTGGGGCGGCCCAGAACCGGAACCAGGGGAACCCACAATGGCTCTGATCTCCAGTTGCCAACTTTTTCTTTCAAATTCCCAAGGCTCTCCACAGAATTCTGCCCAAATCTCTTCTCTTGCAATGTCCAAAACCAGAAATTTGGCCCACCAGTTGTCCAAAAATGTGCATTATCTGTGCCCCCTTGAGGAGAAGGAGGGAAGATATTTTGCCCCGGTACAAGTACAGGGGCAGGGTACAATTTTGGCACTGGTGGACACTGGATCCCAAGCTACCCTTCTGTCCAAAAGGGCCTTTGATGAACTAAATGCAGGAAGGGGGGAGAATTACCGTATTCCTCTCACCTCTCTTCCTGGACAACTGCAGAACTTTGACGGGAAGGAAATTCCTGTCGAGGGGACTGCATATTTGGACATTAAAATTGGGCGTCACAGGTTGAAACACCCAGTCATAGTAGTGACTGCAGAGGGCACCCCTTGTTTACTAGGGAATGACCTCCTGAGAAGGTTGTCACCTCTAATAGATTGCGTAAACAAGGTCCTCTGGACCCAGACTAGCCGACCAATAAAATTAAGACAGAGTGTCAACCATGTTACTTTAAACGGCACCTGCCACATGGTTGAACAAAAATCAGACCAAGTAGAATTTGACTTCCAGAACAACCAAATTCCAGACGTGACAGTAATAGCAGTAGGAAAAGGAATGGGCGAACCCTCTTTTTTAAGGGGCCTGACTCGAGAGGGTTGAGAAGTACAGAGATATGGGGGGTTTTGAGTCAAAGGCTTCCCTAGCCTATGGCTTAACAGGAGGTCGCTAAAGCCTTGCAGAGGAGCTAGATTTACTGCTAGCTCGGAACAAAAAATCACAGTGGAGGAACAAAACAGTATAAATTTATTTAACTGAAAGACGTTTTTGAATTTTTTGCCATTGTGTGGCGCATAAACATACAAAAATCTGCATTAAAGTGAATTAATATACAGTAGTGACAGTCTATTGACTGTGTTGTTGACTCTCATAACTCATTGCACAATGTCGATGAATGAATATACAGTAGTGACAGTCTATTGAATGTGTTGTTAACTCTCACAACACATTACACAATGTCGACACTTGAATTTGTGTTTCTGGTTCGGTGTTTGAATGAAGGCAGTGGCCGATGGAGATAGAACAGTGCTGCACTGAGGATACCGAACTGTCTTCAGGACGTGGGGGTCAAGTTCAGATGTGGTGAGTAAGTAAGGCGTCGTCCTATGGTGAAAGAGGCTGTGTTAAAACCAGTAAGAAAAACATCAAGTCCACTAATGGTGGGAAAAAGCAAGGCGAAGGACCTACCATGTTGACGTTGATAAATGCCATGGCTGTGGTCTGAGTGAAAAGGCTGCAGCTGCAGGAATTTCGGCTGCGGGGGTCAGTCTGCAGATGTCAGAGTCCCCAATCTAAATCAAAAGAAAGTCGGAATGACTGGTGAGAATTAATCTTTGCAAGAGCCGTGGCTGAGTCACGGATAGTTACAGAAACAGTTACGGCTGTGGGGGTCAGTCTACAGATTTGTCAGAGGACCTAGTCTAAAAAATGGAAGTGGAAAATATTGGTGAGCATTAATCTGTAGTACAGCGGTGACCGGGTAGCCGACTTAATCAAGTACTGTGTCAGGTGGGACAGCCGTGACTGAGAGTATACGGGCCAACCTTATAGTAATTAATGCAACGCACTAGATTACAGTTCAGAAACCGGTTAATGTGTTGGACTGTAATAATTGCCAGTAAATGACACGGGTGAACTACTACGGAAGGAGTACTTGAGCGGTGTCGCGAAACTTACCCGCGTCGGAGTCAGGAAAAAGAGCTGTGTCACTGCTGTCGGTTCTACTTGACTAACTGCGCATGTCAGTATTTAAGAGGAGGCCATTGATGACTATAGGGACTGCGCATGCGTGCGGGGGTAGTGTAAGAGGTTGGTGCGGTCGTACTAAGTGCGTCGGTTCACGTAGATCTTACTAGTCATGTGTGTTAGTCTATACGTCTGGAGGTAGTGTCACTGGTTGGCGCGGTCGTAGTAATGTACGTGAATTGTTTATTGATCATGTGTGACAGTTGACATGATAGGAAATAGCGCTCATTGGGTGTACAAAGGTATACTCTTCTTGAAACATAGATGAGGAAACAGAGTTGAACAAATACAAGTCACTGGGTTCTACTAGTGTCCTTATAACATAAGAATTGCAGTTATACATTTGGGATCGTGTTTTACAAAGTAGTGCGGAGAAACATTGGGGCACTCTTTAACATAGTAGCTATTACACATGTGAGCGGTTTGCAATTATTGTGTCTTTTTGTACAGACAGATGGTGGACATTTATACATTACAGTAATACTCTCGGTTAATGCATCGGGGGTTTTTTTTAACAAAGAATCATGTGTTGAAATTGATAACAACCAATTGACCAAAACTAATGAATCAACAATTGAGAAAGCGTAATCTTATTATGCATTGTGCTATAGCACCTAAGAAATATGCAGGTGTAAGCGATGTTGAGGGCATGGTTCACTTATTAGAGAAGATAGATAGGTGCAAGGGTGACCCTGACTGGATCGAGGCTCGGTGGTGGGAGCAGTTGGACATAATTGCACTTATTAAAAGAACAGGTTCCATTCGATGGAAATGTTTAGACCTTGTCTCACCGAATCCAAACGATAAATCCATTTTTGTTCTAATCTACGGAGGGCAAGATCCCTGTTACCTCCGCGGGAGTGGTTGTTTACTGTTTGCAATACTGCCCAAAAGATGTCGTTGTGGGTGTGATGCATCATCTTGAAGTGTGCCACTAATGGTTTATCTTCTATTTGATTACGTACGCAGGAATGGTGTTCACAGATACGTTGTCGAATTTCTCTCTTCGATTTGCCTATGTAAATAAGGTCACAAGGGCATTTGATGATGTATACCGACCATTTTGTTTTACAGTTGGTAAACGAGTTGAAGGTCCAGTGGTTTCCTTTTAGATTAATGCTCTTGAGGTTGGCCGTGAGGTTGCAGACGGAGCAATTGCCACATTTAAAGTGGCCTACTACAGGCGGGAGGTTCCACAATGTGGTTTGGGTGCTGTTAGGAGCATCGGCTTCTGTATATGTGTGTACAAGTCGGTCTTTTAGATTGCGGCTGCGTTTAAAGGCAAATCTTGTTTTTTCTGGTTTAAAGGATTCCGTCTGCAGCTTGTCCCAGTGTTTTAGGACTGCCTTTTTGATAGAGTTACTCAGTGGAGTGAACGTGGTGACACAGGTCATTCTAGAGTCGGATAGATCTTTAGTTCTGGGAGCCAGACAGGTCTCCCGATTGGTGTGTTTGACTCTTTTTCTGGCTTGGCGAACAATGTGGCTAGGGTATCCCCGTTCTTTTAAACGGGTTGCAAGTTCTTTACTCTTGGATTCGTATTCAGATAGTGTGGAGCAGTTACGTCTGATACGTAGGAATTGGCCATATGGTAGGTTGATTTTTAACCCAGAAGGATGGAAGCTTGAATACTCGAGTAGAGTGTTTTTGGATGTCGGTTTACGGTATAAAGAGGTGTTGAGAGAATTGTTTTGATTCTTGGATATTGCTAAATCCAAGAAAGGAATCTGACTGGAACTGTACTCCATAGTGAATTTGATGGAATCATTTTGTGAGTTTAGCCAGAGCAGGAATTTTTGAAGATTAACTTCGGTCCCTTTCCAAATCATAAACACATCATCGATATATCTTAGCCAGCAACCGATGGAGTCTTTGAAGGTGTTGTGTTCGTTGTAGATGGAATTCTTTTCAAAAGTGTCCATGTACAAGTTGGCCACGTCTGGGGCAAAAGTGGCACCCATGCTGGTCCCGTGGCATTGTTGGTAGAAGGATTGCTTAAAGATAAAGTAATTTTCCGTTAAAGCTAGTCGGGTACACTCAAGGAGAAAAGCGGTGGGGGGTTCTTTTTGTCGCCTGTCGTCTAAGTAGGTTTTAAGAACTTGCAGGCATTCCATTTGAGGGATGCTCGTGTAGAGTGATTCGACGTCGAGGGTAACTAATAGGTCTGCTTGTTCCACTTGTATGGTATCCAGTTTTTTAACATCGACGTGGTGTCTTGGACGTAGGAGGGCATCTCAGAGAGATGCCCTCCTCCTACGCATATGACGAAGGTTGGATTGACGAAGATGAGAAAGCATTCCTGGTCAATAACCATCCAATCGTTCCAGCATTCTATTTACTCCCAAAAATCCATAAAAACACTACTAATCCACCCGGGAGACCAATTGTAGCCGGCATCGGATCAGTTCTTGAGCCTTTATCAATCTACGTAGATCATTTTTAAGGCCCTTCATCAGTAAGATGCCCTCCTACGTCCAAGACACCACGTCGATGTTAAAAAAACTGGATACCATACAAGTGGAACAAGCAGACCTATTAGTTACCCTCGACGTCGAATCACTCTACACGAGCATCCCTCAAATGGAATGCCTGCAAGTTCTTAAAACCTACTTAGACGACAGGCGACAAAAAGAACCCCCCACCGCTTTTCTCCTTGAGTGTACCCGACTAGCTTTAACGGAAAATTACTTTATCTTTAAGCAATCCTTCTACCAACAATGCCACGGGACCAGCATGGGTGCCACTTTTGCCCCAGACGTGGCCAACTTGTACATGGACACTTTTGAAAAGAATTCCATCTACAACGAACACAACACCTTCAAAGACTCCATCGGTTGCTGGCTAAGATATATCGATGATGTGTTTATGATTTGGAAAGGGACCGAAGTTAATCTTCACAAATTCCTGCTCTGGCTAAACTCACAAAATGATTCCATCAAATTCACTATGGAGTACAGTTCCAGTCAGATTCCTTTCTTGGATTTAGCAATATCCAAGAATCAAAACAATTCTCTCAACACCTCTTTATACCGTAAACCGACATCCAAAAACACTCTACTCGAGTATTCAAGCTTCCATCCTTCTGGGTTAAAAATCAACCTACCATATGGCCAATTCCTACGTATCAGACGTAACTGCTCCACACTATCTGAATACGAATACAAGAGTAAAGAACTTGCAACCCGTTTAAAAGAACGGGGATACCCTAGCCACATTGTTCGCCAAGCCAGAAAAAGAGTCAAACACACCAATCGGGAGACCTGTCTGGCTCCCAGAACTAAAGATCTATCCGACTCTAGAATGACCTGTGTCACCACGTTCACTCCACTGAGTAACTCTATCAAAAAGGCAGTCCTAAAACACTGGGACAAGCTGCAGACGGAATCCTTTAAACCAGAAAAAACAAGATTTGCCTTTAAACGCAGCCGCAATCTAAAAGACCGACTTGTACACACATATACAGAAGCGGATGCTCCTAACAGCACCCAAACCACATTGTGGAACCTCCCGCCTGTAGTAGGCCACTTTAAATGTGGCAATTGCTCCGTCTGCAACCTCACGGCCAACCTCAAGAGCATTAATCTAAAAGGAAACCAATGGACCTTCAACTCGTTTACCAACTGTAAAACAAAATGGTCGGTATACATCATCAAATGCCCTTGTGACCTTATTTACATAGGCAAATCGAAGAGAGAAATTCGACAACGTATCTGTGAACACCGTTCCTGCGTACGTAATCAAATAGAAGATAAACCATTAGTGACACACTTCAAGATGATGCATCACACACACAACGACATCTTTTGGGCAGTATTGCAAACAGTAAACAACCCCTCCCGCGGAGGTAACAGGGATCTTGCCCTCCGTAGATTAGAACAAAAATGGATTTATCGTTTGGATTCGGTGAGACAAGGTCTAAACATTTCCATCGAATGGAACCTGTTCTTTTAATAAGTGCAATTATGTCCAACTGCTCCCACCACCGAGCCTCGATCCAGTCAGGGTCACCCTTGCACCTATCTATCTTCTCTAATAAGTGAACCATGCCCTCAACATCGCTTACACCTGCATATTTCTTAGGTGCTATAGCACAATGCATAATAAGATTACGCTTTCTCAATTGTTGATTCATTAGTTTTGGTCAATTGGTTGCTATCAATTTCAACACATGATTCTTTGTTAAAAAAAACCCCGATGCATTAACCGAGAGTATTACCGTAATGTATAAATGTCCACCATCTGTCTGTACAAAAAGACACAATAATTGCCAACCGCTCACATGTGTAATAGCTACTATGTTAAAGAGTGCCCCAATGTTTCTCCGCACTACTTTGTAAAACACGATCCCAAATGTATAACTGCAATTCTTATGTTATAAGGACACTAGTAGAACCCAGTGACTTGTATTTGTTCAACTCTATTTCCTCATCTATGTTTCAAGAAGAGTATACCTTTGTACACCCAATGAGCGCTATTTCCTATCATGTCAACTGTCACACATGATCAATAAACAATTCACGTACATTAATACGACCGCGCCAACCAGTGACACTACCTCCAGACGTATAGACTAACACACATGACTAGTAAGATCTACGTGAACCGACGCACTTAGTACGACCGCACCAACCTCTTACACTACCCCCGCACGCATGCGCAGTCCCTATAGTCATCAATGGCCTCCTCTTAAATACTGACATGCGCAGTTAGTCAAGTAGAACCGACAGCAGTGACACAGCTCTTTTTCCTGACTCCGACGCGGGTAAGTTTCGCGACACCGCTCAAGTACTCCTTCCGTAGTAGTTCACCCGTGTCATTTACTGGCAATTATTACAGTCCAACACATTAACCGGTTTCTGAACTGTAATCTAGTGCGTTGCATTAATTACTATAAGGTTGGCCCGTATACTCTCAGTCACGGCTGCCCCACCTGACACAGTACTTGATTAAGTCGGCTACCCGGTCACCGCTGTACTACAGATTAATGCTCACCAATATTTTCCACTTCCATTTTTTAGACTAGGTCCTCTGACAAATCTGTAGACTGACCCCCACAGCCGTAACTGTTTCTGTAACTATCCGTGACTCAGCCACGGCTCTTGCAAAGATTAATTCTCACCAGTCATTCCGACTTTCTTTTGATTTAGATTGGGGACTCTGACATCTGCAGACTGACCCCCGCAGCCGAAATTCCTGCAGCTGCAGCCTTTTCACTCAGACCACAGCCATGGCATTTATCAACGTCAACATGGTAGGTCTTTCGCCTTGCTTTTTCCCACCATTAGTGGACTTGATGTTTTTCTTACTGGTTTTAACACAGCCTCTTTCACCATAGGACGATGCCTTACTTACTCACCACATCTGAACTTGACCCCCACGTCCTGAAGACAGTTCGGTATCCTCAGTGCAGCACTGTTCTATCTCCATCGGCCACTGCCTTCATTCAAACACCGAACCAGAAACACAAATTCAAGTGTCGACATTGTGTAATGTGTTGTGAGAGTTAACAACACATTCAATAGACTGTCACTACTGTATATTCATTCATCGACATTGTGCAATGAGTTATGAGAGTCAACAACACAGTCAATAGACTGTCACTACTGTATATTAATTCACTTTAATGCAGATTTTTGTATGTTTATGCGCCACACAATGGCAAAAAATTCAAAAACGTCTTTCAGTTAAATAAATTTATACTGTTTTGTTCCTCCACTGTGATTTTTTGTTCCGAGCTAGCAGTAAATCTAGCTCCTCTGCAAGGCTTTAGCGACCTCCTGTTAAGCCATAGGCTAGGGAAGCCTTTGACTCAAAACCCCCCATATCTCAGTAATAGCAGTAGGACAACAGACTAGTGATGGGGGTCCTCTCTATTTCTGAAAATCAACCTTCCTTCCAGTTTAGGGTAGTAATTCTTTACTAATCCACAATCAGAAACTCCCACTCCTATAGTCCCGAAAGATGTGAAATCAGCTCAGAGCCTGGCTGATACTCAACAAATTGGAGAGCAGTTGTTCATCCCTGTTCAGTTAAATGATGGGAAGGACTCTGTTCTCACTCGAGTGTGTGTGAACAAATCTCCATTGGCAACAAGAGCATAGTCCATAATTGTTGGGTCGTGCGAGACGTCACTGCCGCCTTTTGTCAGGCAGTGACATTCTCAATCGCTTTGCCATTAGTTTGGACCTAATAAACTTCAAAGCTTGGTCCCGAGTAGCGGATAATCCCATGGGCTTTGATGATCCAGAAAAAGCATTTAGGTCAGCTCAATTTCTACCTTATGCAGTTGAAATTCAGCTTAAAGAGAAAGTCACCATCCCAGAAAGGACCCGACAATTCTCCCTGGAAGTGAAAGTTAAAAGAGGACAAAAATTGAAAAACCCTGATGCTTACATTCATCTAAATGCTTCTCTCCAATAGCAAGGGTTAGGGGTAAACCCAACACCATTAGTCAACATAGAACATGACACCATTCCAATAGAGGTGGATAACAGTGACTTACAGAGTATTACTCTAGCCGCAGGCACCATCATTGGAATAGCGGTTGATGACCGACATTTCTCCATTGATGTAGGAAATGAACTGTTAGAACCAATCCCCAAGGACTGTTTTGACAGTGACAGTGAGGACAATACAACACCAGACAGGATTTTCACCCGGCATGGGGGAACTTCCTGGTGTACACTTCTTGCCCTTATGCTAAGGAAGATGTGACTTGTGACTTCAGGAGGGATGAGGTGATTTTCCAGGTCCATGAGGGCTACCTTTCCCACCTGAAGTCTCCGATCCAAATCAGCACTCTGACCAGGGACTTCTCCACCCAGCTAGAGGAGGCCGCTATGATAGCCAAACCCGAAGTCTTTCCAGGCTTCAGGCAGATGGTGGAAGAGAGAGTCAACCTAGCTGATGCCTGTGTGACTCTGGAACAGAAGCAAAAGTTGAAACAAGTTATCTTGGATTTCCAAGATCTCTTTGCGGTAGACTCATATGATTGTGGTCGCACCGACATACACACAACAACAATTCCCACGCACCCTGGCATGACCCCAGTGTTTGTGAAGCAATATCGCTTGCCTCTCGCATCCACGGAGTCCCTTACTGAAATAATTAAGAACCTTGAGTCCCGGGGAATAATCCGTCCAGTCCACAGCACTTTCAATAATCCGGTGCTGGGAATATTGAAGTCAAACGGCCAGTGGAGACTCTGCGCCGACCTTAGGGAGCTCAACAAACGGGTCCATACTTCCCGATGGCCTCTTCCCTACATTGACCAAGGGCTGGCCCAGATCCAGGGGTCACGGGTATTCACTGCAGTAGACCTGACCAATGGGTACTGGACCGTGCCTGTCAGTAGGGAGGACCAATACAAACTGGCTTTTACCTTTGGCGGCCAGCAGTACACATGGACCCGGACTCCCTTCGGATACCTCAACTCCGGCAATGAATTCAACATTTTCCTACATAAGGCCATGCCCGACCTGGGTGCGAGGGGTAACCTGGCTTATGTAGATGATGTCCTCATCAAAAGTTCATCTGTGGAGGAACACATAGCGGAGATCTGTTATGTTCTGACACAGTTGAGGGCCACCGGAGCAAAACTTTCCTTTCAGAAGGCACAGTGGTGTAGAACCCGTGTTCATTTCTTGGGGCATGAGATTACTCCTCAGGGTCTCTGTCCCCAAGAAAAGAAAGTGGAAGCACTCCAGAAACTGAAGGATCCCACAACTCTGCGGGAACTAAGGAGCCTCCTGGGACTGACTAATTACAGCAGAAAGTTCATTGAGGGCTACGTAGAGATCACTAGACCCCTGATTCATTTCCTGAAGGGGGGGGTCAAGTGGGAATGGGGTCCAGAACAATCCGAGGCAGTAAGACAACTCAAGAGAAGCCTCTCACAAGCGCCTTGCCTAGCTTACCCTGTCAGAAACAAGGAGTTCTTCCTGGAGACAGGGTTCTCTAATACGTGCTTGACGGCAGTATTATACCAAAAGCATGACAAGGTCAATAAAGTAATCTCCTATGCGAGCAAAACTTTATCCTCTGTGGAGGAAAAATTCAACGATTGTGAGAAGGCACTCCTGGCAACGGTGTGGGCATTGAAGAATTACCGCCCGTTTATCCAGGGGGAACACGTCATAGTGTAGACTCCACACCAGCCTCTGCAATATCTCCAAAGTGACAGAATCCGGGCCGGAAATGTGAGTAATTCCCAAATTACTTCCTGGATTCTGTCAATGCAGGGCTTTCCTGTGGAGGTCAGATATGGCCAAAACAAGAAGAGTCCCCTCGCGCAAGGTCTGGCTGACTTGCATGATTGTGCCAGAGGAAACTGTCTCGGGGGCGAAAGTCTAAAAATCAAGGACAACATGGAGGCATAAGTCTTTGAAGAGGACAAGTGTGAGGGAATGCCCACTGTCTATGTGGATGGATGCTCTTACCATGTTGACAACCACAGGGAGAAAGAACTGGTGGCCGGCGTAGGGAATGCATGGGTGAAGGAGTTTCCTGAACCCTCCGCTGGGTACAAAATTGGTCCCCGAAGTAGTCAGGTGGCAGAGTTGATGGCTGTGCATCAGGCCATCCTCACCACTGTCCAACATCAACTCCACAAACTGGTCATAATCACAGACTCGGATTTTGTACGGAACGGGTTCGTGGAACACCTGGTTAATTGGAAAACCAGAGGCATGTTATGTGCTAATAACAAACCCCTGAAACATGGGAAGCTAATCCAAAATATTGATGATCTGGTCACATCGAATGGGATGACCATCTACTGGAAAAAGATCAAGGGTCATTCCAAAGCAGAGGGACCAGACAAAACTGGAAATGACTTAGCTGATCAGCTGGCCAAAACCGGGGCCATCCAGGGGGATCTAATAGAAATAGAGTCCCTGTTGGGGGAAATCCAGGTCACTGCTTTCACTAGGTCCCAGACAAATGCTCACAATGATCTTTCAACTGCACAATGGAGTAAGGAGACCCCTGATGCTGATTTGATTACAGCTCAGAAGGGGGATCCAATAATTGGTAAGTTTACCAACACATTGAGGACCCTGAGAACTTTCCCCTGACGGATACCGATTACATTGGGAAAGAGGACCTAAGAGTGTTGATGAAATATCCAAAGATGTTCCGAATCCAAGACGGTTTGTTGGTAAGGAAATCCCAAGCTGGCCATGATCAGTGGGTGGTCCCTACCTCATTCCGAAGCCTGATGTTAAGTCACGCCCATGATGCGGCCACCGCCGGTCATAGGGGGTTTCACACAACACTGGAAATCTTAAGAGAGGTTGCATACTGGCTACACATGGGGCAGGACCTCGACCAATACTTGAAGGGGTGTCTTGTGTGTGCACAATTTCAGCCATCATCCCTCACACACCGTGCGCTTCTCCAAAAGAGGGGGATGACACTGCCATGGTCAGATTTGCAAATCGACTTTGTAAGCCCTGTAATTCGCTCGTCTAGAGGAAACAAGTACATGTTGACCGTTACATGCTTGTTTACCAAGTGGGCGGAATGTCTCCCGGCCCCAGACTGCAAGGCAGAAACAGCAGCTGCCCTGATGATTAACCACGTCTTTTCCCGTTTTGGTCTACCTCAAAGGATTGAGTCAGACAGAGGTAGCCATTTCACCAATGAGGTAATGACAAAGATGTGGGAGATACTGGGGGTCAAAAGGAAGCTACACATTGCTTACAGGCCATCATCTTCTGGAGCAGTGGAGAGATACAACCAGACAATTGTGAGCATATTAAAAAGGTTTGTGGCAGATTCTGGGCCAAGTTGGGATATCCGATTACCTCTGGTCCTAATGGCCATCAGATCTACCCCTTCATCTGCAACTAAAATGTCACCATTTGAGTTGATGACTAGACGCAAGATGGTGCTTCCTCAGCATTTGCTGTACAGGACCCAAGAGCAGACACTGATAAATGCCTCCACAACTCATGAGTGTGTGGAGAATTTAAAGAAACACCTCCAACATGCTTTTGCCTATGCTCAGCGGAATCTAGAAAGATCAGCTGAGAGTATGAAAACACACTATGATTTGAAAACCACCAGGAAGGAATATGATGTGGGAGACCGGGTCTATCTATACAATTTCCAAAGGAACCAGGCCAAACAGCGAAAATGTTTGCCTACATGGAAGGGACCCTTTGAAATTATAGACAAGATCTCCCCTGTTGCCTACAAAATCCGCATCCCCAAAGGTTAATTTGGCGGAAGGGGAAGATAAGTGGGTCCATATTTATCAGCTGAAGTGTTGCCATCCCAGCCACACTCTGCAACAACTGGAGGAATCCACTGGAATCCCAGAGGGGGCCGCTCCAGAGTAATTCAGTTCCAACCCTAAAATATTCCACATATAGCATATAAATTTCTGTGATTCTTGTATATATATATGTTCTTGTCTCCTAATTTAAAAAAGAAAATGTATATGTTCATATCTTCTGATTTATAAAATGTATTTGTTCGCCACACCATTAATAGTGGTGGAATAATGTCTAGGAATGTGTATTCCCGCTTTGCTTTATCATCCTAGGAGAGATGAAACCATGGAGACTGACCACGGAAGGCGACCTGGGGACCGGGAGCGAAGATCCGAGGGGCCCGGGCTACCGCCCAATCCTCCCATCAGGACCAGCAAGGAGAACTGATTGATCGACTGGAGGGAGGAAAAGATGCTGAACTGTGCCAACCTCGGAATTGGAAGAAGATGAGGCGAACATCCCAGATCTTGCGAGTTCCATCAGTGAAAGATCAGAATGGCCATCGCAAGAGGGGGGGCTTGTGGGATGTTTTTACCCATGCATCCAAGCCCTACCATAAAACTGTGCAGTACTGGCATGGAAAACATCATGATGGCCAGAACTCCCCAGAGAGTGCACAAGGAAAACATGAAGAATAGGCTGCCACCCATTTTTGCCTATGTTGTGAGCACAGGAGGGGCACCTACAGAACTTTGGGCAGAGACACAGAACAATGCACTGTCCTGGGCTCAGGCAAATATTATATTGGGGGGGTCGTAAAATGGCTTCCTCTTGGGAGAAACTGGGAGGGGCAGTGCCTCTCCTAGCAAGCTGAGCTTGGGGGAAGTGGATAAACCAGTTATTCCACCATGTGATGTGGGAAGCCACACCCCTTTTTGACCAGGGCATAATTTTAAAAAGATAGATAATTCATAGTACAGACTTGTCAGAATTATATAAGTAATATCATTATTCTTGTGATTTTTCTGTGCACGTTTTAAGAGGCGTTAGGACCCTGTGGGATGCTCTTGGGGATAGTAGCGGAAAAAAGGTTGTTACTCCAAATGTATGCATGTTAAAAATCTGACACTTTATCATCTGTAGCCCATATCCCTGGTGCACATTTGTGTAAAATCTGAAAAGGTTTAGAGGTTGTTATCTGGATGAAAAGGGGAGAATTCTGTCATCAGTGGACACGACATTGTACAAAGACAGGGATTGGATGGTTTGGTGCTACAGAAAATATGTTAACTGGACCTATAATATGAGAAAAATGGTACATAGATAAATATGTATTTGGGTAAGAAATAGATTTGTGTGCAATTCGACAAGGGGAGGTTCCTCTGACCATAAAACCTACAGCATCACTCTGACACTCCATTTCTTCCCCCCAATCAAGGGAGAGAGGAAAGCTTGGCCAATGATAAGTGAGAGGGGCATGCTTAGCTAGGCCCAGGCACACACCCACGTCCAAAACACATAAAAAGGGCCACTGAAACCCAGGTAGGTAATTCTCTTTCCACTTTCTTGCGGGACGCTTTGCCGGGAGACTCCAGACTTCAAATCCATCAACCTCCACAGACCAGAGATCCAGAGAGACCAGAGATCCAGAGAGACCAGAGATCCAGAGAGACCAGAACTGTGCAGTGCTGAGAGCAGAACCAGAGACTAGACCGCTGTTCAGAACCACCCGCCGGAAGTCCCGTCCAACCTGACCAGACCTTGACGGCTTATTTCAAAAATATAGTGTGAGTACTCACTGTGCCAAAACGAATCTCTCAGTTTAAAATAATCTAATCCAAACTATTTTAGCCTATTAGAACTGCCTCCTAGAATCGTGTCATTCTGTCATCTTTAAAACTGAGAACTGTCATTTGTCATTCTGAGCTTTAGAATTTCAAATCTGAAAACCTACTTTCACAAAATCGTCCGTATCTCCGGAACCGTTTGTTTCATCTTAAAGCTAGGATTCTAGGGTTTCCAACGAACCTAGTACCGACTTTCTACTCCTTATAGTGCCTCCATAATTATGCTCGATGCACGCGAGTAAATTTGCAGCGATTTGACATTTTGCACAATTTCAGCCACGTGTAAAAATCAGCAGCTTCTTGCTTTCCTTTGCTAAAATTCGTTTTAACCTGCTGGTTACTCATAGAGCGTTGCTAAAGTGAGCCTGAAATAATATAAACTAGATATCACCCACCCTGAACCTCTAGAGGGAATTAAAAGCATTTTTAGCACATTTCTCACTTCATTGTCATCACATTCAAAGCATTTTGGGCTGTGTTTCAAACTTCTACCTGTTTCCTCTAAGCTTGCTGGGGGGGAACTGCATTTCGTATTGCATTTTGTTGGGATTCTTGAAGACTGTGTGCTCTCCTTCCATTTCTTACATTGCATAGGGGGGGAGTGAATTGTCAAGGAAAAGTGATTACATTGGGCCTCATTACGACCCTGGCGGAAATCGCGGTGCAAAATGCACCATGGAGCACGGCGGAAAGCTGCCGATAGCGCCATGGGGGTTGGCGGATTTTCCGCCCCATTCCGACCTTGGCGGGGCGGTAAATCCCCATCCCCCATTTTACCCTTCCCCATTCCCATTTTTGCCCCATAGGGTATAATGGGAGTGGGGAAGGCGTTAATTACGCCACCGTAAAATACGGTGGCGTAATTAACAACAAGGTCCCGTAGCGCCATGGATTTCTCCGCGCGGAAAAACCAGGCGGAAAACGCTCCATGGCGCTACGGGAACTCGTAGTAGGGCGGACGGGTCCGCCGCGAATAACGCTGGCGTAAACCCACTCCGCCAGGGTCGTAATGAGGCCCATTGTCTTTTGTTGAAGCCATATCAAGTTATTTTCTGTACTGCATTTCATTCATCATTGCGTTTCCTTGAACCATATAAAGCATTCTTTCCCCCCTTATTCTTCTGTTCCTATTCATAAGTACCTCTTGCTGATTACTGCTCATATTCACAAGTGTAATATCCATTATCAATTTATTTATAGAAGTGTGATAGATATATATTGTTATTTTTCTCAAATAAACCTTTTAATTTGCAAAACAAACCTACTTCTTGGCTCAGTGGGGTCAGGGGGATTCTAAGAGGGGGGTGTTATACAAGGGTTGTCATCCAGATTACACGAACTGGACATAAAAATACATCAATAAGGGTTTTCCTCAGCATCCCAGACTAGGCATTGACTTAGCTGTAGTGTTGATTGAATATCACTTACAGGTGGAAGGTTTCGAATGAATCTGAACCACTGGCAATTGCTCTGGGCAACCTTCCACACCACCCTTTTTTTAGCCCATCTGTGCCATTGCAAAAGGGGTCCAGCCATGTGCAAATCAGTCAGCTGCCTCTACCATTGGTAGCAGCCCAGCCCAAACTGCTAGGCCAGGGCCCCTCTGCACAGAAAACCAAGCAACCCCAGACATGTTTCAGCCTTGTTGGACCTCCTCAGTGAGTTGCAGCCTGGTTCCCTATGGCGCAGCGAGCAAGGGACCCACGTCTGGGCATACCCTCTCTCACATGGAGAGACAAACTGTGACCACAAAAGTGATGGGTGGAAGGTTTCGAATGAATCTAAACCACTGGAAATTGCTCTGGGCAACCTTCCACACCACCGTTTTTTAGCCCATCTGTGCCATTGCAAAAGGGGTCCAGCATTGTGCAAATCAGTCAGCTGCCGCCACCATTGGTAGCAGCCCAGCCCGAACTGCTAGGCCAGCTCCCCTCTGCACAGAAGACCAAGCAACCCCAGACATGTTTTGGCCTTGTTGGATCTCCTCAGTGAGGTGCAGCCTGGTTCCCTATGGCGCAGCGAGCAAGGGACCCACGTCTGGGCATACCCTCTCTCACATGGAGAGACAAACTGTGACCACAAAAGTGATGGGTGGAAGGTTTCGAATGAATCTGAACCACTGGCATTTGCTCTGGGCAACCTTCCACACCACCTTTTTTTAGCCCGTCTGCGCCATTGCAAAAGGGGTCCAGCCATGTGCAAATCAGTCAGCTGCCGCCACCATTGGTAGCAGCCCAGCCCGAACTGCTAGGCCAGGTCCCCTCTGCACAGAAAACCAAGCAACCCCAGACATGTTTCGGCCTTGTTGGACCTCTTCAGTGAGGTGCAGCCTGGTTCCCTATGGCGCAGCGAGCAAGGGACCCACGTCTGGGCATACCCTCTCTCTGTGCCAATAAGTGCACATGATTCTTACTCTGGTTATACCAGATGGAATCTCAGGATGTCCCCATGAGTTCAAGACTTGGCCTCTCCCACAAGGCATCCAACAAGCCTGCTCTTAGTGAATGCACAGTAAGAAAGTGGTCTTTGACAAACTAGTGAAGAAAGTGGGCCCCAAAGGTTTGGTCAGGCCGGGCTACGTCTGACATATGATTGACTCTACAGCATGCTATCTCGACATCTTTCAAGTTCCTTTTAGACCAGCAGTCTCCAAAATCTTACATCGACAAACCCAACTCTTAAATTTGACACAAACTAAACATTGGAGGCCACTAGCTCATTTCATACCAGCTAGTGGATATTTGAGACCATCTACTTTCATTGGCCTGCATCCATTTTGGCCACTTCATTTAGAAGTGAACGACTCTCTGCCTACATGCCCCACCACTGAACCACCCATTCCTCCGCCTACTCAATTGAGATACAGAAAGTCCATTTCATTGAAGGATCCAACTTATGAGAAGGTGGTACCCTGAATGATCAGAGCAGTTTCGCAGTTTTGCGTACACATCTTACATTCGCTGTACACTGCATTGGCTCAGCGGTTTTGTCCATTGCAATATTATTACCTTCTTTAAAGCCAAAGTAAAATTAAAGTCATTTCTTAAGTATTGACTAAGCAAGCAAATCCCTTCCAAATGCCTCATTTAAGCATTTACTAAGCACTGCCCAGGCACCTATAGGGGATAACAAATATAAATTAGTTAAATAAACTGTCACTGAGCATTTTCTAACCCGTTTGCTCACTACTGTTTGGTTATACACTCCAACTGCTTGATAAGTGTTTGAGAAATGTTAAGCAAGCATTCCTCTTTGTCTAGGCAGTTTATTTGTTAACTGAAGTCCTCTTTCATTTGTCTATAATTGACACATCCAGGAATTTTGGAAAAGCTGCTTATGGAGCAGCTGCCCGCGCTTTGGGATGACATCATGACCAATCTGGTTTGCAGCAGTGACTGGGCATATTCTTCTGCAACCGTCGGCTATGCCATGTTACTGCACCCTCTTTCGGGATTTGAGCTCATCGTTCAGGTCTTGACTCAGTGGGGTGCTCTCTATATTGGAGTCCTGCATGGTGCTGGTGCCATCTTGGAAACCAGACAGTGTGATTTCTACCCTTCTGGCCTTCCCCCAGTAACGTACAATTGTTAGTGCATTTGCATCTTTGATTACGTGTTATGCAAAAACTCAGATCTGCTCTACAGTGGTGGATTTATTCTCAGATCTGGTCTTCATGGGTGGACTTATTTTCAGATCTGGTCTACAGTGATGGACCTATTCTCAGATCTGGTCTTCAGGGGTGGACTTATTTTCAGATCTGGTCTACAGTGGTGGACCTATTCTCAGATCTGGTCTACAGTGGTGGTCCTATTCTCAGATCTGGTCTACAGGGGTGGACTTACTCTCAGATCTGGTCTACAATGGTGGATTTATTCTCAGATCTGGTCTACAGGGGTGGACTTACTCTCAGATCTGGGCTGCAGTGGTGGACCTATTCTCAGATCTGGTCTACAGGGGTGGACTTATTCTCAGATCTGGTCTACAGGGGTGGACTTATTTTCAGATCTGGTCTACAGTGGTGGACCTATTCTCAGATCTGGTCTACAGTGGTGGTCCTATTCTCAGATCTGGTCTACAGGGGTGGACTTACTCTCAGATCTGGTCTACAATGGTGGATTTATTCTCAGATCTGGTCTACAGGGGTGGACTTACTCTCAGATCTGGTCTACAGGGGTGGACTTACTCTCAGATCTGGTCTACAATGGTGGATTTATTCTCAGATCTGGTCTGCAGGGGTGGACTTACTCTCAGATCTGGGCTGCAGTGGTGGACCTATTCTCAGATCTGGTCTACAGGGGTGGACTTATTCTCAGATCTGGTCTACAGTGGTGGACTTGCACACAGAGAACTGGAGATGTCCCAGTGGGCCTCTGCATCATGGGCCTCTTTTGATGGAAAGAATTTGTTACAAAGCTTCCAGTAAATATTAATATGCAACACTTTGAAAAACATTTCCAGGGGCACTTTCGGTTCCTAGACCAGCCCTGCTAATCTACCTGTCCTTTTCATGATATTCCACTGGTTTATCCCTCTGGGTGAACTCTCCTCCACCTGCTTTCAAGGACATCAAATGACACGAGAGGTGACGTATCACAATGTTTGGATCCCAATGATATCACAGCAAGTGTGCTGCATGACCTTTGAACCGGAAGACATCAGGAGAAGTAAAAATGCTATCAATAAAATCAAAGGTTTACTAAAGAAAGAAACTGCTGCTTAACTATGGTGCACCCTGATATGCCAGGGTACACAAATAATGTTCCATGGGACAGCAATCATATGCCAGATACTAGCAGTGGTGTCACTACGTACACCTCACCATAATAAGCCAGATGTTGTAATCACATGCCAAGACACAGCCCCATATGCACAGGGCTTCAGATTCAACCTCAGGTTCCCAGGCACAGGTGCTCAGGTGCTAATATCTTGGACCCATGTAGCCAGGCTTACCATATGTGACCAGCTACTGCATTGCATGCCCAGAGAGCATGTGTGGAATCATAGCCTCATGTTACTGCAGACACTAAATGTGTTCCGCTAACGATTTGCATGTCTAATATATAAAATCCTCGTGTGCCCATGGACAATCATGTTTTGTTCAGGTGCAGCATCATGTGGCCAGTCCATTCTCATGTGCCCGATTGGAATCGCCATATGCCCATGGACAATCATAGTATGTCCAGGCCCAGCGGCCGCCTCCATGCGCCCAGTCCAGCCTCATATCCACATATACAATCATATGCCATTGTGTGTTCATGTCCAGCTTCATGTGCCCGGGGCAGCCTCATGTGTCCAGCTGAGTGGTAGATTTAGGGCAAAATGTCCCAGCTGATCTGAGTCAGCAGGTTGTACTTCATCTGGGCCACTCATAACTTTAGAAATACTGTATAACTACCTGCCTATGGGTCTCTGGTCAGAAGATCAGAGGAGCCACCAGTGACCAGCACCAATGACCTTTCTGTTTTCCCCAATTTAGCCTTTAAGTGAACTCACATCTGATTTAGCTACAGCGCCATGTGCTCACATTTCTCGCTACAGACTCATGAGTCCCAGACCGGACTTATATGTGCAGCTTTAGTCTTATCAGCCCTGGCCTAATCCCATGAGTCCAGCTACAGCCTCACATGTCCAGGCTCAGTGTCATAGGCTTAGTCACAACCTCACATTTTTCGCTACAGACTCATGTGTCCGAGACTGGACCTATGTGTCCAGCTATATTCTTATCAGCCCTGGCCTAATCTCATGAGTCCAGCTGCAGCCTCATGTGTCCAGACTCAGTGTCATATGCCAAGACATGGCCTTACATGCTCGCTACAGATTCACATTATCCAGACCAGACACATTAATCCACATACAGTCTTATAACCCCTGCTTAATCTCATGAGTCCAGCTACAGCCTCACATGTCCAGGCTCAGTGTCATAGGCTTAGTCACAACCTCACATTTCTCACCACAGACTCATGTGTCCCAGACTAGACCTATGTGTCCAGCTACAGTCTTATCAGCCCTGGCCTAATCTCATGAGTCCAGCTCCAGTCTCATGTGTCCAGACTCAGTGTCATAGGCCAAGACACGGCCCTACATGTCTCGCTACAGACTCACATGTCCCAGAAATAGACCTATGTGTCCAGCTACAGTCTTATCAGTCCTGGCCTAATCTCCTGAGTCCATCTACAGCCTCACGTATCCGGACTCAGTGACATAGGCCTAGACGACTTTGGCGGTAACGTCTGGCGGTATTACCGCTGGCGGTATTAGCCCTACCACCGAACTCCCCGGCGCTAATAGCGCGGGATCACGAGTTTGGCGGTAATGTTAATCCCCATTCCCCATTGAGCCCATTCGGGAATGCCTCATTCCCCATTGGGCTCAATGGGGAATTTTCGCGCTCTTACCGCCGGCGGATTTCCCGCTGGCGGTAATGGTGCGAAATTCGGCGGATTTCCCCCACCTCAGAGCTGTCCCTTTGTTTCCCCAGGTCGCCGAGGCGTCTTTAACCCTCGGCGAACCTGGGGATTCCTCAACATATTTCGAGGTTTATAAAAGATGGCTTTGAAAGTACACATTTCAAGCCATCTTTTATAAAGCTTTGCCGACAGACAATTTTGTCCGTAGTCAAAGCTTTAAAAAAGATGGCTTGAATTGTGTACTTTCAAAGCCATCTTTTATAAACTCGAAATGTTTAAAAAAGATGGCCTGAAAACTAGTCAAACCGTAGGGTAAGCACACAAATATATATAAATGTTATATATTTGTGTGCGTACCTTACTTTGGTTTGTGTACTTATAAAAGATAGTTTGCATAGTACACAAACCATAGTAAGGTACGCACACAAATATATAACATTTATATATATTTGTGTGTATACCCTACGATTTGCGTACTTTTAGGCCACGCCCCTCCCACAAGCCACGCCCCGAAATGAGGGCCCCCCCCTCGATTTCTTACCCCACTTAAAGCCTTGGTCGGATAGGTAAGGTGGAGCTAGTTAAACAACGTGGTTTTGAGTACTCTGCAGAAGGTATGGTATGAGTTTTCATTCCTTAGCGCGGTGGGGAGTGCGTTACAGTTTTTAGGTGCTACGTGTTGAAAGCTAGACCCTCCGGCTTTTCTTCTTTTGAATGTGGGTACATAGGTCTGGTTTGTCATGTGTGACCTAGTGGGTCTAGTGGATGTGTTAAGGGTGATTCTTTCAGAAAGATAGGGCGGAGCCTTTGCGGAGAGGCATCTGTGGGTGATGGCCATGAATTTGAATAGTATCCGTTCTTTTATTGGTAACCAGTGGGCTTCTTTTCTGGCTTGGGAGATGTGCTCCCTTTTAGGGATGCTTAGTGCAGCTCTTAGAGCATTGTTTTGTGTGACTTGCATTTTTCTTAGGTTTTGTGCAGACGTGCCCAAGAAGAGAGCATTGCAATAGTCCAATTTGGTACCTACTGTGGCTCTAGCTACGGCCAGGTAGTTTTTAGTGGAGAGGAAAGGTTTAACGGCGTTGATTACCTTAGTGGTAAGTGCCGCAGAGGAGGCTATGGCATTGACTTGCCGTGTCATGGAGAGAGTGGAGTCAAGGTATACTCCTAGCGTTTTTACTGCAGTGGAGACTGTGATGGTGGAGTTGTCTATGTTAAAGGATTTGTATCACGGAGGGAGTTTGTTTAGTGTTTCTTTGGTGCCTACTAGTAGGATCTCTGTTTTGTCCCCGTTTAAGCAGAGGCCGTTGGCTGCCATACAGGTTTGGATGGCTGTATAGATCTTGGTTAATGCCACTGCGTCTTGTTCATAGACCCCTGTGAGAGGGAGCAGGACTTGCGTGTCGTCAGCATAGTTGGTGTATGCTATGTGACGATGGTCCAAATCATTGAACAGTGGGAGGGTGAAGATGTTGTATAATGTGGGTCAGTGCAGGATCCTTGTGGGACGCCACAGTGGATAGTGGTGGGGTTAGCGCTCGCAGAGTCAGAAAAGACTTTCATAAGACGACACTCGAGGAATGATTTGACCCAGGAGATGGCTTCTGGTGAGAAGTGGGCTTCATTTTTGAGTTGCGTGTCTAGAATAACATGATTGACCAGGTCAAAGGCGGCAGATAGGTCTAGCAAGAGCAGGAGTGCAGGTTTGCCTTTGTCTATTTAGGTGGATTTTGAGATCTAGTAGGGCCGAGTCGGTCCCATGTCCCGGGCGGAAACCCGATTGCCTTTTTCCTAAAATGCGATTTTCTTCCAGGTATTGCTGTATTTGTGTATAGGCAACTTTATCGAGGATCTTGAGCAGGAAGGGAACGGTTGTGATGGGTCTATAGTTCTTAGCGTTTTCGGGATCTAGAAGGGTTTTTTGAGAAGAGGGCGCACCCAGGCTTCTTTTAAACTGGTTGGGACTGAGTTTGTGTTGAAGGATGCATTTATGAAGGTTTTAAGAAATGGTGCTAGTGTTTCTACGCAGTCTTTAACTAGTTTAGCGGGGCAGGCGTTGCCTTTACAATTGGAGGGTTTGATTCTGTTAACGATATCAACCTCTTTTTCTGAGACTTCTCTAAATTTAAATGGAGTAATGAGATTTGTCTTTTTTTTCTCAGTCACTGTTTCTGTATGGGATGCTGATAGGATGTGCTGAGTGAGATTTTTGTGATGGTCTAGGATTTTCGCTTGGAGGAGTTCAATTTTGTTTATGAGGGCGGACTGTATGGCGTTACACCAGGCTTGGTCCTTGACAATCTCTTGAGACTTAGTGGCTGGTGTGGATAGTTCCTTGAAGATGGCGAAAAGCTCTTTGGATTCTGAGGTGGCGTTGGCGATTCTTTCATTGTAGGACGTGGATTTAGCTGCTATGATACGTTTTTTGTATTGGGTGGCCATCGATTTGTAGGAGGATAGTGAGGATGCGTTGGGCGCACTTTGCCATAAGTTTAGGGCTTTGCGTTTTTTTTTTGGTTCGTAATTCTTTTAGTTCTGCTGAGCACCAAGTATTAGAGTGTTTGGTATTTTTTGATTTTTTCTTTTGTAGAGGGGCGATGATATCGATGGCAGTGCTAATGGTGGATTTGTAGATATCCGCCAGTGCGGCTGGGTCTGGTGTGGCCAGGAGGTTGGTAGTGAGGGTCTCTAGGTAGGGGGAAATATTTTCTTTGGTGAGGTTCTTGGCGCTTCTGGCTAAGGCTGGCGGTGCTGGCTTGAGTTTTTTTTACCGAGTTGTTAGGTGTAGGGATGAGGAAATGAATGAGAAAGTGGTCGGACCATGGGGTAGGTGTGATGGAGCTGACGTCAATGCCACAGTTGTGGTCAGCTATCCAATCAAGAGTACGTCCTTTGTTGTGGGTAGGATGGAGTACTTTTTGTTCAAAGCCCATTTCTTGGAGAGCTTGTGCTAGTATAGTGGAGGGTCTATCTTTAGCGCTACCGCCGGATTTAAGGGTTACCGCCAGAGTCGTGATCAGGCCCACAGCCTTGTATGTCTCACTACAGACTCACATGTTCCAGACCAGACACATTAGTCCAGATACAGTCTTATCAGCACGCGCCCATGTCAATAAATAAAAATTCTTTGCCAAGATGGCTGCCATGGTAGTACAAGGCGGGGCTCCATATGGAGCGCCTCATCTATTACCTCTATTACCATGGCGGCCAAAAAAAGGAAGAGGCAGAGGAGCGCCTGCAGCGGCGGCTGGAGAAGCCCCTGCCAAAATCATGAAAGAGGAGTTGGGGAGGGGGGTTGGGATCATTAAAAAAAGGGAGCAGAGGGTGGGGGGAAGATAGTGGGCTGCAGAGCCAGCCATCAGGCGGCTTGGAATGCAAGCTAGATCGGGAGCATCAGCCCCTGTTTCCAGCCACCTGATTGGCTGGCTCCACCCACAGAGTGCTAATGGTTATTTATTCATTAGTGCAGTGGTATCACTACCGTCCAGCCATGGGTCAGTGTCGCTCTCATTTACATTGGAGTAGCTGTTGGAAGACCTTAGACTCTGGGCCTTCAGGCCTAGGAGAGCTATTGCCAATGCCCTTGTTAACCTTTCCTTTCAGGGTCTCCAGATGTTGATTGTTTCCAGTCTGCAATCTTCCAGGTTTCCCCAGAAACCCACACCCTTGTTCCAAGTCCTACTCCTCCTCAGGATCATTCCTTCAGAACTCTCGTGATGGAGCAATAGAAAACCAGGCATCCCTCCTCCAGGATTCTCCTTCCTTCTGCATTTCCCCAGGCCCTTGTATGCTCCCTCCAAAGCGATTTGGGTTCAAGGGTGAATTCTAATAGGCTGTTCTCCATTCCACTTTTAAATCTGATTGGTTATTCATTGGATTATTACCTAATAGCGATGATCGTCACAAATGAGGGTGAGCGAGGAGTTAAAGGCGAGGGCAGCATTTACTGCCATCTTGGAAACTGCTCCTATGTGGGGCGTGTGTGCTGCAAGGTACCGTGTCTTCTTGACAACGCTATAGCTGGTGTTATGCTGGAATCACACAAGCGTGGGGCACTTGAGCCTCCTCCCTTTGGCTCCTCCCAGGTGATGCTCAAATGCACAGCGTTCGTGAATTTGGTAATTATTAAACGAATCAAACTGATTATCTGCTTCTTGGTTTGTGGGTATGAGCTGCAGGGCATCTTGTAGCAAGTCATTTCTACTCCCTAAGAGTACTCAGGAGGATACTCCCTTTTCTACCTGCTGCCCTTCGCCCTCGGGTAGTGGTGCCCCTGATTACTAGCCGCATTGACTATTGCAATGCTCATTATCTGGCCCAGCCGAAAGGTCTGGTCCAGAGGCTGCAGTGTCTGCAAAACATGGGAGCTAGAGTTGGCACGGGTTCTCCATATGGAGCTAATATCAGCCCAGTTCTCCGCTCCATTAAGTAGCTTGCCGGTGGCCAATAGGATCAAATTCAAAGCTATCTGCCTGGTACATCAGGCCTTCTATCTCCAAGGGGCAGAATATTTGCGGAATAAGTTCCGACCATACATTCCAGGCCGTCTGTTGCGATCTAGACCGGCCAACTTTGTGGTCCTCCCCACATTCTGCTGATCTCGGGTTGGGGGACTGGTCTTCTCCATCGTGGCAGGAACTCTCTGGAACAACCTCCGAAGAGCTCTGTGCAACACCTTCAATTTCGTCGACTCCTAAAAATGCTTCTCTTCTAAACTGGTTTAGTGTTCATTCCTGAGAATCCTAGCGCAAAGATACCTTCGGGTTAACGTGCGCTCTACAAGAATTGCTAAGGATCAGTGTTTCCCCAAGAGATCTCCGTTCAGGTAATCCTGTGTCTTTTGGGAAGTAGCAGGTCTTCTGGGACCCCACCTCATCCACCCTTAAGAAGGCACATTTGTTAGCGACAAGACCAGTTCCATCTGAACAGGCCCCTTTCCCCACATGAGAGAATGGGGATTTCACGGAACTCACCAGTGTCATGTTCCATTTTTCCAGCAGCCATTTCTGCATGGACGTCATTTAGGTGTCACCAGGGGTCGTAACTGTGACCCTTCAGTTCTCCCTTGCTACCCCTAAAAAAACAAATGTAATTTTTTTGTTTTTTTTTGTTTAGGCTCATGTGCTGTGGCCAGGAGTATGTGGCTCTTTGTTTCTGGAGTGGCTGGCCTTCTGATAGCTATAGCCGGTAAGATAGCTCAGTGGGTTGAGTGCTAGCTGCTGCAATGTGTGTGTGTGATCTGCAGGTTGCAGGTTCGACTCCCAGCAAGGTCAACTCAGCCTTTCATTCTGCTGAGGTTGATAAATGAGTACCAACACAGGTTGGGTGATATTGTATAAATATTTGTTCTTTATGAAGCGCTTAAGCGTAAGTGCTATATATTAAATAACACATCATATCGTTTGGCCTTGGACGTCAGCTTGCATTTACAATCATTTTATAATATGGGCCTATACGCACTGATATTAACGATACATATGGTGATCCATTCTTGTATGAAATGTATATCACTTTAGAATGATATCATAACCATATTTTTTCGTAGTGTACTCGGAAACAATGCTATGTGATGCCACATCCTGTTTTGTCAAGAGGTGAAAGGTTGTGTTCCATCGCTTCCTGTGATGTCACTTCGGATGGGGGTCAAATGGCGTCACTTTCTGTGATGTCAGAGGTCAAGGGTCGTGTGATGTCACTTCCGCTATCCCTGGCATTTTGGTGAAACTACATCCCTGCATTTCTCTTTGTAGTTGTTGATGATAGAAGAACAATGGGCACGATGGGGTGCCCTGTATACTTTGAACGACATTCTAAATTCACAATAAATAATAGTTGAACATTGGAATATTGCATTTCCAATGCAGTCATTGTAATGGAAGTTGGCAATCCTGCCTGATATTAACAAGGCTTCGCTACCAACATTTGACGATGCATCCTTTGTCGCTGACTGTTTTAAATGGAACATTCCAACCTCAGTGGGTGGCATGTCCTAACAGCATTATAGCACTTCCCACTTATTCCATGGAGCCTGCCACTTCCCTCCCCATTCTCATAGACAAACCTTTGGACAGGTCATTAACAGCCAGTATAGCACTCTGAGTTGGCCTGTAAATTAAGTCAATTTTCATAAAGATATGATGTATTTTAAGAAGACTTCTCATAAATACAGGGGTTCCACCCGCAACAGCGTTCATGAAGTGTTCCTTGCACCCCCTTGTAATTTGCATCGGCGCCGCTCATCTCACTGGCAGTTAAGACACTGGGTGTAAACTGCCTCAGCACTGTAAGGCACACTTAACCTTTGTGCTCTGTTTATTCTAACTAATAGAAAAACCTCAATCTTCATGACTAGGCAGCATTTTTAAACACTCTGATACTGATTTAATTTCTATAATCCTTCCATCAGTAAAAATGTCTCATCAAGACATCTGTTAAAACTCTGTAACATTAATTTAATGGAATAAAAATCCTGAAGAATTCTCTTTTACCCACTAAATTAATGGTACAGAATTTTAATGGGTGCCTTAATTAGACGTTTTTATTATCCGCTGTAACTGAATTAAAATCAGGCTCTTAACCTCTCAAACGGCCTCATAAATACCTTAAGAAGCGCATCTCGTACAAGATGGCGTACTTTATATCAGCGGGGATAAAACTATTAATGTCAGCCGCTATCTGCTAGGCGGCCATTTTGCTGCCACCGCATTGACAGGCAGCAGCCTCAACATCCAGGTTCTAACAATTCACTTCAGTCTTTGACCTGTAAGTACAGAATAACTGAAGATGTATTTGGGTATAGGAGCAAAGTGTTGTGACAAACATGCCAGTCACATGTCAGGCAGACTCCCCGGGTGAACCGGCTCCGCAGCCACCGAATTTTGCTTAGTGAGAAATCAATTAACGTTCGCAATGACCAGAAGATGCAGAGCACTGTGCATTGCTATCCGAGCCTCTGCCATTGCGAATCGCATATGCGTTCAAATCCAAAAATGTGCTGTGCACACAGATTACTGGTTCTCCAATGATATTTGCAGAATAGCACAAAGTTTGTGAGTCTGTGCAGAAACGGCTGATTCGAAATAAAAGTTGTTCCCAGATGGTGCAAAACAAGCCGCAAAAGCATGAGGGGCATCCAGGGACACAAAATGGCTGCCCTGGATGGCGTGGTGACGCACATGCGTATCCTGTTTGGTGACCATTGCTGGAGGTCTAGTAGACCAGGAATGAGGGAGGGATAAGGAAGTGAAGACAGAGAAAGAGGGAATATTGAGACAGAGGGGGACACTGTTTGATTAGAGTGGCCCACTCAGCCACTAGTGAGTTTCTAGATCACTCTAATCAGTAGCTAGATTCCATTATCAGGCATGATACAGTGCGCAGCAAGAGCCTACACACACATTTCCAGATGTTAGACCATTATCAGGCATGATACAGTGCGCAGCAAGGGCCTACACACACATTTCCAGATGTCGGACCATTATCAGGAATGATACAGTGCGCAGCAAGGGCCTACACACACATTTCCAGATGTCGGACCATTGTCAGGCATGATACAGTGCGCAGCAAGGGCCTACACACACATTTCCAGATGTCGGACCATTGTCAGGCATGATACAGTGCACAGCAAGGGCCTACACACACATTTCCAGATGTCGGACCATTGTCAGGCATGATACAGTGCGCAGCAAGGGCCTACACACACATTTCCAGATGTTGTACCCATTATCAGGCATGATACAGTGCGCAGCAAGGGCCTACACACACATTTCCAGATGTTGGACCATTATCAGGCATGATACGGTGCGCAGCAAGGGCCTACACACACATTTCCAGATGTCGGACCATTAACAGGAATGATACGGTGCGCAGCAAGGGCCTACACACACATTTCCAGATGTCGGACCATTATCAGGAATGATACGGTGCGCAGCAAGGGCCTACACACACATTTCCAGATGTCGGACCATTATCAGGCATGATACGGTGCGCAGCAAGGGCCTACACACACATTTCCAGATGTCGGACCATTGTCAGGCATGATACAGTGCACAGCAAGGGCCTACACACACATTTCCAGATGTCGGACCATTGTCAGGCATGATACAGTGCACAGCAAGGGCCTACACACACATTTCCAGATGTTGTACCATTGCCAGGCATGATACGGTGCACAGCAAGGGCCTACACACACATTTCCAGATGTTGGACCATTATCAGGCATGGTACGGTGCACAGCAGGAGCCTACACACACATTTCCAGATGTTGGACCATTATCAGGCAGGATACAGTGCGCAGCAAGGTCCTACACACACATTTCAAGATGTTGGACCCATTATGAGGCATGATACAGTGCACAGCAAGGGCCTACACACACATCTCCCGATGTTGGACCCATTATCAGGCATGATACAGTGCACAGCAAGGGCCTACACACACATCTCCCGATGTTGGACCCATTATCAGGCATGATACAGTGCACAGCAAGAGCCTACACACACATTTCCAGATGTTGGACCATTATCAGGCAGGATACAGTGTGCAGCAAGGTCCTACACACACATTTCAAGATGTTGGACCCATTATGAGGCATGATACAGTGCACAGCAAGGGCCTACACACACATCTCCCGATGTTGGACCCATTATCAGGCATGATACAGTGCACAGCAAGAGCCTACACACACATTTCCAGATGTTGGACCATTATCAGGCAGGATACAGTGCGCAGCAAGGTCCTACACACACATTTCAAGATGTTGGACCCATTATGAGGCATGATACAGTGCACAGCAAGGGCCTACACACACATCTCCCGATGTTGGACCCATTATCAGGTATGATACAGTGCACAGCAAGGGCCTACACACACATTTCCAGATGTTGGACCCATTTTCAGGCATGATACAGTGAGCAGCAATGGCCTACACACATATTTCCAGATGTTGGACCCATTATGAGGCAGGATACAGTGAACAGCAAGGGCCTACACACACATTTCCAGATGTTGGACCATTATCAGGTATGATACAGTGCACAGCAAGGGCCTACACACACATTTCCAGATGTTGGACCCATTATGAGGCAGGATACAGTGCACAGCAAGGGCCTACACACAATTTCCAGATGTCGGACCATTATCAGGCATGATACAGTGCACAGCAAGGGCCCACACACACATCTCCCGATGTTGGACCCATTATCAGGCATGATACAGTGCACAGCAAGGGCCCACACACACATCTCCCGATGTTGGACCCATTATCAGGCATGATACAGTGCACAGCAAGGGCCCACACACACATCTCCAGATGTTGGACCCATTATCAGGCATGATACAGTGCACAGCAAGGGCATACACATACATTTCCAGGTATTGGACCCATTAAACCTTCTGCCTCTGGAAGACATCGTGTGCTCTTTGTACCAGTTCTTTATATAGCCATGCTGACCTGCATCAATACACACGTGCACGCCCCAAACACGGAAGCTGATTTGTAACCTGCAAAGAAGGAATTTTATACCATTGCTGATATTGTTAATTTCACGCAGCCGTAGATAGGGCACACATCCTGCTATGTACATCTTCTGCAACTCAGCACATCTCTAGTTAGAAAGAGAGAGGCCCAACTCATTAAAGCGCTGCAGACTGAGTGTGATGTAAATCACATCATCACATACATTGTAACACCTGAATCACATAGCACGCATGATGCATGTAAGGTATGACATAGTGGCATACATGGGGGAACTTGCAGATAGTGAACTGGGAGGTGGTTTGCTCCTAGGTAAGGTACACTGCAGGCTTTAAGTGGGCCAGGGCTAGACAGGGCTAAGCCCTGGCAGTCTTCAAATATTGCACCCGAGCCAGGGCTCTGCCAAGGCTCTCCGAACTGAGCTCACTTACCACATTTCTTTAAAAATATATGTGTGGCAATACTGATTTCTGCCAGTAGATGTCACCTCCAGTGATGTCTAGAATAACAACTTCAGTTAAAGAAATTCGAAATAAGGTAATTTTCAAACAGGAAAGGGAAATTATAAGAGAATACATTGTTTGATTTTTGCCACACATTGTTTTCAAGTATTATCATTAGAATGCCTTTAATTAGTATGTATGTATAATGGATTTGCATGGTGTACTGCCCTTTTAATTTGATGTTGTGTTTCATATTTGAATATATTTATTTTGGTCAAGATTTTTGCACTCATTAACCATATGTAAATACATCTGTGAAACCAGAATGTTTGCCCTTTCATTAGACATGTAAACTTGATTGGCTCTGTTAGGTTCCTCCTTTAATTACAAAGGCCACTCCTCTTTTAAAGCTTAATTAGCTGCTTGGTATTTGAGGCTATGCCAGATCCTTTTCAGGCCCCACCCCCAAATATTTTTTATCACTACACATTTTAGCCCCCCTCGTCTCCTTATCGCACTTAAAGCACTGGGCACGCCACACACAAGTCAGTTCCATGACTTCAAACAATATCTTCCACTAGCCCCAATGAGGTGACTGTGCATAGGCCACCCGTCAGTGCGCACAGCCCCTGCCCCTGCCCCACACGTCATCAAGACAGAGTTATTACAGAACCGCACATCACAGCACCATGTCTACTGTTGAGTACATGTTCGGCCTCCTCAAATCACAATTCCAGTCCCTCCAAAAATCTGGGGTAGCATTGAAGTATAACCCACACATTTCCTGTCCGGTAATTGCAACAGGTGACATGTTTCACAAAATAGCCACCTGCAAGTGACTGCACTCATATGTAGCGAAAGACAGCAATGGTGAGGGCTACATACACCGCAACCCTCACATGGCAGGATATGGACAGGGCAAACACGGGAAGAGCCAGAAGGAATGAAAACTATTTCTGAGAGAAGCATCATGCCTGGAAAGACACGCCTAGACATCCCTGTTTAGATGGAATGCGTAGCGTGTATTTACTTTTGCTTCACAAAAGCCATTAGGTATGTGCGGGTTCTCCTCGTGGTGCGCAGGCGCAGCTGCTGTGGGTTGCAATGTTGCTGTCGTGTTGACCCTACCCTCTTCCACAGTTTCCCATAGCCTCAGCTCTTGGCGGGTGCCCTCGGACCCCAGCACAGTGTCCTTCGTGGTGGAAGCAGAAGCAGCAACCCCCTCTGATGTGTGGAACGTGCACAGCGTTGTGGCAGTGGGCTATCATGGCTTGGTGTGTGCAGAGGCAGCCTGCAGCATGGCCCGCTGCTGGATTGAAGATCATCACACAGTGCGCGTGCACCTGTACAGCTTATACAGTGACCGGATGAAGCTTGGTTTGAAAAACATGGGGCCTCATTACACGGAAGGCGGTGAGCCATGGCGCTATTAGCGCCATGGCTCATGCCGGTAAAATACCGGCACCGCCTTGGCGGAAAGGGGATTTACCGCCCTATTCCAAGGTTGGAGGGGCGGTAAATCCCCCTTCCGCCATTGCCCTTCCCCATTCTCATTTCTGCCCCTTAGGGCTCTATGGGAATGGGGAAGGCGCTAATTACGGCACCGCATTTTTGCGCTGCCGTAATTAGCTCCGAGGTCCCTTAGCGGGTTGGTTTTTAACGCCTGCAAAAAGCGTAGTAATGCGGTAATGGTTAACGGTCACCGTTACCATTAACGGTGGCCGTTAACCATCACCGCCTTCCGTGTAATGAGGCCCATGGACTTTATGAGCACACGTATGTGCTAGAAACATAACTATAAACTATCATAAAGTATTTGGACTCCTCCCTCTGTAGCTCATTGTGTGTTACCGCTTGTCTACCATTTCATACCATGCTATCTAGAAGGGATAACATTTGCATTACAGGAACACTTGTGTACAAGCGCGTTATAAATGACTTATCATATCATATCATAGTAATTGAAAGTCAGAAAATATCTGCGTGGATGGCTCACGAGTTAAGCGCGTGGCTTTGACATTTAGTTCACAAGTGTGAGAGAATTGAGTACCGTTGAATTAGGTGGAGAGAAAAAGAAGGAATCGGACCTGTAGTTCTTTATAAGAAGGCACATTATTATAATTATAATGTTGGTATATGTTTATTTATGTATGTTTCTTTCTTACATTACATTATGTAACTCTAATGTTACAATTCCATAATTGTATATTCTGTTTCATTTCTCCACTGGCATTCTTTATTAATTTTCAATGTTTAAACAAATAAAAAGAGCACATATTTATTTTAAGTTAAAGTTATTATCATTACAAAACATGAAGTCTATAGGTGTTTCAGAATGTCAACATTACGTTTACCTACTATTAAACATAAAATCAGCATTAACACTAAACATAACATGAAAAACAACATTGCTGAAGCATTGTCACCCTCTTTTTAGACTTGTGTGTAAATTATGTTGTTGAAATACCTATGAATCGTGCTTTATGTATGCCAATTACTTTTAGAATCATCTGGGTAGCTACGTTTTGTGTGATATTTAATTGGCCTCTTCAAATTTTTTCACATAATATATTGGAATACTATAGCGTTAGTAGCCCAAGTTAAAGGCCTGAGAGAAGGCGTTTAACGAGGGCACTGGGGCATTACCCCCGGTATAGCCCATGGAACAGCTTACTAACGCTATTTGCACCACAGGTTACCAAACGGTAACCCACGGTGTTAAAAAAAAAGCCCTTTCATTTGAAAAACTGGACGCGTGTTAATTGAATGAAAATACTGTGCTAAGATGGCCACCGTGGTTGAGAAAGGACAGCGCCCCTCTTCCCTTTTCATGGTGGCCAAACGGAGCAAGGAGAGAAGCTGTAGGAGCTGCGGAGGTGCAGAGCAGCAAACAAGGTGTGCAGGGATTGGCGGGTGGGCGTCAAAATTACTGTGGCAGTGGTGGGGGAGGTGGAGGGCTGTGGAGCCGCTGATCAGACGGCTTGGAACACTGGAGTAACAGCCTGTGTTTCTAGCCTCCTGATTGGCGGCTCCCACCCACAGCGTGCACATAAGAGTTATGTTTCATATTTGGATATAATATTGTTTGTGGTTGGATGAGTGTGTGGATTATGTATACACGGGTGAAAGTGAAAGCAATGCAAGGCCATCTGTCGGAGTGTACATGGGTAAAATGTGTAGTTATAATAGTGCTTTTGATTGGCAGATTATTACTTTAAACACTTTGATGAAGGTCCATGTGGTGCATGCAGTTCAGAGCACATGATTTCTGTGAGTTAGAATGACTTACCTAATCATGCTGTGCCCACTGTTGTGCCTACTACTGCCAACCAGGCTATGCCCATTGTACATGCCACGACCAATCATGCTGTGCCCACTGTTGTGCCTAGTACGGCCGCCCAGCCTATGCCCACTGTTGTGCAGCCCACTGCCATGCCTATTACTACCATTCAGGCTATCCTCTATCCTAGGCCCACTCCAGTATGCCTAGTTCTAGGCCTATTTCTACCATCACTCTCACCATTTCCCCCTCACTCCTGCTCACTTTTGCACTTATCAATGCACGCTCTATCCCTGCCCACGCACCCGATATTCACAACTTCATCACGGACCATAACCTGGACCTACTATTCATCAGCGAAACATGGCTTCACGAAGAAGCTGGTCCTGTCTTATCAGTGGCCCTCCCTCAGGGCTACACCATTTTCAGGCAGGATCATCCCTTATCGCAAAAGAGTCCATATCCATCAGAAAAGTAATAGGAGGAGACTTGGGCTCTAACAGTGACTACTTAGTCATCAAAATAACCCCTCTGCAAACTGTACAATCACCCTGCACTAGTGTACCGCCCACCAGGCCCAGCTACGAACTTACAAGACTCCCTCTTGCACGCCATATCCAATAACCTAAAGGAATCTTCCAAAGTTCTCCTGTTAGGGGATTTCAACTTTGGACTCTACGACTAGTCAGACGCCCAAGCCACATCATTCAACAAATCAGTTACTTCCTTAGGATTGCAGCAAGCGGTGAAAGCGCCCACCCACATCAAAGGTCGTACCCTTGATTGGATTGCACACCATAACTGCATTTCTCCAATTCCATGGTCGGGCCACCATGCCATCTGTTTCACATTAACCATTAAAAAAAGGCCTCCTTGCTCAGTTAAAACCGCTTCCCTCAGCTCTATGCAGGAGTGCCCGCCAGCCTACAAAAGAACGCCTCACTCCATATCTTCAATCACCTGCCTTCAAGGCACCATTCTCCAAAGACCCACACACCCTGGCCGCCGCCTACAACACCATCATCATCCAACCGGTAGAAGCCGTAGCCCCGCTTACCCTGAAGAAAGCCGAGCGGAACAATCTCACGAGCGCATGGTTTACAGCAGGTCTCCTTGAAATGAGTGCTAAATAGAGACGCTCGCACTTAGGCCTGGGTATCCAAACCCTGTGAAGCCACCAAAGGAGTGTTTAAAAGTATTGCCAAAGAGTATAAAGCGGCTATCATTAAAGCCAAGAGTCACTCCTTCAACACGAGAATCTCCAATGCAAAATCAGGCTCCAAAGAACTCTTGGCTATTTTTAGGGAGTTGGAATCACCTGCGCCTGAGCCGCCTACCAGTCCCAAAAACACAGATTGGTGTAATTCTATCCAATCGGCCATGATCGAAAACCTCAACCTTCTTCAAAGCACAATCATCACCCATCAACAGGCCCTAAGCCAACAAATGGCTGACCTACACTATGAAATCACCCACAAATCCCCTTCCTTTTCCTGTAAGGAAATGGATTAAAAAGAAGTCACTGCTCTACTCAAATCTATAAAACCATCTTACTGTAAAAGGAGACACTTGTCCGGCACAAATCATCAAAGACTGTGCATCCACTCTAGCCCTTTTCCTGACAGATTTTATCAATGTGTCCTTCACACCTGGTATTGTCCCTGCATGTCTCAAAGAAGTCTGGGTATGCCCGCTATTGAAGAAACCTACATTAGACCCAACGGTCCTAGGGAACGACAGGCCCATTACTACAGTTCCCTTTCTATTAAAACTCTTAGATAAAGCAGCATTCCAGCAGGTCCAAAACTTTTTGGAAGCAAATCATCTCCTAGGCCTACGCAATCATGGTTCCGTCCGGGCCATGGGACAGAAACCGCCCTCCTAGATCTTAAAAATCAAATTGATGATCTCAGGGATGCTGGCAAACCAGCTCTCCTCCTACTACTCGACCTTTCTGCGGCATTTGACCTCGTGGACCACAGCACCCTGTGCCACCTCTTGTCATCCTCGGCCAGCTTCTCCACTAAGGCCACAGCAAGGATTGCATCTTTCCTCCAGTGGAGAATCATGAAGGTTTTCTCGGACCAAGCCTGCGCCAACCCTGATACTATTAAATGCAGTGTCCCACAGGGATCCTGCATTTCTCCGACACTTTACAACCTCTTCATGAAGCCCTTATTTAAATACCTAGATGAACTAAGCATAACATACACCAATTATGCGGATGACACGCAGGTGCTCATTCCCCTCACAGGTGACTATGATGTTGAAAATGAAAAGCTAAACTCCATCTATGCCAAAAAAATTCAATCGGATGTCAGAAAACTGGCTGTGCCTCAATGGTGAGAAAATGGAACTGCTTCTCATTGGCTCCCCGGCTACCTTAAAAAAACTTGACGATAAATACAAGGCTTTCACCATTGACAATACGACTATTCCTGTCTCTCAGGCAGTAAAAACCTCAGGGGTCGTCCTAGACTCTAACCTCACTATGAGCAGACAAGTAAATGCAATTTCACCTGCCTCGGCCTACCATTCAAAACTGATTAACGCAGCTGGCCCTTATTGTCCAAACAAACTGCCTCACCATTGCTTGGCCGATAATTGACTCCCGCTTAGACTACTGTAACGCCCTCCTAGTAGGCACCGCTGCAAAAGACATCAAAACACTGCAAACCATTCAGATCAATGCCCTCAGGGCGGACACTGGAATCCCAAAGAAGGAACACATCTCCGCCACTAGAAAGCTAGTCCATTGGCTCCCCATCAAGGAACACATAACCTTCAAAACCCTCGCCATCACACACAAATGTCTCAACAACACTGCGCCTCAGTATCTCTCTCAGAGATTTATAAAGCCCCCCTCGGACAGGCATACAATAACCACCTATTCCAACTTAGTCAGTGTTCCTAAAACCCTGAGGGCCCGCGGAGGAGGCTCCAGTTTCCCGGTCATCGTTGCCTCACAGTGGAACTCCCTACCAACTCACCTAAGGAACATTGACTCACACACAGCCTTCAGGAAAGCCATTAAAAAATGGCTGTTTGTCTAATCCTGCCCCGGGCCGTTTGCAACTCGACTTCCGCGGTAACCCATCACCCACGTAATGTAACCTGCTGTTGTCTTAATCTATGAATCACTTTCTTCCTCATGTATTTGCCGTCTGTTTTTTTTCTATGGGTAGGTCATGCTCTTTGTAACCCTCGAGCATGCCAACAAATTCCTGTAACTAAGCCATCTTCTTGCAACAGCGCCTCGATGACCTTCGGCTGTAATGCACTTTACAAATATAAATAAATAAAATAAAATTACTCAATGTAATCTGCTTCTCAGTTATTATTTTTATTAAGTTTTGTTTGTCAAAATATTAATGTGTAATCATTTGTACTGTGCTTTACTTGTCATTTTTAAGTCGGGGTGATAGTTTGGAAACAGCATTTCGAAGGGATTTGAAAAGGCTGCGAAACATGGATTTTTGGAATGTGAGTTGAACTTTGTGGCCGTGATGACACTTTTGAAGGTTTACTCAAGTATAGTTAGAGTGGTTTGTAATAGTGAGTTCTAGTGACATGTTTTGATTTGGGGTTGGAGTGATGGGATCTGTTATTTTTTTCGGTGGGTAGCCTATTGGGTAAATATTAGTTTCAGGGTTATTGTAGCCTTGTTTTTTGTATTTTTGTCTTGTAGTACTGTTATGCGATGATTTCCAGAGTGGGTGGTAGAATATGTGACTGTGCGTGGTGTTTTATCATTCCATACATTTTGTTCTGTGACATATTTAAGGACTATTTACTATTCATTTACCCACCTCTGTAGATGTGGACCCTTAGAACGTTTATAAGGTTTATCCTTTTTTTGCAGGTACATTACAAATTCATATCACTGTTTTTTTATTTGATTGTTTAGGTATTTTGCGAGAACAAAGTTTGACTTGACAGCAACTGTATTGTTGTTGTGAAGCTTAATTAACACCATTTTTATTTTAAATGTATTTTTACTGTTGATCCTATGTATTGCACTGCCACTTACCCCCCAAACCCCCGCACTTTCCCTCTTCCCCGTCCCATGCACATGTGCGATCTCAATGTCACTGGGCCTAGTAAGATCGTTGTCTCTGTCCTCCCTCTGTTTCCCCTCCCTTACCTCATTGTGCCTTGAAGCACTCGTGTATAGGCGCGTTATAAATGCCAGTGTCAACAGGAATGGGGGAGTGACTCTTGTTCTTCAATTGATGGGTGTTTTAACTGGAATTGTGTTGATTTCGCTACATCTGACGGATCATTTGACCTTGTTGTTTGGAGGTTTTTACATGTGTACATACTTATTTCCTAGCATATTCTCATAGCCTTTTTGTTTTGGCATGTTATGTTATGTGCAGATGTGTGTAGAATGTGCATAGATAAAGTAATGATCAGTGTGTAACCAGCTAAGTGTATGGATTTGTGTAGCTGCTTTCTTTTTTTAATTATGTTTCATTACATTATTCCTCTGTCAACTTTCTCTTGAGTGTTTCAATTAGAACAGCATTTTTAGAGCGTGTACTGGTCTTTAAACTGTACCTTCCATTTATCGTGAACACCTTACATCTGAGAGCCACTCTATGCCCCCATACCTCTGGAAGTAAAGTACAGAGTGTGTTCACTACACTATTGCTGATATCTTTTTTTCAAAATGGGCATTTTCTGAATAATAACATAGGACCCATTTCTCTTGTGTTTCTTAAATTCTGTTCTAATAGGAGGCAGTATTTGAACCATACTACATTTTTATTTAGACTAATTATAAATATGTCTGGCTCATTTCTTATTTTTATATTGTTATTTATATATTATTATATGTATAAGCCCTCGTTGGACAAGACCGCAGTGTTGAGTGACCCAGGTGCGCAGGAGACGCTGCCCGACGAAACGTAGCACGTTTGCTATGTCCACGCTTCCAAGCCTATGCAATCCGAGGTTCGGACCCTCTGTGGCAAAGCCCTCGTAGGACAAGACTGCAGTGTTGAGCGACGCATGTGCACAGGAGATGCTGCCCGACGAAACGTAGCACAATGTATGTCCATGCTTCCGAGCCTATATAATCCGAGGTTCGTACCCTCTTCGGCAAAGCCCTCGCATGACAAGACCACAGTGTAGAGCAATACGGTTCTTCGGTTGTGAAGGGGTCTGTGGTGTAGACAGTGAGCGCGGACAACACCCTCCTATCTGCGGCCACCAGGTAAGAAGTTGTGGAGAGTTTAGTTTGCTCTGTACTTCTCAGCCCTTCTGCACTTTATCCCCTTACTTGCGTCCAATGTCCCCCCGAGACTTGTCCCTCACCCCATGCCCCCTAGGTTGGGAGCACCCCCTTTACCTGATCACTTCTGTCCCGCGTTACCCTTGCTCCCAACCTGCATTGTTCCATAGCACACTTCCATTGAGTTGCACTCCCTTGCCCATTCCATCATTGTCTTCGTGTCTGCGTGTTCTCTGCCCATGTTGTTCCCTCGCAATCCTTGATTGTGTGCTACCAAGCCCCTTCCATCCTTGGCTACACTTGTGCCCGCACGTCCTCTGCCCGCATGGCTCCCTCGCATTCCTTTATCGCGTGTGCTCAGCGGCGCTTCCATCCTTGGCTGCGTTTGCGCCTGTGTGTCCTCTGCTTGCGTGGTTTACTTGCAATCCTTGATCTTGTGTGCTCCGCTGCCCTTCCATCCTTGCCTACGCTCATGCCCGTGCGTCCTCTGCCCACGTGGTTCCCTTGCATTCCTTGATCACCTGTGCTCCATGCCACTCCATGCTTGACGGCGCCTGTGTGTCCTCTGCCCATGTGGTTCCCTCGCAATCCTTGATCGCCTGTGCTCCGCGCCCCTTCCATCCTTGGCTATGCTCGCGCCCGTGCATCCTCTGCCTGCGTTGTTCCCTCACATTCCTTGATTGCGTGTGCTCCATGCCTCTTCCATCCTTAGCTACGTTCACGCCTGCGCGTCCTCTGCCTGTGTGATTCACTCGCAACCCTTGATCGCATGTGCACCTCGCCCCTTCAATCCTAGGCTGCGCTCATGCCTACGCATTCTCTGAGTGTCACTGCTTCCCCCACTGGCACCCACCTGCCTCTGTCGGCCCTATTCCCCATCCCAGCTCCTTCCCTTACTCCTTTGTTACTACTCTGTGCTCTGCTGCTTTTACTTTCTCTAGGCCCCTATTTGCTTGACTGCTCTGTTCCTGAGTCTCTTTGACTGCTGTATACTGCCTACTTCTGGATGTTTTTCACTCTCCTCCTTTAGGTTCCTTCGATCATTGTTCTGTTACTTGGCCATCGTTCTGCATGGTCGTTCCCTCACATCGTACTGCCACCACCCCCTGTTGTGTTCCTTTTTTGTTTCAGTTTCCCTTGGTCGTTTCTTGCTCTGTTAACTGGTTTGTTACTCACAGCTACATGACTGCTCTTCTTTTTAGTCTCATCAAGCTCATCGTGAATTGAAATTCATTTTTTCTTGTCTTGTTCTTGTCTCATCTGCTTGCTTCACTCCTCTTGGGCCCATCCCTAGTGTCTCCTCCCCTCAACCTTTGTTTCCCCACTCCTCACTTCCCTGCACACCCTTTGCCCCATTTCTGTTCCTCTGCATCCTCTATGGTACTCTCTATCTCTCCTATGTTCTCTAACTGCTTCTCTATTGACTATCCTGTCCTTCGTACTAAGTGTGGTAGAAAGAAGTTCAAAAGGGATATCATGGTCTCCAACCCAAGCCTCCCTATCCCAGGGCTTCCTCCAGACAGACCCTCACAACATCCTCTTTGTCATTCCTTCGCCAGACCTATGGACTCCACATATTGTCCTGGTGCTCTCTCCTTTTTCCTCTTCTCACATTAATGGTGGCACCCGGTGGGAGGCTCTCCCGACCCCCTTCCATCCCTCTAAGACCATTATTAATGTTTACCTAAATGGCACCGTCTTGGTCCAAGGCCCTCATGCCAACCTCTTCCTTTTTGATGGATGCTTCCCGCGCCTTATCAACTTCCTTTCTTCTCCTGCTGTCCATTCTTTCTCTTCTCTGGCTCCTCTGCCTCCACCCTCTGCCATCTCTTTGGCTTCCTCTACTTCTTCTCTGGCTGCCCTGTTGCCTCCCTCCTCCGCCACCTCTCTGGCGTCTTCATCCTCCACCTTGGCTACCTTGCCCTCTTCTCCTTTTTCCTCTGCCCACCTTCGGGCTCCTTCTACACCTCCACAGAGTTTACCTCTGATATGTACCCCTCCACAAAAGTCTTTCAAGGGTGGAAACCTTCTCCACATTGCCACTCTCAACTCTTGCTCAGCTGTCAAACACTTCTCAGACATCTGCCTCTCCTGAAAGAACTCGACCTTGATATTCTCGGTCTGACCGAGACGTGGTTCATGGCTAGATCTGTCATAAGTTTTGACACTCACCTCCCTGATGGCTACAAAATCCTCTGCGTGCCCAAATCCAACTGTCCCAGTAAGGGTGTATGGAACAACAAAAATGAACCTGGGCGAAATGAGATCAGAACATCTGTACACATTTAAGCAATACCAAGTCTTGTCAAAAAATATATATATTTATTTATAAGCAATTTGCACAAATATTTATTGTTCTCAACATCCACATTTAAACACCACCATTCATTCCATCATTCATTCACAATCTCACTATACATGTCAATATTCCACACTTGTGGTACTAAGACCACCTAGAACCAATATATTAACATACATTTCAACACCTCTTGGTGATTACAGTAAGTGTTAATACAAAAACAAATAGCATATTGCTTATTTGCTGTAACTCAACATATGTTTCGGTCATCACAATAGGCCCCTAATTCAAGCCGGTAAATATAAGCGACCTTCTTCAGGAGACGGATGGTTCTGTTGCAACCACTCCGAAATGTCAAAAGGTGGAGGATGTCATCAAACCTCAATCTAAAAACAAACAATATACATAACATCAGAATTCCAATCTCTTATTTGTTTAGACACAGATATATCTTGTGTGTATATCTCAGTTTATGTGTATACAAATTGGCACTCACCTCCACGTGAAATAATGGAGACGCGTGTCAACGATGGATTAAATCCTGCAGTGGTGCTAGATAACTCTGCGACTATACTGCAACGTAAGAGGAGGACAAAGCATCTTAGTAAGCCTGCCCTATAAACAATACACCATTATATATATGGTATGGACACACCATTTTACCTGATCAAAAATTCAGGTATGGGGGTTGTAAGAGGATTCAATTCAACACTACAGCTAAGTCAACGCCTAGTCTAGAATACTGAATGAAAACCCTTATTGAAATATCTTTATGTCCAGTTCATGCGTTCTGGATGACTACCCCTATGTAACACCCCTCTCTTGGAATCCCCCTGACCCCACTGAGCCAAGAAGTAGTTCTGTTTTGCAAGTTTAAAAGGTTTATTTGATAATTTAAACAATAGATATATATATATATCACACTTTATAATAAATTAATAATTGAATATCACACTTAATCTGATATGATAAAGATTAACAACGGAGAATCTGGCACTAGCACACTTGTGAATAGGAACAGAAGAATAAGGTGGTAGAGAATGCTTTATGTTCAGATGGATGCAATGTTGAATGAAAATGCAATACCGAAAATACTCAATATGATTTCAACAAAACAATGTAATCACTTTTCTCTGGCAATCCACTCCCCCCCTTTATGCAATGCAAGGAAATGGAAGGAAGGCACACAGTTCTCAGAAATGCAATAAAATGTGATTCAGTTCACCCCAGCAAGCTTAGACTACAGAAGTTTGAAACACAGGCCCAAAATGCTTTTATATGTGCTGGCAATGAAGTGAAAAATATGCTAAAATGCTTTTAATTCCCTCTAGACGTTCAGGGTGAGTGAAATATACTTGGGACGAGTTCAGGCTCAATTTAGCAAGGATCTAGGATGGTTCTTAAGCGGCAAACACATTTTTAGCAAGGAAAGCAAGGAAGCTGCTGTTTTCACACGTGGAGAAATTTGCAAATCTCGGCAAATTTGCGAGTGCGTTTTTCGCGATTACGGCAAAAGTATCGGAAGTAGGAATGCGGTTCTAGGTTCGTTGAAAAGCCAAGATTCCCAGCTTTCAGAGGAAAGTTACTGCAAGTCTCTAAGACAAACGGTTACAGAGTTATGAACGATTTTGTGAAGGTCGTTTTTCAGATTTGAAATTTTAAAGTTCAAAGTGACAAGTGACAGCTAGCAGCTAGAAATGACAGGTGACAGCTTTACAAAATGACAGGTGACAGTTAGGAGGCAGTTCTGGTTAGATTAAAATAGATTGAATTATATTATTTTAATTAAGAGATTGGTTCTGCACAGTTCTGCTAGGTACTCACAATATATTTTAAAATAGAATGGGCCTCGCCATGGATCTGGTCAGGTTTTCTTCACTCGCCACGGACGGTCTCTGCGCACAGCGTCTGGGTCAGCTCTACTCTGCTGGTCTGGTCTGGGTCTCTGGTTCTGATCAGGTCTGTGGGTCCGGATACAGCGGTCTCCGGTTCAGCTGGTCTCTCTCTGGATACAACACTGCTCTCTGGCAAATGGCAAGAATTCTTGCAAAGAATTCAAACAACTCGCCTGGCTGTGAATAGTGGCAATGATTTGAGGCCTGCTAAAGAGGGATTTAGCTTGTAGTTGACCTCTCTGCTACAAATTCTGAAGTAAAGTCTTGGTCTCTGAAGGTGGATAGATTGAAGTCTCTATGTTGGCTCTCTGGAGGTTGATGGAGGTAAAGTATGGATTTTCCCGGCAGAGCGTCCCGCAGCAGATGTAATAGAATGTCCCTATCTGCCTGACGGTATGCTTTTATGTGTTTTGAAAATGGGTGGAGAGGCTAGCTTCCTACGCCCTACCCCTCTCCACTTGTCATTGGCCACTTCATCCTCTTCCCCTTGATTGGGGGAATGAAATGAAATGTCATCATGATGAGGCCTGTTTATGATACAGAGAACCCATCCCTGTCAAATTACAAACAATCTATATTTGATCAAAAAGACATATTTCATAGCTACACAGTGGTTTGAAATTACATGCACCCATCATGCATATCACATGAGATATACCCTGTCCAAATCTGCTCTTCCTGGGAGCTTGCATTCAGAAATGGCAACATTTGCACTTTTTAACTGGTTTGGTAATATCGGACATTACCCCAAATTTATACACATGTGCGCAAGGAGTATGGACATTAATTGATGAAGTGTCAGATTTTTAACATGCATACATTTTAAATAATACCCTCTTAACTGCTAGCTTGCCCCCAGATCATGCCACCGGTTCTAAAAACCTCTTAAAATGTGGGCAGAAAAATCACAAGAATTATGGTATCATTTAAATAATTTTCACAAGTCCGCTCTATGAATGATCCATCTTTTTAGAGTTATGTTCTGGCCCCAAAGGGGTGTGGTTTCCCCCAGCACAAGGTTGAATTTCTGTTTTTTCCAGTTCTGCCAAGCCAGCTTGCTCTCACAGGCAGTGCTCCTCCCCTTTCCTTCCAGGAGGAAGCCACTTTTACGGCCCCCATAATAAAACATTTGCCTGAGTCAGTACAGGGCTTTGTTCAATTTCCTGCAGAGCCCAGGCAATTCAATCAGAGAAGTGTCATATCCCTTTTGGTGGGAGCAGCAAAAGGCAGCTAGGCCTGGGAACACAGCTGTTGTGCAAGTCTCAACTCCTGTCGGGGGTAGCTGGTGGGCAGAATTCAATTTCATTAAGCCAGGTTTCAGATAAAATGTCATTTTTTGTTCCCCAGTTTAAGTCAAGACAATTTTTACATATCCAGCTAGAATGCTGATTCTAAGTTCAAAACTATGACATTTCAACAGTGACAAGCTATGTGACACTCAAAAGTAGGTCACTCATTTCTTTTAAACATTTAGATTTTTAGTGTCTTTCAGTCCAAATTTACTTAAACTGCTGAAATCCAGAGCTCAGCCAGTCTTGTTATAAACCTTCAAGTCACTTCAGAATATAACTTTACATTGTATCCACCTCTCAGTAAGTCTTTCTTTGGCCTGCTTTGGGTTCATCTATTCAGTTTTACACAAATGTCTGGTGTTGTTTTAAAACGCCGGCTTTCTGATAGTGGTGAGTACTGGTAATGCACCCATTTTTGGGATTTAAGAAAATGAATTCCCCACAATTCTAGGTTGCTTTTGGCAATCAGCATTGCCATTCCCAATGGTTTCAGACTACTGTGTGGGTAGTCCAATGGTGTTTTTAGGCAGTGCCCTTCTGTGCCCATAACATCGGCAAAATGGGTGGCAGCCTATTCTTCATGCACTTCCCTGGGCATTTTCTGGGAAGCTCTGGCCATCATGATGTTTTCAATGCCAGTACTGCACAGGTTTTGAGGTAGGGCTCGGATGCATGGGTAAAAACATCCCACAAGCCCCCCTCTTGCAATGGCCATTCTGTTTCACTGATGGGACTCGCAAGACCTGGGATGTTTCCTCATCTTTTTCCAATAGATGGCACAGTTCAGCATCTTTTCCTCCATCCGGGCGGATCGATCGGTTCTCCTCGCCGGTCCTGATGGGAGTATTGGGCGGTACACTGGGCCCCTTGCGTCTCTGCTCCTGGTCTCCGGATCGTCCTCCTTGGCCCGTCTCCAGGTTTTCTTTCCCCTAGGACGACAAAGGAAGAGCGGCAATACCTATTCATGGACATTTTTCCCCCACCATTGATATAGTGGGGTGGCATATACATTTATAGTCAAAACATATGAACATGCACATTTCTTTTTGCATTCAAAAACAAAAACACCCACATTGAGAAACTCAGAATTTGATAGGCGATATGTCGGATATTTTAAGTTAGAACTGAATTAATCTGAGACAGTACCCTCTAGGATTCCAGAGGATTCCTCCAGTTGTTGCAGAGTGTGCCTGGGATGGCAACACTTCAACTGGTTAATGTGGACCTACTTGTCTTCCCCCTCTGCCAGACCGCCTTTGGGGATGCGGATCTTGTAGGCCACAGGGGAGATTTTGTCTATAACCTCAAAGGGTCCCTTCCATGTAGGCAAAAATTTTCGCTGTTTGGCCTGGTTCCTTTGGAAATTGTATATATAGACCCGGTCCCCCACCTGATATTCCTTCCTGGAAGTCTTCAGGTCATAGTGGGTCTTCATGCTATCAGCTGATCTTTCTAGATTCCGCTGAGCATAAGCAAAAGCATGTTGAAGGTGTTTCCTTAAATTCTCCACATACTCATGAGTTGTGGAGGCATTTATCAGTGTCTGCTCTTGGGTCCTGTAGAGCAAATGCTGAGGAAGCACCATCTTGCGCCCAGTCATCAACTCAAATGGTGACATTTTGGTTGCAGATGAAGGGGTAGATCTGATGGCCATTAGGACCAGAGGTAATCGGATATCCCAACTTGGCCCAGAATCTGCCACGAACTTCTTTAATATGCTCACAATGGTTCGGTTATATCTCTCTACTGCCCCAGAAGAAGCTGGCCTGTAAGCAATGTGTAGCTTCCTTTTTACCCCCAGTATCTCCCACATCTTTGTCATTACTTCACTGGTGAAATGGCTACCCCTGTCTGACTCAATCCTTTGAGGTAGACCGAAACGGGAAAAGATGTGGTTAATCATCAAGGCAGCTGTGGTTTCTGCCTTGCAATTTGGGGCTGGGAGACATTCCACCCACTTGGTAAACAAGCATGTCACAGTCAACATGTACTTATTCCCCCTAGCAGAGCGAATCACGGGGCCTACAAAGTCGATTTGTAAATCTGACCATGGCAGTGTCATCCCCCTCTTTTGGAGAGGCGCACGGTGCGTGAGGGATGATGGCTGAAATTGTGCACACACAAGACATCCCTTCAAGTATTGGTCGAGGTCCTGCCCCATGTGTGGCCAGTATGCAACCTCTCTTAAGATTTTCAATGTTGTGTGAAACCCCCTATGACCGGCGGTGGCCGCATCATGGGCGTGACTTAACATCAGGCTTCGGAATGAGGTAGGAACCACCCACTGATCGTGGTCCGCTTTGGATTTCCTTACCAGCAAACCGTCTTGGATTCGGAACATTTTTGGACATTTCATCAACACTCTTAGGTCCTCTTTCCCAATGTAATCAGTATCCGTCAGGGGAAAGTTCTCAGGGTCCTCAATGTGCTGGTAAAATTTACCAATTATTGGATCCCCCTTCTGAGCGGTAATCAAATCAGCATCAGGGGCCTCCTTACTCCATTGTGCAATTGAAAGGTCGTTGTGAGCATTTGTCTGGGACCTAGTGATAGCAGTGACATGGATTTCCCCCAACAGGGACTCAATCTCAATTAGATCCCCTTGGATAGCCCCGGTTTTGGCCAGCTGATCAGCTAAGTCGTTTCCAGTTTTGTCTGGTCCCTCTACTTTGGAATGACCCTTGATCTTTTTCCAATAGATGGTCATCTCATTCGAGGTGACCAGATCATCAATGTTTTGGATCAACTTCCCATATTTCAAGGGTTTGTTGTTAGCACATAACATGCCTCTGGTTTTCCAATTAACCAGGTGCTCCATGAACCCGTTCCGTACATAATCCGAATCTGTGATTATGACCAGTTTGTGGAGTTGATGCTGGACAGCAGTGAGGATGGCCTGATGCACAGCCATCAATTCTGCCACCTGACTACTTCGGGGACCAATTTTGATCCAGCGGAGGGTTCTGGGGACTCATTCACCCATGCATTCCCTACGCCGGCCACCAGTTCTTTCTCCCCGTCGTTGTCAACATGGTAAGAGCATCCATCCACATACACAGTGGGCATTCCCTCACACTTGTCCTCTTCAAAGACTTTGTGGGGGGAATTAAGGTATGCCTCCATGTTGTCCTTTATTTTTAGACTTTCGTCCTCGAGACAGTTTTCTCTGGCACAATCATGCAAGTCAGCCAGACCTTGCGCGAGGGGACTCTTCTTGTTTTGGCCATATCTGACCTCCACAGGAAAGCCTTGCATTGACAGAATCCAGGAAGTAATTCGGGAATTACTCACATTTCCGGCCCGGATTCTATCACTTTGGAGATATTGCAGAGGCTGGTGTGGAGTCTCCACTATGATGTGTTCCCCCTGGATAAACGGGCGGTAATTCTTCAATGCCCACACCGTTGCCAGGAGTGCCTTCTCACAATCGTTGAATTTTTCCTCCACAGAGGATAAAGTTTTGCTCGCATAGGAGATTACTTTATTGATCTTGTCATGCTTTTGGTATAATAGTGCTGTCAAGCACGTATTAGAGAACCCCGTCTCCAGGAAGAACTCCTTGTTTCTGACAGGGTACGCTAGGCAAGGCGCTTTTGAGAGGCTTCTTTTGAGTTGTTTAACTGCCTCGGCTTGTTCTGGACCCCATTCCCACTTGACCCCCCCCTTCAGGAGATGAATCAGGGGTCTGGTGATCTCTGCGTAGCCCTCAATGAACTTTCTGCTGTAATTAGTCAGTCCAAGGAGGCTCCTTAGTTCCCGCAGAGTTGTGGGGTCTTTCAGTTTCTGAAGTGCTTCCACTTTCTTTTCCTGGGGACAGAGACCCTGAGGAGTAATCTCATGCCCCAAGAAATTAACACGGGTTCTACACCACTGTGCTTTCTGAAAGGAAAGTTTTGCTCCGGCGGACCTCAACTGGGTCAGAAGATAACGGATCTCCGCTATGTGTTCCTCCACAGATGAACTTTTGATGAGGACATCATCTACATAAGCCAGGTTACCCCTCGCACCCAGGTCGGGTAAGGCCTTATGTAGGAAGATGTTGAATTCATTGCCGGAGTTGAGGTATCCGAAGGGAGTCCGGGTCCATGTGTATTGCTGGCCCCCAAAGGTAAAAGACAGCTTGTATTGGTCCTCCCTACTGACAGGCACAGTCCAGTATCCATTGGTCAGGTCTATTGCAGTGAATACTTGTGACCCCTCGATCTGGGCCAGCCCTTGGTCAATGTAGGGCAGAGGCCATCGGGAAGTATGGACCCGTTTGTTGAGCTCCCTGAGGTCGGCGCAGAGTCTCCACTGGCCGTTTGGCTTCAATATTCCCAGCACCGGATTATTGAAGGTGCTGTGGACTGGACGGATTATTCCCCGGGACTCAAGGTTCTTAATTATTTCAGTAAGGGACTCCATTGATGCGAGAGGCAAGCGATATTGCTTCACAAACACAGGAGTCATGCCAGGGTCCGTGGGGATTGTTGTTGTGTGGATGTCAGTGCGACCACAGTCATACGAGTCTACCGCAAAGAGATCTTGGAAATCCAAGAAAACTTGTTTCAACTTTTGCTTTTGTTCCAGAGTCACACAGGCATCAGCTAGGTTGACTCTCTCTTCCACCATCTGCCTGAAGCCTGGAAAGACTTCTGGTTTGGCTATTTCAGCGGCCTCCTCCAGCTGGGTGGAGAAGTCCCTGGTCAGAGTGCTGATTTGGACTGGAGGCTTCAGGTGGGAAAGGCAGCCCTCATGGACCTGGAAAATCACCTCATCCCTCCTGAAGTCACAAGTCACGTCTTCCTTACCATAAAGGCAAGAAGTGTACACCAGGAAGTTCCCCCCATGCCGGGTAAAAATCCTGTCTGGTGTTGTATTGTCATCACTGTCACTGTCAAAGCAGTCCTTGGGGATTGGTCCTAACAGTTCATTACCTAAATCTATGGAAAAATGTCGGTCATCAACCGCCATTCCAATAATGGTGCCTGCGGCTAGAGTAATACTCTTTAAGTCGCTGTTATCCACCTCTATTGGAATGGTGTCATGTTCTATGTTGACTAATGGTGTTGGGTTTACCCCTAACCCTTGCTGTTGGAGAGAAGCATTTAGATGTATGTAAGCATCAGGGTTTTGAAAATATTGTCCTCTTTTAGCTTTCACTTCCAGGGAGAATTGTCGGGTCCTTTCTGGGATGGTGACTTCCTCTTTGATCTGAATTTCAACTGCATAAGGTAGCAATTGAGCTGACCTAAATGCTTTTTCTGGATCATCAAAGCCCATGGGATTATCCGCTAATCGGGACCAAGCTTTGAAGTTTATTAGGTCCAAACTAATGGCAAAGCGATTGAGAATGTCACTGCCTAAGTAAAAGGCGGCAGTGACGTCTCGCACGACCCAACAATTATGGACTATGCTCTTGTTGCCAATGGAGATTTTGAGCATACACCTGCTTGGCAGGAGCTGTTTGGAATTAGGTGCTTCCAGGTCCATTTCCCATTTGTCTATCAGTTTGAATGTGGGAATGGCTGGATCTTTTGGGAGTTGGCGGAACATGGCTTCGCTGATGAAGCTCTTACAGTTGTTCACACACACTCGAGCGAGAACATAGTCCTTCCCATCATTTAATTGGACAGGGATGAACAACTGCTCTCCAATTTGCTGAATATCAGCCAGGCTCTAAGCTGATTTCACATCTTTCTGGACTATAGGAGTGGGAGTTTCTGATTGTGGATTAGTATAGAATCTCAGAGTGTTTCCTTCCAGCGTGGAGTACCACTTTAGACTGGAAGGAAGGTTGATTTTCAGAAATAGAGAGGACCCTCCATCACCAGTCTGTTGTCCTACTGCTATTACTGTCACGTCTGGAATTTGGTTGTTCTGGAAGTGAAATTCTACTTGGTCAGATTTTTGTTCAACCATGTGGCAGGTGCCGTTTAAACTAACATGGTTGACACTCTGTTTTAATTTTATTGGTCGGCTAGTCTGGGTCCAGAGGACCTTGTTTACGCAATCTATTAGGGGTGACAACCTTCTCAGGAGGTCATTCCCTAGTAAACAAGGGGTGCCCTCTGGGGTCACAACTATGACCGGGTGTTTCAACTTGTGTTGCCCAATTTTAATGTCCAAGTCTGCAGTCCCCTCAACGGGAATTTCCTTCCCGTCAAAGTTCTGCAGTTGTCCAGGAAAAGAGGTGAGAGGAATTTGGTAATTCTCTCCCCTTCCTGCATTCAGTTCGTCAAAGGCCCTTCTGGACAGAAGGGTAGCTTGAGATCCAGTGTCCACCAGTGCCAAAATTGTACCCTGCCCCTGTACTTGTACCGGGGCATAGTATCTTCCCTCCTTCTCCTCAAGGGGGCACAGATAATGCACATTTTTGGACAACTGGTGGACTAACTTTCTGGTTTTGGACATCGCTAGCGAAGAGATTTGGGCAGAATTCTGTGGAGAGCCTTGGGAATCTGAAAGAAAAAGTTGGCAACTGGAGATCAGAGCCATTGTGGTTTGGGGCTGGAAGTTGGGTGGATACCTGGGGAAGAAGTTCCGCCCAGGGTTTGGTGAGTTTCTGCCCTCCTGTAAGAAGTTGGGAGGGAAGTTCTCTGGGTTAGGTGCTTGGCTGGATCCCCCCCCTTGGGCTGGAGGAGTCCACACATAACCCAGGATGGGTCTGTTTCCCTTGTAACGGGGGCTTACATAATCAGGAGAGCGAGGGACCCCATTTGTGGGGCTGCCTCCCTGGCACCCTGTCTGTGACTGGCCCGAGGACCTTCTGGGCCTAGCATTATTAGGTGCAGGTAGGATTTTAGGCCCCCCCATCTCCAACTCTAAAACGGGGGTGACCTTTACCTCTGCCACCTTGGCAGCAGCAGGGGTGTTGTTGACTTTGGGGTTTTTGGGCGCATTATTTTTATTTTCTATTGGCTTCTGCACCTCATAGATCCGGGTCGCCTGTTCAATGACCCAGTCTAAAGATCTTTTCTCGTGAAAATCCCTCACGAGCTGGGTCATTATGTATTTGGGCAAGGCATGGAAAAACGTATTAATAAAAACTCTGCTATCCGTGCGCACCCTTCTTGTGGTCTGTGCAAAAGCACGCTTTAACTCCTGCACAAATTCTTGTGGGGCCTGATCCTCCCCACATTGTAAATTGTAGGCTGCCTTGCGAGCCTCTTGAGGATTTCTATAAGTAGAAAAATGTTTCAAGATGGCCGCCTTATAGGTGGACCATCTTAAATGATTTTGGTCCTCCAGCCCCGCAAAGAAACTGGAGTATTCCGGGGAGAAGGTCCACTTTACATATTGAATACAGCTTTGGCTGTCCTTCAAATGGAAAGTCTCCATCATTTGCTCAAACAACTCTAAGTGCTCCCAAACAGAATACTTGGCGTTCTTATGATAAGGCGTGATGACGCTCCTGATTGCCTTAATCTGCTTTAAGGGGTCCTTAAGCAAGGCCCTTTTTGTCTTATTGGCCCTTTTGGTCCGGGTAACCCTGGTCCATTCATCTTCTGACTCAGAGGCACTGCTTCCAGAGGTTCCCGTCTGTTCTTCCAGGTTTTCCCGGATTCTGCGAGCCTGGGAATGGCTGGCAGAATGTGGGGACCTGGTCTCCTGTGTCCTGTACCGCTCAGAGGAGTCTTCAGATCCCTCCTTGCTGCCAGGATTTGATGGGTACCCCCCCACTGACCTAACTGGGCAGAGGTTTTCAGGATGCCCTTAATGGGCCTACTCTCCTGGGGTTCCCCATCAAATTTCACTGTGCTTGGGTGCCCATACCCCGGATGCCCGCCCCTCCATTCCTGGGTGGTACTGGCCTATGAGCCCCATGCTTCTGGCTGGATAGTAATCTGCCATCCCTGTGGCCCTGTGCTCATGTGCGCCAGGGGACATGGGGGTGGCAGAGTCCAGGGACTGAGAGAGATAAAGGCCTCTGGTACTAGGGCTCCTGGGGTTATGCTCAGGAGTTTCTCTTTCCCAGCGAACCTCATCTCTATCCGCCCCTGCTCCCTGTTGCAATGCAAGAGCCTGTGCCTTCAGTTCCTCATTTAAGGCCTTACTAGACTCTATCAGTCTCTCCTGCATCGCTACCTGTTGTTGGAGTCTATCATTGTGCTGGCAGAGAGCCTCATTCTCTCTCTGTGCCTCCTGATTGGTCCTGGAGCACTGAGCCAGTCTTTGCTGCAGGAGGGTTACCTCCTGAGCTGTGTCCCTATTGGTCTGCTCCTTTCTTGCCAGAGCATCCTCCACCCTCCTGGTGTGTTCTAACAAGTTCTGGTGTTCTTTTTGGAGGTCACCCAGCCCCTGGAGGGCCAAGTGATTTTCTTCTGTTTTTCTTTTTAAATGGCAGACTTCCTGGCCTAAGGCGTCTCTTTCCTGGCTAAGAGCCTGCATTTGTGCCGCCGGGTCGTCCCTCTGCCTTTGAAAGGCACCAGCTTTCTGGCGTTCTTCATCAAACTCTGCCTGGGTATCCAGGTTTTTCAAAATCAGCTTGTTGCTCTCTGCCTTCACTCTATCTAGATGACTTTGCAGGGTGGCTACCTGCTCCATGCAAGCCCTGTTAAAGTCTAATTGTTGCTCCAGCTTTTTCTGGCTCTGCAGTAAGGAGTCCAAACTGTCTTGGTGCTCCTTCTGCAGGGCCAGAAATCTAGTATCCTGGTCAGCCTTTTCCTGTTGCAGTATATCCATGTCCTCCTTTATTTTAATGATATACTGCCTACTATCATTGTCTGACTCCTGGCACCTCTGCAGCCTCTGCTCAGAAGAGTCCAGATCAGATTGGGCCTTCTGTAATGCCAGCAGTTGCCTACTCGCCAGATCTTGGCCTTCAGCACATTTGTCCTGCATGGCTCCCATATGTAAATATAAATATGCCGCTACCCTGGCAATCTTGTTGTGCTCATCCTTGGCCTTAGAGGACATATATAGTTCACTCAGGGCCACATGTAAGGGACCCTGGTCTCTCCATATATCTGACCCAATTTCCGTGATCTGGGGTGCGATTGCTTGCAACCAGACCGTCTGGTCCTGATGAGTCCACTCACCTCTCACAAATAACTTATGTAAGAAGTGCTCTCTGGCTATTTTCATGTCTACTAAGGTCGTCATTCTAGAGATTTGAGTTCCTTCCTGACTTACAGAAGTTTGTATTTTATTTTTGCAAAACAGACCTTTTCCTTAGAGCGTTCCTTTGAGGAGTGCTTTACAGCGTAACACAGCGTGGTGATCTGACCGGATATGTGTATCTGGTCAGCTTGCACGCTGTATTAATCTGCACAAATGGTAGATCTAACCCAAACGTCCCGCTCGAGCCCCCAATTTGTAAGAGGATTCAATTCAACACTACAGCTAAGTCAACGCCTAGTCTAGAATACTGAATAAAAACCCTTATTGATATATCTTTATGTCCAGTTCATGCATTCTGGATGACTACCCCTATATAACACCCCTCTCTTGGAATCCCCCTGACCCCACTGAGCCAAGAAGTAGTTCTGTTTTGCAAGTTTAAAAGGTTTATTTGATAATTTAAACAATAGATATATATATCACACTTTATAATAAATTAATAATTGAATATCACACTTAATCTGATATGATAAAGATTAACAACGGAGAATCTGGCACTAGCACACTTGTGAATAGGAACAGAAGAATAAGGTGGTAGAGAATGCTTTATATAAGTTCAGATGGATGCAATGTTGAATGAAAATGCAATACCGAAAATACTCAATATGATTTCAACAAAACAATGTAATCACTTTTCTCTGGCAATCCACTCCCCCCCTTTATGCAATGCAAGGAAATGGAAGGAAGGCACACAGTTCTCAGAAATGCAATCAAATGTGATTCAGTTCACCCCAGCAAGCTTAGACTACAGAAGTTTGAAACACAGGCCCAAAATGCTTTTATATGTGCTGGCAATGAAGTGAAAAATATGCTAAAATGCTTTTTATTCCCTCTAGAGGTTCAGGGTGAGTGAAATATACTTGGGACGAGTTCAGGCTCACTTTAGCAAGGATCTAGGATGGTTCTTAAGAGGCAAACGAATTTTTAGCAAGGAAAGCAAGGAAGCTGCTGTTTTCACACGTGGAGAAATTTGCAAATCGTGGCAAATTCGCGAGTGCGTTTTTCGCGATTGCGGCATAAGTATCGGGAGTAGGAATGCAGTTCTAGGTTCGTTGAAAAGCCACGATTCCCGGCTTTCAGAGGAAAGTTACTGCAAGTCTCTAAGACAAACGGTTACGGAGTTATGAACGATTTTGTGAAGGTCGTTTTTTCAGATTTGAAATTTTAAAGTTCAAAGTGACAAGTGACAGCTAGCAGCTAGAAATGACAGGTGACAGCTTTACAAAATGACAGGTAACAGTTAGGAGGCAGTTCTGGTTAGATTAAAATAGATTGAATTATATTATTTTAATTAAGAGATTGGTTCTGCACAGTTCTGCTAGGTACTCACAATATATTTTAAAATAGAATGGGCTTCGCCACGGATCTGGTCAGGTTTTCTTCACTCGCCACGGACGGTCTCTGCGCACAGCGTCTGGGTCAGCTCTACTCTGCTGGTCTGGTCTGGGTCTCTGGTTCTGATCAGGTCTGTGGGTCCGGATACAGCGGTCTCCGGGTTCAGCTGGTCTCTCTCTGGATACAACACTGCTCTCTGGCAAATGGCAAGAGTTCTTGCAAAGAATTCAAACAACTCGCCTGGCTGTGAATAGTGGCAATGATTTGAGGCCTGCTAAAGAGGGATTTAGCTTGTAGTTGACCTCTCTGCTACAAATTCTGAAGTAAAGTCTTGGTCTCTGAAGGTGGATAGATTGAAGTCTCTATGTTCCCCAAAGGGGTGTGGTTTCACCCAAGCACAAGGTTGAATTTCTGGTTTTTCCAGTTCTGCCAAGCCAGCTTGCTCTCACAGGCAGTGCTCCTCCCCTTTCCTTCCAGGAGGAAGCCACTTTTACGGCCCCCATAATAAAACATTTGCCTGAGTCAGGACAGGGCTTTGTTCAATTTCCTGCAGAGCCCAGGTAATTCAATCAGAGAAGTGTCATATCCCTTTTGGTGGGAGCAGCAAAAGGCAGCTAGGCCTGGGAACACAGCTGTTGTGCAAGTTTCAACTCCTGTCGGGGGTAGCTGGTGGGCAGGATTCAGTTTCATTAAGCCAGGTTTCAGATAAAATGTCACTTTTTGTTCCCCAGTTTAAGTCAAGACAATTTTTACATATGCAGCTAGAATGCTGTTTCTAAGTTCAAAACTATGACATTTCAACAGTGACAAGCTATGTGACACTCAAAAGTAGGTCACTCATTTCTTTTAAACATTTAGGAGGTCATTACGACCTTGGTGCTAGTTGCACCAACTTTACCACCATGGTGTAAACTATGTTTACACCATGGTGGATGGCGGATTTACCGCCTCATTCCAAGGTGAGTGGGGCGGTAAATCCCCATTTCCCATTTTCCCTTCCCCATTCCCATTTTTGCCCCATAGGGCATAATGGGAGTGGGGAAGGCGCTAATTACGCCGCCGTAAATTACGGCAGCGTAATTAGCACCATGGCGGGTTAGCGCCATGGATTTTAACGCCTGCTAAAAGCAGGCGTTAAAATCGGAATCAGGCGTTAAGGGTTAACGGTGGCGTTAACCCTTAACGCCTGAGTTGTAATGAGGCCCTTAGATTTTTAGTGTCTTTCAGTCCAAATTTACTTAAACTGCTGAAATCCACAGCTCAGCCAGTCTTGTTATAAACCTTCAAGTCACTTCAGAATATAACTTTACATTGTATCCACCTCTCAGTAAGTCTTTCTTTGGCCTGCTTTGGGTTCATCTATTCAGTTTTACACAAATGTCTGGTGTTGTTTTAAAACGCTGGCTTTCTGATAGTGGTGAGTACTGGTAATGCACCCATTTTTGGGATTTAAGAAAATGAATTCCCCACAATTCTAGGTTGCTTTTGGCAATCAGCATTGCCATTCTCAATGGTTTCAGACTACTGTGTGGGTAGTCCAATGGTGTTTTTAGGCAGTGCCCTTCTGTGCCCATAACATCGGCAAAATGGGTGGCAGCCTATTCTTCATGCACTTCCCTGGGCATTTTCTGGGAAGCTCTGGCCATCATGATGTTTTCAATGCCAGTACTGCACAGGTTTTGAGGTAGGGCTCGGATGCATGGGTAAAAACATCCCACAGGGTGTATTGCGTCTTTAGTCAATAAATCCAAAGAGGAAAAATCTCTGTTCTCGCCTGAAATGCAACACAGAGACTCAATACTCAAATATTGTCATCTTGACGACACTGGAGGTAATGAAAACCTCCTATCAATTCGCCTCACCTCATGTGGCCGAGTCCAGATATGTTCTTATTCTGGAACCCCAGTTTTTTCACTGCACGGTAATTCCAGTTCAATGTTCCTGAAGGGATACATGGAACAAAACGTCATGCTCATATATCTAACTAACTCAGAACATTGTCAAGGTTTTGTTAATGCTGCTGTCTCACTCCCCTGCCCCTCCCTACATAAAGTTTTGTGGAGGAAACAGATAGAAATTCCCTTCATGAACCTTTGTTCAATCATGCTGGATGTCTATAACGACCCCACTATCATATTAGGCTTTTCTGACCCTAAAAATAATGGGTCGGTGTGTACAGTGACTGCCAAACAGCTTTAGGTGCAGGATCCATCTTTACACATATGCACTAAAACCGCTGGATCGTCATCTCCAACCCCTGGGAAGGTGCAGGACCCATTGCTACACATATGTACTGTAAACGCTGGATCGTCATCTCCAACCCCTGCCATGGTGCAGGACCCTTCTCTACACATATGTACTAAAACCGCTGGATCGTCATCTCCAACCCCTGCTATGGTGCAGGACCCATCTCTACACATATGTACTAAAACCGCTGGATCTTCATCTCCAACCCCTGCTATGGTGCAGGACCCATCTGTACAGATATGTACTAAAACCGCTGGATCGTCATCTCCAACTCCTTCTATGGTGCAGGACCCATCTCTACACATATGTACAAAACCGTTGGATTGTCATCTCCAACCCCTACAATGGTGCAGGACCCATCCCTACACATATGTACTAAAACCACTGGATCGACATTTGCAACCGCTGCTATGGTGCAGCACCCATCTCTTCACATATGTACTAAAACCACTGGATCGTCATCTCCAACCCCTGGGAAGGTGCAGGACCCATCGCTACACATATGTACTAAAACCGTTGGATCGTCATCTCCAACCCCTGCTATGGTGCAGGACCCATCTCTTCACATATATACTAATACCGCTGGATCGTCATCTCCAACCCATGGGAAGGTTCAGGACCCATCTCTATACATATGTACTATAACCACTAGATCGTCATCTCCAACCGCTGCTATGGTGCAGCACCCATCTCTACACATATGTACTAAAACCGCTGGATCGTCATCTCCAACCCCTGGAAAGGTTCAGGACCCATCTCTACACATATGTACTATAACCACTGGATCGTCATCTCCAACCCCTGAGAAGGTGCAGGACCTATCTTTACACATATGTACTAAAACCGCTGGATCGTCATCTCCAAACCCTGCTATGGTCCAGGACCCATCTCTACACGTATGTACTAAAACCACTGGATTGTCATTTCCAACCCCTGGGAAGGTGCAGGACCCATCTCTACATATATGTACCTGTTGTAAAGTGACTTCCAAGCTTCTTGGGATTACTTATATGTTTATTACAATTACTTAAGTCACAGTTACATGAAGTTATATACATAAGTGGACAGGACATAACACTGGCTCCCATCACCCAGGCTGGGGAGTTCTAACTGGCTGGGTGTGGAATCCTTGGGTAAACATTCCGACATTCACAAGGCAACACTCCACATGACATCACCAGCTTTCACATACAGAGACAAGCATATCACAACACATCTCCTTCCTTTACTGATAAACATTACAAACACACTCAGGCACGATATAACACATCTCCTTCCTTTACTGATTCACACTGCACCCACACAGATACATCAAATAGACACAACATATCTCCCTTCTTCTCAAACGTCAACACACACGGACAAACATACCACAGCATATTCCCCTCCTTTCCACATCCATCACCAGCATGGGGAATATCAATTCTGAGGGACACTCTCCCTACTTCTGTAGGCCACTAACCCTACACACCCACCTACACCTTCAAGCATCTGGGGTGATATCTCCAATCGCACTGGTGGATAAGCTACCTCAAAATACTCTAGCAGATTCGCTACACGCTACCTCAAAATACTCTTGCGGAAGCGCTACCTCCAATCACACTGGCGGTGGCGCTACCTCCAATTACTCAGGCCGAGGCGCTACCTTCAAGTATTCTGGCAGAGGCGCTACCTCCAAATACTCTGGCAGGGCGCTACCAAATGACACAAGCAGAAGCGCTACCTACACATACTCTGGCGGGGCCCTACCCCAATTACACAGGCGTAGGTGCTACCTCCAACTACACTGGGACCGTGGCGGGGTGCTACCCAATTCCACTGGTGGAGGTCTTACCTCCAAATACTCTGGAGGGGCGCTACCTCCAATTACACTGGCAGATGCGCTACCTCCAAATACTCAGGTGAAGGCGCTACTTCCAATTACACTGGCGGAGGCGCTACCTACAAATACACTGGCAGAGGCGCTACCTCTAATCACACTGGTGGAGGCGCTACCTCCAACTACTCTGGTGGAGGTGCTACCTCCTATTACACTGGCGGAGGCGCTACCTCCAAATACACTGGCGGAGGCGTCACCTCCAACTGCACTGGCGGAGGCCCTACCTCCAAATACTCTGGCGGAGGTGCTACCTCCAATCACACTGGCGGAGGCGCTACCTCCAACTACTCTGGCGGAGGCGCTACTTCCTATTACTCTGGCAGAGGCGCTACCTTCAATTACTCTGGCGGAGGCGCTACCACCAAAAATACTTTCATGCTCCTCATGTTGGAGGTGCTACCTCCACTGTACTCGCGGAAGTGCTACCTCCACTATAGTCACGGAGGCGCTACCTCCTCACTTCATTGTAGCACATCCACAGGCTACACACACTATGGGTGCTGCCCCATTTCACATCTTCTCTGACACACTCTTGCTCTAACCTCACTTCACCCATTACACTATTTCATAACATCCCAAACCTTGCATCTCTCAAAAACCTGGCTTTTAATGGAGAATGGTACTCCGCATTAATCTCCTAATCTAAACACATAAAGCCACACTGGAACAATGAGGGAACATGAATGCATCTCATTATGGAGCGATGAAAACTTACATAAATCCTCACTGTTATGCTTGGAAATGCTACCTCCCAACTCGCATACATTGTCACTGCTATGCTTGAAAGGGAAGTAGAGTATGCTTGGAGGCGCTACCTCCCAGCAACACCTGTGGTATTCCGCAACACTTGTGGTATTCCTAACCACACACACCTCTAACATACCCAAATGGTCACGCAGGCTCTCCACCTTTACCCTGCACAACTGTACTGCCGTCCAGACCGCTGTGGCACACTCACCACATTTTTCTAGTTTAATGGCGGCGCTACCACCCATACAGCTGTGGATTCACTCAACCACACTCATACTTACATATACACTGGAGTCGCTACCTCCAAACCCGTGTGGCACTTTCACCCACATACAATACATATTCTGGGTGCTACCCAACACTCGACCTCTTTGACTCTTAGCAAAACACATGTTTTACCCATGTGCACCCATTTCATAGATGAGTCACATAAAACAACATTTTCCATTACCATTTTGCAAAAATTACCATCCTAATAATCCATGTTGCACAATATATATACTTCTTTTCTCACCATTAAAGCAATAGCAAACTATATAATTACATTTCCTAAAATCCATGGGCAGTTTATGTGACACCCTGCATCTTTGTGGAACTCACCCACAATCACTCTGATACACTATGTTCTTGCACCTCTGTGGCACTCACCCACAAACACTTGTGTCTACACTGCCTAACAACTCAACTTCATAGTGACATTTGCGTACACAGCCCTTATGGCGTAACCAAGAAATATGCGCATTTATTCCTACATGTCCATGTTGGCTGCAGCCTACCCTGCAATCCCTCAAAGGTTACTCTAACCTCTCTCACACCCTGCTACTGACTTGCACACATCTACGCATATTGTGCATGTTCAGAATGTCCAAATGAGTCCTTTTGAATGTGAAATTCCTCAAATGCGTTAAATCTAATACATTTTAGCTTTTAACCTCACTTCCTGCACGCTTATATCCACACACAAACTTCTTGTGCACCTCCCATGCTTGTCAATCCTTAATCTGTTACAAAACTCGGTTGGTACCACAAACTTAATGCATATGCATATTGTGCATGTTCAGAATGTCCAAATGGGTCCTTTTGAACCTAAAATTCCTCAAATGTGTTAAATCCAATACATTTTAGATTTGAACCTCAATTCCTGCACGCATATATCCACACACAAAATTCTCGTGCACTCCCATGCTTATCAATCCTTAATCTGTTACAAAACTAGGTTGTTAACACAAACTTAATGCAAAAACATTTAAAGGATACACGTTGCTGCTCCTCAATGTCCAACGTTATCTTCTGAAAGACCAGATTTGTGACCATCATAATCACTTAAACATAAAATGATACACTGCAGCCATTACTTCAAATGCGGTCCTTGTGCCTCCTCTGCAGTCGCAGCACCTTGATGCACCATAACCCAAATTTGCCGCATTCCCTTCACCAGGAACAACACTCATGATGACAATAATGACATCCTTGGCAAATCCTATATTGGAATTCGGATTTCCTACTGCGCTCTTATTCTTGTCTGATTTTCCGACTCACCGATGTGCTCAGCAGCGCTCTACATCTAAAACCGTTGGATCGTCATCTCCAACCCCTGCTATGGTGCAGGGCCCATCTCTACACATATGTACTAAAACCACTGGATCGTCATCTGCAACCCCTGGGAAGGTGCAGGACCCTGGATCGTCATCTCCAACCCCTGCAATGGTGCAGAACCCATCTCTACACATATGTACTAATACCGCTGGATTGTCATCTCCAACTCCTGCTATGGTGCAGGACCCATCTCTACAAATATGTACTAAAACCGTTGGATCGTCATCTCCAACCCTTGCTATGGTGCAGGACCCATCTCTTCACATATATACTAATACCGCTGGATCTTCATCTCCAACCCATGGGAAGGTTCAGGACCCATCTCTATACATATGTACTATAACCACTAGATCGTCATCTCCAACCGCTGCTATGGTGCAGCACCCATCTCTACACATATGTACTAAAACCGCTGGATCGTCATCTCCAACCCCTGGGAAGGTTCAGGACCCATCTCTACACATATGTACTATAACCACTGGATCGTCATCTCCAACCCCTGAGAAGGTGCATGGTCCATTTTTACACATATGTACTAAAACAGCTGAATCGTCATCTTCAATCCCTGGGAAGGTGCAGGACCCATCGCTACACATATGTACTATAACCGCTGGATCGTTATCTCCAACCCCTGCAATCATGCAGGACCCATCTCTACACATATGTACTAAAACCGCTGAATCGTCATCTCCAACCCCTGCTATGGTGCACGACCCATCTCTACACATATGTACTAAAACCGCTGGATCGTCATCTCCAACCCCTGCTATGGTGCAGGACCCATCTCTACACACATGTACTCAAACCACTGAATCATCATCTCCAACCCCTGCGAAGGTGCAGGACCCATCTCTACACATATGTACCAAAACCACAGTATCGTCATCTCCAACCCCTGCAAAGGTGCAGGAACCATCTCTACACATATGTACTAATACCGCTGGATCGTCATCTCTAACCCCTGGGAAGGTGCAGGACCCATCTCTACACATATGTACTATAACCGCTGGATCGTCATCTCTAACGCCTGCAATGGTGCAGGACCCATCTCTACACATATGTACTAAAACCGCTGGATCGTCATCTCCAACCCCTGGGAAGGGTCAGGACCCATCTCTACACATATGAACTATAACCACTGGATCGTCATCTTCAATCCCTGGAAAGGTGAAGGACCCATCGCTACACATATGTACTATAACCGCTGGATCGTCATCTCCAACCCCTGCAATCTTGCAGGACCATCTCTACACATATGTACTAAAACCACTGGATCAACATCTCCAACCCCTGCTATGGTGCAGGACCCATCTCTACACGTATGTACTCAAACCACTGAATTGTCATCTCCAACCCCTGCAAAGGTGCAGCACCCATCTCTACACATATGTACTAAAACCGCTGGATTGTCATCTCCAACCCCTGGGAAGGTGCAGAACCCATCTCTAAACATATGTACTATAACCGCTGGATCGTCATGTCCAACCCCTGCAATGGTGAAGGACCCATCTCTATATATATGAACCAAAACCGCTGGATCGTCATCTCCAACTCCTGCTATGGTGCACGACCCATCTCTACAAATATGTACTAAAACCATTGGATCGTCATCTCCAACCCCTGCTATGGTGCAGGACCCATCTCTACACATATGTACTAAAACCGCTGAATCGTCATCTCCAACCCCTGCTATGGTGCACGACCCATCTCTACACATATGTACTAAAACCGCTGGATCGTCATCTCCAACCCCTGCTATGGTGCAGGACCCATCTCTACACACATGTACTCAAACCACTGAATCATCATCTCCAACCCCTGCGAAGGTGCAGGACCCATCTCTACACATATGTACCAAAACCACAGTATCGTCATCTCCAACCCCTGCAAAGGTGCAGGAACCATCTCTACAAATATGTACTGAAACCGCTGGATTGTCATCTCTAATCCCTGGGAAGATGCAGGACCCATCTCTACACATATGTACTATAACCGATTGATCGTCATCTCCAACTCCTGCAATGGTGCAGGACCCATCTCTACACATATGTACTAAAACCGCTGGATCGTCATCTCCAACCCCTGGGAAGGTTCAGGACCCATCTCTACACATATGTACTATAACCACTGGATCGTCATCTCCAACCCCTGAGATGGTGCAGGGTCCATTTTTACACATATGTACTAAAACCGCTAAATCGTCATCTTCAATCCCTGGGAAGGTGCAGGACCCATCTCTACACATATGTACTAAAACCGCTGGATCGTCATCTCCAACCCCTGGGAAGGTTCAGGACCCATCTCTACACATATGTACTATAACCACTTGATCGTCATCTCCAACCCCTGAGAAGGTGCAGGGTCCATTTTTACACATATGTACTAAAACCGCTAAATCGTCATCTTCAATCCTTGGGAAGGTGCAGAACCCATCGATACACATATGTACTAAAACTGCTGGATTGTCATCTCCAACTCCTGCTATGGTGCAGGACTCATCTCTACACATATGTACTAAAACCGTTGAATCGTCATCTCCACCCCCTGCTATGGTGCAGGACCCTTCTCTACACATGTGTACTAAAATCGCTGGGTCGTCATCTCCAACCCCTGCTATGGTGCAGGACCCATCTCTACACATATGTACTAAAACCGTAGGATCGTCATCTCCAACCCCTGCTATGGTGCAGGACCCATCTCTACACATATGTTCTCTAACCACTGGATTGTCATCTCCAACCCCTGCAATGGTGCAGGATCCATCTCTACAGATATGTACTAAAACCGCTGGATCGTCATCTCCAACTCCTGCTATGGTACAGGACCCATCTCTACAAATATGTACTAAAACCATTGGATCGTCATGTCCAACCCCTGCAATGGTGAAGGACCCATCTCTATATATATGAACCAAAACCGCTGGATCGTCATCTCCAACTCCTGCTATGGTGCACGACCCATCTCTACAAATATGTACTAAAACCATTGGATCGTCATCTCCAACCCCTGCTATGGTGCAGGACCCATCTCTACACATATGTACTAAAACCGCTGAATCGTCATCTCCAACCCCTGCAATGGTGCACGACCCATCTCTACACATATGTACTAAAACCGCTGGATCGTCATCTCCAACCCCTGCTATGGTGCAGGACCCATCTCTACACACATGTACTCAAACCACTGAATCATCATCTCCAACCCCTGCGAAGGTGCAGGACCCATCTCTACACATATGTACCAAAACCACAGTATCGTCATCTCCAACCCCTGCAAAGGTGCAGGAACCATCTCTACAAATATGTACTGAAACCGCTGGATTGTCATCTCTAATCCCTGGGAATGTGCAGGACCCATCTCTACACATATGTACTATAACCGCTTGATCGTCATCTCCAACTCCTCCAATGGTGCAGGACCCATCTCTACACATATGTACTAAAACCACTGGATCGTCATCTCCAACCCCTGGGAAGGTTCAGGACCCATCTCTACACATATGTACTATAACCACTGGATCGTCATCTCCAACCCCTGAGAAGGTGCAGGGTCCATTTTTACACATATGTACTAAAACCGCTAAATCGTCATCTTCAATCCCTGGGAAGGTGCAGGACCCATCTCTACACATATGTACTAAAACCGCTGGATCGTCATCTCCAACCCCTGGGAAGGTTCAGGACCCATCTCTACACATATGTACTAAAACCACTGGATCATCATCTCCAACCCCTGCTATGGTGCAGGACCCATCTCTACACGTATGTACTCAAACCACTGAATTGTCATCTCCAACCCCTGCAAAGGTGCAGCACCCATCTCTACACATATGTACTAAAACCGCTGGATTGTCATCTCCAACCCCTGGGAAGGTGCAGAACCCATCTCTAAACATATGTATTATAACCGCTGGATCGTCATGTCCAACCACTGCAATGGTGAAGGACCCATCTCTATATATATGAACCAAAACCGCTGGATCGTCATCTCCAACTCCTGCTATGGTGCACGACCCATCTCTACAAATATGTACTAAAACCATTGGATCGTCATCTCCAACCCCTGCTATGGTGCAGGACCCATCTCTACACATATGTACTAAAACCGCTGAATCGTCATCTCCAACCCCTGCTATGGTGCACGACCCATCTCTACACATATGTACTAAAACCGCTGGATCGTCATCTCCAACCCCTGCTATGGTGCAGGACCCATCTCTACACACATGTACTCAAACCACTGAATCATCATCTCCAACCCCTGCGAAGGTGCAGGACCCATCTCTACACATATGTACCAAAACCACAGTATCGTCATCTCCAACCCCTGCAAAGGTGCAGGAACCATCTCTACAAATATGTACTGAAACCGCTGGATTGTCATCTCTAATCCCTGGGAAGGTGCAGGACCCATCTCTACACATAGGTACTATAACCGCTTGATCGTCATCTCCAACTCCTGCAATGGTGCAGGACCCATCTCTACACATATGTACTAAAACCGCTGGATCGTCATCTCCAACCCCTGGGAAGGTTCAGGACCCATCTCTACACATATGTACTATAACCACTGGATCGTCATCTCCAACCCCTGAGAAGGTGCAGGGTCCATTTTTACACATATGTACTAAAACCGCTAAATCGTCATCTTCAATCCCTGGGAAGGTGCAGGACCCATCTCCACACATATGTACTAAAACCGCTGGATCGTCATCTCCAACCCCTGGGAAGGTTCAGGACCCATCTGTACACATATGTACTATAACCACTGGATCGTCATCTCCAACCCCTGAGAAGGTGCAGGGTCCATTTTTACACATATGTACTAAAACCGCTAAATCGCCATCTTCAATCCTTGGGAAGGTGCAGAACCCATCGATACACATATGTACTAAAACTGCTGGATTGTCATCTCCAACTCCTGCTATGGTGCAGGACTCATCTCTACACATATGTACTAAAACCGTTGAATCGTCATCTCCACCCCCTGCTATGGTGCAGGACCCTTCTCTACACATGTGTACTAAAATCGCTGGGTCGTCATCTCCAACCCCTGCTATGGTGCAGGACCCATCTCTACACATATGTACTAAAACCGTAGGATCGTCATCTCCAACCCCTGCTATGGTGCAGGACACATCTCTACACATATGTACTAAAACCGCTGGATCGTCATTTGTAACCGCTGCTATGGTGCAGCACCCATCTCTACACATATGTACTAAAACCGTAGGATCGTCATCTCCAACCGCTGCTATGGTGCAGGACCCATCTCTACACATATGTTCTCTAACCACTGGATTGTCATCTCCAACCCCTGCAATGGTGCAGGACCCATCTCTACAGATATGTACTAAAACCGCTGGATCGTCATCTCCAACTCCTGCTTTGGTGCAGGACCCATCTCTACAAATATGTACTAAAACCATTGGATCGTCATGTCCAACCCCTGCAATGGTTAAGGACCCATCTCTATATATATGAACCAAAACCGCTGGATCGTCATCTCCAACTCCTGCTATGGTGCACGACCCATCTCTACAAATATGTACTAAAACCATTGGATCGTCATCTCCAACCCCTGCTATGGTGCAGGACCCATCTCTACACATATGTACTAAAACCGCTGAATCGTCATCTCCAACCCCTGCTATGGTGCACGACCCATCTCTACACATATGTTCTCTAACCACTGGATTGTCATCTCCAACCCCTGCAATGGTGCAGGACCCATCTCTACAGATATGTACTAAAACCGCTGGATCGTCATCTCCAACTCCTGCTTTGGTGCAGGACCCATCTCTACAAATATGTACTAAAACCATTGGATCGTCATGTCCAACCCCTGCAATGGTGAAGGACCCATCTCTATATATATGAACCAAAACCGCTGGATCGTCATCTCCAACTCCTGCTATGGTGCACGACCCATCTCTACAAATATGTACTAAAACCATTGGATCGTCATCTCCAACCCCTGCTATGGTGCAGGACCCATCTCTACACATATGTACTAAAACCGTTGAATCGTCATCTCCACCCCCTGCTATGGTGCAGGACCCTTCTCTACACATGTGTACTAAAATCGCTGGGTCGTCATCTCCAACCCCTGCTATGGTGCAGGACCCATCTCTACACATATGTACTAAAACCGTAGGATCGTCATCTCCAACCCCTGCTATGGTGCAGGACACATCTCTACACATATGTACTAAAACCGCTGGATCGTCATTTGTAACCGCTGCTATGGTGCAGCACCCATCTCTACACATATGTACTAAAACCGTAGGATCGTCATCTCCAACCCCTGCTATGGTGCAGGACCCATCTCTACACATATGTTCTCTAACCACTGGATTGTCATCTCCAACCCCTGCAATGGTGCAGGACCCATCTCTACAGATATGTACTAAAACCGCTGGATCGTCATCTCCAACTCCTGCTTTGGTGCAGGACCCATCTCTACAAATATGTACTAAAACCATTGGATCGTCATGTCCAACCCCTGCAATGGTGAAGGACCCATCTCTATATATATGAACCAAAACCGCTGGATCGTCATCTCCAACTCCTGCTATGGTGCACGACCCATCTCTACAAATATGTACTAAAACCATTGGATCGTCATCTCCAACCCCTGCTATGGTGCAGGACCCATCTCTACACATATGTACTAAAACCGCTGAATCGTCATCTCCAACCCCTGCTATGGTGCACGACCCATCTCTACACATATGTTCTCTAACCACTGGATTGTCATCTCCAACCCCTGAAATGGTGCAGGACCCATCTCTACAGATATGTACTAAAACCGCTGGATCGTCATCTCCAACTCCTGCTTTGGTGCAGGACCCATCTCTACAAATATGTACTAAAACCATTGGATCGTCATGTCCAACCCCTGCAATGGTGAAGGACCCATCTCTATATATATGAACCAAAACCGCTGGATCGTCATCTCCAACTCCTGCTATGGTGCACGACCCATCTCTACAAATATGTACTAAAACCATTGGATCGTCATCTCCAACCCCTGCTATGGTGCAGGACCCATCTCTACACATATGTACTAAAACCGCTGAATCGTCATCTCCAACCCCTGCTATGGTGCACGACCCATCTCTACACATATGTACTAAAACCGCTGGATCGTCATCTCCAACCCCTGCTATGGTGCAGGACCCATCTCTACACACATGTACTCAAACCACTGAATCATCATCTCCAACCCCTGCGAAGGTGCAGGACCCATCTCTACACATATGTACCAAAACCACAGTATCGTCATCTCCAACCCCTGCAAAGGTGCAGGAACCATCTCTACAAATATGTACTGAAACCGCTGGATTGTCATCTCTAATCCCTGGGAAGGTGCAGGACCCATCTCTACACATATGTACTATAACCGCTTGATCGTCATCTCCAACTCCTGCAATGGTGCAGGACCCATCTCTACACATATGTACTAAAACCGCTGGATCGTCATCTCCAACCCCTGGGAAGGTTCAGGACCCATCTCTACACATATGTACTATAACCACTGGATCGTCATCTCCAACCCCTGAGAAGGTGCAGGGTCCATTTTTACACATATGTACTAAAACCGCTAAATCGTCATCTTCAATCCCTGGGAAGGTGCAGGACCCATCTCTACACATATGTACTAAAACCGCTGGATTGTCATCTCCAACCCCTGGGAAGGTTCAGGACCCATCTCTACACATATGTACTATAACCACTGGATCGTCATCTCCAACCCCTGAGAAGGTGCAGGGTCCATTTTTACACATATGTACTAAAACCGCTAAATCGTCATCTTCAATCCCTGGGAAGGTGCAGAACCCATCGATACACATATGTACTAAAACTGCTGGATTGTCATCTCCAACTCCTGCTATGGTGCAGGACTCATCTCTACACATATGTACTAAAACCGTTGAATCGTCATCTCCACCCCCTGCTATGGTGCAGGACCCTTCTCTACACATGTGTACTAAAATCGCTGGGTCATCATCTCCAACCCCTGCTATGGTGCAGGACCCATCTCTACACATATGTACTAAAACCGTAGGATCGTCATCTCCAACCCCTGCTATGGTGCAGGACACATCTCTACACATATGTACTAAAACCGCTGGATCGTCATTTGTAACCGCTGCTATGGTGCAGCACCCATCTCTACACATATGTACTAAAACCGTAGGATCGTCATCTCCAACCCCTGCTATGGTGCAGGACCCATCTCTACACATATGTTCTCTAACCACTGGATTGTCATCTCCAACCCCTGCAATGGTGCAGGACCCATCTCTACAGATATGTACTAAAACCGCTAGATCGTCATCTCCAACTCCTGCTATGGTGCAGGACCCATCTCTACAAATATGTACTAAAACCATTGGATCGTCATCTCCAACCCCTGCTATGGTGCAGTACCCATCTGTACACATATGTACTAAAACCGCTGAATCGTCATCTCCAACTCCTGCTATGGTGCAGGACCCATCTCTACAAATATGTACTAAACCCATTGGATCGTCATCTCCAACCCCTGCTATGGTGCAGGACCCATCTCTGCACATATGTACTAAAACCGCTAGATCGTCATATCCAACTCCTGCTATGGTGCAGGACCCATCTCTACACGTATGTACTCAAACCACTGGATCGTCATCTCCAACCCCTGCAAAGGTGCAGAAACCATCTCTACACATATGTACTAAAACCGCTGGATCGTCATCTCCAACCCCTGGGAAGGTTCAGGACCCATCTCTATACATATGTACTATAACCACTAGATCGTCATCTCCAACCGCTGCTATGGTGCAGCACCCATCTCTACACATATGTACTAAAACCGCTGGATTGTCATCTCCAACCCCTGGGAAGGTGCAGAACCCATCTCTAAACATATGTACTATAACCGCTGGATCGTCATGTCCAACCCCTGCAATGTTGAAGGACCCATCTCTATATATATGTACCAAAACCGCTGGATCGTCATCTCCAACCCCTGAGAAGGTGCAGGGTCCATCTTTACACATATGTACTAAAACCGCTGGATCATTGTTAAGGTGGACGTCACATGGACGTTGCGTACCTCTATTTCCTGAAGACGGCTGAACTGGAGAAGCCAGACTGTAGCTGCAGGAAGTCAAATGAAAAAAAGATGACGTAAGGAAGCAACCTCCACCCAGCCCTGATAGAACAGGTATGGATGGGGATCCGCTCCTGACGCCACGGAGACACTTCCCTGCGGATTATCGTGACACCAGGACAGTGCAAGCACTGACAGGGAAGGTAGATGATTCAGGAATGTCCAGATCTGAAGACTGAAGATGGATACTCCAAGGTACGATGAAACTAGCCAGTGAACACTGTCCAGAAGAAGTCGCAGAAGTATCCTGGAGCTCAGATGATAAACAGCTGAAGACAGGAGCTGGTACCCCGGCGGGAAGACACAGGCAGAGAATGGTGGGGGGAACAAAAACAGGAGGAACAGGGAACAGTAAGTACAATGAAGGCAGGACCCTCAGGTGAACTGGTACAGAAGGGAAACATATGCCAGAAGGGGATGGCCAGGAGACAAGGAAAGGGAACCCAAGGGAGATGGCTCCAAGGGAGAGACTGGAATCTAGGGAAATAGGAGCCCCAAAGAAACTCAGGGGGCTGGGAGAAAGACCTGAGGTCAGGGAATCCAAAAGAGGGAAAAACAGGACTCCACAGGGGCTCAGAACTGGAGACCAGGCAGGACACCAAAAACAGGGAACCCAGACCAAGGCTACAAACTTTAACAGGGACAATCAGGGTGGAGAGTGCAGCGGCGAGTCAGGAACGAACCGCGTTAAGATGCGATTCGTTCCCATACTCGAGCGCAATAAAAAGCCCTAAGCATGGAACCAAATCTTGAAGCGCATGCCGCACCGCGCATGCGCTGACGTCCCCTGACAGCAGAACGAGGCTTGAAAAGCAAGCCCAAGCTGCCAGGGTCTGGTTTCCCCGGCGTGCATCCGCGTTTCTTAGGAACGAGCACGGATGGGCGTCGGGGAACCAATCCACCCACCAGCCGGAATCTGGGGTAAAACCGCCAGGATCGGAAGCATTTACCCGAGGTAAGTATCCTAACACCATGACTCCCCTCAGAAAGACCCGGAGCACCCGGCTTCCAAGGATGACGAGAATAAAATTCTTGCACCAAGCGAGGAGCATGCACATTACCCACTGGTTCCCAGGTACGATCACAGGCTGGATAACCCTTCCAATCTACCAAGAACTGCAAACGTCCCTGCTGGTAACGGGAGTCGTAAATCTCTTGGACCTCAAACTCAGGGGCCCCGTCTACAGTAATGGCAGCAGGCCGGGAGCAGGGACGACTATAGGGGTCATGAAGATGGGGTTTCAACAGGGAAACGTGGAATACTGGATGGATCCGCCAAGACACGGGTAAAGCTAGCCTAAAGGCCACTGGGGACACCCGTTTGGTGATACGGAAAGGCCCTAAGAACCTGGGGGCAAGCTTGACCGGAAGATTCCGGGCCGGTAAGTTCTTGGAAGATAACCAAACCAAATATCCCACCTGAAAAGGAGGTTCAAGACTCCGAAACTTATCGGCAGTCTTTTTCATACTCTCCCGTGTCTGAGCTAGGGTACCAGCAGCCCGTTGGTGGAGTTCTTGGATCGTAGAAACCAAATGATCAGCTGAAGGAACCATGCTGGGATTCACAGGCGGAAGTGGAAATAACTTCGGATGAAGACCAGAAGAACAGAAAAAGGGACTCAGTCCAGTTGTAGAGTGAACAGAATTATTGTATGCTACTTCAGCCAATGTAAGATGAGAAACCCAGTCAGATTGAGAAGCATTAGTGAAGCAGCGTAAATATTGTTCCATGGTTTGATTTGTTCTCTCAGTTTGACCATTGGTTTGTGGGTGATAACCAGAGCTGAGGGCCCGATGAACACCTAAATGTTGGCAAAGCTGACTCCAGAAGGATGAAACAAACTGAGACCCACGATCTGATATTACCTTTTCCGGAAGACCATGCAGATGAAAGACGTTACACAGGAAGGATTGTGCCATCTGGAGGGCTGTGGGTATCCTTTCAAAAGGAACAAAATGAGCCATCTTGGTGAAACAGTCTATTACCACCATAATACAGGTGTACCCATCAGAAGGTGGAAGGTCAACTACAAAGTCTGTGGCGATGGTATGCCAAGGATATGGTGGTTCTTCAGTAGGTTGCAACAAGCGGATGGGTTTCTTACGTGGATTCTTGACTTGAGCACAAACAGCACAGCACTGCACGCAACGCTTGACTTGTGTGGCCCATCCCGGCCACCAGAATTGACGTGCAATTGCTTCTTGGGTGTTACGAATACCACGGTGACCGCCAATCTTGGAATCATGGAAACTTTGTAAAATGATCCTGTGGAGATCTTCAGTGGGAAGATACAATCTGCTTCTATTTCAGTGGGAAGATACAATCTGCTTCGATAAAATAGCAATCCATCCTTTTCTCTCAACTGAGGAAGTTTGATCAATACAGGTCTTCTGGGATCAGCTATGGTTTCCTGTGCCACTCTCTGTAGATAGGGTACGAGAGCAAAATGAAAATGCTTCGGGGCCAACAGAGGCTGGTCCCGTCCCTCCAGCTTGATGTCATCTTTCAGAGAGCGGGATAAAGCATCTGCTTTCACATTTCTGGAACTGGGAATGTAGGTGATGTTGAAGTCGAAGTGTGAAAAGAAGAAGGCCCACCGAGCCTGTCGAGCAGTTCTACACTGTAGAGAACGCAAATATTGTAAGTTACGATGATCTGTGCGTACCTCCACAGGAAAACGGCCCCCTAGGAGATGGTGTCGCCATTCTTCAAAAGCTGTCTTGATGGCTTTCCATGGCTCCTTCTCGATAATTGGATAGTTCCGTTCACTAGCAGAGAGTTTCCTAGAATAATAAGCCATGGGAAAGTCCATCTCCAAACTTGGACCATGCTGCAACAAAACCGCTCCAACTGCGAAATCAGAAGCATCTGCTTCCACAATGTAGGGTTTGTCATCCTGTGGGTGGTGAAGTATGGGCGAAGTACTAAAAGCCTTCTTAAGTATTTCAAAGGATGCTTCAGCTTCTGGTCCCCAAACAAAAGGTTTCTTGGTACTAGTTAAACTGGACAAAGGTACTGTTAACCGTGAAAAAGATGTAATAAAGCGGCAATAAAAGTTAATGAAACCCAGGAAGCGTTGGAGAGACTGCAGATTACTGGGATGTTTCCACTCCAGAATGGCACGAATCTTAGCCGGATCCATATGTACACCTGAGGTGCTGATTACATAATCCAGAAATTCAATGTGTTCTTGGTGAAAAAGACATTTCTCTGCTTTGGCGTATAAATTATTTTGCTGCAAAAGTCTGAGAACCTCCTTCACATGAACAATATGGTCTCCTAGATCCTTGGAGAACACCAGGATATCATCCAGATAAACCCAGACAGATATTCCAATGAGATCAGCAAAAATATGATCCATGAACCGTTGGAAGACGGAAGGGGCGTTGCACAAGCCAAACGGCATAACTCGATATTCGTAATGTCCTGTAGGAGTCTTGAATGCCGTCTTCCATTCATCTCCAGGCTTTATGCGCACCAAATGGTAGGCGCCTCGCAGGTCGAACTTGGTAAATATGCGGGCGTCATGTAAGGACTCCATAATTGTCCGTATTAAAGGGAGTGGATATCTGTCCTTCCTAGTTATATCATTTAATTGCCTATAATCAACACATGGACGTAGGGTCCCCACCTTCTTCTTGACAAAAAATAAAGGGAAACCTGCAGGCGAGTGGGAAGGAGTAATATATCCTTTCTGAAGGCAATCCTCAAGATACTCCTGTAAAGCCTCCTTCTCCTGAGTAGTTAGAGAATACACCTTGGCATGTGGTATCACTGAATCAGGGAGCAAATCGATGGAACAATCAAATGTTCTGTGAGGCGGCAACGGAATATCCTTCGGCTCGGAAAAGACCCCTAGCAACTCCGAATACTCATATGGTACTGTAGTTACTGCATAAAGACAGGGAGTAATACCCCGCTCTGTTTGGGTGGAGACAGACAGTGTCTTTGAAGAGGCTTCAGTAACACAACACTCCCGCAAACAACGATCAGAACAAAACATTACTGTCCGAGTAATCCAATTGATATTCGGATTATGGTGCAATGACCATGGTAATCCCAAAATGATAGAGTACAAAGGGGTCTTGATGACATCCAAAGATATCCGTTCCAGATGTCCTTCAATCTGTAACTTTAAAGCCCCAGTATGTTGATGGACAGGGCCAGAAGATAAGGGTGTTTTATCTATTACCTCTACCATGGATGCACAATTCTTTTCCAACAAAGGGATTCCATTCCTTAAGGCAAAATCGACGTCGATGTAATTGCCAGAGGCGCTGCAATCCAACAACCCCAATACCTCAATGACTTCCTTGCCTGGCCAAGATACCTTGATATTTAAGGCCATAAGAACCGCTGGTTGCATTGGCTGCTGGACTGGTGTGGAATCTGGAAGGACTGTGGAAGAGGATAGGCCCATCGTTGCCTTCCCAACACACGACAGGCCATTTAGTTTTCCGACCTTCGAAGTGGCCGCAGAGGCAAAGTACTAAGGTAATGGCCCGACGCCCCACAATACAGACACAGCCGAAGATCCCTTCTTCGTTTCCTCTCAGCATTGGATAAAGGACCCCTGATTGCTCCCAATTGATGGGTTCGGAAGCTGTTTCAGAAGGTCCTGGAGTTCTGACTGGTGCGGGAAAAAACCTTGGAGTCGATCTTTCCTGTCAGCGTTTCTCACTCCGTCTCTCCGCCAGTCTATGGTCGATACGCAATACTTGTTCTTGTAGGGATTGCAGGGACTCAGGTTCAGGGATGTGCAATAATTCGTCCTTGTACTCCTCCCTCAGTCCTCTTCGGAAAAGGGTCCTTTGGGTAACTTCTGGCCATTGGGAGTCTGTGGCCAATTGACGGAAACGACTGATATATGTGATTATGTCGCTTGATCCCTGTCTCAAATCCATGAGCTGATTCTGGGCCATCGCAGCGAGATTCGGTGACTGGAATACTTCTAGGAAAGCCTTCTCGAATGCAGCAAAATCCTCCAGGATTGGACTCTTAGCCACCACGAACGGGATAGCCCAAGCCAATGCATTACCAGTCAGATTCCCCAAAATGTATCCAATCTTGGCCTTGTCCTGGTTAAAGTACAGAGGGCGGCACAAGAAATGGATCCTGCAGTGATTACAAAACTCAGCTACCCTTCGAGGATCACCATCGAATTTCACTGGGCTGGTCTGAGCCATCGCAGTTTCCACAGCACTACTTGAACCGGCTCCTTGTGCTACCATCTGACGTAGAGTGAGATTTTCTTGATGTAAAGCCGTCATCTCAGTGCGCAACACCCTGATCTCATCCTTTAATTCTTGCACATCCTCCATCTCAGTATCTGAACTGGTTGGTAGGCGTCTTAATCTGTTAAGGTGGACGTCACGTGGACGTTGCGTACCTGTATTTCCTGAAGACGGCCGAACTGGAAAAGCCAGACTGTAGCTGCAGGAAGTCAAATGAAGAAAAGATGACGTAAGGAAGCAACCTCCACCCAGCCCTGATAGAACAGGTATGGATGGGGATCCGCTCCTGACGCCACGGAGACACTTCCCTGCGGATTATCGTGACACCAGGACAGTGCAAGCACTGACAGGGAAGGTAGATGATTCAGGAATGTCCAGATCTGAAGACTGAAGATGATACTCCAAGGTACGATGAAACTAGCCAGTGAACACTGTCCAGAAGAAGTTGCAGAAGTATCCTGGAGCTCAGATGATAAACAGCTGAAGACAGGAGTTGGTACCCCGGCGGGAAGACACAGGCAGAGAATGGTGGGGGGAACCAAAACAGGAGGAACAGGGAACAGTAAGTACAATGAAGGCAGGACCCTCAGGTGAACTGGTACAGAAGGGAAACTGATGCCAGAAGGGGATGGCCAGGAGACAAGGAAAGGGAACCCAAGGGAGATGGCTACAAGGGAGAGACTGGAGCCTAGGGAAATAGGAGCCCCAAAGGAACTCAGGGGTCTGGGAGAAAGACCTGAGGTCAGGGAATCCAAGGAGGGAAAAACGGGACTCCACAGGGGCTCAGGACTGGAGATCAGGCAGGACACCAAAAACAGGGAACCCAGACAAAGCCTACAAACTTTAACAGGGACAATCAGGGTGGAAAGCGCAGCGGCGAGTCAGGAACAAACCGCGTTAAGATGCGATTCGTTCCCGTACTCAAGCGCAATAAAAAGCCCTCAGCATGGAACCGAGGCTTGAAGCGCATGCCACACCGCGCATGCGCTGACGTCCCCTGACAGCAGAACGAGGCTTGAAATGCAAGCCCAAGCTGCCAGGTTCTGGGTTCCCAGGAGTGCATCCGCGTCTCTTAGGAACGAGCACGGATGGGCGTCGGGGAACCAATCCACCCACCAGCCGGAATCTGGGGTAAAACCGCCAGGATCGGAAGTATTTACCCGAGGTGAGTATCCTAACAATCATCATCTCCAACCCCTGGGAAGGTGCAGGACCCATCGCTACACATATGTACTATAAACGCTGGATCATCATCTCCAACCCCTGCAATGGCGCAGGAGCCATCTCTACACATATGTACTAAAACCGATGGATCGTCATCTCCAACTCCTGCTATGGTGCAGGACCCATCTCTACACATATGTACTAAAACCATTGGATTGTCATCTCCAACCCCTGTTATGGTGCAGGACCCATCTCTACACATAAGCACTAAAACCACTGGATCGTCATCTCCAACCCCTGCTATGGTACAGGACCCATCTCTAAACATATGTACTAAAACTGCTGGATCGTCATCTCCAACCCCTGCTATGGTGCAGCACCCATCTCTACACATATGTACTAAAACCGCTGGATCGTCATCTCCAACTCCTGATATGGTGCAGGACCCATCTCTACACATATGTACTAAAACCGTTGGATTGTCATCCCCAACCCCTGCTATGGTGCAGGACCCATCTCTACACATATGTACTAAAACCGCTGGATAGTCATCTCCATCCCCTGCAATGGTGCAGGACCCATCTCTACACATATGTACTAAAACCACTGGATTGTCATTTGCAACCGCTGCTATGGTGCAGCACCCATCTCTACACGTATGTACTCAAACTACTGAATCGTCATCTTCAACCCCTGCAAAGGTGCAGGGTCCATCTCTACACATATGTACCAAAACCACTGGATCGTCATCTCCAACTCCTGCTATGGTGCAGGACCCATCTCTACAAATATGTACTAAAACCGTTGGATCGTCATCTCCAACCCCTGCTATGGTGCAGGACCCATCTCTATACATATGTACTAAAACCGCTGAATCGTCATCTGCAACCGCTGCAATGGTGCAGGACCCATCTCTACACATATGTACTAAAACCACTGGATTGTCATTTGCAACCGCTGCTATGGTGCAGCACCCATCTCTACACGTATGTACTCAAACTACTGAATCGTCATCTTCAACCCCTGCGAAGGTGCAGGATCCATCTCTACACATATGTCCCAAAACCACTGGATCGTCATCTCCAACTCCTGCTATGGTGCAGGACCCATCTCTACAAATATGTACTAAACCGTTGGATCGTCATCTCCAACCCCTGCTATGGTGCACGACCCATCTCTATACATATGTACTAAAACCGCTGGATCGTCATCTGCAACCGCTGCTATGGTGCAGCACCCATCTCTACACATATGTACTAAAACCGCTGGATCGTCATCTCCAACCCCTTGGAAGGTTCAGGACCCATCTCTACACATATGTACTATAACCACTGGATGGTCATCTCCAACCCCTGAGAAGGTGCAGAATCCATCTTTACACATATGTACTAAAACCGCTGGATCGTCATCTCCAACCCCTGGGAAGGTGCAGGACCCATCGCTACACATATGTACTATAACCGCTGGATCGTCATCTCCAACCCCTGCTATGGTGCAGGACCCAACTCTACACATGTGTACCAAAACTGCTTCAATCCCTGGGAACATGCAGGACTCATCGCTACACATATGTACTAAACCCGCTGGATCGTCATCTCCAAATCCTGCTATGGTGCAGGACCCATCTCTACACATATGTATTAAAACCGATGGATCGTCATCTCCAACCGCTGCTATGGTGCAGGGCCCATCTCTACACATATGTACTAAAACCGCTGGATTATCATCTCCAAACCCTGCAATGGTGCAGGACCCATCTCTACACATATGTACTCAAACCGCTGCATCGTCATCTCCAACCCCTGCTGTGGTGCAGGACCCATCTCTACACATATGTACGTAAACCGCTGGATCATCATCTCCAACACCTGCTATGGAGCAGGACCCATCTCTACATATATGTACTAAAACCGCTGGATCATCCTCTCCAACCCCTTGGAAGGTTCAGGACCCATCTCTACACATATGTACCATAACCACTGGATCGTCATCTCCAACCCCTGAGAAGGTGCAGAATCCATCTTTACACATATGTACTAAAACCGCTGGATTGTCATCTTCAACCCCTGGGAAGGTGCAGGACCCATCGCTACACATATGTACTATAACTGCTGGATCGTCATCTCCAACCCCTGCTATGGTGCAGGACCCATCTCTACACATGTGTACTAAAACCGCTTCAATCCCTGGGAAGGTGATGGACTCATCGCTACACATATGTACTAAAAGCGCTGGATCGTCATCTCCAACCCCTGCAATGGTGCAGGACCCATCTCTACACATATGTACTAAAACCGCTGGATCGTCATCTCCAACCCCTTGGAAGGTTCAGGACCCATCTCTACACATATGTACTATAACCACTGGATGGTCATCTCCAACCCCTGAGAAGGTGCAGGATCCATCTTTACACATATGTACTAAAACCGCTGGATCGTCATCTCCAACCCCTGGGAAGGTGCAGGACCCATCGCTACACATATGTACTATAACCGCTGGATCGTCATCTCCAACCCCTGCTATGGTGCAGGACCCATCTCTACACATGTGTACCAAAACTGCTTCAATCCCTGGGAACATGCAGGACTCATCGCTACACATATGTACTAAACCCGCTGGATCGTCATCTCCAACTCCTGCTATGGTGCAGGACCCATCTCTACACATATGTATTAAAACCGCTGGATCGTCATCTCCAACCGCTGCTATGGTGCAGGGCCCATCTCTACACATATGTACTAAAACCGCTGGATTATCATCTCCAAACCCTGCAATGGTGCAGGACCCATCTCTACACATATGTACTCAAACCGCTGCATCGTCATCTCCAACCCCTGCTGTGGTGCAGGACCCATCTCTACACATATGTACGTAAACCGCTGGATCATCATCTCCAACACCTGCTATGGAGCAGGACCCATCTCTACATATATGTACTAAAACCGCTGGATCATCCTCTCCAACCCCTTGGAAGGTTCAGGACCCATCTCTACACATATGTACCATAACCACTGAATCGTCATCTCCAACCCCTGAGAAGGTGCAGAATCCATCTTTACACATATGTACTAAAACCGCTGGATTGTCATCTCCAACCCCTGGAAAGGTGCAGGACCCATCGCTACACATATGTACTATAACTGCTGGATCGTCATCTCCAACCCCTGCTATGGTGCAGGACCCATCTCTACACATGTGTACTAAAACCGCTTCAATCCCTGGGAAGGTGATGGACTCATCGCTACACATATGTACTAAAACCGCTGGATCGTCATCTCCAACCCCTGCAATGGTGCAGGACCCATCTCTACACATATGTACTAAAACCGCTGGATCGTCATCTCCAACCCCTTGGAAGATTCAGGACCCATCGCTACACATATGTACTATAACCGCCGGATCGTCATCTCCAACCCCTGCTATGGTGCAGGACCCATCTCTACACATGTGTTCCAAAACTGCTTCAATCCCTGGGAACATGCAGGACTCATCGCTACACATATGTACTAAACCCGCTGGATCGTCATCTCCAACTCCTGCTATGGTGCAGGACCCATCTCTACACATATGTATTAAAACCGCTGGATCGTCATCTCCAACCGCTGCTATGGTGCAGGGCCCATCTCTACACATATGTACTAAAACCGCTGGTTTATCATCTCCAAACCCTGCAATGGTGCAGGACCCATCTCTACACATATGTACTAAAACCGCTGCATCGTCATCTCCAACCCCTGCTGTGGTGCAGGACCCATCTCTACACATATGTACGTAAACCGCTGGATCATCATCTCCAACACCTGCTATGGAGCAGGACCCATCTCTACACATATGTACTAAAACCGCTGGATCATCCTCTCCAACCCCTTGGAAGTTTCAGGAGCCATCTCTACACATATGTACCATAACCACTGGATCGTCATCTCCAACCCCTGAGAAGGTGCAGAATCCATCTTTACACATATGTACTAAAACCGCTGGATCGTCATCTCCAACTCCTGGGAAGGTGCAGGACCCATCGCTACACATATGTACTATAACTGCTGGATCGTCATCTCCAACCCCTGCTATGGTGCAGGACCCATCTCTACACATGTGTACTAAAACCGCTTCAATCCCTGGGAAGGTGATGGACTCATCGCTACACATATGTACTAAAACCGCTGGATCGTCATCTCCAACCCCTGCAATGGTGCAGGACCCATCTCTACACATATGTACTAAAACCGCTGGATCGTCATCTCCAACCCCTGCTATGGTGCAGGACCCATCTCTACACATAAAGATGGATCATCATAGAATTTTTTTTTTTTTAAATGATCACAAATCTGCATATGTTACCTACTTTAGAGCAGCAGAGCATAAACATGCATAGACTTGTGATGTGTCCTGTGTGCTATAATGGCAGCAAAGGATCCACAGAACTTAATCAAATGAGGGCCTCAGAGGGAGAAAAGATGGGTTTTTATAGAGTTACAAAAGAACCCATTCCTCAGTATTCTGAACTTCTTTTAGTCCCCATTATGGATTCCACTGGGCATTGGAAAAATGGCTGCGGGTGGCATTTCCTCCAAGAGAAACCCCCAATGTTTCTGGATGGAAATGCCCCCAACCAAATGTTAAAGGTATTTCCTATGGGTTTCCACCAAACCTTGAATATGACAGTGCAATTACAAGGGCGTTCCTCGCGTTATTGCTGTTTGTTAACACGACTGCCATCCCCAGAATCAGGCCCAAAGACTTTGCAAACACTGATAAAGTAACCATTAAAAACATGACAGTTCAAGTTACCAAAATGCATGTCAGCATTGACAGACAAGTGATTGACAGCAACTGAAGTGCTTTGGGGACAGATACAAAGCATTGGGCCGCATTCTGTGTTTGGCAGTTTGCATGCACTAATTCAGTGAAAATACCATCAAACTCTGTTACCAATGCAGCTGTGTGGTCGAGAGGAATTACTGCTGGATTGCGAGTGACTGCAGAGCAGGGTTAATCCCCACTTTCAGAGTCCATAGGGCTGCATTGGAGGTTAAGCAGATACTGGCTGCAGAGCATTGTTAATCTCCATTGTCAGAGTCCATAGGGCTGCATTGGAGGCTGGGGATATAGTGTCTACGGAGCAGTGTTAATCCCCATTGTCAGAGTCCACAGGGCTGCATTGGAGGTTGGGCAGATAGAGCAGTGTTAATCCCCATTTTCAGAGTCCACGGGGCTGCACTGGAGGTTGGGCAGATAGTGGCTGAAGTGCAGTGTTAATCCCATTTTCAGAGTCCACAGGGCTGCATTGGAGGCTGGGTAGATAGTGGCTGAAGAGCAGTGTTAATCCCCATTTTCAGAGTCCACGGGGCTGCATTGGAGGCTGGGTAGATAGTGGCTGCAGAGCAGTGTTAATCCCCATTGTCAGAGTCCATAGGGGTGCACTGGAGGTTGGGCATATAGTGGCTTCAGAGCAGTGTTAATCCCCATTTTCAGAGTCCATAGGGCTGCATTAGAAGTTTACCCCCATATCTACACAGTGCCAAACTTGTAATGAGGCCTGTTGTCTTTTTTTCTAGCCTTCATAGGGCTATAATGATGTGTTACCCAGCCCATACCCGGTAACGGCGGCTTCGCTCGGGCCTTTAATGAGGGCCCCGGGACATTACCACCTGGTGCAGCCAGGTAACTCATCATTACAGCTATTAGCGCACCGGGTTTAAATCCTGGGGTGCTAATAGCCATTTCTTTTTTGGGTAAAAATGTGTCGAGATGCGCGCGCGTCTTGTCTTTTAAAGAAACACTAATCTTATATGGCCACCATGGAAATAGAAACGAGGCTCAATCGTCCAATCACAGCCCCTCCTCCATTTCTATGGCGGCGGTCAGAATTGAGAGGAGTGACTCCACAGTGATGCAGGTGCCGCGGGCTCTTCAGGTAAGTGGGGTAGTAGGCAGGAGAGGAGAGGTGAGAAAGTCAGGGGGAAGAAGAGAAAAAGTAGGGCGGGCGGCGCCATATACGAGGTTGCTCGGAACCCGCATTTATACCGCGAGGTTCATCTCGCGTTCCGAGCAACCTGATTCGCTGAGACGCACATCCAGGGTGCTAGTATTAATTTAAGTGTGGGCTATTGGGGTAGGATAAAGAATTATGCAATTTAAAAGTTACATTTTTTTTGATCGGGCAATTAAAAACAAGAAATGTACCTTTTTATACATAAAACACAATTAGATGCCTGTCTGCCCAAAGTATTTTCCAGTTTTTTACCCCCTCTGTTTTCTCTTTTCTTCGACGCCTTCCGTAGTGTGGTAAAGGTTGTGTTTATTCTACCATGGGCGTTGCAACTTTGCCTTTTTGCACAACAGCCCCTTGGTTTGGCTGTACATTAATTCCAAATAGCTGCATGGTTCTTCGATGTTAATAGCTGTCTTGGTGCTTGTCCCTTTGGCACTTTTATATGATAGGATAGTTCTGTGGGTGAAGGCAGCTGCTGCAAAGACCATTAGGTGTATGCTGAGAACGTTAAAAACGTGAGGTATTTTGAATGCGTCCTATTTTTGAAATACCACATGAGGTACCAAGAAACGACTGCATGTGGTGAATACGGGTGTTTATTTGAGTATTTTCTATGTACCCCATGCAATCCAGCATTTGCTGATGGCCAGCAGGGGTGGGCTGGGAACCAAAAGAGGCCCTGGAAATCATTTTCAAAGTGGCCTCATAGTACACGTTTTGAGCAAGTCCAAGCACTTTTCCATAAGGACATTTGGAAATAAAGACCCAGTCCACTGCTGACGGCCACCAGACCCAAGAGTGAATTCTGATTGTCCTCTGCTGTAGACATCGGAATCATTGTATGTTTTTGGGAAGTCGGGATGGCCTTTGGGCAGGGCGGGCCCGTAGCCCCTTTGTTAAAGTGCAGCGCGTGGCAGCCGCAGCAATGACCACGCAGACACAAGTCTCTGCTCCAACTGCCGAGCAGAAGCCCTGTCAGCTCCTTTATCATGGCGGACCCTGAACATGTGATTAAGCACAAGCCCTGTGCCTCATTCCTGACATCACAACACCTGTTTCCACAACTGCCTGGCGGAACTGTCAGAAAAAACGTCCACACGTCAATAAGTGCAACTGTCTCATTAAGAGAGGCAGCTCTGATGGTCCAGCTGCGGCGGGAACCCAGCCTTAAAATAAAAAAACTAACTGGGACAAAGGCAACTGTTTTGGTTTTTCATGCGGTGAAAAGATTGTGTTGAGGGCACATGGGTAAGGTGTGTAGAGCGACTCTGTAGACACGTTCCGCCTACGAACTATTAAGTCCATGGGCTTTGATCAGCTCGTCAATACCTCAACACATAGCGGACGTAAAACTCTAGACTGGAAACTATCAAAGAGCCAGTCATTAACATTAAACTTGGCTGAGAGATGTATCTGGTCAGATCATTTTCTACTTCTACTTTTCTACTTCACTTTGAGGTTCCCCGTAATCGTAAGAAAGTTACTTTTGAAGCTTTTGAATCAGTAGTGGTGCCATTATTGCCACCCCTGGCAAAGAACCGATCTGTAGATGAGCTTGCGTATTCCTTCAGGTCAGCCACAAATCAAGCTGTTGACCTCTTTGCCCCTCGACCAGTTAAACATAATAAACTGGCCGGATAGAACCAGTTAACCCCAGAGGTTTTATTAGCTAGATGGGTGAAAAGGAAAGCATTTCGCTGCTTGACAGCTAACACAACGGACGCTGCTCAACTTTACCTACTCTTCACTCTCCTGAGCCGTGAAGGGGCTCTACAGTTGCCGGGCGCTTCCTGGAGGAGGCGTGCCCAGACCAGCACACGTGATCTATCACGTGACACGCCACCTCCTCATAGCGAGGACCCACCCACCCTCACGGCGTTAAGCCCGGCAGGGGTGAAGTCTAGGGTCTGTTGTGCGTCTGTTTGGCGACTAGAAGCGTGGATCACTAATACAGGACGTAAAGCACCTCATATTGCACCACTGCTTAGGTGTCCCGGAAATGGTGTCGACTCCCACTCCTGACTCAAACTCGGGTCGCTGGATGAGAAGTTCAAATTCACACCTGAGCCCATTATAAGGGAAAGTAATATCCTATCAACTAATCAGCAGGAAGAGCTGACGGCCTCCTCCTTCTCTCACGATGCCGCAACCTCTAAATCAGCACCGCGGGTTGGACGACGGAAAATTTCCTCAAACTGCATAGCAGAACAGGTGGCAGAGATGACTCCGCCTAAAATATTGCAAAGTGACTCCTGCACTACTTTATTTTCAGCTTCGGATCCAAAGGCTCAGCCACCACCAAAATCAAGAACCAAAGAAAATGCAGTTTGCTCTACTCCCCATCGAACATCCATGGTGCACATACCCGACCGCCCTTCCGTTATGACGAGGAACTCTCTGTCTGAGACTGTCGGAGGATGGCCGCAGCGTGAGTCTACGCGGTCGGTTGTGCTTGCGCCCGATCGATCTACCACATACTCTACGCCCTCTGTAACAGGGGCACTTGATCAGACAGTTGGCAGCGACCCAGGTGCTGGGAAGGTGGGAGTTTCTGAGACAAGCGATCAGCCAATAGCCCTAAACAAGAAAGACCACACGATCTCAGCTGAAATCCACCATAGTTCAACTTCATTACTAGAAAGTCAGAAATGCTCTAATTTCCAGGAAGTATTAACTACAGGTGCTACGCCCAACACAAACGACTCTTGGGTCACAGATAACGAAGACTTGGTAGGCTCCTCGAACTGGAGACCAGAAGATGGCTCGATTTCCGAGGTATTTGTGGAGGGGGCCTCAGCAATTTCAACTCTCGCCCTAGCATCAAGTGGTCTCCAAGAAGAAAACGTACAAATCAGGGCCGAGGCGACAGATAAGGATCTGGTCACTGCCCCTTCAGAGGCTACCTCCATGTCTTATCAAAAAAACAAACAGCCCGTATCCTCTGCAGAAAGTCAGCCGTTAACAAAGGGGGCTGCTGCAGCAGTGTCTACATGTCATGTCAAGGCAACCAAATCTCTGAACATCAAAGTAAATGGCAACGCAAAAATTGTGAGTGGCAAGACTAACACCAACAAATTGTGGAAGACTAGTTATAATAACCAGGGAGCCTCCACATGCCTACCAGCGCCGCTGATTTCATCTTCACTAAAAGAATATTTTATTAAACAACATAAAAGAAAACTGGGAGAAGATTCCGAATTGTCAGATGCAGAAATTTTGGACGCCATTCAAGACTCTCCACCGTCGAACAAAGCACGAAAAATGGACTCCACCTCCCAAAAGTTCTCTCTGAGACTCAAATGGCACGGCCACACCGGCCAAAATACTAATATAAGTACAGGGCCAGAAATACTAACAACATTATGTGCAAGTACGCCTACAGAAGCAGCAAATTATCAGGTGCCTTTATGTACAAGTGACGTAGTCACTGAAAATCCCTCAGTTAACTTCATCGTTGACCCAGTAAGTGCCATAAATTTGGCTGTAACAGGACGAGAACAGTTTAAAGCCACCATCCAAACCCAAACGGAAGACCCTATTGCTTGGACTCGAGCGCACATTCAAAGTAACAATGATAGAATGTGGGAGGAAGTCGTTGAAAAATCATTAGACCTAGGGACACCAGTGGCAAAAAGATCATCGGACAGGCAATCTTACCAACAAACGGAAAAAGTCCCAAACGATGTGTACAGAAATAGACGGCAGAGTGACATCTCAGGTCTCTCAGCAAAAGACACCCCTTCCAAAAAAGGTCGATTTGCTATCAGTTATGTCCACACTTACAATAGCACTAAACCCTTTTGGGAAACTCTACGAATCCATTCACGAGGCACTAGTTGATAATACTGCCATGATATCATCAATGAGAGACAAAGTAACCTTCCTTGAAAGTTACTTAACGGCTGTCGAAAGGAATTCAAACAATATTCAAGTGAATCTGGAAGAAAAAATCACAAAACTGGAAGAGAATTTGATGACTGGTGGCAGGCTGCTCCTAACCACTAAAACTGTGCACTCCGAGGGCACACAGACGACAGATGTGGATAAAAAGAGCATCCTAGCCCCAATTTTCTTACAAAATTAATCAAAGCCCTCAGCTTCTCCTGCACCTTTAAACCAATCCCTTGTGCCTACAGATAACTCAAAGCAGAAGAAGAAGCCTCCCGCTTGCAGCACCATCTGCCCTACCCAAACTCATCCATCTGAAGAGATGTCTAGAGACAAACAGCTGGCGCTTTTGGGCCCCTGGGACAGCTTACCGCCGAAAGGAAAGGGAAAAGATGAAGAAAAAAAAGAAAAAACAAAGAGCAGGGACCCTCCAGTAATTACACAAGTTCAGTACGGTCCGCTACTTGTTGAAAAGGGCAGCGACATCCAAACTGAAATCCCGGACCTAATGAACTTGTCATTACATTCGGACCAGGCTGAAGAATCCTCGCTATCTGATATAAGATCAGTAGTCGATCTCTCAAAAACACCAAACGCCGCATTAGATCAAACGGTGGCTCCATCACAGATAGAAAGAAAATAAAAGGAGGAAGCTCCTCCCGGCTGTGAACTAAGGCTGGGCTTAGATTCACCAAGTGCTCTCATGGATGATCTAAAGACGTTAACGAATATACACCACCGTTCACATAGCAGAGTGGACCGGGACAGTGTCCCTAGACAACAACGGAAAGAAAAGTTGGGCAGACCCCGAGTTCTATCATATAGGGAGGCCTTAAGATCTAAAAAGAGAGCCCACAAAAGGGAGCCAAAGCTTGTAGGAACGACACTCTTGAAATTAGAACAAATATCAGGAAAAGACAGTTATATAGTCCTGAACAGAAGGGCAGTGTTAAAGATCTTGGGGAAAGTCGATAAGTTCCATCGCCTAACAACAGACGACCTTGCTTTGTAAGAACCATACCATAGGGAACACAGAGCTAAGTCTTACCTGCATATAAGATCAAAGGTGATAAGCAACGTCTCGAAAGAAGTGACTAGAGATTTCCAACGCCTAGGATTCAAAATACAACAATTGCGGACCACCGTCTCTACCACAGAAGAATCCGCAAGGGAAAAGAGGGGTGTATCAATATCCAGAAAGGAATATTTAAGACCGAAGATCTTCGACCGAGATCGCAAAATCGATGACCATAGGAGAAGGAGTAGCAGAAACCGGACCGATCAATCAAACGATCATCCTTTGATCTGGTCTGATAGAAATCATACCACCACGGCCACCTCGGGAAAAAGACTGGCCGAACGACATCCGGATGGTCTTCGAGGTAGGATAGAGGCACCACCTTCCAAGACCGATACTAATGAAGCAGGTGGCACTAAACCATGGAAGTGGATTGCCGACACATTTGGCCGAAAACAGAAGAACTAGCAACGAACCCATGGCGTTGCCATTGTGAGCAAGCAGACGAATAAGCAGTTGACCCATCCTGCTAAGATCATCTTGTTGATGGCTTCATGGAATACCAGGGGACATCACCATCTCACTAAACAGAGCGACGTTAACTTAGGCTCATTTTACCTGCTGTGCTTACAAGGGACATGGCTATTGGAAAAACCGGTGTTGGATGATTTTACTGTCGAAGTTTCATCTGCCTCGACGTCCTCGCTGGGCAGACCATCGGCAGGTCTCTTGATTGCCACACGAGTAGGGTCAGGGATTTCCATGAAGGATAAAATTAAAGAAGAGTACGGCATGCTGACCACCTTAGCGACATGGCATTATCAAGACCAGGTCCAAGGGTCCTGGATTAGTGCTGATCTCGCAATTATCAACCTATATTGGAATCCGACAGAACCACAATCAAACAATTCTGCAACTTAGTAGCAAATGAAATCGACGAAATCAGAGTGGACCACAACGTGCCGAACATTATTGTATGTGGTGATTTAAATGCAAAATGCGGGTGTTCTTCCTTCAAAGACAGTTCACCCGCAAACTTGGCAATCATTGACGATAGAGGCCGGGCTTTGCTTAATCTAATGAACTCAAGAAAGCTACATAACGTGGCAACACTCCAGGACTGGGGCACCCAAACTCCAACTTGGAAAAGGTCAAAGTCATCTGCCAATTTGGATTACATCTTTGTCACTGAAGGTCTGATCCCGTTTCTTAATAATTACAAAGTCCACAAAACCAACAAAAGTGACCATAATTTACTGCAGATGTCATGGGGGGAGCACTCCAAGAACAGCTCCATTACTCCCCTGACTTAGAATCTAACAGCCAAGAAAATCGACTACGGTTAACGTCCGAAAATATAAGAACTTTTAAAAACAGACTACGCAGGAAGCATGGATCAGTACATAGAGACTTGGCAGAGACAAGACCTGAATATGTCTCTCTTTTGGTAACCCATAGAGTGAGCTTCTCAGGAAAAAATTTGAACCAGCCCAAAACCACCCACACGTATAACGCTAAGGTGGTAGCAAAGAGGAAAGAGCTAAGAAATTAAAAAAGATTGGCAGTAAAAACCAACACCGAAGAGTCGTGGAAAGCCCATTATGTTGCCAACATGGCCTACAGATCCTGGATAAAGCAGCAGCGCATGATTCTATACCAGAAAGACGCGGAAGCAATGCAAAACACCTTGATGACTAGGAACACAAGAGATTTCTGGTCACTTTTGAAGAGTACAAACGATCGAAATGTGCAATCGCTCTCTAATTCAGTCCCTGAAAAAGTCTGGCTGTCGCATTTCACTGAACTTTATCGCCAACCTCCTATGGCATAATTCCATCATTCGCCAAAGATCAAGGAACCCTGGCTTGATTTATCAAACGTGACTGACATCCTTAAAGTAATCACGAACTTAAACTTTTCAAGAGCCCCAGGGCCCGATGGTCTAACAAATCTAGACCTAAAGAAACATCCAAATGTTTGGGCTGAAGCCATTGGTGAGCTATTCAACTTTTGTGTAAATCAGAAGCAAATCCCCACTACTTGGACGGAAGCAGTCTTAGTCCCAATTTTCAAAAAGGGGCTAAGAAACAACCCAGCAAACTATAGGCCCATCGTTCTACTTGGCACCATAGGGAAAATGTTTGCGTCTCTTTTGCTACAGCACTTTAAAGAGTGGGCCCAAAAATCCCCAGCCATGGATAGGTTCCAAACTGGTTTTCAAAAAGGGGCCGGAACATCTATAAATCTCCTATTTTTAAACATTCTTAAAGCAAAAGTGAAGGGAGGGGAGCCCAAAGTTTATATGGCCATGGTTGACTTGTCTCAGGCCTTTGACACAGTGGATCATCTGAAACTATGGTCAAAGTTATCAACTTGGAAGTGCCCTGGCCAGGTGCTAGAACCAATAAAAGCTCTTCACACAGCAACATCCCTCCGTGTCCGTTTAAATCGTCAAGGAATTCTTTCTGATCAAATCTATACGGATCGCGGTGTGAAACAGGGCTGTCCCTTAGCCCCAGCACTTTCATAGCTTTTATTGGTGACTTCCAAGAGTCAGAGAAAAGTGTCCGTTCATTCGCATCAAAATTGGGAAATTGCAAAGTGTCCAAACTATGGTACGCTGACGATCTAGTTCTTATCGATCAGACAGCCGTAGGACTGCAGAGACAATTGACCAACCTAACCACATATATGGAACAAAACAACTTGCAAATCAATAAAAAGAAAACAAAAATTCTGATATTCTCGAAATCAATCAAAGAAACCCAAAGCAAGCCATCTTGGTTTTTGGAAAAGACTAAAATCGAAGTCGTAAAAGGCTTTAAATACTTGGGTATTCAACTTGACAATTCTCCAAATGACAAATCCCTTCAGGACTCACTATGGGAGAAAATAAGAAATCAGACAGCCCAAACCCGTGCTTTGGATCTTAAATTTGGAAAGTTTTCTTGGACACCGGCGCTCCAATTTTACAAAGCGAAAGTTATTCCAGCAATGACTTATGTTATGGCAGAGAACTTAAACTTGCCCCCAGAGATTTGGGTCAAGTTAGGGGTTTCTTTTGGAAATCGGTACTGGGCTTGCCAAAATCTGCCCCCATGCCGGCTATTCGGCGGGACTCGGGTCTTCCGTCCTTAGCCTCGGTGGTGGCTTGAAGCGCAGTCCAATTATACAGAAAAATTTTGGACCCAAGCTCGCTACCAATTTTTCAGGTTGTGGCACTTGAAATCAAGAAAGGCTCTTGCAAACCATTAGCTGCATGGGTGGGAAAAGTGCAGAAAACACTAGAAGATATCGCCTGCTCAGAAGAAACTTTACTCACGAATCCTGGACGGGTTAAAAAGAAGCTAGAGCTCCAGGATTGGAAAAATACAAATGAAAAAACATTACTTAATAAGTCTCTACATCATCTACCTCCGGCTCTCAATCAGTTAAAGGTCCCATTGAAGTACGTTGAAAAATTTCCAGAGAAAGAACTCAGGAAAACTTTTATGCGCGCACGACTGAACATCCTTCATACAATCAACGGGTTCAAATTGCCGACTGTGTGGAGTCACAGATCAGGTCGAAACTATTCGCCATCTCCTTTTATCCTGCCCAGCTCTACCAGCCGAAAGACACTCGTACTTAGCACCACTAACTTCAGACTTTTCTGTTTTAGAAGAAAAGACTGTTTGGTCCCGCCTGATGGCAGTCGATTCCCAAAATGGTCCCGGACGGCAGCTACATTTTTAACTGTGGCTTTAAAAAGAGCTAATTCGTAGCACTTCACCTAACTCTGAACTCTGGGGAGTAAGTCTCCAGCCTTTAGGTTCTAGCCCAATGACTCTACCTTGAACAATAGGGGTGTCCTAAAGTACCAAACGGAAAAATTGCGAAAATCTTTTTTTTTTTTACGAAGTGTGGACCTACAATTTCTTCTTTTGTAAAAAACAATTTGGTTAAATACAAATAAAAAAAAAAAAAAAGAAAGCAGAACGATATTGGAGAAGTCATCCATCAGATGCTTCAGCTTCAGAGTATAAACAGGCAGCTACACTTTTATAAAGCCACAGTATTTGAAGCTGAAAGATATCATTCTAATGCCACGATAGAAGGGGCCTCGTCAAAGGCAAAAGAACTCTTTTCAGTTCTTCGGGAATTAAAGGGATTGCCATTGAGCCCCCTCTTGCTATAGATGATGACTGGTGTCAGCGTATTCTTGACAGTTTTTCTCAGAAGACCCTACATCAGATATGTATCCAGAACCAAGTTGAGAAATCTCAGTAGGTGAATGATATCACTACACCGTTCCTTAAAGAACCTACTCAGGGCACTAGTGGCTTTTCTTTCCATGAAGTCTCAGAAAGGGAGGCTTTAGAAATCATCCAAAAAATGAAACCTACCTCTTGCAAAGGCAATATCTTCCCGGCCACACTATTTAAAGATTTTGCCCCCATATTGATCCTTTGGGTTACAAGGTGTATTAATTGTTCCTTCCTAGAGGCTCATGTCCTTGAGAGCAGGCATGTATTACTCCTCTATTGAAGAAGGGAAATCTTGACCCTTTGGTTTGTGGAAATTATCGGCCCATTACGAAAATTCCTTTTGTTTTAAAAATAATTGATAAGGTAGCATGTTTGGGGTTACTGCACAAAAAACCCAGACTCGTTTTAAAGTGGAAAAGGTCGCTTTAATGTGACAGGCCACAGCTCACAAAAAAAACGCTAACTTGGCTCCCTAGCCTTGCAGACTAAATAACTTTTAACAATTGCCAAATAATTAAATAAATAACCAATTTCCACCTTGTGTGTAGGCGCTATATAAATAAACAATCATATCATATCATATCATTCCCCCACAATAAATAATTAAAGCATTTCAAATTCCTCCCTCCCTATCTCTTGCTCCCTTCCGTCTCCTTAAAATCCTCTCAACCCTCATTCACGCTTTCTCCCTGAGGCCATGCCCTCGTAATTCAATACCTGTTCCCCCTCTTTGTACCCCCCAGAGTAGACCGTTCGTGCAAACAACACCACCCCCTTCCTTTACAGCGCTAGTACCCCATTGTGCTTCCTCCAAAGGGCCATATCTCCGGCACCAGAAAAAACCTCCCCTGAGTTGTTCTTTCTGCCCCACCTAACCTAAACTCACCTCTATGTCCCATCTAGGACCCCTACTTACCTTGCACAATGCTACTCCCTATTCATGTACTAGGCAATTCCCCCACGTGCACTATAATCCCACTGGAAAACCATGGCACTCCCTTCAACCCACTGACATGGGCAGCAATAGTCCCACCTAATCCGCTTATCTTCCTAGAGCACTGTTAGAACGGCATTCCGTTTGAGCCCCAACAATCCGCTAATCTCCCATCATTCCCCACCACATTAACAATTTGATGGCCCCCATCCGATGTCCGCTGTAACTCACCACTCCTCTAAGCCCTCATCTGAAAAAGAAAATTGATATGAGATTCTATTTGCCACTGCCACAACCCCCCCTCCTCCCGCCCCCCGCCTTCCACCTCGTTCCTCATCGGCCACCCCTCCCAGAACTCTCTGCTATTACCCATGTACTTTCTAAAACCCGCTCCTCCCCCCTTTTCCTCCCTCTCTGCTAGCCCCAACCTGCTACCTCTCGATGCCGCCCCCCACCTCCTGCAAGCATTATTTCCAAAACCTCTACTTTCCCCCGCAGCATAAGCCCTCCTTCTAACCCCCAACACTTGAGCTGCCCCACTCATTTATCCCCCCCACGCCAACCCACCCTCACCGTGCACAACTCCTTACTCCCCCTGGAGAAGCACCAACAGCCCTATCCCTCCTGGTCCGCCTTACATTCAGCATCTTAACCCCTAATTAAATAATGCACCTTACCCATCTTCGACCTCCTTCCTCTACCACCCTATTCCCCCTTCTGATCTTCCTTGACCAATCCCCCCATCTTATGCCCATTTCACCATGTTCCCCATACTGCACCAGGGGCCCTCGTGCACCCCCGTCCATGCAGACCCCTCTCCACACTGCCCCCCACTGCACCAGGGGCCAAGCTGCGCCCCCGTCCATGCAGTCCAATCCACATCCCCTAGCCTTCCATCACTTTACACCAATTTCACTCTGTTTCCCACACTGCACCGGGGGCCCTTGTGCACCCCTTCCATGCAGTCACATCTCATCTCTTTCACCTCCCACTACACCAGGGGCCACAAGCACCCCTGTCCATGCAGTCCAATCCACCTACCCTGCCCTTCCAGCACCTTACAACCACTGTCATCATTCCCCACACTGCACCAGGGGCCCTCGTGCCCCCCGTCCATGCAGTCACATCTCATCTCTCCCCCCCCACTGCACCAGGAGCCACAATCTTCCCCATCCATGCAGTCCGATCTAAATAAGTGCCTCTTTTTCAGCTCCTTCTTCGAGCACCAACTCTGATATAGCCTCTTTTGCCCCCAGCATGTAAAAGCAAAAAGAGAATATCGAGGCTGAGTACCCCAAAAGGAAAGACACCAACACGGGTTTACAAAGATACAGATATCTTTATTCTACAACTGAACAGTTTCAAAGGACAAAGCAACAGATAGCTATCAGGCCCTCAGTACAACACAGCGAATACCAGCTCTGTTCGGTGTGTGAAGTGAGTGGGACTGTATAGCAGAAATTCATACCTTTTATACAGTTTTGTAACATGATGCTCAGCCCCTCTGTACGTTAATAATTCCCAATCTAGGGTTCGTGCCGAGTTCACTTCTGACTCGCCCAGCTATATGCATATGGATCACCTTCAGTTTAAATGTTCAACAAGTCACAATAGCAACAGTATATTCTTGGATCTAATATAAGCCTTAGTACATATTTTAATACAATGTAGTTCAACAAGTGTTCACGTTTAGTATTTACACAACATTGTGCTTAATATATGCTCACGGATTAGTATCGTTGGCACAGGTAATCCTCGACCTCTAGGTCAACGAAGGACAAGGTCTCAGTACATGACCCTAACATTTGGCCTACGGGCAGTTTAAGCATTAACATGCATACAGCGGTCAAGACAGCCATGTTACTAACAGAGGAACACTGTCCACCATTTTAGAACACAGGGTGACTTTGGAGCGAGAATCAAAATGGCGGATGAACCTAAAATTCGGCTAAATTGATCTAAGGTCAGAACCTTGCAACGCCGATTTCTTCGCAGGGCGACTGGGCTTAGGCCAATATATACAATAAGGAGGCATGATATGATTTCCCATTTGACAAAACCTCCTTTTGGCCTAAGCCAAGAGCTAAACTACTTATAATCCCTTTACGAATAATTCCACGTCTCAACGTCCATACACCCTGAATCACTATCGGAGATATCAATTACCATTAAATCAGTTACTAGAATTTCTTTCAGCACATATTCGTTGGAGTTCTTGTCTGAGGCATATACTTTACGTCCTAATGTACCCATCGCCTGTGCGCAACATCCCCCTAGCATCGAACATATACCAGGAAGACATTGTATACAACAACAAAGAAACAACACAACTCCTAAAATAATCAGCAAGACCGAAAGTAGCTTCCAACCCCAAGATCGCAAGAAGTCCCAGAACCAAGCACTAAAATCCCAGTTTCCCTCAGGAACATGCACTTCTGAACTTAGGACATGCAGATTCTGTATTGCCTTGAAGATAGTTGGGGAGGAATCTGTCGTGAAAACACAGCAAGCGGACCCCACCAATTTACATACCCCTCCACGTTCAGCCAGGATGACATCTAATGCCAATCGGTTCTGAAGTGCTACTAACCTTATTGCTTTCTGTTCTAGAGTCATATTATAGAGTATGTCAGAGGTCCGGTTGATGGTTCTCTCCAGTATTCTTGCTAGCCTCCTGATGTCCTCAGAGTTCATTAGTTGTCCCCAAAATGGCACAAAGGACTTAGCTACATCACCCAGAATCTGTGCTGAAGCGTCACCATTCTCGTCCCGCCGTGGACGAGCCTTTGAAATCTCTACAGTACTGGCTATGAATACCCCGGTTAACAGGATCCCTAAATAGCAAGTTCCCTGCCAATCCCTGGGTAACCATGGGAATGCTACATTACCACAAACAAAGTAGACAGGTTCGCCTACATAAAAATGTCTGTCCTCACCAGTCAAATTCGCAACGTTGGCGCAACCTTTAAAATCACCCATTGACTGAGTACCATTCCTCTGTATGCAGAAAAAAACTGAATCGGGGCTATGGTTGACAGTATAGGAAGGAGGCGTGGCATCCTTATTGCCTATAGGAGCCATCTTGAAAGAAATCAAAGATTGAAAAGGACGGGACATTCTATCAGAAGGCCTAATAGAAGCAACATTGAGCTTACTCCTATTTGCAAAGAGCGAGCATCGCAAGGGAGTCAAAACACGTTTTTCAAACTGATTCAAATGATTCCCATCAAAGTTCCCTGAGATGCTATCGTTCCAGCGACCAAAGAATAGTGCTCTAAGAGAAGCATACCATGCAGTTGTCAAAGGTAGAGGATGAATATACCAACCTACCCCCTTATCCCCGTGTTGCGGTAAATGCGAGCAGACCCAACAATTAGATTTGTTAAAGATGGCACGTGTAGCATTCATGATGAGTAATAGTGTATTATTATGATATCTCTGTCTGCGCTGAGAGTCTCTAGGAGATAGTGTGCAGATGCACGAAAGGAGTAGAAACAGTAGGTACATTTTCAGTTGGCAACAAATTCTCAAGCGGATGTACTTCTTCTAGATACCAGAAGCCTAAAACAATAACTATCATAAAACCAATTAACATCATCACAAGGCAGCAGTCGTTTTCGGGGCCCACGTAACAGTTTGTCCATTTTCACAGCTGGTCACATGTTCACTTATCAGTTGTACGAGCGGTAGCGGTAGCAGGCATTGTAATCTTTAAATGAAAACACCAGTGTTCTTAGCTGGCGACTTCCAGGCCGAGCGTCTTCTTAGTCCTTCCACAAACCCTATCCAACAGAATCCCCTTACAAACAATTAATCGGGCCAAAAAATGCAAGCCCTTGATGACTTTTTTCTTCTCTGAGCGCACAGCTGAACCATGCCGTAAGTCTATTTCCTTGAATGCAGATCGTACCTTGTGATCCCTGGTACTGATTGATCCGTGAACAACGTGTCGTCACTTCCCACTGGAAGAGGCGAATGAGCGGAAGCAAAGTCAGAGGCACAATTGGGGATTGCCTCCGAAAACAAAATGGTTGGATAGTGTGGGGATGGAATGGCTGTTTCCCCAGACCGCACAGGATCAGGGAGGATCCCCGACACACTTTCGATGCCGTTTACTGCAAGAAGATCGCTCGAAGGCTTTTACGAGGATCCAATCCCCAGGTCGTATGCTGTGACCGGGACCCTCATATCGTACAGGTAAAGCCTCTCACACCTGGTGATAAATCAAATACAAGTTTTTAGTCAACTGGCTACAGTAATCTGAAAGAAGTACATTTTCAATATCTCGCAAAAAATGACATTTTGGAATGTTCCAGATATTAGCAGGCCTCCCCATAACTACCTCAAACGGAGAGAGCCCAGTCTTAGTTTGGGTGGTTGTCCGCATTGATAATAACACGATCGGTAAGGCGTCCGGCCATTTTAGTTTGGTACCGGCACATGTTTTAGCGAGCTTGTTTTTGATGATGCCATTGTGTCTTTCCACTAGTGCTCTGAGCGTGCCTGGCCGAATGGAACCGTTTTCGATCTGCAATCCCGCACATATCTGCAGAATTACAGCAGCGATAAAATGTGGACCATTGTCCGACCAGATGACTCTTAGTAGCCCGAATCTTGGGAAGTACTCTTTTAACATAGTCTTTGCAGTGGTCATGGCTGTAGCACCTTTAACAGGAAAAGCCTCAACCCATTTGCTAAAAGCACAGATGACGACTAACACATACTTTAGATTATTACACCGTTCCATCTCAATAAAATCAAGTGGATGACCTCAAAGGTGTCAGAAGGTGGACCAAAACTACCCCTAGGAGTTGTTGTGTCCTTTCCCACATTGTGCTGCAAACAAATCATACATTCCTGAACAAAGCGTTCAGCTACTTTAGAGATTTTATCATTTACCCATACTTTTCCCAACATTTTTGTGATTTTACGAGCACATATGTGTGTGGGACCATGAGCCATAACAACCATCATCATAATGTACGCGTCGGGAAGTAACCACTTCCCTTCAACTCTGTCCACCCAACAACCATCATCATCAAGTTTCCCCAAGCCCTCTGCCCATTTCTTAGACTCTTCTAACATGGCATCGGCTTGGATATCCCTTACGGAATCAATACCCTCATCCATAGTACAGGCATTTGTGGTGTCTCTTGAAGTATACATGTCTGAAGAGAGATCAGTGGCAGTCTGTTTGGCTATCTGATCAGCAAAAGCGTTCCCTTTTCCTACATCATCTACAATCTTCTGATGCGCTGCGCATTTTATGATAGCTAGCTGAGTAGGGAGTGCAAGCGCTGAGAGTAGCCGTACTATCAAGGAGCCATGCTGGATTTTTGTACCATGTGAAGTCAAGAACCCTCTTTCTGACCAAAGTCTCCTAAAGTTGTGAACCGCCCCAAAAGCATACTGGCTGTCAGTGTATATATTCACAGTGAGCCCTTCGGAAAGTTCACAAGCTCGGGTCAATGCTATAATCTCTGCGGCCTGCTTAGAGTTATGCGTGATTCATTTGGTTTCCACGACCGTGCTCAATGTAGTGATTGCATAAGCAGCTGTGGATGTACCATCCGGAAGTTTGAGACAGGAGCCATTGCAAAACAGCTCCCCTTGTGGTTTGTTCAAAGGAGTATCTTTCAGATAAATTCTACCCTTTGTCTCTTGTTCGGTAGTGTAAAGGCAGTCATGTGACTCTTCATCACTGCAAGCAGTACCTTGCGGGAAAGGTAAGAGTTCAGCCGGATTAAGAACACAACACCTCTTAATTTGTATGTGTGGTGCAAACAAGATCAATTCATATCTCGTCAACCGTGCAGAAGTGAGGTGTTGCGTTTGAGTTCTGTTCAGTAGAACATCCACAGAGTGAGGTACCATCAGGGTTAAAGCATGGCCTAGGACCATTCCCTCACTCTGTTTTACAGACACAGCAGCAGCAGCGACAGCTCGCAAACATCTTGGCAAAGTGCATGCTACAGGATCAAGGGCAGAAGAAACATAGCTGCACGGCCTATTCTTCCCTCCATGTTCCTGCGTTAATACAGCCGAAACACATCCATCACATTCATGCACAAACAACACAAAGGCCTTTTCATAATTTGGTGTGCCCAAAACCGGTGCCGAGCACAATGCAGTCTTGAGCAAATCAAATACACGCTGGTGCTCCATGTTCCATGGCAATGGCGAAGAAATGCCCTTCTTCGTCGGAGCCAACTTCGGCTTAATCACTAGTGAAAAGTTGGGGATCCACTGCCTACAGTAAGAAGCCATTCCTATCAAGGCTCTAACTTCTTTCTGCATATTTGGGACAGACATGCCAGAAAAGAGTTTTATCCATTCAGGCATCAACCTTCTTCCCTCCTTTGACAGGAGATACCCTAAATAGGCGACCTCCTGACAACAATATTGAAATTTTTTAAACAAAGCTTTATGTCCATGTTTAGCCAGGTGAATAAGCAACAACACAGTGCCCTCCTTACAAGCGCTCTCTGAGTCAGCAGCTAAAAGCAAGTCATCAACATATTGAAGCAGTGTACAAGTAGAGGGGAACTCAAGGGTGTCGAGCTGCTCTTTCAAAGCCCTACTATAGATGCTAGTACTTTCTGTGTAACCTTGCGGTGCACGGATGAAGGTAAACGACCGTCCCCCTAAGGTGAACGCGAACAGGTATCTACTGTCCTTATGTATAGGAATACCAAATAAAGCATTCTTTAGATCCACAACACTAAAGTAAGTAGCTGAAGCCGGAATCATAGTCAATATCGTCGTCACATCAGGCACAATTGGGAATTGTGGAGCAACGATCTTATTGATGGCACGCAGATCAATTAGGAAACTAAAAGGAATTGCATTATCGCCTTTTTTGTACACGGGCAAAATCGGACTATTGCACAGACTACCTGCAATTTCCTCAATCACCCCTCGATGCACAAAATCGGAGACAATGCATTTCAAAGCTTGCTCACCGTCAACCGAGATCTTATACTGTGGAATACGTGGCAACTTTACTCCATGTTTCACGCCAATGACCCTCTTGCCTACAATAGACACACTGGTTAATGTTTACAGGACCCAAGGGCACATTTCCCTGTGGAACATACTGACCTCTAAATTGTGAATTACCCCTCTAGGGCCTTTAACAATTTTCTGCAATAATACTTTTGTCTTCAAATCACCTTTCCTCTTTTTGACTCTTTCCTTTTCATGATTGACACGATTCTCGTAGTACTGAGCCATGTGCAGTACTTCTGATTGAGACTTCGCTTGCCAAGCGCTCTCAGAAGCTGACTGACATCCTGACTGGATGTCAGGAAGCAATCCACTCACAAATTTGTCTGCAAATAATCTTTTCCCAGACTCTGTGCCTAAGATCTTGTCCACTGAAATCTGAGAATACCTGTTCGAACCGATTAAAGAACTCGGTAGCACCCTCAGACTTCCCTTGAACATGGGCAGTAAGCTTGTCCCAAATAATTCTCTTTTCGGGAATTATAGTTTTCAGTTTTGCAACTATTCTATCAGGTGAAGTTAGTATCACCTGAGGTGGCCTTTCGCCAGCTGGCCTTTCTCCATTGAGTCTAATTATGTTAGTCCATGTGTCTCCGAGCCCTGCTACATCGTCTATAGTCCTAATCTGTTTCCACAAATCTACAGGCAGGAGTACAGGAAATAACAGATCAATATCACTTAAAGTGAATACTGAGGATTGCAAAACAGACTCTACTTCTTTGTAGAACCCTGTCAGATTCTTCCTAATGTCGGGAATAGATTGTCTAATGGTGTTCACTTCCTGTCTCGAGAACAGAACGTGAACGAATTGTGACACATAGTGCGCAGGAATATCCTGAGCTGGCGTACTTGCTACAGCATTAGCAGGAATCTCTACTTTTGGGACAAATGTCGGAGGAACCTCTCTCATAGGCAACTGAGAAGTAGGCAACTCCGAAAACTTACTAAGCAACAGAGCCAAATCGAGCGCTAAAGCAGCCGAAGAAGTGTCAAACGAAAAAGCTCTCTTGTAAATACTCAATACCTCTGCGGGACAACAAATCTTTCTTTTTACACACTCATCCTGTAGGTATTCTACCATTACCTGTATCACTTTCCTTTGCATTTCTGGTGTATACTGACTATATGTGTCATATACTTCAACGGGAGTTATCAATATCTGAAATCCATCTAATCGTGTCTTTCGTACAAATTCGCGTTTCCTCAGATATCGATTTTTGACAAGGAAGGAACAGTTTCTGCACACACATAATGTCCAAACTATCTCCATCTCCATCTTCATCTTCATTCTTTAATCTTTCCAATCCTTTCTATACTCAAATACCCTCTCAACATGCTCTTGTACTTTCTGCGCCGTATCTCTAGAGAACGCTAAAGTGTTCAGATCCTCAAAACTTGTGGGAGATCTGGATTGTTTAACCTTCCCACATTACACACAAATGAATCCCTAATCCCTCAATAAAAACATTTTTTTCAGGAAAATTGTCCATATTAGAAAGTGTGGCAAAAACATTAGCTTGATCTCCATACAATGCTTAGCCCACGTAGTTAACTGACGTTTCTTCTCTGGAGGTACAGTATTGCGAGTGACAACCCTCAATCCCGCTCCCCAGTCTATTACAAGCGGTGTAGAACCACTTGGAAGAGGGAGAGTAGGCAAATTTTGGACATCTGGGAACGGAGGTGCCATTACTGGTACAACAGGCAAAAGTGGAGGAGCAGGTGGAGGAGATACAACTGGAGGAAGAGGAACAGCAGGAGGAACAATAGGAGGAGCAGGAGGAGGAATAACAGCAGGAAGAGGCAAACCAGCAGGAAGAGGAACATACGGAGGTGGAGCAGTGGCACCAGGCCTTCGTTCATTTAACAATTTATCGATAAGTTTGTCAGAAACATGAAAGTCTTTAGAAGGATACAATTTCTGGATACCAAGTGAGAAAGCCATATCCATATTCCTAGCTGACTCAGACTGTTTATTTTGGTCATACAACAACGCTTTTTCGGCGTTCGTCTTATGATGGCGCACATGTTTTTAACTACTCTTGAGCTGCTGTAAAGCTTCTTTCTTCCAATTCTGTAGTACGTCAAATGCTGCAGGTCTAGCCTTTTTCTTCAATAATATAGATTCTAAGTATTCAATACCAGGGATTTCAAAACTACCATTGATTGGCCACTAAAGTTCGGAAGCATGTCTAGTTTGTCTGTGCCAAATATCATTAAACAATATACTACCAATGCAATGATTACAGTACATAGTAGAAGCCGGCGACCCCTCCTGTGGCGCCGGACGGCTAAATTCCAAAGATTGTCTGTCACTGCGGAATAACACCCTGAAGCAGGCAGACAATTTCCCAGGCATGTCAGAATACTGGTGTTACTTGGTCAATAATTGTACTCGCGAGTGCAATGCGCCAGAACAAATTATCAGGATACTTAAGAATAGGGTCACGACTCACCTGATCAAATCCTAAGGAGGTCCGATCGTATTTCAAAGTTTTCTAACAAAGTTTACCTCGTGTTTGGTGATTTCCGCAAATCTGCACACCTCGATATGTGGACCCTCGTCAAGATGCCGACTCGGACCGCATGCTCACCGTCCAGGAGTCGGGCCGTGCAGCACTGCTGAGGTGTCGCTTCTCATTCAGGAAAGGGGCCCCCTTTACACTGTCCGATCTCAGTCCGATAGCCGCGTCAAACTTCGACGAGCTGGCATCAATCTTGAGGGTCCCTATTTGGGCGCCATCTGTAAAAGCAAAAAGAGAATATCAAGGATGAGTACCCCAAAATGAAATACACCACCACGGGTTTACAAAGATACACAGATCTTTATTCTACAACTGACCAGTTTCAAAGGACAAAGCAACAGATAGCTATCAGGCCCTCAGTACAACACAGAGAATACATCAGAATATTTTTACCTTTTATACAGTTTTGTAACATGATGTAAAGCCCCTCTGTCCGTTAATAATTCCCAATCTAGGGTTCGTGCCGAGTTCACCTCTGACTCGCCCAGCTATATGCATATGGATCACCTTCAGTTTATATGTTCAACAAGTCACAATAGCAACAGTATATTCTTGGATCTAACATAAGCCTTAGTACATATTTTAATACAATGTAGTTCAACAAGTGTTCACTTTTAGTATTTACACAACATTGTGCTTAATATATGCTCATGGATTATCGTTGGCACAGATAATCCTCGACCTCTAGGTCAATGAAGGACAAGGTCTCATTAACCTACGGTAACATTTGGCCTACGGGCAGTTTAAGCATTAACATGCATACAGGGGTCAAGACGGCCATGTTACTAAGATAGGAACACTGTCCACCATTTTAGAACACAGGGTGACTTTGGAGCGAGAATCAAAATGGCGGATGAACCTAAAATGACGGCTAAATCAATCTAAGGTCAGAACCTCGCAACGCAGATTTCTTTGCAGAGCGACTGGGCTTAGGCCAATATATACAATAAAGGAGGCATGATATGATTTCCCGGTCGACAAGCAAAAACTTCAAATAATCCAAGCCAAACTTGCACTTCCCTTACCCGCCCTGCCCACCTCCTCCAATGATCTGCGTACTGATTATCTGCCCTAACGCGTGCCCTATATTCTCCCATGTGTGAACCTGGGCCCCTCCCGCAAACTCAAAGTTGCAATACTGCTTAACTTCTGACAGTCTCTCAGCCTTATTTCCGCGTCAGTCTCTCCCTCTCAGTCCACCCACCTAAGCCTGCTCACCTCATTGTGTGGCAAGCGTGAGGGCCCTGCTACCACCTTCATCTCCCGCCGTAAAATGACCAACACCCCTAGCAGCTCTTCCGTTATATCCCCCCATGGCACTCCCCTTTTCTACCCTAATGTCTGCCGACCTCGGCCTCCTCCTAATTCCTGTTCCCAGCCACTCCCTTGGAATCTTCCCACCAATGTCCCCCCATCCTATCTAGCCCAAAATACCAGTAAACCTTATTGCGCCCCCCCCCCCCAAAGCCCTAATGCGCAAGCATGCCCTGGCAAGGATGCCCAGCCCTGTAGCAACGCTTTGTCCACTTATCTTCGACCTATGCACCGCATCCACATTCCCTCCGGACCTTGATCACTTACTTAAAACCCAGGCGAAACCTTTCCCCAGCCTTTTGCCCCCCCCCCCTTTTTGGTAAACCGATGCAGCCACTTTGAACCACAAATTAGTTGTCATAAGGCCCTTCCCCCCAAGACCTCGCCCTGCTCCTCGCCTTCTCCCCCTAACCCTTTCTTGAAGGCATTGCGTAATCGAATGCCGACCAGCGCATCTGCTGCACACGTGCGTACATTTGCACATTGCCCACGTGCATCCTTCTTTATTGAAGGCCCAACAAGCTGTCGAGGGCTGACCTCTGCCTCCTACCCCCACCCCTCGACCAAGAAAGGGCCGGTAAGGCACAGGTAAGCTGCTTGCTGTGTGCAAAGTTGGGGCTGGTCTCCTCAGCGCCATCCATTGCAACCAGAGATCCATATCGATCTCCCCCCATACCGCCTGGCTTTCCTCTGCCAGCCTTGCCGTGAACTCCTCGTCATAATGCACCCACGCAAAACCTCCAAAACTCGTGAATTCCTTCCTTATCACATCCATATATTTCAACAGTGCTACGCACCTCTCCGGGAACGTCTCACAGTAAACACTCATGTAAATAATAAAAGCTGACGTCCAATTTCCGATCATAACCGGCACCCTTGAATGTGAGGCCAACTTCTTCTCCTCCTCCTTAGACCCCTCTTAGCCCTTACTTCCCTATGCAGGGGCTTGAAATCCACAAATTCTCTTGCCCATATCTTATCCTTTGTTGCCCCATCAAATGGGTGCCCAATGACTTCATAATGCCCATATATGGCAACCTTTTATCCTTCTTATCCTTCTTGGTACCTTACGCCACCCTCTCCTCCGGGGCCTGCACTACCTCAGGTGCCACCTGTTCGTCCATCTTGTCTGTCTGCACCTCCACCAAGAATAGCCTCCTCTCCATCATCACGTTCCCCGCAGCGAAGTAAACCCTTTTCTCCCCCTGCAACCTGTGCCCCGACCCCTTCCCTTCCTGCCACAGTTGACCAATCCCCTTCCAGCTCACCTCTTTCTGCCCTGCCATCGCCCAGCCACAGTCTGGCCTCCACTCCAATGCTTTTCATCTCTTTTCTCACCAGGAGCCTGCTGCGGGGACAAAACATATACAGCATTCTCATCTAACCAGCTTCCCCGCTTCCCCGCCGACCCCTAGCACCCCAACCCCCCCGCTCTTGTCTTTCACCTTCCCACCCCAAACCCCCTCTCACTCCTTCCCTCCTCTTTGCACCAATGTACCCTTCATACTCCCACTGTCCCTACATACTCCCACTGCCCCACACACTCCTCCTCCCCATCCTCATCCCCAATGTGATACCATGACTGTTGCAAGCACATGCACATGCTCGTGCCGGGTAGTTCCTCCTCGTGTGAGCCCGGGGCGTCCGCCCCACTGCACTCCATCAGCGTCTTCTCGGCAGGGCCATAGAAACCCCTTCCTGATCCTCTTCTCTCGGGCGAGCGGTTTTCTCCTCTACCCTTTGGTTCTCCGTGCCTGGGGCTGTGCTGCGCCCTCTAATCTGTCCTCATGATCCTTGCAGAGAGGCTGTTCTTAAACCCTCTCCCGACCCTACCTCTGGAACAGCGGGGGCCGTACTATGCCCTCCACCCAAAATCCTCCTAGCCGGGGAGGCCATTCCGTGCATCTCCCTTTCCTCACTATCCAAAGGGGACCGTTCCCTCCTCCTCCCTTCGGCACTCTTCTGCAGGTATTTTCCTCCTTTACCCCTCCGCACTGCAGCCCCTCTCTGCACCTGCACATTCCCATCCTCACCCCCTACACGCCCTGCACCATTTTGCAACCTCCTCCAATCCACCTCTCCTACCGGGTCTTTGTCCCCCAAACCCTTGCCTAACCCCTCTTCTACCCCTCTGGAGGCTCTCCTGGGAATCTTCCTCATGTTCCTCCTGTCCCCTGTCTCCCAGGCTTCCCCTCTACCAGCCGCAGGGCTACATGCCACCACCACTGCAAGTGCCACATCCGCCACAGTTCTCTGCTGCAGCCTCCCCCAGCATCCTCCTTTTCACCCGTAACCTCCACCACCACCCCTTCAAGCTGTGCCTTAGTTGCCCTGCTGATAATTGACAAGGCATCCCTCAATGCCTTGGCATCAATAAACCCCTTATTGTTTGCCCCCTGACCCACCATCCTGCTGCCGCAGCGATGCTCCAAACTTGTGCACCGCCGTGCCGAACCCAGATGAACCACAATCCCCCGAGCCACTTACTCCCTTAGCGTGCTGCCCAACCAGGGGAAGAAAAAGCTTCTTATTAGAAGTCAGGTAATTCCCTGTGCCAATACTGCACCACCAAAATTGCCCTTACATAAATGTGGCCCCTGCCTCCTTAGAGTTAGCAGCAACTGGCTGTCTCTAAATACAAAATCTATTAATTCTCTATGTGATTTTATTTTAAAAATGTTATCAAAAATATATATATTTTTTTTTACCCTACCTGGCTGTAGAAAATCTACAAAATACCCCCTGTAGTCCCACCCGCGCTCTTGAAACCTTGTCCACAGCAAATAAACCCTTCAAACAGCGTGGCTGCCCTAGCTCCCAATACAGTAAAAGCGGCAGATCACACCGCCAACTAGAGGCGCGCAGTCGGTACCGCAATGATATGCCCCGTCCGTGAAAGGGTGACGCGCCTCACCTAACTTAGTATTACAAAAATAGTGCAGCCCCTTTAAGGGCTCAGCACTCCCTCCTCTGGCCACAACCCACTACCGTACTGCGATGACAGGGCGCCAGCCGCCAGGGCTTGCACGCCTTATCAAAGTGATCCGCTCTACTAACCCGGGGGCGAAAACCCACCCTACACCCACACTTCCCCTGCAGAAAAACCACGGGGACTATAGCCGGACCATTACAGCCGGCAATCACGACGCTGACAACGCCGTTTGGACCCCCTACACCCATGCTGCCCCACGGATGAACCCCACTCTGCCCAACCCTCCAGACAACGCAGAGCCCATAGAACACGGTAACAGTTGGGGGTACCTTATCTAAGGCAACTCTATGTTTTTTTTTCTATGTTTTTATCAAAACAAATAGAAAAAAAATTTCAATGCCTACCCACCCACCAATACCTGCCTCTGCACACAGAAACCTGCCTCACCTCCTACACTGCCAAGCTAAACTGCCCCATACAGGGAAGGCTCGGGAGCAGGTGACCTGGACAAACGCTCGTCCCAACTGTTGCTTGCTCCCGAACCTTCCCTGTCCCCTTTTATACCCATAGGGGCACTCTGCACACCAGCCAGCTCACTGGCCTGTGCAGCGCCCATAATTACCCTGGGGGGAAACGCTTTGCGTTCCTCCCAGAGCCCCATTCTCAATATCAATCTTTCATGTAATTGCAGGACATTCTAGCCAAAGAGCAATCGGGGTTCCGGGCTAACCATGGAACAGAGACTGCTTTATTAGATTGAAAAGCTAGTATTTCAGAAATTATTGAGGATGGAAAAGTGGCTCTGCTTCTGTTACTGGATCTCTCACCGGCTTTCATACTGGTTGATCATGATCTGCTGGCTGATTCATGTAGGGAAATGTACTCCATCAGCGGTATCCTGGTTCAGATCCTTTTTAGGTCCGAGAACAGCTTGTGTGGTTGGTGGAGAGGATCAATCCCAGAGGATGCCCTTAACATGTGGTGTTCCTCAGGGATCATGTTTGTCACCACTGCTTTTTAACATATACTCCTCATAATACTGAAAATTAGAAGAGAAAGTGGAGTTCAAGTGAGCCAAAGCGGTAATATATAGACATTGAAGACCCAGGGTGAGAGGATAGAGCCCTGGGGAACACCACATGTGGAGAGAGAGAGGTGGTGGAGAGAAAAGACCCAAGTTGGACCTGGGAGTGTCGGTCCAGAAGAAAGGAGGTCAGCCACGGTTCATAGTGATAATATCGAAAACCAAAATCTCGAAAACCAAAATCTCGAATACAAAAGGCCGAAAAATAAAATATCGATTTTTTTTTTCAATGTGTTTTTTTTTTTAAATGGGGGGGTTCCCCCCCAACCCCCCTTTTTTTCATTTTTTTTTATTTTACCCCTTTTTTTTACTTACCTGACCCCAAAAACATATATAAATAAATAAATAAAAAATTCGATATTTTTTTTTTCGATATTTTTTTTTTCGGTCTTTTTGTATTCGATATTTTGGTTTCGAGATTTTGACTGACTACCGTCAGCCACGCCAGGGCCTGATCCGTGATGCCCAAGCTCTCACGGAGTCGAACGATCAGGGTGGCGTGATTGATAGGATCATTCTTAGAGGTGGACCCCCAGGCCACCTTCCTTGCCTTGACAAAAACCCTTCCTTTGGTCGAAACACGTACTAGCTGTACTCTACATGAATATTGTGCATTCACTTTCTAAAAAATTGTTGAATAAGACCTATGTGGGGCACAGACTGCTTTAGGTGCAGGGTAAGGTACAATTGAAAAAGTGGAATGTACCAGCACCAGCTTGTCAATAAAACACTGTCACAAGATTTGAAAATCACTGCATGCGCAAAGATCACAATTCATATTATACTGCACCACCCTGGAAACTGACATGGAAGTGGGCTCCTCCCCCTTATCACTAATCTCAACTCTTTTGGAATACTCACTATGAGGATGATACCAATACGCAAAGCTTTTTTTTATCCAAACCTTTTCAACCGACTGCAGACACCCATCCAAACCTCTAGAAGTTGCTATCACCCAGGCAACACTGAAATATCACATTTTAATTAGAGCGTCTCTCACTCTTTAAACACCAAACTATCCACCTCTTCCAACCAATATGTGGGGCCATAGGAAGCAGGGCAGCCGATCAGCCTGTGGGGCCAGTGAATAGGACATACCGAGGCCGAGCAAACCGGCCAACCGGGGAACAAACCTCACACAGTCCTGCATTCAACGAGACCTCCGACCCTATCAACTGGCTCGTGCTGGGGCAGGTGAGAGACCCGGGCCGGCAGGCATGACCCGCTATGCAAAATCCCAGGGCAAGATTTGGTTCAACCAGGCCCGGGCACAGAACACACGGACCTGCTTGTGGCTGCCCCGGAACATGATCGAGATAGGAAATGAACAAGTAACTAAATCACGATAGCCACAACATCGTTAACTCTCAAATAAGAGTAAACCAACGTTTAAGCACATTTAAAGAAAACCAGTACACGTAATAAGACACCAGGGTGGCATCGCTTGTGCTGATGAAGCAGCAAAGAAGACGCTGACTCATTGGCTCTGGATGGATTTATACTGTGGGATGATTGACTATCCTAGGGCCATGGCCCAGGCTGCCATTTTGCATCGGGATGTTTGTCCTTTTTTTGGCCTCAAAGTTGTTATTGTTTTAAAACAGTTAAAAACTAATCTTTGTTGCTGACTGCAAGTAAAAAAAATGCTATACATAATAAGAAGCCTCAGGTCTTGATACAGAATTATAGACCATGTATCGCTGTGATATGCAGGAACAGTCATAAAATGCCTGGTTAATGCAATGAAACGCTCATGTAGTCCAACATCATGGCAGGTAATGGCAGCATATGTCCAGTTACTCTTGCAATGTGTCAGGGGCCATCATAAGCACAGGTACTCCCACTAAAGGTCAGGTATTACCGTACTATGCCTTGGTACTCCCATAATATGCCAGGTATTGCCATCATGGGTGCAGGTACTCTACCGCAGGCAAACATAACTGCAAACCCTCACACAAACACAACACACACACACCCATTCATGTACACCCACACACATATAATTACTCATGTAAGCAAACAAGCACACGAAGGCAGGCTCTCGTGCACATATCTAGAAAAGTCACTTATGGGCACTCATGCAAAGACTGACGAGTACTTTTGCAAAATAGCCTTACATTGGTTGACTCACGCAGCCTCACACACCTACCAATGTGCACACATCAACCCATGCAAGCATGAACACACACCGACACAAGTGCACACCGAGCAGCAACACACAAACAAGCATCAGCACTCACCCAAAGAGACACAGACAGGCATAAAAAGCCAGAACACATGCACCGACAGTCACACATATCCATACCAGTAGACACATATACACACTCCTAACGCACACACTACAGGAACTGCTGGGCTGGCAGTCAGCTGCTAACTTCCACTCAGCTCCTTACCATGGCGAGCACAAGCGCTGGAGTGTTGGTCCTGACTTTAAAAACCAAAGATGGATTTTCCTCAAAGAAGTTTATCAATCACAGACGTGTGCCACCAACCTTTTTTATCTCCAATTTACCTCTCTGACCATGAGCTTTCATCCTTCATACAGAGCCTCAGTCTCAACGATTCATTGCACAATATTTACAACACGCTCAGAAAGGCGGTGTGCAGTGCCATGGGAAGAGACAAAGCAAGTAGTTAGTACAAAGGATAGTGGGAGCACCCAAGTGCCAGCGGCAGCTGGAAAGAGAGCCTGTGGATGTGGTGAGCGGTGCTGGAGGATATGGGGCTGGGGACCCTGTTTAACACTGACCAGTTCTGTAGCCTGGTGGACAAACCAATGGCTAATCAATAGTGATTAGCAACAGCCAACTCAATGACACTTACTTAGTGCCTCAGAATGATGAAAGGCTGACACATCCTTGTTGGGATTTTTACCACTTAAGTACAGATCTCTGCGGCAGGCTCTCAACCCACTTGCATATAAAGCCCCTTGAACTCAACAGGAAGCCATTGACTTCCCCCTGGGACTGCCCCCCCCCCCACTACATTCAGAGACAGAGGGCTACAACAGCAAAACGAGCAGCAAACACACCACAAAATCAGAAGGCATCAACTCTACGGGGCGCTCAAGTGCATCTGTCAACGGGGCCACTCGGAAGGGCTCAATCGAAAAAGGTCATTGCAGACATTCGGCATGGGCGAACCTGCTCGAAAACATTCAAGCCTGATTTGGTTGAAATGCAGCTCTTTGATAATAGTGAGTCCTATGCTACTGTACTAGTACCCTAAGATTCAGTAGGGCTTAATACAAGTTTGGTGGCATCTCACTGCTAAATCCACCAAGATACTACCGAACTGTAATACCGTTGCTGCCACTTAGTCCGCAGTCTTACTGCCAGATTACAAGGGGTGGTGGCGATCTTACTCCCCATTTATTGGAGTCCATAGGACTCCATGGGGATTTGGGCAGAATTACTGCGGTATTAATTCCACCAGCGGTAATTCTGCCAAAATGTGGTGTAAAGGTGGCGGATTTAGCTCCAGCTCATAGCTGGAGGTGAAGCACCGAACTTACCGTAATGTGGCGGTAAACAGTATTGCTGCCACATTTTACTGCTCCGCCGAACTGAAAATGAGACCCAGTGTCACTTGTGGCCACAGAAATTATACAATAGGGACATAAAAATAAAAAAAACACAGAGTATGTAATTTCAACTACTTTCATTTTAGAAATTACAAAGGTGACCTGCACGTTTTAGGGGAGCTGGGCAGCATTCACGCTATCCAGCCCCCTTGCATTAGTGTTTAAAGAGTCCCAGCACACACTTGAGTGCTGGCAGCGCATTTCACAATCACAACACACATGGAGAGACTGGCTACCCCTGCCTCTTGGAGAATTATTTTACAACCTGCAGAAAAAATGCAGGTGAACTAAATTACTGCATAAAAGATCTACACATCCCTCTTTTTACTAAAAACTATTTTATTCACAATAAACATACAGGACCAATTCATGGAATTTTTGCCTGGTTCAAAGTGAATTTGCACTGCTGAAAAGTGACTTTGCACTGCCTACACAAGCCCTGATTCATGAAACCGTGCAAAGTGTATTTTTGTCGTGCAAAGTCCGGGCAAAGTAATTTTGTGCTGCAAAAATGACCATGCGCTGACTTTGCCCGGACTTTGCATTGCATAAATAACCTTTGCACAGTTTCATAAATCAGGGTTTGTGTCGGCAGTGCAAAGTCACTTTTCAACAGTGCAAAGTCACTTCGGACCGGGCAAATATTCCATGAATCGGGCCCAAAGTGTTAAAACTATTTTAGAACACAATAATGACAGACAACAGGGATAACCCTTTGAGAAAAGGACGCATGTTTTTTGGGCCATACGCAAAGAAATGTACAAGCGCATCTCATCAATTGTGCCAACAGAGCTTTGAAAATCTGCCACGCCCTTTCCTAAAATCGGCATCTGTTTAAAAAACAGGTTAGCCCATATCGTGCCAGTGGGACCTATGACTTGAATCGGGTCGGACCGATTCTAGACCAATGGCTCAACTCAACTTGCAAGCCATCTTTCTGGAGGTTTGAATGGCGCAATCCAAAATGAACCTTTTCTTCAAAGATTCAAACCGGCATTCGATTGGTGAATTTTTACGGTTCGCCCACTGCTACTTGAAAAACATCCATTCAATGGGCCTAATTCAGAGAAGCGTTTTATAATGGCAAAACCCCATTGGAAAACTATGCATATTGTCAAACGCAATGAAGCCATTATGGAAGGCACAACACGCAGGAACAGAGCAGCATGCGATATTTACAAAGGCTGTGCAGCTCTCTTGCAAGGAGCTACTGTGAACGCAAAGTGCAGAGGCCTCGGCGGGCCCTATTAATACACACACAGCTCCCTGGGGGGCATGAGCCCAGCACCTTTCTGATAAGCTGTTGACACAGTGCGCGAGCTCCGAAGGGTGACATGAAAATGTGAGAAATCAAAGTCACACTCACCTGCAATACTCCCAAGGTTTACTGAGATTGATATTAAGAACTGCGCATGGCAGACTAGTCACTGTCATTTCTACGGAACAGGCCGGCGCGGCTCTGCGAGCATTCATCCCATTAGCTATTACGCAAACTCAAGACAATCCATTTTTTCAAACAAACTCCTTATATACTGACCACCCGTTTTTGGTCAATTACTTATGGAGATTTTACAAATTTGGAAGCAAATCAAATGTTGGGATTTCATGGATCCTGCATATTATAAAACAATATTTTTTACACCCTGGTAAAGGTCTGTAATGGTTTCAACTTCACAGTTTTTTACAGTGAACTGTTTAGTTGTGGCAATTTAATTTTCACAACATTATATAAATATATATATATATATTAACTGAAAAACGTTGTTACAGGGACGTTATGGTTACAAGTAAAACCGAAAAGCCTCAGAAATGTGCAAGTTATGGTAAGCTAAGGAACCATAACTCGCGCTACCACTGTGCACTGCTAAGACTACCACCCAGGACATCAAAGATGACATCATAAATGTCATTGATGACATCACTGATGACATGACATGTGTGGCTCCCTCTTTTTTAGTTCAGTGACAAATCTACACCAGGTGCTTTTCTTCACTGACAGTGAGGAACTAAAAAATGAAAAAGTTCTATATTTGTAGACCTTACCCTTCCGATATGTTCTTAGACGAGTTTCCTTATGGTTCAGTCACATCATATGATGCACGTACCTAGGGGAAGAGGGAAGCCTGAAACAGAGCAATCATTTCTGTGCATGAAGATAATCAGTGCGGTTATGAACACTTTCTGGTAGTACTGCTATTTTTTTGCTTACGTTGGTTTCTTTGTATATGCTCATATTGGCATTTGTTGTGGTCTCTCTAGGTTTTGTGTATAGCAGTACAATTATGTAGTAAGTGAGGCATTCTTATCTACTTATTACACATTTCACTTGACGCAAAACTCTGAAACGAAAGCATTCATCACTGTACTATCCAACATGGAAAGATTTTGAATATTGCACCTCTATGGTGCATGCTGCAGACAATGACTTCATTTCTACATGAGTCTGTTTATTGACTGGAAAAAACTGCATTGTTTAATGAACTATTTATCTCATGATAGTTCTTGCAATCATCTCTGATAGTTGTCTGTCAACATTACAATGACAATCCCTTGTGGAGTCTTTTCATGAAAAGTAAATACACATGTGATGTCATCAGTGATGGCATCAATGACATTTGTGATCTCCTCATTGATGTGATGGGCGTTAGTCTTTGCAGTGCACACTGGTGGTTCAAGATATGGTCACTTAGCTTACCATAACTGGCAAATTTCTTGGGTTTTTCGGTTTTACCTGTAACCATAAGGTCCCTGTAACAACGTTTTGCCGTTGAATTTCATAGGTTTTTAATAGTGCAACTTAACCATAACGTCCCTTTAACAAAGATTTTCAGTGAATTTCATAGCTTTTTACCAGGATACCCTTACTTTGTAAAGATATACTGTACAACATACTGAACCCGCTGGCAGCATGTTAATACGCACAGCAGTCGTGAGCTATGCATTTCGTGGCGGACATCGGGTGGCATCCAACCTGCTCAAAAAGGCAGAGGCTCTAGGAACATATAGGAACAGCACCATATACATGAATTGCAACGGAAAATAGAGTAGGTCTGCAAACTGTGTACCATTGAAACAAACAGCACAAAGGCATAGGGAGTGCACCATAACTGAATGCACCAAAAAGAGAGGGGACGTCTGCCTTCAACAATCTTACCACACTGCTACTTTACATGGGAACAAAGAACGAACGGGCAGAGTAAGGACTGGAAAGTAGTAAGAACAGAACGTCAGTACAACGTAGTAAGCACACTACATTTTGTCGGATAATTGCACAGGTGGTGCAGTATACAATAGTAGATAAGCATAACATTGCTTTCTTTACGCAGCAATGGCACGCACCTTACAGTGGCTGGAAGAGAATTTCCCTCCTAACGCTATGTCTTACCATAGTAACCCCATTCGTACGCACAGCAGTGTGAAAAGTAACATTTTTCATGTGTATTGCTTCATGTACACCTAACAGATTTTCTTTTCTGTAAGGTAACATATTGGAAAGGAAAGCAAGGCAGCACAAGCGGCACCCCATCCACAACGGCATACGGGCAGAGAAAAGGCGAGAAACTCTATAAGTAGGAAACGGGAGTGCCTGGAAGCTAAAATGGAAGAGTTGGTGAACAATGTTGCTGCCTTAAAAGATTGCGTAAAAGGACATATTATGGGCAAAATTAAATACCTCTGCCTGACCTGCACGTATACCCCTTCCCCATTTGACAGGCCGTCATCCCCTCAAAATCCATGTAATTAGAGACGGTACAATGATACCTCAATCCCTTCCTCCCCTCTCGACCGACTTGTACAAATCCCCACTTCCCCACAATAAGTATCCACTTCTGCTACCCCTTCCCTTTCCTAACAGTATGAATCAATGTGTGGTAGTGAACGTTCATATTGAAATTGTTGTTCAGTGTGCATGTGGCTTTTCTTTTGTTTTTAAAATGCTGTTATGACTCAGCAGAGCACAGTACTGGTGGGAATGACTGCAATGAAGGAAAAGGGAGGGGTCCTACTGACCCCGCACCTGATCAGCGTATCTGCAATCACAATGGAGGCATCCATAGGATGTCAGTATGATCCTTTGTGTCCGCATCTTGTGAACCACCTACAATTAGTACGTTTGTCTGATGCACAAGTACGCGCATGCGTATCTCTTCCTCTGTCTCCCGGTGACGCCGCCCCTGTCCAGCATATGCGAACAAACTTGTAATGACCTTTCATTAGTTTGAGCTGCCAAACCGCGTCCTACAAGTACCTGCACACATAAACATGCCACCTGCTATACCATATAAACACTGAGCTTGTCCCAAAATGGTCGGCACACGTGTCGCACTATTAATCAGGCCAGAGAACCCAACAGTGTGCATACGACACCTATGCATATACGCACAAACTATTCCGCCCAAAACGCGTTCTGCAGGCAGCCACGCCAATCGAGAACATTTGCGATGTCACCATGCCACCGCAGACACGCTGCGCGTGGGCTCTTATTTCGCGGACACGATCCGCACCCTCCGCCACAATGCGTCCACTACATCCAAACCGAAAGCGCCATCAACGTGTCTTTCCTGGGCAAACTTGTGTAGATCTATCACCCAAAATCAACACAATCTGCTTCTCCATGTCAGCCCTCCTCACTACGCAGAGTAATGAAAAACAGTCTCACCGCCCCTTCTTGTGAACCACACCCTGAGTCCCTATTTTGATAATCTCCACAGTGCCGTTTCCATTTGCCAGAATGGTGAGAAGCACAGAATGTGGCACGTGCGCTTCACCAAGTACTGCAAGGGCCACACCCCAGTAAAGCAGGAGCACCCCTTCTTCCATTTCCACTAATTTTTGTACAACCCAACCTCATTGGATACTGTTAAATAGTGACACATGCATCCACCAATCACGTCCAAGATGTCACCATGTAACACTGGCAGTTCTGTACAATACTTCATATGGACTGTTACACATTCAGAGTGCAAGTGGCGTGTTAAATCCAAAGCACCTTCAGTAGAAAGTTCTGTAAAACTATTCAAGATTTCTTCATCCACATTCATCCACATGGGTGCCCATCAGCACAAAGTTCAGGTAGAAAAATGTTGTGTGCACTATTTTTACAACTGTGTTATAAGTGCCTCTGAGCAGGCTGTCTGCCACTAAACATCTACATCGTACTTAAAAGACATAGGGCCTCATTAATACCAATACCCTGTCGGTCCGGAAACAACGCTGGAGGTAAATTCCACCGCCACCGTTTCTTCCGGGCCGACTGATTCCGAGTTCTGCAGGCTGGAGGTGTCACTCCCGCCAGGTCTGACCTGACGTGAGTAACGCCACCCATCTGCAGGCGGATATGGAAACACTGGCTCCATCATAGACAGAACCAGTGTTTCCATTGTCCCCATCCCCAAGGAGTCCTATGTGAATGGGGATTTACGGAATTCCGCCTCCGGAATTACCGGGTCACCGGCGTTGTAATGCCCCAGTGATTCCAGCAATCACAGATGTGGAATGGTATTTCTGGTCCAGCGGCAGCCTGCCGGTTTTTCTGGCACGGCTACTGTCGGACTCATAATGAGGCCCATACTGTTTTATCTCCCATCACCTACCATCAAGTGCCACTGCAATGGAGTATGCTTTCAACTTATGCATTTACCCATATCACCCATTACAATATCCAAACGGGAACTATCTTCTTTCCTTCCGAGAATGCTATACATTTTGCTCCTCACTTACCCATCTCTCACAAAATGTGTAAAAATATAGCACAGAAGCAGCAATGCATGCATCTTAGCAACATACAAAAAGTACATACAGTGCATGTATTGAAACAGGATGCCTGCCATTTACCCTGGACACTTCAACCGTAGGCTTCTGCATGTGTCTGTAGAAATGGACCTTCTGCCACAGTTTTTTGGCATACACACAACAACCACACACTTGATTGACCTATACCTTCTCCTCCACACTCCCATTTCCATGGCTGCCATCCTGAAAAGGGCCAGATGTGGCACGTGTTTGTGTTTGCTCTTCATCTCAGTTTCTATTTTCTTTTCCTCCTTACAGTTTTGCAGGATTGTCTGCAACGCATCTTGCAAATTGTAAAACAAAACAGCATTGCCAATGGCAGTAAGACAAATGTCATTTGCATGGAACCTTCTTTCATTTTTCTCTTTATCTCAGCGTCTGTTTTGTTTTCCTCCTTACATTTTTACAGTATTCTCTTCAACGCTTCTTGCACAGTGTAAAACAAAACAGCATTGCCAATGGCGGTGAAAGAAATACCATTTGCACGGAACCAGTGCAAATTTCGCTCATTCAGAATGTCATGGTCGGTGGAGAACATCCCAGCACTGCACATAAATTGAAACATGCTTCTGTTTATAAGATACCTTCCGACCTCTGTCTGGGGACAAATTACACCGGCATGGTCCTATGCTCCTCTTGGTGATAAGCATGAAAAAATCACTGTGGCAGTGGGAAAAATCTTCATCAGTCCTTTCATCAACTTCTTTAGCTGACGGAGCAAACCCCAAATGTAGAGCTCCATAGTGCACCACGACAACATCAACAGTACCGACAGAGGCCACACATCTGCAAAGGTCAACCATACAGCGGAAACTGTACTCATAGAGAGTGCCCCAGAACGCCTCCACTCCTTCCAACGCAAAATTAGCAGCCATGGCTCTTTGCTTGGCATACTTGTGCAGATCTTGCACAAAAGTGTCACCCACTATCAGCACTCTGTGTCTCTCCATCTCTGCCAACCTCAGTCCACAAAGTATTGGGAATAAATAGTGCCGGTCCTTTGTATGAAGCAAACCCTAGACACCTGATTGGATAATCCCCACAGTTCCTTTTCCGTTCCCACCATACTGAGAAGGGCAGGATGTGGCACGTGATCTTTCACAGCTACAGCGAGGGCGGTGCCCCAGTAAAGCAGGGACAGTCCTTCTTCCCTTTCCACTATTCTTTTTGCAGCCCTCCCTCATTACGCACTATTAAATAGTCACACAGGCATGCACCAATTACTTCCAAAACCTCTGTATCGAACACTATAATTTCTGTACAGCACTCCATATGTACCGTTGCACACACAGAGTACACGTCTCTTGTGATTTCAAAGTATCTCCATTAACAAGTTCTCCAAAAGTAAAAAGTATCCATGCTTTCAGCATCCAGATTCACCCAGAGCGGGACCCATTCCCACAAAGTACAAGTAGCAATATTGTTTTTGCTCCCAACACTCTAGTAAGTTCAAACAACCAATACTTCAAAGTGCAGTACAGTAGTCAGTAATCTGCGCAATGCACTCTACCCAAGCAGATAAAATATCCACTTGTACCCTATCCACTTCTATACACACAGTATTTCAACGCCGCACCCAGTGCACACACTGCAGAAGTGTTCACTCCATCAGCTCCAGGCATGGACTACAAACTGTAGGATGTGCTAGCCATCACCACATCCATTAAACGAAAAATGTATGCAATGCTCACAAACCACACACAGAATGCAACAATGTCAAACCTACTTGCAAGCAGGCCACATAGTTGTCGCTCCAAGGGCTCCTGCCATGTATCCAAGGCACAAAGGCCTCACCACACACAACACACCATAGTGTACGCTATCTTTAAATGATCATATCATGTACAATGTACTCCCCATCTGCAATTGAACGTACCAAACTTCACCCAGGCCACATGTTTGCAGGCATGGCTGCATGACGTTGCATTGGGTGTGGTGAACGGTATGTGGGTGGCTGTGCACAATGTCCATATTTTACATGTCTCATGCTGCGGAATTCCTTTCATGACGCAATATCGTCTGGCTGCATTATGTTGTGGTGGCTGTCGTCAAGGCCTAGGCTTTTGGGTGCATGGCCTACGGCCTACAGCCTTTGGCCATGCACCCAACAGTCTTGCCCACATCCAGCACTACATAACAGAGCCATGCAGGCGACCATTTGGCTAGGTACCACAATCCACAAACGTTTCATAGGCAGCAGCACTTCTACCCAACCTCTGCACCATAATACAGCAATGAATGCAAACAAGTAACAATTAGCAGAATCCACAAACATAGCACAGTGTCTGGCAACCCTACCCACTTCCATTCGCATAGCATTGTATTATTGCCAAACAAACCGCAAAAGCTTCATAAAAGCGGCTGTGCTCCCAGCACTCTATTAAGTGCACACACCCAATACTGCACGCACTGTAGTAGACACTATGTTGCAATGTTCATGTCATGTGTAATGGACTCCGCTTCTCCAATTGAGCTGCCACCAGTCACCATGGTAAAAGGTCACCACACAAACTATTGTACCGTAACGAAGGCTGCCTGCATTCACCACACATGGTAGTCGCCTGTGGAGGGACCCGTGAATTGGCGCAGTACGCACGGATACAGCAGGCACACCACCTTCTTCTTCCACCATATATTGGCACACCTCACATGAACCATTTCTCACTCCCCCACCCTTTCCATCCCTTCTTCCCACCACCACATGGTGTTAAGTATGTTTGCCAGGCACTTTTGGCGCCGCACTGTCCTCCGATACACCATGGCGGCGTTTCCCAAAAATGTCGAAGCACAGCACGCTTCCCTCCAGCCAACCACCGGCCGCATCCAATGTTCACCGACATCACGGCATACTCCAAGCCAATGAGACTTTTGTCCGCGGAGCGAACATGGAAATGGGTCAGCGGGGCCAAATATCACTCATTTTTTGAGACGTACATTTCAGTTCTTTGCAACAAAAGTACTGCTCGTGTTTCCACCAAACACACAAAAGCACGCTTTCAGGACAAGCCCCCGCTCCTGCTATAAATTTGGTTAAAATCCGTCCAGCACGAGGAAACTTGGAGCGACTTCACAAGCCATTATATCTCGGGACCGGCCACTCACCCATCACCTAGTCATTGAAGGTTTCGACTAACCGGTTCTAGCGAAGAATGAAAACCGAGAACCACATCACCTAATGCCCGTGCCTGTCACAAACCTAATCTGTAACACTTGACAACAACAATGACCATCGAAAGACGTCACATCGCCTGTTTTAGTACATTACAATAAGCACCACGCCCTGGAAGTGCTATGAGCAAGGACAAGGGGAGGGAGGGAATGGGAGTTACACTGTTCACCCGTCAGAAGGGGACGCGTATTTCATTGTATTTTTGCTGTCTAAATGTTGCTCGGGTGGGATGCAATATTCTTATGTGGTTACTATGTATGTTCAACTATGCATCTACCCCCTGGTTCACTTCTGATGTTAAAAATTACTAAAATTGAATGTGAAAAAAAAAAATAATCCATCCAGGCGTTTGGGCTGTAGCCGTGCGCAAAGTTTTTCCCCATTCAGTGATGAAAGAAATAAACTCTTTGGGACCCCCTATAACTTTGCCCCCCCCTTGAAGGAACCTCACCAAACTTGCCGAAATTCAGAGTGGCCCATATACTTGTTTTGCAAAGTTTGGTGAGGATTCCTCCAGGGGGTGTGAAGTTATAAGCCATCCAAAAAGAGGTCTTCCTATGGGTTTAGCAACTTAACCATAACTACACGGCCGCTACCGTGGGCCGTGTGAGATATATATATATATATATATATATATATACAGAGAGAGAGCGAGAGAGAGAGAGAGAGAGAGAGAGAGAGAGAGAGAGAGAGAGAGAGAGAGAGAGAGAAAGAAACATGTCTGCATTGACTTTTCCCAAAATTCGAATGTTAGACCTATTTCAATGACATTTTCCAAACGAATCTCCTTGGCCCCTGCCAACTTCACATTTTGAGGAAAATTTGTAACACAGTATTAAGAAAAAAAGAAAATTCTTCTATTGAACACCGGTAGCTCAAAAAACACAGGAATGATTTTCACCAAATAAGAAACAACTTGGGAACAACGTGCACAGATGCACATTCTGTTGGTTTGGCGTAAAACCACCTGTCAACACACACAAACCAGCCATTTGCACAAGTGTATTAAAGGAAACTCTCCTCAGACTTTGAACAACACAAACCTTTACTCCTTTAACTTCAACTGACATACTCAGCCGCAATGCAGGCACACACTATAAACATGGGCCTGCCCCTCTGGACACAATTGTAATTGTTTATTTGTAAAACGCTTATACACAAGTGAAGTGCTTCAAAGCACTCAATGCCTTCTACATTTAACACCTAGAAAGTGTACAAACAAGCAGAGCTCAGGGCACTTCCGATCTGTAACTTTAACACAAAGCACTGCTGTCTTGACTTCCAATCTTCTCCAAACTAAGCTACCCCACCCATTCTCTTGAAGATCCCCCAGAGCACCTGGAGACTATGCTAATGACTGCGGTGCATGGTATATATCCTAATAACTAACAGAACCCACCCACTCTCTTGCAGATCCGCCGGAGCACCTGGAGACTATGCAAATGACAACGGGGCATGGTATATATCCTAATAACTAACCAATGCCACCCACTCTCTTCCAGATCCTCCAGAGCACCTGGAGACTATGCAAGTGACAGCGGTGCATGGTATATATCCTAATAACTAACCAATGCCACCCACTCTCTTCCAGATCCTCCAGAGCACCTGGAGACTATGCAAGTGACAGCGGTGCATGGTATATATCCTAATAACTAACCAACCCCACCCACTCTCTTCCAGTTCCTCCAGAGCACCTGGAGACTATGCAAGTGACAGCGGTGCATGGTATATATCCTAATAAGTAACCAACCCCACCCACTCTCTTCCAGATCCGCCGGAGCACCTGGAGACTATGCAAGTGACAGCGGTGCATGGTATATATCCTAATAACTAACCAATGCCACCCACTCTCTTGCAGATCCGCTGGAGCACCTGGAGACTATGCAAGTGACAGCGGTGCATGGTACATATCCTAATAACTAACCAACCCCACCCACTCTCTTCCAGATCCTCCAGAGCACCTGGAGACTATGCAAGTGACAGCAGTGCATGGTATATATCCTAATAACTAACCAATGCCACCCACTCTCTTGCAGATCCGCTGGAGCACCTGGAGACTATGCAAGTAACAGCAGTGCATGGTATATATCTTAATAACTAACCAATGCCACCCACTCTCTTGCAGATCCGCTGGAGCACCTGGAGACTATGCAAGTGACAGCGGTGCATGGTATATATCCTAATAACTAACCAACCCCACCCACTCTCTTCCAGATCCTCCAGAGCACCTGGAGACTATGCAAGTGACAGCAGTGCATGGTATATATCCTAATAACTAACCAACCCCACCCACTCTCTTCCAGATCCTCCAGAGCACCTGGAGACTATGCAAATGACAGCGGTGCATGGTACATATCCTAATAACTAACCAACCCCACCCACTCTCTTCCAGATCCTCCAGAGCACCTGGAGACTATGCAAGTGACAGCGGTGCATGGTATATATCCTAATAACTAACCAACCCCACCCACTCTCTTCCAGTTCCTCCAGAGCACCTGGAGACTATGCAAGTGACAGCAGTGCATGGTATATATCCTAATAACTAACCAACCCCACCCACTCTCTTCCAGATCCGCCGGAGCACCTGGAGACTATGCAAGTGACAGCGCTGCATGGTATATATCCTAATATCTAACCAATGCCACCCACTCTCTTTCAGATCCGCTGGAGCACCTGGAGACTATGCAAGTGACAGCGGTGCATGGTACATATCCTAATAACTAACCAATGCCACCCACTCTCTTGCAGATCCGCTGGAGCACCTGGAGACTATGCAAGGGACAGCGGTGCATGGTACATATCCTAATAACTAACCAACCCCACCCACTCTCTTCCAGATCCTCCAGAGCACCTGGAGACTATGCAAGTGACAGCAGTGCATGGTATATATCCTAATAACTAACCAATGCCACCCACTCTCTTGCAAATCCGCTGGAGCACCTGGAGACTATGCAAGTGACAGCGGTGCATGGTATATATCCTAATAACTAACCAACCCCACCCACTCTCTTCCAGATCCTCCAGAGCACCTGGAGACTATGCAAGTGACAGCAGTGCATGGTATATATCCTAATAACTAACCAACCCCACCCACTCTCTTCCAGATCCTCCAGAGCATCTGGAGACTATGCAAATGACAGCGGTGCATGGTACATATCCTAATAACTAACCAACCCCACCCACTCTCTTCCAGATCCTCCAGAGCACCTGGAGACTATGCAAGTGACAGCGGTGCATGGTATATATCCTAATAACTAACCAACCCCACCCACTCTCTTCCAGTTCCTCCAGAGCACCTGGAGACTATGCAAATGACAGCGGTGCATGGTACATATCCTAATAACTAACCAACCCCACCCACTCTCTTCCAGATCCTCCAGAGCACCTGGAGACTATGCAAGTGACAGCGGTGCATGGTATATATCCTAATAACTAACCAACCCCACCCACTCTCTTCCAGTTCCTCCAGAGCACCTGGAGACTATGCAAGTGACAGCAGTGCATGGTATATATCCTAATAACTAACCAACCCCACCCACTCTCTTCCAGATCCGCCGGAGCACCTGGAGACTATGCAAGTGACAGCGGTGCATGGTATATATCCTAATAACTAACCAATGCCCCCACTCTCTTGCAGATCCGCTGGAGCACCTGGAGACTATGCAAGTGACAGAGGTGCATGGTATATATCCTAATAACTAACCAACCCCACCCAATCTCTTCCAGATCCTCCAGAGCACCTGGAGACTATGCAAGTGACAGCAGTGCATGGTATATATCCTAATAACTAACCAACCCCACCCACTCTCTTCCAGTTCCTCCAGAGCACCTGGACACTATGCAAATGACAGTGGTGCATGGTACATATGATATGATATGGCATTTATAACACGCCTATACACAAGTGTTTCAAGGCGCGACGAGGCAAGGGAGGGGGAACAGAGGGAAGACAGGCAACGATCCTACTAGGCCAGGTGTCATTCAGATTGCGCAAGTGCATGGGAAGGGGGAAAGTGCGGGGGCAAACGGGAGGGGACAGTGCAGTACATGGGATAATAGAATAATTAACAATACGTAAAAGTAAGGCCAGCAGGTGTCAAGTGCAGGGGTAAGTGCAGGCATCATGTGTCAAGTGCTGGTAGTGGGACTGTAAGGATACAGAAAAAAGTCCCCAAGTGCGGTGGTTGCCAGGAAGGCAGTGCAGGTGTGCGACTGGCGGGGGAGGGGACCTGGGCCTGAGATCAGAGGGTGGCCAGGTAACCAGTGCAGTTTCAGCCAGGAAGTCAGTAGAGGCGAGGAGGAGAAAAAGCAGAAGCAAAGAGAAAGGTTTTGAGGTGCTTTCAGAACCGGAGATGATTCTCCTCAAGTTTCAGGGATGCAGGGTGTTTGTTCCAGAGCGAGGCCCCAGCTGAAGAAATAGGTCTCTGACCAAGTTGTTGCTTGGAGAAGCGACTGACCCTGAGGGAGTTGGAGGCGGATGAGCGAAGAGCTCGATAAGGAAGATATTTAGGAAGAGAGAGTTGAAGGTATTGAAGCCCCAGACCCCAGAAGGCCTGGTGGACGATGCAGAGGGTTTTGTACTTAATCCTCGCAGCCTCTGGGAGCCAGTGCAGAGATTTCAGTCCTGGAGCGATACGATCCCTGGGCTTGAGGCCAAGGACACGTCTTGCAGTCCTATTCTGGATGAGTTGCAGAGGGTGGAGAGTAGAAGCAGGCAGATTTTGAAAGAGACTGTTGCAATAGTCTAGCCTTGCGAGAACCAGAGCTCTGGATATAGCGAGCTTCTGGGGGAAGGAGAGGAAAGGAAGAATAGCTCTGAGGAGGTGCAGCTGGTAGTGTGACTTCTCAGAGACATCGGAGATGTGAGGAGAGAAGGAGAGTGTGGAGTCGAAGATGACTGAGGTTTTTAGCCTTGCAGGTGGGCGAAGGAAGAGGGCCAAGAGAGGCCGGCCAGAGAGTGACAGGAAAGGAGGGAGCGGTCGTGCCGATGAGGAGAATCTCGGTCTTACATATCATAGCATAAAAAAATAATTAAAGTCCTTGGCAGCTATTGGAGGTTCCACAACCTATGTGTAGGTCCCTAGAGCTATTAGCATATGTACCGTTTTTTCCCCAAGAGTTTCCTTCACCTGAACGTGATAAACACCCTATTTAATGCAAGGTGTAAGGAGTTTGAGGCACCCAAAAAAATAGTCCTCCCAGTACTTGGAGCCTACAGACAGATCAACTGCACAAGAATACAGTTGTGAATGTCCCCGCATGTTGTCGTACACCTTCCTGAGGGCATCAGGTAATAATGTCCCCATATATATGGTTGCCAAACATAATGTTGCTGCTGTAAGGTTGTGGCGACATTATATATGGTGACCATACATAGGAGGTCAAGTGAGGCGAGGGTCAAGGGGGTGTCCCCCGCATGTTCACTGTAATAATGTCCTTGGAAAAAGCGGCAATTCTTTGGCGAGTGTTTTGCCAGGTGACATTTTTGCAGGGACATTATTACATGGAACCTTCCTGAGGACACGTGCTTTGAGATGCATAGATGTGTGTGCAATACAACCTATGAAAAATCTTGGCTGTCTATATGGAAGCAAGGCTGTGCCCAGGTCAACTGTACCATCCATTGTGGAAGCCAGACAGTGTCGGGCAGAGGCAATCACCGCTAAGGAAAAAGACAATCAATGGGAGGCTCAGCTCAGACCACCAGTGGATAGTGGGGGTGGAGGGGTGGCGTTGGGTCACATTTCCATGGGGCGTGCCTCGTGGAACTCCAGACCCTGGGACCGGCCTCTCTATTCTCCAAATTGCTGTTAGGGAGCTGGCAGAGCTTAACCAGCACTGCCCATTTTACTTGTAATCTGGGATTTATTTGTAGGGGCACCCACAGATCTCCTTGAAATCTGCCTCGCGTGGGGTGTTCACAGGGGTCCCCTCCCAACCCAGAGATTTTCAAAAGTAGCAGGGTACGCGACATCCTTGCATCAGGCAGAATCATTTTGCAAGGCAGTCCTGTGAAAATGGGCACACAAATGATAGGAAAGCAGGTATTTTACCCCCTTTCCCTCCCAAACTGCTGGAGTGAGATCCCTTTCATAAGGCCACTCGGCCTGGGTTTTTCCACATGTTGGATATATTTATAGGACACCAATGCAGTTTGCAGATGTCCAATTTGGGCCATCGTATGGGTGGGCCTTCAGCCTTGTGAGAGGTTACACAGTTCTGACCCCATATCTTCTCCAGCGTCAGCCCTTCCCGGTCCTCCTCCCACTGAACCCAAAGCTTCAGATCTAGAAACGTCAGGTGACATCACTAAACTTTCAAGCATAGCCATTACTTTCTTGGCCAAGAAACTCACCGTCTCTAGAGACCAGTGCAGCACCAGAACTCACAGCATCACCAGACTTTTCTGCAAGGTGGAGTAAACAAGAAGCAGGCCTATTCCTGCTATGCACCCTTTCTCCGGAGCAAGGTTCCAATGCAGATGAGAATAGCCCCCTCCATCCTTCACTCCAGCAACGTCCACTACGGGAATTGCTATAGCTATGATATGATATGTAATTTATAACGCGCAGCGCGCAGAGGTTTCTAAGCGCAGAACCGGGATCGAACCCCTGTTGCTCCGCGTTGCCACTGAGCCATCCTCCGGAGACAAGATGCCACTCCAACCCTAAAATTAGCCATCTGGGATCCCCTTCTCTCTTGATACCTAACCCGTTCCATCTCCTCTTCTACCCCCACACCCTTACTTTTGATCCCCTGGGCGCATCCGTTTTAGTACAGCGCCCCCTTGCTTCCCAGTTAGGTTGGTGCTTTATAAATCACATACATACATACATACATACATAGCCCTTCTTCCTCAAATCTTAGTGGGCAGGATCACTTCAAAAGATAAACACTGGAAATTAAAGCACCCTTTTATAGTGGATTTTCAAGAGGTCATGACATAGATGAAAACCAATTGTGTCTTTTGCAAAGTGTAGTATTGTGCGTCATCATGCACATATTCAATCAAAAAGTGGCAATGTGCATCATATGCAAAAACTGTGCATGCATGTGCAAAGGGTTACACATGTAGAGTTGTGCAGGAGAGGCAGTAGTAGCAACTTCATTGCATCATTCCAAAGACATCATGAAAGGCTTGTTTGTCCATGAATCCATTAATTTGGCTGAAGCAGAGGCGGGCGGCTGTACCTTTATCATGTTACAAGCCACACGAGACTCGTGTCAAATATGGCAATGCCTTGAGGAACACTTCAAAGGATATCAGTAGCTGCTTGGCGTTCATTAACCACTAAGCAGCCACATTTCACCTGTAACTACAATTGGACCTACATCATCTTGTCCCTGACTTTGCCTCTAGTTTGCTGGTGCAAGCAATGATTTGGGCTCAGGCATCTGTGTGCAATCTGCAATTCCAGGTTACAATCCTGCTAGTACTGACTGAACCCTCTGTACTTCACTGGGTGGTGAAATGACTACCATTAATTAGTACCCGGCGTGGGTGTGTCCACAGGATACACGTAACGTGATTGGCTCGTTTCCAAGACATATCACATTGTAATCCCGTGGACGCACCTACGTGCCTGCATTTTGTTCTCAGTGGGGGGCGTGGCAGCCAATGAAGAGCCAATGAAGCCAATGAAGAGGCTTGAAACGGGGCGAACCCCGCTCCTAGCCTACCCAAGGCTGGAGGCTTCCTTCGTCCCCCGCCAGGGATTCCGGTAAGTTTATTTTTTTCCTCCACCCACGTTCCCTCTAAACTATCTCCTCCCCACCCTCCCAACCCCACTTACCTTCTGTTCCCAGCGCGTCTGCTCCCGATGGCTGTGTTTTTGGACGGACTACGTTTTCCCTTTCCCGGGAGCCATTTTGTTTTGGAACAAAAGAAATGCTATCAGTACCCTGGTCTAACGGGCCAGGGTACTAATGGCTATAAGCCCCTCGATGGCGGGCAAATACCACCCACGGTAACTAACTGGGGCAGTATTGGCCTGCTGTCTCATGGCTTATTGCCACAATTTGGTAATGATTACCTATATTAGCACATCATTATGTACATCCTCTCAGCCCCAGAAAGCTAAGAATTCACCCAGTAATTGCTGATACAGACAGTATCCCCAAAACACTGTGATTCACCCAGTAATTGCTGATACAGACAGTATCCCCAAAACACTGTGATTCCAGAACCAGAGAAACACGAGAAAGCATTTCTCTCAATTCAAGAAGCAGAAATGACACTTCCGACCAATATTTCTTTCACTCCCTCACTGTTTTTTTTGTTTCCTTTTCTTCGCTGCACAAACATGTAAACTTACTTTAACTCTAGAGAAATCATTGCATGCACACTACACCTAAATCTAACAGCTTTCCTGCTCAACCACATTAACAATTAAAACGCTAACCTTGTTAAGACTAGCTTTTTATTTAAATGCTACAAAATAAAACTATTGTTAACTTACTAGCACATATTGTCAATTGACGTTACTCACAATCTATATTGCTAGTCCCACAAAGTTCAAATAGTCTTCAAAACCTTAGGATGGGCCATTATCCAAGTTATCCCCCAATTTATTATCCATTATCCCACAACTTATTATGGCCCTCGAATTTGCATTCAGGTATCACTTTGGTGAGGGGCATTATCCTGCGAGAATGACCCCCTCACCCAGTCCTATTACAGCAATCAGTTGCAGGAAGAATCTGGCTTCAAGCGCTGTATGAAAGTATGATTGTCCGCTCTCTGGTCTCGACCGTAAGGGACTGAGCATTTCAGAAGGGCACAGATGCGTGATTAATGCACAGGTTATTTAATAGAGAAGTGTGGCCTGCACACTTATGGAGAACTGGGGCTAGTTGAAGCTCAGGCCAGGCCGCATTAATGTCACACAAAACGAATGCATTCCTTGGCTCACAGCATCCACGTCGGTCCTTGGACCATGGTTCAGCATGATGGGCTTTAAGGGGCCTCTCCTGTTGCTAGTCCTTTTTGCAAAGATTTGCATAATAGCCTGCAGTTAAGGGGTTAAATTGCCGAACTGCCAGTGCATATGGCACTTTTGCTGGCAAAGTGATAGAAATGAATGTGGGACAGAAGCAAACCTGATGCTGTTGTGCTAATCTGCAAACAACAGATAGAAGAGTGAGAAATGATTCTTCTGTATATTGCTCACTCCCCTGTGTCAGTACGGAATGCCTGAGCATTGCCACACATTCATAAGTGAACCCCTTTTGTGAATAAGCGACAGGCATCTAAGTGCAAGTGCAAGCGCACCCCCAGCCCAGACATGCACAATTGCACATGTGGTGATGGATATTTGAATGTGCTCACACATTGTGAAGCACACATTCAGGGCCCTTTTTCAGTAGGATGTGTTTGTGCCCTCCCCGACTTACACGTGAAAGAATATAAAACAGACACACCCCGGGCGGGGAATAAAGCAAAGAGAGCAGGTTGCGAGAGTCCAAGGAAAAGTTTATCTAGATCTCTGAAAGCGCTCTGGCAAAATTAATGTTACAGTACATTATATAGGCACAATGACATATCTAACATATGATGCTACGTTGGACCCGGATTGGTCAGCCAGGGTGGTGTCTTAGGTGTGGGCATCATCTCTTCCTCCTGGTTGGTTGCTTGGTTGGCAGGAGGATGGACGTCAGATATCTGTGCTCCGAATGGGTGAAGGTCAGGTCGCTGTGAAGCAGGGTGGTCACTATCTAAGCTAATGAATACATTCTAAATAATGCATGCACTAAATAATGGTTGATCAAAAGACCCTCAGTAGTTTATCATGTCACTATACAAATCACACAGGTGTCTATATCATCTATAACATTTGGGTTATACAGGTCACAGGTCTAAGGGTCTTGACCACTATAATACTCTCATTGAACTGTGGGATTAGTCTCACAAGAATCTCAGGTATGTGGCATTTGTTAGTATCAGGCACGATATACTGCGGCAGGGGTCTAATGTTAGTTGGGGGTCTGTTGGGTGTGCCTCACAGCATGGTCAGCAGTCTGGCACATGAAAGGAATATCTTGCAGGGACACAGGGTTAGAATGGCAGTAAGTTTCCATTGGCGAGAGTGCGGCGGCAAGGACACGTTTGTGGAGATGAACGAGCTATGTGCTTAGTTCATGCTGGTTCACATGCAGGACAGTGATCTCAGAGGAAGACTGATGTGATACATTTATTAGTTGTTGCAAATACCTCCGGCTTCAGCGTGAGAATGGAGCTGCAGAGTTTTCCAGTCAGAGTGGGAACGAAGGTGGGGGCCATATGCTCTGTGTGCCTGATTGCAGTGAGGAGAGCGAGAGAGGCGTTTTGTACTATCGCAGTGAGGCCTGGTCACCAAGATGGAGTCGAAAAAAGGGCACAAAAGATGGATGCCCTGTGTCCTGCTCAGTGGGCCCAGCTACACGAAAGTCAATGAAAGTTACATTTGCATAAGGGCAAGGGGCGAACCCACCACTGGAGGCACTTGGTCCAAGCTTTGTACTGAGAAGTGAAGGCAGAGAGGGGCCTGCTGGCCCCTCGCTCCCACAGATTCCCCCCTTTCGTTACATCTAAAGTAACAAATATTTTATTTTTTATTCTTTTCATTCTCTCTTCGGTAGTACTCTGCCTCCGCGACTGCTTCGTCCCACGCGGGGTGCCCTTTATTGGCATCCACGCCCTGCACACACTTCTTAGGCTATTCCCTCTTCTGGCATATTCGTCTGGTGTACACATTAAGTAGATCCCACCATCTCCATCTAAGTCCACCCATACCTCTCTGTACCATTGCAGCTCTGTTGGTTCCTTTATTGTTGTGTGGTGTAAATGCTCAACCCTGTCCCTGTATTGCCTGTAAATGGCTGTCATCCTGTATTGTGGTATGTTGTATTCCCCTGTTTCTATTTGTGCGTCTAACATAGTAGCTACCGTTGTCGGTCGGCCCATTGTTACCATCATCATAGTTGAGGTAGGCATGCTCTTTTCACAACACCGGAGTCCTAGTTGGCACACACAGAAGATTAGGAGCACAGAGACGATGATGGGGACGAGTATTTTCATTGCCACGTTTACCCATGATGGTATCCAGCTGAACATATTGTTGAACCATGTGCTTTCTTCTGCGCCTCCTTCTGTTCTCATCCTCTCTCTCCTAAATTGTGTACTGCTGTTATCACATGTGAGAGTGTCCCTTTATCAGCATCTTCAGTTGGCACGAACGTGCAACATGCCCCCCCAAATTTTCGGCAAACACCACCGTCCATTTCCATGAGGAGATCTAGAACATATCTGTTTTGCATTGTCATTAGGCGCAGTGCACGGAGCTCTATTTTTATAATGTTGAACCCTTCTTCAGTGCAAGTTGGATGAGCTCCCAGCGCACTATCTGCAACCATTTGGCGTTTGTTCGTGCTTGGAGTCCCGGGACAAGGAGTGATGCGAAAAATGTCTCTGCTTATGAAAAGAGCTTGTATTTCTGCGGGATCTCAGAAAAGAGTTTCGATGATTCGGATGAGATATAGTTGGAGGATCTTTTGCTCCATGACAGTTTTCTCTTTAGTTCATCTTCTGACAAAAGTTTGTAAGGTGGAGCATCTGTTATCATTAGTTTGGGCGCTGTCAATGCTTCAGCCGATTGCCCTGCTGCCGATATGCTAGTCGATTCTCCCATCGTTCCTTGGATATGGCTTTCAGGTATTACCATCAGTGCTATATGGAGGGTGGCTAAGGCACATGTACCTTTCCATGCTGTTGGGAGGTGTAGATAGGCTTGCTTGCCACAAATCCAGTACATGCCCATGAGTGCAGCGGTGCCTTTCTTCATGTCATGTATGATTACCGTCTTGTTGCATCTCCGTGTCTCCCCCATGTTCACTCTTCCTTCCCCATGGAAACACAGTTCATGTGGTGTCTCTTTCTGTATTTTGATAGGTTTTTCCAGGGCTGTGACCCACGTTAACTTTGTGACATGTTGCGACCAGATGGGGGCACATACTTTCTTTTATCCATTGGAAGGTGTTATTGGATAGCCCTCGGAGTGTTTCTGCTTTACATTCAATAGTTTCCTCGTGCCATTTATTTTCTGCATACCACCTCCCCCTGATAACAAGAAACGGTTCCTTAAGGCAAATTACTCCTTGGCGCTTGCTGGTGCATGTTCTCTCATTTTCCAGTTTTTCCATTGTAACGGTGTGCGCTTGGAAGGTGCTTTTTATCCTGCACAGAACCAGATTAATTAAACATTGGGCCTCCGACAAGGGCATTTCCTGGGGTATTAACATTTTCGGTGTTCCTGATGCATGCGGAATAAGTGAACAGACGTAGCAGCTTTCATTTGTTGCCCGCTTCGCCGTGGCACTCATGTCCGAATACCATATATTTGATTGATCAGGGTGGCGGGGATCTTCTATTTCGTCTAGCCCCAGGTCATGATAAATGTCGTATCTTTTCTCTCTCGCCCCCCTTTTTCTTCTCCTTCTTCCTTTTTCCCCATTCGTTCTCACCTTTTTGTAATGTATTGGGAACATTTCATCCCACGCTGTGTCATTGTTGTTCGAGATGACATGTATATACACATTAGCAGCAGCAACGTAATATGAGGTAGGGGGTATGGTTGTCTGTGTATATGTATTTGTGTAAGTTACATTATTTGGCCAATAATACTCGCCATCATATTCATTAAGTTCATAATCATTACTCATATTGATATTTGGAAGTAGCAAGGAGATACTTGTTGGGCCTGCGGTGGCGTGTTCTGGAGGTTGCATTACAATTGTACCATAAGCATTAATGTCATATGTTTCTTTCCACATCTTCTTTACCCCAGTCCATATGAAGTGCGACCCTTCTCGTATTAAGTTAGCCCCGTTCCCCCCCTTGTGCATGTCATTAACGAAAGATAGAAGGGTGTAGTACCAGGCCATAAAAAACAACATTACTGACAACAAAACTGCAGCGCATTTTAAAACACATTCAACATTACTGAATCTATTAGCCCTAATGGCATCCCTATTGCTATCTAACATTAATTGGTTCTCAGCGATTATTGTTCGTTGAGCCATGTGTCACCTGGAGGGGCAATACAAATTTGTTAAGTCACCACAGTATATACATGTATTTACATTTCTATTTCAACTTCATATTTAATCATTATTTCTATTCATGTTTGCTCATTTCTCCATTACACGTTTATTTTTACTATGGAGAGAAGGAGAGTGAAAGAATGATGGAGAAATGCGAGAAACAATAATCTAGAGGAAGAAGAGAGAGAAAGAGTTGAAGAAGGGGAGAAAATAAAAACACATGTCATAACTTTTTCCTTTTGAAGATACCTTTTCATCAGACATCCTAGGCACTCATTTTCAATTTCACTTGTAGTAGTACTAGCATGTTCTTGTTTCGCTCTGTGTGATTGCACTATCGCGCGCCCTTCTCACATCTGAGAGGTGCACTCAATATTTCAATCCTTTGACCTTCACCGCAGTGGGTATACTATATATAACCTCGTAAGGGCTGTGGAACCTGCGTGAATTCCATCTCCTTACAAAAACTGCAAACATACACTTGTGATCCTGGAATCAACGGCCCACTTGGGCTATCTGTAGCTGGTGTTGTAGTATCTGTTGCTACATTCTCAGTAAATGGTGGTGCAATTTGTCGCGCTATACTGCGTACTGCGCGCGTCAACTGTGTTAGGTATTCCTTAAATTCCTCCCCCAGCACTGTGGCAGCCCTGTGTGCGTCTGATGCTCTCCTTATTGGGGAGAGTGGTGTGTGTATTCGCCTCCTAGTAACAATTTCGTTGGGGCTCAGATGATGATCCTTACATGGTTGAGTTCTGAGTTGGAACAGTGCTAGGGGTAAGCAAATCACCCAGTTTTTTTCAATTTGTTACACAATTTTGATAATTTACTCTTTAGTAATCCGTTGATCTTTTCCACAATTCCGTTCTCCATTGGATGATAAATGGAGCACAGTTTGTGTTTCACCCCCAGGAGTGACGTTACTTCCTTGAAAAGGTCATTCACAAAGTGTGTGCCGTTGTCTGATCTTATCACGTCACATATTCCCCATCGGGAGAATACCTCCCGCACCAGGAAATTCGCCCCACACTTCGCATCTGGGTGGGGACAGGGACCCGCCTCCACCCACCTTGAAAAGGGGCATACCACCACAATCAAATATCTTGCTCCATTACATTGCTCTCCCATGTCAGAGTAATCTATGTGGAGTTCACTAAATGGTCCTACTGGTCGTGGCAGTTTGCCACGCAGTGTTCTCAATGTCATTCCTGAATTGCATGTTTGGCATGTTGTGCATTCTACTACAAATTTTGAAAAATGTTCCTGTAAATTGTGGACAAACCAATGTTCCTGGATGTCTGCGGCAAAATGTTGTTTTGCCACGTGGGCTGGGAAGTGCAGCTGTTGGAATGCTACTTCTAGCAATTCTACTGGTATCACTACCTTTCCTTTTGTCTCCTGTCTCCAAATTAGGTCTGTGGCAGATTGTTTGCACCCCCGTTTGCTCCACAACTCTTGCTCCTCCTGTGGTGCTCTCCTTTGTAGTTCTATTATCTGCGCTATTTGTGTGTTACTGTACGCCTCTTCCAATGGCTCTGTAATGGCTGATTTTACAACGCACTCGACTGTTGGTGTTGTATTCAAATACAAGGCCTCCTTCGCTGCTGCGTCGGCTGCCACGTTTCCCAATGAGACTGCATCTGTGTTGTTGGTATGGGCTTGGTATTTCACCACTGCCACTACCGATAGTTCTGCTAATGCATCTATCAGTTCAGTCAATAGTGCGGCGTGCTGTACTGGTGAGCCATCCGCTCTTCTGAACCCCCTCCTACGCCAGCGGTATAGGCCTGAATGGACTGTCGTTGTTGCGTATGCTGAGTCTGAGTATATTGTTACTGTGCATCCTTTGGATGTATGCAGTGCCTCAATCAATGCAGTTTGTTCTGCTGCTTGTGCAGTAATGGGACGGGAGGCTCTTCTGGACAATTGTTTCATAGCCATCTTCCTCCATGCGTACTACGGCCATTCCTACATGCTTCTCCCCGTTTCAGGGTTTATCGATGCTGACCCATCTATGAAATATATCTCTCCTTCCTTCAGGGCATTTTCGCTCGCTTTGGGAATGTCATCGCCCTCCGCTTCATAGGTGGCGCAGTCGTGTTCTTGCATTTCCTCTGTGGTGCTTGGTACTGTAATAAATGTTGCTGGGTTTACTGTTTTCCTCCTGACAACGTGTGCGTTGGGGCTCGAAATTATTATCTCATATGCTGTTGCTCTCTGTGTTGTCAATGTTGATTTTGACCTCTCAAGAATGGCAAATAAGGAGTGTTCTGCATATAGTGTTACTGAACATCCCATCACAATTGTGGCGCGTTTTTTTCAATGGCGAAATCTGCTGCAGCGAGGGACTGTTCGCACGCGAAGTGTCCTTGCATCACTGCATCTAATGTTCTGCTGTAATAGGCCAATGGTTTGTGTCCTAATGATGTTTTCTGTGTGAGCACTGCTGTCATCAGTGTTCCATTGCAGTGTGAAAATAAGAAAAAATTTTCTCTCATAATCTGGGTTAGCGAGTACTGGAGCATCTGCAATGAGGTCTTTTAATCTAAAGTACTGTGCCATCATGTCATGTGTCCATTTTATTGGGGCCCTACTCTTCTGTGCTTCTTTCAATGCTTGTAGTAATGGGCGTGTGTATGCTGCGTAATCAAAGATCCATGCTCGGCAATAATTACATATACCGAGGAATTTTTGCATTTCTTTAACTGTTTTAGGTATGATCATGTTGCGTATAGCAGCTGCCCTGTCTGGGAGTATCCGTTTCCCATCTTTTGATATTAGCTGTCCAAGGTATACAACGTCAGCCAGGCAGTATTGCAATTTTCCTTTGTCCACTTTATACCCCTTGGCAGCCAACACATTTAATAGTGTTATAGAGTCTTCTCTGCACTTTTCTTCTGTGGGGCTGCAGACGAGTAAATCATCTACGTATTGTGTAATGGTGCTCTCTACATCAATGTTTGCAATATCTTCATGCAATACTCTGTTGAAAATGCTGGGGCTTTCGCAATACCCCTGTGGGAGTCTGCGATGTTGATACCTGTTGTTTCCTAGTGTGAATGCTGTCAGGTACTGCGAGCCTGGGTCGAGTGGTATGGAGAAGAAAGCATTCTTCAAATCCACCACAGTAAAACATGTAGATTCTTTGGGTATGCTGCACAGTATTGATGCCGGGTTAAGCACTAATGGGAACTCTTTCTGGATGACGTCATTGAGTGGGCGGAGATCTTGGATCATCCTCCACGCCCCTCCCTTTGCTTTTTTGATTGGGAAGATAGCCGTGTTACAGGGGGTTTGATGGCACTATAATACCTTGTTTTAGGAGTGCATTTATTGTTTCCCTAATCCCTTCTTCTGCTTCTCTGGATATGGGATATTGTTTCACACCTGGCGGTATGGCACCTGGTTTTAGTTTTATCTTTATTGGTGTCACCTCATGGAGTAATCCTACATCGTGGGGGCCTGTAGTCCAAATTTCAGGCGCCACCTTGGCCATGTCTTCCTCAAATATTGTCGGCGGGGCATTAATGCTAGCCATAAGTGGGTTGTGTACCTCTCTGTACTGAATCTTGATGTCACATGGTATGATTATTTCCATTATTATCTCTCTGTCATTTTCGTTATCAGTGAATAATTCCTCATCAGTTATGTCTCTTAGCATTATGTTGGGGTCTATGCATAACACAGTTCTCCACTCACACCCATGCGCCTCCAATCCTATGACCACAATGCGTTTGCTTGATACCTGAACTGCCTCGATGTCTATGGACATGATCGTGCCTGGCACAACATCTGTGTGTGCAATTGGGCGGAATATAAAATCTGATGGTGTTCTCCATTCCTTCCTCGTTATCTCTGGTACCACTCGGGCTAATACTTTGATGCCATAAATAAACATGTCTATGTCAATGGGTATTCCTCGCACAACAACTTCATTCATCACTGTGCTAATCATCAACAGTGGAGCACACTATTCCCTACTCAGTAAACGAAATGGTCATGTTCAATTTACTTAGCAAATCTCTGCCCAGTAAATTGATTGGCGCGTCTTCGTGGTACAGTAAGGGTGCGCGCACGGTTTTTCCCCCTACTGTTATATCAAGATCTTTAGTGTAAGGAATTTTTTTAATTTCCCCAGAGAACCCCTGCGTTTCCAAATTCCTGCCTGAGAACGGAAACCGCACTTCCATAAGACATGATTTCTCTGCTCCCAAGTCTACCATGAAGATAAACTGCTTGTTTCCTATCTCTGCCCCCACTAGTGGTTCCTCTTCTGCACGTAGGGTGGTGGATAGGACTGGACACGCAAGTGTTCCCTGTGGGCCATCCTAGTCTGCATACCTTTCTTGCCATGGTACTGAAAAGACATTGGCTCCGACCACTGTCACACCGCGGAATGGCTCAGGTGCGCCATTTGCTGCCATTGCGAAACAGTTACTATTTGCATTGCCTACAGCGTTTTGTCTCGTCATGGGTTGCTGTGTGCTGTGATGCGGTTGTGGGGGTGGCTGTCTTTGCTGCATTTGGGGTTCGTTATAGCACTGGTCTTGTTGTCTTCCCCCTCCCATTATTAACCCATAGGGGCTACTTGGGTGTGGGCATCCCCATCTTTGTTCATTTTCCATGGGCTGCTGCCCTTGGAAATACCCTGAAGGCCGCATTCTGCAATCCCTCGAATAATGTCCCCATCTCCCACTGCTCCAACAAGACCCTTGCGGTCCTCCTCTCATGCCCTCCCCACCAAATCCTCTATTCCCCATACCCCCAAATCCTCCTCTCTGGCCACGGTGCCCACCTCTTCCTCTTGCCGGTCTTTCTTGCCACTGTGGTCCGCTGTATGAATCCTCTCCGTTCCACGGTCCTTGTTCTCCTGCCGTCCGCAACGCTGCCATTGTCACTGGCCTACTTCCCGCTCCTTCATCCCCCTCATTTTCTCTATCTGTGGTTACGCTGACATTTACGGCGGTGACCTTCACCAATTTGTTCTGCACCAGTTTTGCTTCGTCTGCCAGCCTTTTCTGTGCTATCTCCTTTTCCCTCTCTTTGATCCTCCTGCAGTGGTGTACAATTATACTCTGAATCTCAGGCCAACCCTTGGCTTCTATCGCAGCTATTTTGCCCAGGGCCTTCTGTACCTCCTTCGGGAGCCCTTTTTTGATGATAAAATAAAACAAGGCGGTGGACTGGTTCCACGCCGTGCCAGTTTCGCTTCTCCACAAATCTTGCACCCGTAGTATGAATTGCGTAGGATCCTCGTTTTCTTCCATTGTACACTGCATCACTAAATATAAATCTGGAATGTCTGGAAACGTGCTCCGCAATGCGTCCCATACTTGCGCTCGAACGTTGTTGAATGGCGATCCGTCATGGCGGTCACGACTCATTGTTACTCCTGGGAATCCTGCCTTCTCCCATACTGCGTCTGTCCGATCGGCAACTGCCGACACGAACAAACTTTTTACGTCGCCTTTGGATAATTGCACCCCTGCCGTGTGTTTTTCGAATGCGTGTATCCATTTCCCAGCTCCTCCCGATAGTGTGGGGAGAACATTCAACAAGTTATTTTCATCCATTTGGGCCCATGGAATGTAGTGTGGCCTACCTGCCCCCTTGTGTATCAACGGCATCTATAACTTGTGTTTCTTTCCTGTTTTACTTACCGTCCCATTCTTTATCTTACTTACCAACATATTCCCTGTTCGCTGTCTTGATCTACCCTGCCATCGTGGGGGTGATCGCAGATCCATGTCATCGAAATGATGCAGCAGTGGGGACCCTACAGCCGCCACTCCTTCTTCATATTCGTCTAGATCACTCCACACCTCTTCTATCTGTGTTTCTTGTTTGTAATTCTCCTCTTGTCCTTCCCCTTATAACGTATAATCCTCACTGGTTTGTCATTTACATGAAACAGGAACTCTCCTGATTGCCATTCTTTTTCTCGCCCTTTTGGTATGTGTGTCCCCTGTGATGATATCGATCGTGCCGGCTCTGAGATTGCTGGCGCCATCTCCTCTGCTGTGTTTATTGAAGGTGTGAGATCTGCCGTAGACAATGGTGGTGTCTCCCCTCTCCCCAGCAGCATTTGTCCTCTGTCGCACAATGCTCTCAGTCGTGTTATTTCCATCTGCGCATGTGCTAACTGGCGGTCTAACTCTCTGGTTAAGTGTGCTAAATTCACGGGGAGTGCACTTGTCGGGCCATACAAACCTCCTTTATCATAGGGCGGTGGTGCTGTAACTACCGCTCCGTTTGAGGGTAAGGGGATGAGACATGCCTGTACGTGTAGAGGCTCGCTGTACCCTACTGCTGGTCTTGACATTAAGGGATATATTTTAGTTGTGTCACCTTCAGCTGTAGTGGTTGTGCACTCGCCCTTTGGCGTTCCGCTTGCCTCTTCCTGCGTTTTCCGGTTTTCACTCGTTCTTTCTTTACCTACCTCTGCTGTGGGTGTAACCTCCTCGAACATTCGCCACAGGTCCAGTACTTCTCTTCTATTTTGTAACTGTTTCCCCTTATATCTTGCTGACAAGTGTGTGGACACTAAATCTAAGTCCCGTTTATCGAATGACCCACCTTCTGGCAAAATCGGCCTCACACTATCTCCTTTTATCTCCGTCAACCATTGATCGTGGTACTTTTGTATCTTTTCACTGTATAGCGGAAGGTGTTGACAAATATGGGCTCGTGGTGTTATTCCTCCCATGATGATGGTTCTCCTTGTGCCTGTGTGTATGGTTGAATCTCAGTCTCCTTCTAATCACCCCTCCACCCACTCATCCTTCCTTCTAGATCAACAATATATTATGGGTCTTTCAATTACTGATAGTTTCTAGGTGCACATATACCTATCAACACATGTCAGTCTGCAATGTTACTAATGTGATTATTGCCTTTCCAAATTCAACAGTTCACTTTTACATGTATACAATTTTATCAACAAATCAATTGCAATTCTTGAAAACAAATAGACGGAACATGTAAAACATATAACACATATCATGCACATGCATTACCTGCGTGCTTTTATTTCCCCTTTGTTCCTGTTACCACTTCGTCCCCATTTCACATATTCTCCTCATTCACTCCCCACCTCTTACACCTTCTTACTCGTTCCCAAGAATTCTCACTTACACGGAAAAAGAATATTCTAAATAACTACTCTGAGTCTACTCAATATATGAGACTCCTACTTTTTTCTCTTTATCTTCACTTATTTATTCTGCACTGGATGAGACAATGCTACGCGGTGCCGCCTTCTACCCCATTCGGGCTAGGATACCTCTCCTCTTCTTCTCTTCACTTCTCACAAAACCTAATGGCCATATAAAGGAAAGATCAGAAAAGCCTCATCATCACTCACACAGGCCCTACTCTTCCCTATAATCCGTTACCACCTGTTCCCCTGTTCCCTTCTACTTTCCCCTTACCTTTCCTTGGTAACCTTCGCAACCAGTACTCACGTGTTCGGCCAGGTGATCCGAGGGTCACTGTTTGCGGTTCGACCACAGTCAGGCTCGCACCCCAACCAAGCCGTGGCCCGCCTCGGCGAGCAGCTTTTCAGTTGGGTATTCGTCAACAGGGAACCCTTGACCCTTCTTCGTAGTGCGCACAGGCTGGTCGGCCGCGTAGGCAATGGTTTTGCTGGGGGGCGTCCCGGATCTCGCCGCACGGCGCAGGCGTCGAGGCACCTCTCCGAATCACGTCGCATGGGGTCACCAAATGTTTGTGCCCTCCCCGACCGACACGTGCAAGAAAATAAAACAGAAACACCCCGGGCGGGGAATAAGGCAAAGAGAGTAGGCTGCGAGAGTCCAAGGAAAAGTTTATCTAGATCTCTGAGAGCGCTCTGGCATAATTCATGTTACCGTACATTATATAGGCACATTGTCATATCTAACATATGATGCTACGTTGGACCCGGATTGGTCAGTCAGGGTGGTGTCTTAGGTGTGGGCATCATCTTTTCCTCCTGGTTGGTTGCTTGGTTGGCGGGAGGATGGACATCAGATATCTGTGCTCCGAATGGGTGAAGGTCAGGTCGCCGTGAAGCAGGGTGGTCACTATCTAAGCTAATGAATACATTCTAAATAATGCATGCACTAAATAATGGTTGATCAAAAGACCCTCAGTAGTTTATCATGTCACTATACAAATCACACAGGTGTCTATATCATCTATAACATTTGGGTTATACAGGTCACAGTTTTAAGGGTCTTGACCACTATAATACTCTCATTGAACTGTGGGGTTAGTCTCACAAGAATCTCAGGTATGTGGCATTTGTTAGTATTAGGCACGATATACTGCAGCAGGGGTCTAATGTTAGTTGGGGGTCTGTTGGGTGGGCCTCATTGCATGGTCAGCGGTCTGGCACATGAAAGGAATATCTTGCAGGGACACAGGGTCAGAATGGCAGTAAGTTTCTATTGGCGAGGGTGCGGCGGCAAGGACACGTTTGTGGAGATGAACGAGCTATGTGCTTGCTTCATGCTGGTTCACATGCAGGACAGTGATCTCAGAGGAAGACTGATGTGATACATTTATTATTTGTTGCAAATACCTCCGGCTTCAGCGTGAGAATGGAGCCGCAGAGTTTTCCAGTCAGAGTGGGAACGAAGGTGGGGGCCATGTGCTCTGTGTGCCTGATCGCAGTGAGGAGAGGAAGAGAGGCGTTTTGTACTATCGCAGTGAGGCCTGGTCACCAAGATGGAGTCGAAAAGGGGGCACAAAAGATGGATGCCCTGTGCCCTGCTCAGTGGTCCCAGCTACACGAAAGTCAACGAAAGTTAAATTCGCATAAGGGCAAGGGGCGAACCCACCACTGGAGGCACTTGGTCCAAGCTTTGTACTGAGAAGTGAAGGCAGAGAGGGGCCTGCTGGACCCTCGCTCCTGCTCAGATGCACATTTTTTTGTGAGAGATGGGCTTTCATTGTTATTAGTTTAGGCTATTGGATGGTACTTAAGCGCCGCCTAAAGCAAAATTATTGCATTGGAGTACAGGTAAGAGAGCGATGACATGTGAGGAAGGACGCACAGTGTGTGGGTGTTGTTTATTTACCCACCCATTGGCTGCCCATGCCATGCGAATCCCTATAAACCATTCCCAACCACTACCTGCCTCTCACCACCCTAAACATATCCTCCTGGGATCTCTTTCAGCTCCTTCTATCAAGCAGCAATATCAAACTTTAGCCTGCCTCTGTATTTTCTAAGAGGTCACCTGAGAGTTAATGGCTTAATTGCAGCTGTAAACGGGCACTGGTGTGATCAAAATGTCTTAACCACATGTGCCTTCGGCCACTGTATTAATATCTGTCCTATGTTCAGAAATGTTGTTAAAAGCAAGCACCAACAAAGCCAACAGTTACGGCTTGAGGTATTAGATAAGCATTTGCCATGTACGGACATCATATTCCCAGTTAACTAATCCATTGGTCAGCTGTTGCCATCTTATGGCCAAATAGTGCCATTATCTCAATACCTGGCAAATGCCAATCCCATCGCTACACAAAAACCCAAACGGTTGGCTTTGCCAATGCTTGTGTCTATGGGGGTGCGGGGGGATCTTTCACTTGCATTAGTACATGCTCTGTTGATCCAGAGTGCTGTTGGTTAGCCACACCTTTCACCTTTAGATATGATTGAAATGTCAAAGCCCCTCCCCCTTCTCTGCAGTGAATATTAGCGCCAAGGCCACGAGACATGGATTTGCTGCATTCACGTCTTCTGAATACGGTAGCATTTCCGCCTGCGGAATTACCACATTGTGTATCACTGCAGGCGACAGAATCCCATGTGGATATTTTGGATGTGTGCATTCTGCATGCACACACGCAGGATTGTATGTCAGAATAAGGGAATACGTGAGCAATTGGCCTCAACATTTAGGAGCACCTTACACCAGGCCGAAAACTCTGCAAAGCCCACTTTGGAACCCAAAAATGCCTACCAACATTTACATTGCGTCCAATTCATGGATTTTTTTGCATGGTTTAAAGTGACTTTGCACTGCCGACTCAAACCCTGTTTCGTGGAAATGTGCAAAGTGTATTTTTGCCATGCAAAGTCATTTTGTACTGCAAAAATGGCTATGCACTGACTTTGCCTGGACTTTTCAGCAGGGCAAAGTCACTTTGTACCAAGCAAATATGCCATGAATCGGGACCATTGTGTACTGCAAAAATGGCTATGCACTGACTTTGCACTGCAAAAATTCACTTTGCACAGTTTTCGTGTGTTATAGGAGACTCACTAATGGAGAATCACTGAACACAGCAGACAGAGATGAATGGAGAGGAAAGCTGCAGCCAGAACCTATGAGCAGCCATTCTTTCTCCTAGACTGTGTATGTCACCATGTACAGCTTTTCTATCACTAAACAGGAGAGGGCTACATTAAGAGTAGGGATGAGTAGGGAGAAATGGGATCCAGTTCTCAATCCATGATATGTTTTTTGAAGACTAATTAGCATACAGATCAGACCTAAATGTTGCACAAACACATATCATTTGAACCCTTAATGTCACTGTCCAACAAGCTCTCATTAAATGTCACACCCAATTAATTGTAAATGTAATTTTTCTAACCCAAGGAATCTAATTCTTTCCAAGGCACAGTTCTTCCAAAGAACATTGTAAAATGTTCTTGCTTACACTTTGCCTGAGTATTTACACTTTGCCCGAGTATTTACACTTTGCCAAAGTATTTTCACTTTGCCACAGTATTTTTGCATGTTAAGTATGAATATGAACAACAGGTTTTACAGCAATAGCATCTTCACGGAATTGTGCATTAAATATACCAGTATTTCTGTGCCCAGAAATAGTGCTATATTTAACGCACAATTAAATTTTGTTTCACATAACGCAAACATTTTGGGGTAATTCATGGATTATTTGCGCCGAAAAAAACGGGATTTGTGCACCATTCTGCCCGCAAATCCCCTTTTGTTAAACAGGGATTTGTGAGCAGAATGGCGCACAAATCCCGTTTCTTTCGACGCAAATAATCCATGAATTACCCCCTTTATTTTTAATATGATGAATTTTATAATTGTTTAATTGTACCATGTGTGAAAAGTTTTAATTTTAAACTATGTCGCACAATACATACATTAAATAATACATGTTTTGTGGTCCTCTGGAATGTTACATAGGATGTTTCAAATGATATGTGTTTGCGCAATTTGTAAGGTTTCATCGGTATGCTAAGCAGGTTTTCTTGGGAAGTCGTGTACTAGCACTTGAGTGCACTTGATATATGAAGAAAGTAGACATTAATCAATATTTAGAATTGTTGATACATTGATTTTGCTCAAACTGGAATCTTGCCCTATATGTTCTACTGCACATGGTTATGCTCTTTGAAGAGTCGCTTTTCCTCCCTGAAGTGAGAGAGAGAAGGGGCCCTCCTGGGGTGAGCAGGACACCGTTCCATAGTGAAGGTGCCCAGGAAGGGAAGTCTTTCTTCCTTGTTCTTTAGGGAACTGATATATCTGGCCCCCTGGGACAACTCACTGCATTTTACTAGTGTGTTTTTTTTATCGAGGCCGAGATCCATTATTAACCCTTTTTCTCACCCCCCACAGCACCTTGTAATTGTAATTGTTTATTTATAACGTGCTGAATACCCAGAGGTTTCTAAGCGGGGGGCCAACGTCCGAACCTGTGTTGCTCCGCGTCGTTGTGCTTCCAAGGTGAGCGTGTTGCTCCTGAGCTATCCTCCCGGCCCTCCCTTCTTGCCCCCACCACCTCAGCAAGCCCCTATTTTACCCGCATACCATATACCCAACCAAACGTACAGTGGTAAAACGGTGTGAGATGTTGCACCGCAGAATGCGGTGAAAAGGATACAGCCAGGTGGACAAGTACTGTTTTTTCTTCTTTTGAGTTCTCGACAGCGATATCTAGCCTCCATGTGTTACTTAGGTCTTTGGAGATGATGTGGATCATGGCCAGGTAGAAGATAGCCTTGGTCACCACTGCCTTTTAGGTGTTGTAAGCCAGTAGTTGCAACCAACGTAGGGCCTTTAAGATGTGTGTGGTATGGTGAACTACTTTGCTGGGCACTAGGAGCCAATCTGTAACGCTCACCTGGTATCCACAGGGACGTCACTCAGCCTGTTCTGACCTCTTACGACCTCGAACCCTTCCCTGGAGGCTATTCGACTGGAGACTGGGCATGAAACACAGGATTGGTAGAGTTTAACTCCCTATTGTCTCTGTGTGCTTGAACCCATTCTTCCCTTGGGTCCAACCCTTCCCTTTGATCCACAGCTCGCCTTGTTTTCTTGGATAGTGTGCTCTCTGTCCTGCTTTCAGCGCAGGGGCGCGTTGATTGATGCGGGCTTGTTGCTGCCTAGTTACTTCACTGGCAAGAGTCCGACAGATAAGTATAATGAGTATTTTGAACCGTCTGTAACTTCGTTCCTTTCCTTCCTTAGATGATGACCGGAGTCTGGGGATGGTGGCGTGCTGCTGAGATGAGTAGCGCTGAAGGTGAGTGAGCACGCGATGCACGATGCACCCCTTTCGTATTTGTATTGAACTGAGTTATTTTTCTGTGTCTTTTAGGTGCCGCAACGTTTTTCAGCGTGGGTGCCGGTTATGAAGAACAAATGCGGTGAGTAAGCGTAGTATGCGGCGCCTCTAGGTTTTTCCACGTTAACCGGGAGTGTCTTTTCCCTCTTGCAGATTGATGGGAAGTTCCGGAGACAGAGTTCCCACAGAGCGGCTGGGATTTAGGCAAGCGTTTGAAGCTCGTACAGTATTTAAAATAAGCGTAGATTTGCAGAATGCTTACTAATGCCTTTTTTCTGTTCTTTTCCCTTTTCCTTAGGAAGCGGCGTGCCGGGATGGGAATGACACCACTGAAGATGCCCGCAGAACAGAAGGAGCGATGCCTTACCTTTGGCAGAAGCGCCGAAAGGTAAGGCTGTTCCTAACAGTGTTCATGTTCTTGCAGGAGCTGAACGCAGAAGAAAGATGCAGGCCTACTGGAGACTGATCCGAACACGGGGAGTGTCACGCTGCAGGTGCAGAAAATGCAAAGCATGATTCGCAACCTGGGCGTGGCTTAAATAGTCTCTGGGTATCCCAGGTGTCTCTGGGCTGAACCACACCCAAAAGACTAGACTGCACCGAAATATGTGGGGGCTTCCATCTTGTCCCCATCAATGCACTACAAGTCCAATCCCCAATGTTATCCTATGGGAGTGAGTGAGTCTGGTGCCACAAGCGCCAAGTATGACTCCAAGTGGGTCTTTGGAGGGCCATGTAGGTGATCGTGGCCTGGCTCCAGCCTGACATCTTGGAGGGCTGGGGACATGAGGGGCAGGAATCATGACAGCACTCCCCCCCAAGGCCCCTCTCAAGGTGGCTCTTCTGTCTGGTCCTGGTTTGGTTGGATGGTTTTGATGAAATCGTCTAAGCAAGCGCGGTGCATGGATGTACTCACAAGGCTCCCATGTCCTGTCTTGTGGACCATACCCCTTCCAGTCTACTAAGGAGTATAATTTGGATCTGACGTACTTTGAATCTAGGATGTCCTTGACTTCGAATTCTGGCTCCCCGGCGACTACTACTGGCTGCGGTGGCGTTGCTACTCGGGTCCCATGTTGAACAGGTTTAAGGAGAGACACGTGGAACACAGGATGAATCTGCATGTTTGACAGCAAATCTAGTCTGACCGCCACAGGATTTATCACAAAGGTGACGGTGAATGGACCCAGGTATCTTGGACGGAAAGTTTGGGTTCCTTTAATGGACACGTGTTTAGACGCCAGCCAGACTTTGTCTCCCACTTGGTAGTTGGGGGCCTTTGCTCGGTGTTGATCAGCAAACTTCTTTTGGCGATTCTTAGCTTGAAATAGATGTTCAGCTGCCCTTTTAAAGTTTTGAGAAATGGTTGTGTGTAAGGTTTTGACTGCTGGCATTTCCAGGGTTGTAGGAACGTCCAACTCAGAAGTACGTGGTTGCCTGCCATACATGGTATAAAAGGGTGTCTGCCCAGTGCTGCTGTGTAGAGAATTATTATAAGCATATTCAGCTATCCATAATAGGTCGAACCAGCTTCCTTAAGCTTGGTGTAACATGCAACGCAGATACTGCTCGAGCGTCTGATTTGTCCTCTCAGTTTGACCATCCGTTTGGGGATGGTGACTGGTGGATAGCCGGATGTCGATCTGGGCCATAGAGCAGCATTTTCTCCAGATGTTAGATACGAATTGAGTACCTCAGTCTGAGACCAAAACTGAAGGAAACCAATGGAGCCGTATGATGCCTTCAAGAAATACCTTTTCTAGAGTGGAAGCATTTGGGAGCCCATTAAGAGGAATGAAATGTGCCATTTTTGAAAATAGGTCCCAGACCACAAGAATAGTGTTAAACCCTTGACTGGGTGGTAAGTCAGTAATAAAATCGAGGGTCAACGTGTGCAAGGGTGCTGGTGGGATTTCCAATGGTTGTAATAGCCCAGCCGGTTTCTGCTTGGATGACTTGTTTTGAGCACACACTCCACAAGATAGGATGAATTGGCTAATGTCTTTAGGTCACGTGGGCCACCAATAATTTTGTTTTACCTTGGCTAGGGTTTTAGCGATTCCGGGGTGGCCCTCGATCAAGGAATCATGATAACCGGACATGACTTGTTCTCGTTGTTCTTGGTTTGGTAAGAATAAACAATTCCTGAAGTAGGGCAACTGATGTAATGTTCTCCTTGTGCACTCCACGCTTGTAATTGCTCCGGACTCATCAGGATTTGGATTTCTTCATGTAATTCTTTCTTATGGTTGCTGTGATTCCTAGGAGCTTGTCACTCGGGATGATTGCTATTGGGTCAGGGGTCTGATATCCTTGCTCTTCCACCTCCATACGGGAAAGGGCATCGGCCTTCCCGTTTTTCACCCCTGGCCGAAATGTAATCACGTAGTCATATTCAGCAAAAAAAAGAGCCCAACGTAGTTGTCGTGAGGATTGGGCCTTTGCCGTTTTTAGGTACTGGAGGTTCTGGTGGTCAGTTATTATGGTGATTGTGTGTCTGGCGCCCAAGAGGTAGTGCTGCCATGCCTTAAAGGCTGACTTAATGGCCACGAGTTCTTTGTCTGTGATAGCGTAATTGAGTTCAAGGGTGTGAATTTACGTGACCAGAAGGCAACAGGGTGTAACTGGCCCATTTCAGGGTCCTTTTGTGAGAGGACTGCTCCCATAGCCATGCTTGAGGCGTCCATTTCCACCAGGTATGGGAGATCAGGGCGAGGGTGGCGTAAGATTGGGGCAGATGTGAATCTTGCTTTGAGTTCCTGGAAAGCCTCCTCGGCTTCTGTTGTCCACTCCACTGGAACTTTTTGTTGCTTTTCCTTGGTAATGACGTGATGGGATGCACGATTTGCGAAAATCCTGGGATGAACCGGCGGTAGAAGTTTGCAAAACCCAGCATACTTTGAATCCCCTTCAATGAGTTTGGGGATGGCCAGTTCAGGATAGCATCTACCTTGTGTACATCCACTCGGATTCCATTCGGGCTGAGAATAAAGCCCAGGAATTCCACCTCAGAGATGTGGAATGAGCACTTTTCGAGCTTGGCGTACAGCTGGTGTTGGCTGAGTTTCTCCAATACGGATCGGACGTGTTTAACGTGGTCCTGCTTTGATGCAGAATATACTAGGATATTGGCGATGTACACTAGAGCACAGACATCAATCAATTCCCATAGGGCCTCGTTCATGAAGTATTGAAATGCAGCAGACGCGTTGCAAAGGCCAAAGGGCATTACTTGATATTCGTACAAGCCGTATTTATTTGTCCACCTGTTTTACGCGAACAAGGTGATATGCCCCCGTCAGGTCTAGTTTTGTGTAGATTTGGGCATCTTTGACTTGATCATGCAATTCAGGGATCAGTGGCAGGGGGTAGCGGTTTTTTACGGTAATCTGGTTCAGTGCGCGATAGTCGATGCACGTTCTCAAGTCCCCCTCCTTTTTCGGTACGAAGAATAGAGGACTGGCAGCTGGAGACTTCAATGGACGGATGAACCCGTTGGCCAGGTATTGGTCAAGATAGGCCTTCAGGTGCTGGTTTTCTGGTTTCGTGAGTGCGTAAATTCGCCCACACGGGATTTGTGCACCGGGTATCAGGTCGATTTGGCAATCGTATGGTCTATGCGGTGGCAGGGTATTAGCCTGTTTTTTCTGAAAGACATCTTGAAAGTCCTGGTATTCACTTGGTAGGGTGCCGATTGGCACAGTCGCAAGCGTGGAGGTTCTGGTGGCTAATGGTTGTTTCTCTTGGCGATAACATGTCTGGGCGCAAGTCTCGGGAAAGGCCAATTTGTTTGCTCGCCAATCGATTCGAGGATTGTGAGCTACCAACCATGGCATTCCCAAAATCAACCGGAACTGTGGTGCCTTAGTGAGGTCGAAAACGATAGATTCTTGGTGTCCATCCTGGCACAGAAGGGTTAAAGCTGCAGTGCATTGGGATACTGGACCAGAAGCTATTTCCGTGCCGTCAACAGTGGTAACAGTGTTGGTGGTTGATTTAGGATGTAACGGAAGCCCCATCTTTGCTGCAAGATCCTGGTCGATGTAATTCCCAATGGCTCCACTGTCTATGTACGCTCTTACTGTGTGCATACGAGATGATTGTTGGTGATTGATCAATACCACAGATAGTGAAAAATGGGAGGTCTGTAGTTCACTTTCTTCGCTCGACAAGTGGACCCCTACACTTGCCAGGCTGGGGAGTTTTCCGATTCCTTGATGGTATCTTCCTTGTCCATGGCCCCTACCATCCTCCTCGGTGGCTTCACAGGGCACTATTTAAGGAAATGACCTGACCTTCCACAGTACAGACATAACTGCTGCTGTCTCCTTTTATCCCTTTCCGCTTTAGTCAAGGGGGATCTGACCCCCCCGATTTGCATTGGTTCTCCTGAACCTTCCGTTGTTCGGGCAGTATTGTCCTTTGAACGCACATACATAGGGCGAGGGTCCGGTCTGGTCCGATCTGCTCTTCGGTCCTGCAACCTATGATCCAGTTGAACAACAAGGTCAATGAATTCTGAGCAGTCTTTCGGGGGGTTCACTACTTGTGCGAGAACATACTTGAGCTCCCCCCGCAACCCGTAATGAAATAACGTGGTTCTCTTCTCCACTGGCCATTCTGCTTCAACTACGAGTCTATTGAACGTGGCTATGTATGTTGATAGGTCTTGATTCCCTTGGCGTAGGGACAGAAGTTCGTTGTCTAATGCCTGCCCATGAGTACGACGGGCAAACAGCTTTTCCATCTCCTGCTGAAAGCCCCTGAAGTCATGCAGCAAAGGATCGTCTTGGGCCAAAAAGGGTACAGACCAGTCCGCGGCCCTACCACTCAGGTAGGATAGCACAAAAGCGACCCGTGATTGGTCATTCGGAAAGGCCCCTGGCCTACAAAGGAAGTGCAGGCGGCACTGGTTCATGAACGTTGCAAACCTGTTGGGATCCCCCCGTAAATCGTTCGGGCGCCAAAGGGAACTGCCCCAGGAAGGGTTATCTGAACGGGATTGGCTGATGGCGCTGGCATCGAGGGCACGCTACCCGGCAATGGTGCATGCCCTGCTTGAGACTGGAGAAGATGCCGGCTTAAATCATCAGTGCGTTCTTTGGCTACTATCAGCTCTCTCCTCAGGGTGTTGGTCTCCTCCCTGGCTGCATGTACTTCGGAACGTAGCTGCCCCAACATGTGGGCTAACTGGTCGGTTTCTGACGTTTCCATGACGCCCAGGTGGATTTTGATGTGAGGCTTTGCGTTCTGTAACGCTCACCTGGTATCCATGGGGATTTCACTCAGCCTGTTCTGACCTCTTACGACCTCAAACCCTTCCCTGGAGGCTATTCGACTGGGCCTGAAACACAGGATTGGTAGAGTTTAACTCCCTATTGTCTCTGTGTGCTTGAACCCTTTCTTCCCCGGGGTCCAACCCTTCCCTTTGATCCACAGCTCACCTTGTTTTCTTGGATAGTGTGCTCTCCGTCCTGCTTTCAGCGCAGGGGCGCGTTGATTGATGCAGGCTCGTTGCTGCCTAGTTACTTCACTGGCAAGAGTCCGACAGGCAAGTATAATGAATCTTTTGAACAGTTCTCTAACTTCGTTCCTTTCCTTCCTTAGATGATGGCCGGCGTCCGGGTATGGCGGCGTGCTGCTGAGATGAGTAGCGCTGAAGGTGAGTGAGAGCTCGATGCGCGATGCACCCCTTTTGTATTTGTTTTGAACTGAGTTCTTTTTGTGTTTCATTTAGGTGCCGTGACGTTTTCAGCGTGGGTGCTGGTTATGAAGAACAAATGCCGTCAGTAAGCACGGTATGCAGCGCCTCTAGGTGTTTCCACGCTAACCTGGAGTGCCTTTTCCCTCTTGCAGATGGATGAGAAGTTCCGGAGACAGAGTTCCCACAGAGCGGCTGGGATTCAGGTAAGCGTTTGAAGCTTGTACAGTATTTAAAATAAGCGAAGATTTGCAGAATGCTTACTAATGCCTTTTTTCTGTTCTTTTCCCTTTTCCTTAGGAAGCGGCGTGCCGGGATGGGAATGACACTGCCGAAGATGCCCGCAGAACAGAAGGAGCGATGAATGATGGGCAGAAGCGCCGCAAGGTAAGGCTGTTCCTAACGGTGTTCTTGTTCTTGCAGGAGCTGAGCGCAGAAGAAAGATTCAGGCCTAATGGAGACCGATCCGAACACGGTGAGTCAGTTCTGGGAACCGAAATATGTGGGAGCAGCCATCTTGTCCCCAGCAATGCACTACAAGTCCAATCCCCAATGTTATCCTACGGGAGTGAGTGAGTCTGGGGCCACAAGCGCCAAGTCTGACTCCAAGTGAGTCTTTGGAGGGATGGAGAGGCCCTTGAGGGCCATGTAGGTGATCGTGGCCTGGCTCCAGCCTGACATCTTGGAGGGCTGGGGACATGAGGGGCAGAAATCATGACACAATCCCTTCATACTCATGTAACTTCGCCTTAAGATCACACATTATAAGGATGCTGTCTTTTCTTGGCCATGTAAGGCATGGCACCTGTGTGCATTCTGCTTTTATGTTTACAATCCTTTCTGCTCTTTCTGACAGTGGACCACCCATACTGGACAAGCCTCCGTGCTGAGAGACCACTAAGATGGTAATGGGTGCAGTATAAATGCCTATGACAGTAGGGCACATATCAGAATAAATTCGAGGACACTCCATCTCCTCCTTCACAGCCTCTCTGCACAGCATCAAGGGACCACAGATGCATCCAACTTCTTCAGGCTTCGCAAGTGGGGTGCAGCTTGAATCCGTAAGCACAGCGAGGAAGCCGTGCACGCCTGGATGCACCTCACTGCGCACAGATACAATTCAAGCAAAAAAGTTGTCACAGGAAATCTAGTTTGATCCAAAAGAGAATAATAGGAGGCAAACAACAATGGGGGCCAGGAAGGGGTTAGGAGTTTTATTGATGGTGCATTCCTGTAATTTTTAATTTAGACATGCAAATTTGTTAATTTGCACTGACTGCTCTGCCTTAATGGTTTTGATTAATACGTGGAGGTGGTGTTTGTGAAAGAGATTAATACACTAATTCATCTGCAAAATAATCAAATCATTACCAGCTAATGACAGTGCTGTGACAAATGATATAAGCTATGCAGCGCGCATCGTGCCGCAGTGACAGAGATCGCATGGGATCCAGGAAGCGAGCTGGAGACCGCAGAGAGCACTTGGATCGAGGGAGGTTTAAAGACTGGGACATTAATGACAGCAAACCTGGCAAAATCCTTCTGTAAATTTAGTTTCATGCCGAAGTGACAAGCGGTACTCATAACAACCTAACAATGTCCTACTGTGACACCACTCAGCCACTAGGCGCTGCAGAGTCCCATAATGAACATGGAGGGAGGCCCCTCCTCCAGCTCCAGTAAGGTTCACCAATATGCACAAAAGCAGCTGCTCATAGCAACCCCTGGCAAACCGCACCCATTGGTGGCACTTAAACTCTGTTGTGATGGGCTGAAATAACGTGGTACCATGAACCAAGTGCGGGCCAGCAGGTAAGTTACATGTAGGTTTGTTGGTAGATAGTTGCCTGGAAGACACTGGTATGTCCCTCCATGCCAGCTTACACTCTCCAACTGTAACTGTTGGAACCCCTCTTCAGAACATAACACCATAGCACTCTACACTCACTGACATCACAGCATTCCATGGTCAGTGATGTCACCAGCACTCAGAGATACACTACAACACTATCCGCGTCCCCAAAAACGCAGAGAAGGGTGCTTTTTTGAAGTGTAAAACACAGAACAGACGTTTGCCTCTGTGAAATCCTAACAAAAGGGTTGTTCTTTTTCTTGCATACTGAAGGTTGGCACTAACCAGGGTTTGAAGTAACTTGATGGTAGGCCATAGCCGGGCTTCACAGGTCCCAGGTCATCCCCCAAGTCTGTTTTTTGATGTCTTATCTTTTATTACTGGGCTGGGGCAGACACAGGTGTGAAATGGAGAGTGCTTGTGGCCCCTTTACCTGACAAGTAGCAGCTCACTGGGAAAGGGCCAGTAGCATTCCAAAGCCCCCCATTCTGTGTATTCTCCACAGTAAATGCCTGCACCGCACAGTGTAATGCATGCACACTTGCACATTTCATTCAGAAGATGCTTGTGTGAAACAATTAGATGTGAACACAAGTAGGGCAATACACAGAGGTGGCTGGTTTTCTTGTGCAAGTAAGACATTTTCAAGTATCAGGGTGTTGTTACTGTTTACGGACTCCTTGATTTCAGGTGTTTAAAATGGAGAGGAGCATGAGTACAACTTGCAACTGAGAGTGCACCCAGAGGGCCCTACACCTTTCCACTTCTGTTTAGCATTCAGCCCGGTCAGTACAGGGATCAGTGTAAACAATTCTTCCGGCCAATCAAAACCAGTGCCGTTGTGAAGCAGTGCCAATTTTGGCACCACAAATAGGTTGCTGGAGATTGTGGTCCACCTGTTGAAACACTCTCCAGTGTTTGCTGATTAGGTTTCATATTTTCTGGCTAGGGTTCGTTAACGGTAGACACGCAGACCAAACAATTGTCAGCAATCTTTGGGGGTTTATTCTCAAGCAGTGCAGCTCTATGATTATTATACATCTCTAGCCGCTTTTCTAACCCATTTTTTTGAATAACCTTGCTTGGGAAAGTGTGCTCGACAAGATAGAGGCCTCATTTTCAAAAGCATCTTTTCGGTGCTAGGACATTTTTGACTCTGGGGTGGGGTTAGGACCGCATGTATATTTTGATACAGGTGCATCCCAGTTTTCCCTTATTCTTTTTTCTTCTATTAGGGTGAACTGGATGGACTCCAGCCAGCCCATTAGATTGTGGGTCTCCAAACAGCCCTTTAAGATGAGTAGCAGCACCCTCGAGATAGATGGGGATGCAGATTCGTACTCTTGCATCAAATAACTATGACAACTCAATAGTTTGGCAAAGGGAGTCCGTTTAATGACGAGTACAAAAAACGGGGAGTTCAATGAACATCAGCAACCGCTCGATCTTCCTTCTCGCTTCACCTCCACTTAATTTCAGAATAAACACAGTATTTATATCAAAAACTCATCATCACTGACGCGCAATCTTAAAAACCTAACATGCAACGTGATTGGTTATAGGAAGGTAACTTTAACATAGGTACCATAACTGTATGTGGTAACAGGGAGAGCGGATTGGATAATCATTGTCAGGTGGGGCAACTAAGCCCTTCCTTCAAAATGGCCACTATAAACATCACTAAAAGTACGACGTCTCATTGGACCCTAGATTACACGATCCACTATGATTGAGTTGGCACCATCCCCACTCATACTTCTCCACTTACGTCTAGCAGCATGCAGAATAGCCAGCCAGGTGCAGGGAGTTTGTCTGCACCCCAGCTTCCCTCCAATTATGTTACAATCAATCATCACCTCAGTGGTCATGTGTCAATTACTTCTTTGTAGTTTGGCCTCGTGTCTGCTTCTTGGTCTGAGAAAGTTTAGGGAGTATGGGCATGGCAGGGATCCATGCGTAGGTGTGAAAGTCTCATCCCTTCTTCCCTGCCTTGTCACGTGATTAGGACACCGTGAAATCAGCCTCTTCTTCATGTATTTTCGTGTATTTGATTTCATTCTGCCAGTCTTCTACCATCTGTGGCTTTTCTTGACCTTTCTGAACAGGATACTCTGTTCATTTTCTATTTAATTGTATCCACTGTTGGCCTTTTCCAGCCCTATACGACTTTGGCTTCTTGGCATGGTTACCTTCAGCTGGGTTTCTCGCCATCTTAATTCTCGATTTGTTTTCTGCAACACTCTCCTCTTGAGACCTTTAGTAACCTTTGTTCAATTCTGCTCATGTGGACTTTCACTCATCCATAAAGAGCTTTTGAGGTATATATATATATATAGTTGGCGCTTGCCGCAATCTATTTTACTACTAAGCATAAGCAAGCTTCACGATTTCTTTGCTTCTTGCGGTTTCTTGCATCTGTACACGTTTAAAGTAACTGACTATCTTCATCGTGCATATGGCATAAGTTTCTGCATCTTGACATCAACTGTTTCACCTTAGGCCGAAGATGTCACTTATCCATGGTATTTCGTCTCTTTGTCAGTATCCTTAGATCATTATATCTTCTATATGTGTGTCAGTCCGATTCTTATGACATCACCATTCCTCTTCCTTTATTATCTTCTTGGCTTTTTCTGGCATTCCATTCTGACAACCGTCATTCTGTCTTGACGGTAGATATGGTTTCCTCAATGGGTACCTTACGGTCCATGTTTTCTTAGGTGTCGGTACTTCAATAGGTGCTGTTACTCTTATATGCACTGGGCAAAGCCCAACCTCTGCTGTTTGCTGGTTTATATGTTCATCATACGTCACATACTTTGGCGAGAAAGTACTGGGTACTACGAAGGGGGTGGTTGGAGTGTGGATGACACTTCCTCTCCGAGGGGACCATGTCGTTACTGGAAGTGACACTACCTAATGGGTAGAGGCAAGGCTACAATAGTCACATATTACTCTTGAATTTGCTGTTTTTGTTGTATGCCTTCACAATCTTTGAGCATCCACTTAAGAACACTCCCACTCACCCAGAGCTCACTCTGAAGTGCTCCCTCTTTTTTTGTGGCGTGGTGGGAACGCAGCTTGGTGCGCCAACAGAGAGCACCATAAGTAACTTACACAGACAGCCGTCTCAGGTGTGGTCATCCACTTCATTACCCATGTTCGGTTACCTTTTTACTATCATCGCAAGCACTACGTAGCTGGGAACACATGTAGGGTTCGCCATCTAAAGATATCCTTATCCCGTACACTCATAACTCCCCTCCCCAAAAACAAACACAACTGTGCGCAACAACAACTCGATTATCTCCTTCAGTCTCGAAACATGCACTGCATTTTCCTGTTCAATCTGTTGGGGTACCTACTCTCCTGGTCATAAGTATTCTCCACTTCTGGTGCATTTCCTGGATGTTGCCTTCCACCACCAGCTGATAACTCGCTCTGCTCCGCCTGTGAATCCCTCATGGTGTCTTCCTCATCCTATGATATTCCGCTCTCATTCTCGATATCTCTTCTGGGTCAGCATCCTTCCCAATTCCCTTGAGCATGATTGTTTGGACAAGGTGCTTCACCCGAATCACCTTGGAAATGTTTGAAATGTAAACAGTTCCTGGTCAGTAGTGAATACCCATCACCAACCGTGATCATGGATCCCTTTGTGGGTACCACAACTCATGGCTTCACTTTGAACAGCATGCTTAGATTTTGGCAGGGGTTTCAGTTCCACAGCAGGGCTTGGGTTGCCTACTAGGTTGTATCATCTTGGCTATGTCCACTTTCTTTGACCACTTCCTGCATTTTTGTGTGTGTCAATTATGGAGGCAGAGCGTGACCAGTGGATTGGATCAGTCCTTCTACCTTATGGCATAGCAGATATTCCAGTGGTTCAATGGATGTGTATGAATAAGGCGTTTGTTGGTACACCGTCAAAAATGTAGTCAGTGCTATTTGAAGATCTTCTCCTTTCACCTGTGTACATAAAAATACCTTATACAGAGTGCACATCAATCCCTCCCCATCTCCGAAGGACCAAGGCCATGCCGGTGTGATTCTCTGGTGCACAATGTCATTGTTCCTGACAAACCTTTGAAATGCACTGCCACTGAATGGTGGTCCATTGTTGGAATGAATAATGTCGAGGATGGCGTGGCAAGGAAATATTGTCTCTAGTATCAGAAAGATTGCCTTCGCCGAGGTGGAAAATATGAAGTCAACTTCTGGGAAGAGGGAGAACTCATCTAGGATGGCCAAGAAATGCTGATCAATTTGTTTTGTCCCAAAGTCAAGAATCACCACCTGCAGTACCAGGGAGCAGCATTCCTGGATTCAATAATGAATTCTTTGTTCAATCTTCCAGTCACCAGACACCATACATATTGCTTAACAAATTCTTCAACTTTCTTCTCTTGTTCTCCTGCTTTGGTAACTAGGCCTTTCTCTCAATCGCCCTTTCATTTTGATGGACCAATGATGTCCTGCATGTGTGAGACTTATTACATTGTTGACCAAAAGAAAGACGATCTGGGAGTCCCAGAGTTGGACACCCTCATCCATACAAGATAGGTCCTGCTTGACCCTGAAAAGACTTCTCAGGGTCATGGCCACTTCTGCTGTAAGCCATTGGTTGTTGTGTAGATATGTATTCCAATGACCTGATGTCACTGCTTGCATTGCTAGATGGAGGTAGCTGTCAGTCTCGTTCCTCTTGCTATCTATTTTATAAACATGACTTGGAGATGGTCGCCATGGTAATGATGTTCACTTGAGCTTCAGACACTTCTTCATCATCTTTCTTTGCGGTAGGCTGCTGCAGGGTGTGTCGGGGCAGAAAGACTGCAGTGCTGTCACCTCCTGATTGATACACAATATTACGTTGTACTCCCGTTGCAGCAGCGAGCGCTTAATTCTGGCAGGCGGGTGCGATTTGTTCCTTGAATGAAGTGGACTACGGGGTTTATGATCCATCAGTATGACCGCAGGCCGGCCAAATATATAAGTGAATCTCAGACACCGCCATATCACTGCCAGAACTTCCTGTTCAATTTCAGTAGTAGTCAGGTCACGGTTGGCATACGCTAAGGGCCAATGGAGCTCACATCTGTGATTCCATAGGAGCGCAGCTCCATAGCCCCATAGGTCTAGAGTGTAACATCAGCATGGATGATTTGTTGCGGTTAAAGAACGTCATGATGGGGTCTGCTGTGAGCACCTCCTTTGTGGCTTGGAATGCCGCTTCAGCAACGTGACCCCATTTCCAGGCATGTTCTTTTTTGGCAATGCTCAAAGTGGTTCTGTGAGAGTAGCCAACCCATGAATGAACCTCCCACAGAAATTGCATGTATTAGAATAAAAAACCCTTCCACTCCCCCCACAACAGAAGTATGAATCCAACGTCAATAAGAACTAATAAACCCAAAAAACACACGACCCCCTCCCAGTTACATATCAGAAAACATATAATACATTCCCAACCACTAAATGAAGCACCAACTCAAGAATCACAACTTACCCCAGAATGTATGTAGGTCACAACAGCATAGTTAAATCAACCATTGCAAATGTGTGCAGACACCGAAAAAATAGGGTGATCAGAAAAGTAAGAAATAATAGATATTCTACCAGCTATATAAGAAATAACATCATAAGCATTAAACATTCATAAACCGAACAATGCTTAACGAAAATAAAAACAGCTGATACCGAAGTATGAATGAGAGAAAAAACCAAATTAAGAAGTGAGTACAAATGTAAACAAACCAATCAGCTTTTTGGTTAATTCTCTTTTACAGTGACACCGTTTCCCCCCCCCCAAAAACAAAAAAAACTTCAAGCACACACTAGATATATCCTAACATCTTACAGATAATAAAGTCATTAGTGCTTAGACTAGACATCCAGCTATAACCATATGATGTTACTTCTCAGACACCGCCTCCATTGTACATTAGAAATAGGCTACCATTCCACATTAGGCGAGTACACAGCAACAACACTCCCTGAAGGTTATAGGCAGTCCTTCAGTGAAACTTCGGGAACATCCCACTCCCTTCATGACCATGGCCGCAATAAGAAAAGAAAGACTACAGGCACAGGCTTTTGGCAATTGTGTACTAATAACTAAAGCGCAGAGCAAGGCCTTGCATTCTCAAAGCTACTTGCAGAAGCTAAACACATAAACAGATGTTATGTTTAAATGTAAATTATGTTTAAATGTTTAAATGCAGCCAAACACAACATCTATCAATTCAATCTTATATTCTGCATAGCGTGTATCAAAGCGTTTATAAGAAGCAGCCTAATGAGAAATGCGCTGTACCTACCAGAAAGTTATCAGGTGTTGAGTTAAAGAACAGCAAAGGCAGACATGAGACTGGTAAAGACTGCCAAATGTTACAGCCCCTGTTGCATATGAGTCCTATTATAAATATGCAGAGCCAGGAAGGTTCACAATCGCATTAGTATATGTGAATAGGCTCGTGCCAGGATGTGATATTCAAAAGCACAGTATATAAGGCATCCCAGCACATTAAATATTCCAAAATCTGTGACTGACCTACTGGCAATGTGCATTAACGTGTGCAGTGTAGACTGACAAGTCAATGATGCCTCCAGACCATTCCGACCCCCACACTTGGAAAAAACAATTTAGTATTATTTAAAATTTGTTTTAAAGAAAAAATGCAGTGCATTTCTATTATCCTGGAAGCTGGGCCACATTGTTTTAACCATTTTTAAGTCAACTGGTCAGGTACATCGATCGATATGTGTAATAGTTCAGTGAACTACTAGCATCAATATAAACAGGACAATGTATTTAAAGAAACAACTAATATACTTTTCTTTTCACCTGACTGATGCAAGACCACTCATGACAGATTTTGCAGTGGCTCTTTACAAGTTCATACTTAAAACAGATAACACAATAAGAATGCATTCTAACTAGACCATGTTTAAGGACCACTAAAACATTTTCAGTAATATTAGTTGGCCTCATAAAAGAACACGTTCAGAGGGGTTCCTACACCTATGTGAGCCGCTGAGGACGAATCAATATTAAATGGAATATAGATAAAAATGTAAAGCATGCATGTGGCCCTGCTCCCCGAAGCCGTCTCAAAAACAACTGTGTGCACGGCACCGCAAAAAAGTGGAATCTTCTCCCAGATATCTGACTAAAAGCAAAAAATATCCATGCCCTACTGGATCACACGCACTCTTATATTGCATCAACTTACACATATCCAAGCAAAACGGAAGCTTTGCTAGCAAACACACCGAAAGCATTAAATGGTGGCACGCCATGGACCCGTTACCAAGGCACACTTTCAGAAAATAAATAGTAGAAACATTGTGACAAATCATTGGTAAAGCCAAGGCTATACATTCACATACAGAAAATGTTCTATCTAAGGCACGGCAGTATATGTTCTTTCCGAAGGCAAATGCTTCCTTACATCCAGAGCACTTCGGGTTACCCTGTCAACGTTCTTCTGACAGCCCCTGCCCTATAACGTTCTGCCTCACCGCTGCCTTCCGCTTTCGGTTGCTCCGTTCAAGTGCTGCGTTTCAGGTAACCCACAGCTTTTACTAATGATCAGCTGGAGAGAGGGAAATAGAGCCGAGAGGTTTCTGCTTACTGCTGCCGTCATGGCACCATACGCAGCAGACCCAATGGCAGAACGTCTTGTTTTCCAAGGCCCGTTCGGGGTTTGGAGTAGAAACGGAGCGGACAGGAAAGAAAAAGAAAGGTTTTCAGAGTGCCCCAAAAATGTGTTGCACTCCGTTGGAGTGTGGGTTCTGCCGGTCCTGGCCCCGGAGCCTGATCGTTATTGGACATATTTCACCCCAGGCTCTGCATTTGGCCACCGAGGACAGTAAGGCATCATACACAACGTGCACTCCAACCACGTAACCCGGACAACCACTTGAGTCCGATTGGGACCAGCCGTCATTGTTCCTCCTGGCAGCGGTACACTCCTCACCGGCCGCTGTTTTAGGCTGTATCCTTCCTGGTCTGACTCGATTTGATCAAATACAGCGAATGACGAGCACATGGCGCCATGCTACGTGACGCCGTGATGACGCGCTGCCACCATTGGGCAAAAGAAAATCAGCTGATCTTTACCTAGCAGAGGTCCTTTATTCTAAATCGCTCCGTACCACCATTGTGAATCCTCGAGCCGAAAGCCCGCAATTTCAAAGGTAAACTTAGATTCCATAACGTTTAACTGAATCAAGGACTCTGCACCATTTTGCTGCATTAATAAAAATTAAGATACCAGTAATTAAGTAATAAAGGTCGCAGGTTGAAGCTAATCCGCAATAGTAACTCGTTAATCTGTAAGAGCCTCCAGCCATATACTAGCCTCTTTCGGGTCTGAGGTGACTTTTTCCCCATCTGGCAGCATGACAGTTAAGGAATTATACTTGTTCAGAAAGGCCTTAACCTGCAGGGATTTAACAAGTTCCTTCACACCCTTGAAGCTTCTCCTGGCAGCTAATAGCTCCTTAGGATCATCCGGGTAGACATAGAGAGGTTTCCCTTTGTAGAAGACCGACCCTTTAATCCTTGCTGCAGATAACAAGCTCTCCTTTTTCCGTGCCAGGACAAAACAAACCATGATATGCCTAGGCTTGGATCCTGGCAATCTACCAATACGGTAAACATGGTCAACATCCTCCTCCTTGAATCCCATACCAAAGCAGTTTTTAAATATTTCTAATACCAGCACAATCAGGTTTTCCTTTCTGGTATCTGGATTCTCTTCAACCCCAATCAGCCTGACATTTCTCTCCCACAACTTCAGATCCATCTCCATACGCCGATCTTTCTCACCTTGAAGGTCTTTTCTCAAAATGTTGTAAACCCTATAGCTTCCTGCCATCTCTGAACTCATTGATATTGACTTCTTCTCCAATTCCTCCACTCTACCACCCAGATGGTAAACCTTAGAGTCCAGTTCAGTCAAAGTAGCCTTAACCTCAACCATGTCCAATGCCACTTGTGTCAGGAGTTTATAAATGTCCTGACTACTGGGGTTGTCTTCATAAATCTCCAACAGTTGCTTTTGTTTCTTAGAGGTTGGGTTTTCTGGCTCTTGAATCTTTTTTTTTGTATTCATAATCAATAATAAAATAGATTCGGGGAGGAGACCAGGAGCTGCACGTTCAAGCTGCTGTCACCTTGGCCAACATTCCGGAATCTGCTGGGTATTTAAGCTTAAACACATAGGAAGGAGAAGGGTATATTTGTGGAAGCTGAAAAGCAAGAGACCCAGCCCATCCAACAGGAGAAGAACAGATTGGGATACCAACTGGAAGTATATGATGGGGAACAACCATGGGGAGACCCTTTCAAGATTGAACTGTATGCAGAAGCCTTTTCCAGGAAAGAACCATATTACATGAGAGGGATTTTGGTCCAGGTGGACAGACCAAAAGTAAGAGCTTATCAGGTAATGCTGCCTGAGACAAATTGATGTCATTACCTGTCCTGGGCCTTTGAAAGACAATCCAAAAGTGTGTACAATCTGATATGATATGATTGGTTATTTATAAGACACTTAATACCCAGAGGTTTCTAAGCGTGTACCCAAGGATTGAACCTGTGTTGCTCTGTGTCGTCTTGCTTCCAAGGCTAGCACCTTACCCCTGAGCTATCCTCCCAAATAATCCAAGACCACCTGATTCTCAAAACGTTGTTAGTGCAAGTGATGCGATGCGCAAGTCTAGCACATCATTTGCACCAAACAGGGATAGAAATGCATTATTTTGTTTACATTTCAAAATGATGGGTCCTTCATGGGCCTGTCACTGTGAAATACGCTTCCAGAACCCACGTGTGTGATGGAGCCTGTCATACAATAGTGTTCAGAGCGCATTCCTAACAGTATTGTATGGAAGAGGGCTAACTACTCCATTAGGTCCATAGGGTGATATGCACCTGTCTGAAACTTACACAAATGAGAAAGGTGCATCCACTGCGCAATTTTCATTTGTGTTAGGTTTTGAGAAACTGCCCAAGATTATTTAGACAAATGTCCCAAGAATTAAATAAATCCCAGATAGCATTTAAAAGTATTTGGGGATCCTTGTTTACAAGCTATATCACTGAAAAGGGGAATATAGTACAAAATGTACGTGCTTTGTGGTTTATAATGAAAATTCAAATCCTAGGTGACATCACCTCAATAAGGCTTTTCTGCAGCAATTTGGGATCTCTGCAAACCTAAGACATCCCTCATTGAAATGAGGAATGACACGCCTGCGCGACTGGAGTATGCCATGTTAAGTAATTGAAATCTGGTCCTTAACGACCACATGGAACTGGGGTGTTGTCAGGGTGAACCTGATTCCCTGAGAATAGCGAGAGAGGTGCTGCTGACCAGACATTCCAATTGGGGAACGGAATTCCTGTACTCAAGCCTTGATAATAATTGCAACCGATTCAATACCTGAAAGATATCCAATTGTATTTATGCCTAAACTAGAGACACGTAGTATGTTACTGATATGGTGCAACATTTTAGATTATAATTAGTCCAAGCATCAGAGAACCATATGTTGGAACACATTTTTTATCTGATGCCAATATTTGTCAATGGTTGAGAGACAAATGAGTGCATTGTTTTGTTTCAACCTTATTCAAAGAACTGTTTTAGATTTTTAAATCAAACAACCAATGGAAGTTTGTGTTCCTATATTGTGGGGTATTTTAGTCTCTTGCCTAGAATAGTCATTCATATTTGTAGTTTTTCTATCTAGGGATGTGTGTGCGAATAGGAATGAAATTATTAGAAAGACAACAGAAGGCATGTTCCATTTTTCTCTCTGTAAACAAGCTGGCAGTATTATATTTATATATCCTGGGTGACATTACAAGTATTGAAAGTTATGAGACCACTTTAATTCCTTTATGTATTATATTATATAAAACTCATACCTACCTACCAACCTGCATGTGGTGAAATGTAATTGTTTTTGTTTTATAATTTAATATGTTGCTTTATACCAACTACTTTCTTGATTACGAAATAGAGAAAGTGCAATAATGAAGAGATAGGCGAGCAGTGTGAAATGATCACTGTAGGTCGACCGAGCAGCAGTGTTTCTAGAGGAGTGCAAAAGGACTACAGAATAGATGGCGAGCAGAGTTTTGCGGCAAGTGTTCTAAAGAGAGGGAGCGTTTAAAGAGAAAGAGCAAAGAAATATACAGAACAAGGAGGAAGAGCTTTAAAAAGTAAAAGTAGGCAGCTGAGTAAAAATAGTCAATAGATCACAGGACATTGGCTGAAATGGGATCAAGAAAGTAGTTATAACAGAAGCCTGGGGAACACTATATAAACGAGGACAACCCTGGGATTCTAGGCTTTTCCAAAGGACCGAACAAGCGTGGTGTGTAAATTATAAACATGATCATTTGAGAACAACACCAGGGGATCCCAAAGAACAGAGAGCCGGAAAAAGAATAGGCCAATCTGCCATGTTCCAGGATTCTGAAGGTCCTAGTAAGTGAGGCACAGCTGATCATTTATTGTAATGAGCAGAAGTCAGAAACCTGACAAAGAGCTCTTTAATTTCATTGGCCAGAGCATAAATCAGGCTGAAAGGGACATTAAAGGGTATTAATAGGAACACATAAAGACAGCGCTACATGCACAAGACTTTAAAGAAAGTCAGAAAAGAAGCAAAATATAGGATGAGAGGGAACTAAAATGGAAGTTTGAAGGGAGCATATATATCAGAAGAGAGGTGGCCAAACATAAAGAGGATAGAAAGAGGAAACCAGAGGTAAAGAATTAGGGGCGTGTACACGGTATTGACAGAGCTGGAAATATAGGCAAGAAGCAAATGGAAAAGACGTAGGATGTTCTTCCAATAAGAGAAAGGAATTCAGATTCCAGAATGACGGATACAGGAATGAGGGGCTGCCATGGAGGAGAAGGAAGGTGTGGGGTAAAAAGAATAAATAAGTTAAGGTTTTAGAGGTTACAACTGAGATATGAAAGAGGAAAAGTCAAAAGTATTTAACGTGAAAGTGGAGGGCGACTTACGGGGACCTGGATCAAGGAGAAGATTGAGAGTGGAAAATGGCCGCCATGGGTGCGAGAAATGTGTGATTTATATTAGTTTTGCTATTTTAAAATAATGATGCTTATCATAATAGCTATTTATACATTTTGAAGGTTGATTTCATCCACTCCTGCTGTGGTCAGACTACTTCTCATGCTCGGACTAGCCTGGAGGGCAATAGGGCAATGCCTGAACCAAAAACACAAAATGCTGCTGTGGACCAGATTTTTTTTATGTCAAAGTGGGACACTTTTTTGCCCTAGTCTGACCCTGGCCACTCCTTAACTTATCTCAAGGAGGATCTGTGTAGGGGGGAGGGGCACAGTGTCATGGTTATGACTAAGTATACAGTTCAAAGCTCTGACATACAGGCGCCTGTTGCATAATATCCTTTGACAAATATTCTATCAGCAAGAAAAAAACACAAAGATATTGTGGAACATAGATGTGTAAATCACAAAGGGCAAAGGAGAGTTGGGGTTTAACACCCATGAATGTTAAAGTGCTTGTTTTGACTTTGGAAAAAAGTGTTTACCAGAATTAAAGACGCTTTGACACAAACTCAAGATGTTTTGGAGAAGGCAGATCCATCCGTGAGGAATGGACAGCATCATAAGAAAAACTAAACGTTGTCAGGACAAAGAGAGGCAAATGCAATAGAATCTATTGAGAAAGCATGCAGCAATAGGGAGGGAAGACACAGCCCCAGGTCAGAAGTCAAGTATGAAAAGAATAAGTAACTCCCTTACAGATAAGCAGCATGAAGGTCAGCAGCTACAAAACCCTCTTTATTCAGACATGCCTACTGGCAACATGGGATGCATGACCATTGCTTCACCTCACTTCTCACTTGAAGATGTCAGCACAGACCAGAAGGCTGTGACCGAGCAGGCCATGGATAGCCAAAGAGACTGTGTTTGGCCTCACAGGTCACAAGCAGGGTGGGGTTACTGGTGGCTGTGCTGAATGAATAGCCTGCTCCAGATTGGAGAATCTAGTATATTATTCTTGAGGGGGGAATGTGAGGGCTGTGCAGATGACTCATCAGGCGGGCCAGTGTCGGCTCATAGGGTTGCTAGACCCTTTGTACCAGAAAAGTCTTGAGGTGCAAGGAGTTCGGAAGGCTACATAAAAAGTAGGGTCAGTGGAAAATAGGTCCGGACACCCAAAAAAAAGTGGGCCACCCATTGCCTCAAAAAGTGGCCCTCAAACCATCATCCGTGAATCGCATCAATTCACAACTTTACAGAAATGGCTACTTATGGAGGGTTCATGTGTCTGTTTCATGTTATGTTTTGCGTAAACGCTTGAGAAATGGATAACATTCCGTTTGTTCCTTTAAAAAAAATATCATCTCATAGCTAGACTCAAGAAATGTCTACTCGTTGCCACCAGTAATGAAAATGGAGTTGCATTTAATAAGCAGTGCAGCAAAATGATGACATTGGAAAGTATGTCACCAGTTGTATTTATGCTCAAATATTACATTACAAAACAACTCATAAAATAACATAACTTTGCGTACAGTTCTGTGACAGAGTCCACAGCTCTGAGGCACAGGAGTGCCTGGTTTTCAATATGGGGCATCTTGCTATATGAGATCAGCCATCCACTCTGATGGATGGGGAGAATCAGCCCCAGCACATGGTCCCCTTGCATAGCAACGGTGGCGAGGAAATAGGCATCACTGATGCCCACTTTTTCAATCCCCTGGCCATGAACCCTAGAAAACATATTATGCTCTACAGAAGGGAAGCGCTTGCACTTTCATTCGGTATGAGGACAAAAGTTTGGTAACTTCAAGGGATTTTTTATAATGTTTAACTCCACCTCTTGGTTCGAGAAAAAAAGTGTAGTACAATAAAAAAGGTTTCTGATATCATCACACACTGGTAATTGCTGCGTGAAATATTCCAGTGGCATAGTTAATGCGATAATTGTGCAAGGCCCCATATCAGACTGGAGATATCAACAGACGGTATTAAAGAATGCCGCCTTTTTTCCGTACGGGCAAACTCACAATGAAGTCCTAATTGTTTACTGTTTGTTTCATGGTATCAGTGAATGACATCCTCAGACTGCAGTCAGAAGCCTGAACCAGGGACCAATGAATCCCCTGGACAAGCCTGCATTATTACAAGCCCTTGCCATTGGTAGATGCATAGTAGTAGCCAAATACCAATGAACACAGCATCAAATAATTGTATCACTGAATCATACCACACAACTACCTGTTCTAGTACAGGGAACATTAGTACCGTATCGCAGCTCCCCTTCTAACACTGGGTATATAATTCGTCCATAACCTATATCTCCTGCTTTTAACCTCTGAGTGGCTCTCTCCATTATTTCTAATTCTACATGAATTCTTCTTCCATTCCTGTTCCACCCTATTGCTGTCTTCTATACAAGTACAGCCCGCTGTTGCTTCCTAACAAGGTTTGCAGTACTTACAATATAACACAGACATAAATGCTAACGTGTAAAGTCCAAAATGAGGGAAGTGCTATTGTGTTGTTGGATGAGAGGCGGGTCATGTAAAATAATGATGCGTAGTCGTACAAAGTTGTGGCACGGGGAGAACATGTCACCCTCTTCCGGTCGAGTGAAAAGACGTGAATTGGTCCATGACCACAGAAGAAATCAAGGTGAGGATCATCCAGTTAACAGCCGGGGATCCAATTAATTCAGTATCGTTCGCGGCAATAATTTGCAGTTTAGGAATTTCATGCTGCAAACATAAGAGTCATGAACGGTTCAAAACGGGACTCTCGGGGGCTGATTCCAAAATGTAGAATGGTCTCCCAAATGTTTTGCTATAGGAGAGCTGTTTAGAGACAAAGGAGTGCGACAGATGAGCAAGAGGCAACTCCCTGGCACTGTCTGTCTAGACATCCCCGTCACTCTCACACCTTATTCCTCCCTCTTTCAATGTCTCCATCTCTTAGTCTGACGTGCTGCTACACATTCACCCCATCACTCCATTTCTCTATTGCTCTATACATTGATGACCATCACTGCACCTGTCTGATTCCATGTGTTCCTCTCTTGATGCCTCTAAAGCTGGTCCCACTGACTCTTTCTACATGGCTCACTTTTTCTCTCTGTTCGCTTCCCTGTTTCTATCTGCATTTATCTCTACCACTGTTTTCAGATTTCTTTTCTTTTCTGCGTTTCCGTTTTCTTTTATATCATGGTATTGCCAGGACCTTTAGTCATCTGCAAGTAATCACCAGGCACCTACAAATTACCTGAGTTCACATATACAGCCTCAGCTCCGCAAGTTGTTGGACGAATACCTAATATAGCAATGTTTAACATTAGCTGACTATGAGTAGCAATTGCCAGTCCGAGGCCATACCATTCAAAAGGTCTTTCCACAGATGGCAATGGTGGTGCCTGTTATATCCGCCTTGCGTCCCGCTACGCGGTGACGCGAAGCGCTCAATAAAAGCCCCGCCCCCACATCACGGAGGCAGTTCCGGGGCAAGGCAGCTGCAAGACTGTGTCCGTGTGTTTCATGCTCCAGCAGGAGCTGCGCAGCGAGGCCCACCCACGCAGTCCTAGCTCTCGCTTATCCCCGCCGACGCTCAGCGGACCCCCAGAAAGTGGCTGACATCCAAGCCGCCACACCCCCCACCACACCAACGGAGGTGCGCTGTTTCTTAGGTATGGCCACCTACTGTGGGAGTTTTATCCCGAATCTGGCTACGCTCTCGGAACCTCTGCGAGAACTCACAAAGGCCAACACGAAGGGGAATGGGGACCTGCCTGCAAAGAGGCGTTTGAACACATCGACCCAGCACTCCCCACTGAACTGTACATGGATGCCAGCCCCATTGGCCTAGGGGCCATTCTCATACAGGTGACGAACACGGGAGAGCAAATGCTGATTGCCTATGCCTCCAAGGCATTAACACCGACGGAGCAGCGATATTCCCATATCGAAAAAGAGGCGATAGCCGTACTATGGGGATGCCGCCACTTCCACCTATATCTGTACGGTCGGAAATTTAAAACGTACACAGATCACAAACCGCTGCTCCCCATCTTCACGGGCACATCATCTCACCCCCCTGCCCGGATTGCCAAGTGGTTATTGCACCTCCAGCAATATGACTTCGAGCTAGCGTACCAGCCAGGCAGCGGCAACCCGACGGACTTCCTCTCAAGACACCCGAGAGCGGCAACACCAAAGGAGATCCACATGGCAGAAGAGACGGAAGAGCATATCTGCCAGGTCGTATACGCCATGATGCCTCTAGCGATCAGCCTGGAGGACATAAGAGAGGCCACGCAAAGAGACCTATGCTGCGATCGGATTAAAGACACGATCATCTCAGGGGAATGGAGGTCGTTCCTGTGAAATATCCACAACAAAACAGCAGAAGCCAAAGAATTCCTCACAGGGCTTTTTGCGGTCCGGCAGGACCTCTGCATCACGGAAGAAGGACTAATACTACGAGGAACCCGAATCATAATCCCCCTGAACCTACAGGACAAGATCATAGCCTTGGCACACGAGGACAACCAGGGGGTGGTATGGACCAAAGCCCGTATAAGGCACCGGGGTGGTTCCCCCAGATTGACGGAAAAGTTGAAAGGTTGGTCAGCACATGCCTCCCATGCCAAATAACAGGGCCTCCGCCCACTCCGGAGCCCATCCAGGTGGCTGTGCGAGGGTCCACCAGATGGGACGCTATAAGCATACACTTTTGCAAAATAAAGGAAGGCACACACCTACTGGTGGCAATTGACGACCACTCCAGGTACCCGGAGGTCGAGATCGTCAACTCCACGGCAGCGGACGTCGTCATACCCACGATCGAGAAAATGTTTGCGACGCATGGACTACCCAGAAGAATCAGGAGCGACAATGGTCCACCCTTCACGGGAGAAGAGTTAAAAAAATACCTTAAGGAACTAAACATACAATATCACCACATTATGCTGAGATGGCCGCAGGCAAACAGCCATGTGGAACGCGTCATGAGGACCATTAACAAGGTACTGCGCCTGTCGCGCGTCAATGCCAGCCCATGGCAGGTAGACCTATACCGATTCCTAAGAAATTACAGGGTCACACCCAACAGCACGACAGGGATACCGCCGGCAGACCTGATGTACGGCACACTCATCAACTCCTCCATACCACATCACCAGAGCCGGAGCCCAGACACATTCAACCACGAGCACACTGAATCAAGGAGAACAGGAGCCAACGCCCACATGAGCAACAAAAGGCGTGCCAAGCAGTCCAATCACTGAGTGGGTGATCGAGTGGTCATGGTGAGGAACCCTTCCAAATCCAAACTAGACACCCGCTATGACGTGTCCCCGTGGACAATCAGTAGACGGCAAGGCACCATGATCACTGAAAAAAGGGGGCAAAGGCAAGTGACAAGAAACGCGACATGGTTCAAGGCAGTGCCAAGGAACTTGTGGACAGACGGCGAGTGCCCCCCAGAAGAAGAAGATAATCTGCCAAGAGAGGATCCGTCGAGGGACGAGGGACAGGAAAGCCCACACGACAGAGAAAGCATGGAAGAAGGAGCCGAGGAACCATGGGGTGAACCAGAACCAGGTGAGCAGGACAATGAAGGTGAGCAACCCAAGGTGACACAGGGGGCCATAAAGGAGGAATGTTATATCCACCTTGCGTCCCGCTGTGCGGTGACGCAAGGCGCACAATAAAAGCCCTGCCCCCACTCTGCAGAGGCAGTTCCGGGGCAAGGCAGCTACATGACTGTGTCCGTGTGTTTCATGCTCCAGCAGGAGCTGCGCAGCGAGGCCCACCGACGCGGGCCTACCTCTCGCTGATCCCCGCCGATGCCTCGGCCGGGACCAGGGACACAACAGTGCTCAGTCACACCTGCATTCTTCAGATCTCTTTTTGTCACTTTCGTCATGGCTTGAAAAGTTGCATTGAACCGACTAATGAAATAAGAAGTTTGGGCAGAGTCAGAAAAGCCAATTAGCGAGCACCTTGACGCTGGGACGGCACAATCCCAACTCCCAATGCCCTCTCATCTCAAAAACATTCCATCCATGAAGCACTCTCCAGACAGACTATCTGCGCTGTCACTAGCTTTAGTGTGACTTGTATATGAAAGTGGTCACCTTGAAATGAATGAGGCCATCAGACAACCAGGTCATCTCACACTAATTGGAAATATCACCATCTGCTGTTGTGTTTGGAAGGTCGCCAGTCCTAATACACAATGATCATGGGCCAGTATATGTCACCCTCATGGATATAAGGGAGCTTGTGGGTCCTAGTATTATGTACCATACAGAAATGATGAGCTGTAATGTTTCTTCTTGATAGACACAGCTGGAGCGTTGGGTACCCCTCATGACTGAGAAACCTGCCAACGGCACCATATGGACACTGGACCGTCCATCACCACAGATCGCAATGTCAAGTCTTGAACTGACATGATTTGGTCTACGGTACGATGGAGGCTGCTATTTCATCAGAAAACTTTCCACTCGCTCTGTCAGAACCAAGCTCTCATTTGCTTCTAAGCCCCCCACTAGTGGGCTCCTAAATAAAAGCAACACCCCAGCCAATAATCTGCCAAATACAGTTTGTTTCAGGTTCGCAAAACACAGCATATATCTATTCGACCAAAATGCAAATTATAAGTTAACACTGTTAATCGCAATTAGTCTCTCTTTTGCTTAAGGCAGCATGTTTGCCCCCTGTTAGCGGAGACACGATGTAGCATGGCCAAGCTACCGGTTCCTTCCGTAACCAGTTCCATCTTGAGTGTGTCTATGCGAGTGTTGCACTGACTGCATTACATGTTTGCAACAAATAGTGGACCATCCCAGTTTACCTGAGAACCTAACCTGTCAAAACAGCCCGAGGCAGCTTCTGATCTACCACGGGCCCTCGCCACACCACTCCCGCCCAAGCCTCAACCCTGGGCACACAACAGCTCTCAGTCAAACGTGCTCGAGGATGGGGGGGGGCTGTCCCTCTGCACATCACGGAGGCTGACAAGACACCTCACACCCTGGATTATAAGCGGGCTTTGCAAGCGCATCCGTCCAGTGGGGTCACACAGGTCAAACATGACTGGGCACTCCCAGACCCAATGCTTAATCCATATTGCAAACAGAGTAGGGGAAATCAATCCGCCTATTTGATAGCACGCCAGCCTCTCTCCTCTCTCCCAGGTTCTGTTGGCAGTGCCCCAGCATGCCCACAACCCGAATTGCCAAAGGCAACCATTTTCAGTGAAACGGAAATAGGCCAGTACAAAGAAAAATACCTTCATAAACTTGCATTTAAAATATATTCCCAACAATAAGCGCTCTTGGAAAAATCCTGCCCAACAGAATGCCGGGCATGCACATAGGGAAAAAGTTTGCAAATTGGTACCCACATATAACACCCTCTGCATCGTGGACGGGGCTAGGAGTGTGCTTCTGCACAGCGGGATGTAGGGCAGGTAGAGCTTTTGGGCTACCAAGAGAGCCCCACGTGGCTTTCACAGTGTGCATGAGCGTGCGTGCGCCCAAATGAAAATGCCGGGCCAGCCAGGTCCAGCCAATCAATCACCTCTGCTGTTCCAGGCACGTGGAGTCTAATTGACTCGCTGTGCTGTCGGTGCGGCAATTTCCCCGGCCCTGGGCACCCAGACAGCAAAGTTGCTTTCAACTTTGCAAGTGCAACAACAATTTATTGTTGGCACCTGCAGAGTTGAAAGGAACTTGCAAATGGACTGTGTCTGCAGTCTGCAGACACTGCAGTGTGAGATGCGAGCTGAGGTAGGGGGTTAGTGTTAGTGATTTTGTTATTACAAAACAAAAAATTAGGAGAACGGCCTGCCCACTGACTGGCGCCACGCGGATGCCATGGCCAGCCAGGCACTGACAGGCAGGCCAGTGAGCACGGCCCCTCTTGTCTCCAGTCCTGTCCTTGCATGATAATTCATCAAAGTAAGGTAATGTGTGTGTGTTACCTTGCTTTGATTAATGCTGATGCCTGCAGCCATCCCCAATATGCGGTGCGCTGGCTCGCCGCACCGCAGAAAAAGTAACTAACGTTACTTAAAGTAAAGTTAGTTACCAATAAAGTCAATATTGGACATAAAACCGGCCCAGCGGTGGCTGTCAATAAAACCGATCCCCAGGCGCTCAAAGTCGTTCGGCCGCGGGCAGAAAGACCCATTGCCCAATCCAACCCTGGAGATGGAGCAGCATAGGCGCCAGCAGCATTAGAGCCTCTGAAACTATAAATTGAATGTCTTAAAGGCAAAGCCTGCAGGAACCTTTTGAAAATCATTGGCCTCCTGGTGGACGCTAAAGGATTGGCAATCTTGTGTTGACCAATGGCAGTCTCAAGCACCTACTGAACTGGACCTCGAGGTAAACCACTTCCATAATGTACAGCGTGCACAGTGGCTCCTGAGAGTCAAAGACAATAAAAGGGACCACCATATCCTAGGGTATTTTTGGTCAGAGAAAAACACATCGAAGCTTGATACAGAAAATACATAGTTTCCTGCTGTCATATAAGAGTCATCATGCCAGCATGAGAAAATGACAAGTGGAAAATACTGCAAGAAGGCTGCACCTCAAGTCTTCTTTCTGGAGTCGGTGAAAGCAGAAGGTTCAATAACAGGATTCCAGCAATGTGAAAAAGAGACAGCGCTATCCACTTCACTACATGCATGTGTGTGATACATCATGATGCTTGTGAGTACATCTATCAAGTGTTTGTTCTCTCTATGCTCTCAACACAGACCACCTAGAAACTGACACACACACACACACACACACACACACAATAACAAGGGGCTTCCCAACTGCACACATCAGCACCAGCGGTTGCACTGGGTGGGGGCGGTTGGGAGCGGTGCCCCTCTACTTCTTTTATTTAAGTTTTGCTGTTCCTATATTTTTTATTTTAAATACAGGAATGGTTTCGTTTTAAAATAAAGGTGTAGAAAGAAGTTGAAACTTGCACTTTAGTGCAGTACACTGAATGGTCCCTTAAACAGCAGGCACATTTGTTTGGGGGGGTTGTATTGTGCGTGAGAGGGAGCGTGGCAATGGGGTTTGTGGGGAGCAGGGGCAGGCCAGCAGGTAACATAGTGCCACTGCTTATTTTAATACACTTCGACCACTGATCAGCAGAGAAACACAGCTATCTTGTATTTTCGATCCCTGCCCACTATCCTAGCCCTCCTCCTTTAACAAATTCACCAGAGTAGCTGGCGACCATGCAAATGGGTTCAGCGTGCATTATAACCCCCAATTACACAACATAAAACCATATTATAAGACTCTTAACATCCACAGAAAAGATGTTCCCACAGTCAAGGAATTTCAAATTCTATCCAACAGGGGAATCATATTTCAAGTGTTTATTTTCTCAGGGCACATTTTCTACAGCTAAATTATGTCCTGAATGGGGGGCGTGGCTTGGAGCAGAGTATGGTGGGCTAATTCTTGGCTCTGCTCTATGCACTTACTCAGAAAATTTAGCATGTTTCTAAAAGTCGTATTTGCAAACCTTTTTTTTCATCCGGAAGGCTTTTGGAGAGAGGTGAGCCGAACAGCAGAATATAGGAGGCTTGGTGTGGCTGTTAGACCGTAGTGTGGAGGAGTTGGCGTATGAAGGCTGTGAAGCAGTGCACTGGTGGATTGACGCAGCAGAGGATCCTGACAGCTGCTTCAGCTGACGCGTAGTGTGCACGTCGCCTGCTTGTGGAGGCTCATTTCTTTCACAACACGGACCATTTAAAGTCAGCGGGAAGAAAATATCACTAAACCACCATATATTAGCACTCCAGTTACTTCAGATAAATCTATAATATATCTCTTTGACCAAGTTAACTCAGTGAGATCATTTTTAGTTCCCTGAAGTGATGTAGTTACTGAATGATAGCTCTTCAGGTGTATCTTCAGAGACTTACTTAGCAATAATTCCTTATACTGCATGAAAAGCGTTTTATTCCTCATTTGAATAGTTTTGGATGCTTAACTCTGAAATTGTATTGCTAATTTGAGGCTCTGCAATATTAAGAGGTGATATTGGGTAATCATATTCTACCTCTCAAGCTTATCTTTCTCGGGGTACCTCTACAATACAATTATGGCTGCGTCTAAGAAAAAGGTTGTTAAAGATTCGGCTTCAACAACTACTACCACGTTAAAAAGGAAAATAAATGAATTGCCAATTCCCAATGAAGAAGGTATGTATCCAGCCATGTTTGCATTTTAACTGAAATTGAGCCTTAAAAACATTTATAGAAGCAACTAACAACAAACTGCAACTTCTGGATGATAAATGGTCAGCGTTTGAATCTAGGGTATCTGAAATAGAGCGTAGAGTGAGTGATGCGAAGATATCACTAACAGAGTTGTTACCTTGGAAAACCCAGTCAAAGCGCTTTAAAAACACTCCGAGAACATGGAAAATAGGAATAGAAGAAATAACCTTTGCATTGTTGGCCTTCCTGAAGGAATTGAAGGGGTTGATACTATTATATTCCTTGCTACCATCGTAACTAAGTTGTTGGATCTACACCTTACTTACAAATCAACATCCAAAGTACTCATAGCATTGGTCCTATACGCCTTTTAGCTAATTCTAGAAATTCTTCAAGAACTCTTATCTTTGCTCTTTTAGAATTCAAACATGTACAGCTTATAATGAAAAAAGTTAAGCTGTTTAAACACCGTACCTGGAACAGAAATAATATATTTTTCTCTCAAGATGTTGCAAACTCTAGAAGAAAAGAACTTCTTGCGATAAGTCCAGTTTTGAAACAACTTAATGCCAGATATTGAATGGTTCATCCTGCATCCTTGAATATAACATTTAAAGGACACACCACTTCTTTGATAATCCTGGGGATCTGAGACAATTTATTCAAGGTCTGATGAAATGGATACTGCTGGTGCTCCTCCAAATAATGTATCATAAGGTCTTCTGTAAATTCTTCTCTGACTTTCAAATACAACCGTGAGAGAGTGATGCCTTGCATAGCCTGATCTCACTGGGCACCCCGCCCTCCTCATCGGTTTTCTATTCAACATGAAATGTTTGGCTGTTTCCTACTAACCATATTTGTTTGTGATATCAAGTGTTATTGTGGGGATTACAATGAAATAGTAGATCAATTTCTTGACAGAAAGTCAAATGTTCATTTTAAAAACTCATAATTCCATAATCAATTTCTAAAGTGTATCTCTGAATTAGGCATTGCTGATGCTTGGCGTCTACATCACCCGTCATACATGGAGTACACCTTTTACTCTATTCCCCACGATTTATTTTCCAGAATTGACTATATCTTCCTGGCCAACTCTTTGTATGCTAACCTAATGTATTCTTACATAGACTGTATATCCCTGTCTGATCATGCTCCTGTCCATATTAAACGTGGCGATACCAATCATGTTTCCAAATCAAATAGATGAAGATTTAATTCAGCTCTATTAAAAGATGAAAAAGTTGCTTCTTTTCTAACAAGTGTCCATAACAATTATTTTGAAATTATTAAAGCGGGAGATACATCTATCCCTAATAATTGGGATTGTTATAAAACAGTACATAGAGGAGAAATAATTTCATTTGTGGCAAAAAAAGGATATGAAACATGAATCTGAAGAGATCCTAAGAAAATTAAAAATTCTTGAAAAACAATATATTTCGAATTCTTCTCTGGAGATTTATTTCAATATATTATAGTTATGAATTAAATATTACTAACTAACCTCTGAAAATCCTTGCACTAACCTGCTAAAATACGAATAAAACATTTATCAATGTTTTAATAAAATTAGCAAATCCCTAGCTTCCTACCTCAAAACAAAAAAAGAAATAAGTAGAATTACAGTAATAAAGGATTTGAATGGTACTTGAAAATTGATTGATAAATAGATTATTAATGTATTCAGTAAATTCTATCATCAATTATATTCCTCTGACTATACTCCCAATAATCATAACATTACTGCCTTCCTACAGAATGTTACACGTTCAAGTTATCTGGCTATTGATGTTGACTCACTTAATTCATCCATATTGCCATATGCCGGTCAAGTGGCACAGCGAGTAGAGCGCTCGCTTTGACATCCGTGCAGAGCCTGCTAACGCAGGTTCGAATCCCGGCGGGGCCAATCTCAGCCTTTCATCCTTCCGAGGTCGATAAATGAGCACCACACACCGTGGGTAATAATAAGCAGCGCTCAGATACCTGAGGGTTTGTAGCGCTATATAAAAGCCTAATTATTATTAATTATTATTGCAAAATGAAATTATCAATGCTATACATGGTCTTAAAAAAGGCAAGGTGCCAGAATTCAATGGTTTTTCCATTGACTTGTGTGCCCATTTTAAATCATTACTTACCCCTAAACTATATGAACTTTGTTCTCACTTTATCTCAAACTCAAAATCTGAAGGTACATTTACTGAAACTATGCTCCTGGCATTCCCTAAACCTAATAAAGATCCTGAACTACCACAAAGCTACAGAGCGATTTCTGTAACTAATACAGACTGCAAAATTTTTGCCATAATTTAGCAAATAGACTCCTCCCTTTTTTGCCTAAATTAATTAAACAAGACCAAGTCGGGTATGTTAAAGGAAGGGTCTTGGCATCCAATATCAGAATTATTTTGGATTCTTTGAATGTCGCAGTCCACACAAATTATCCCTTTGCAGCTGTCACCTTAGCAGCTGTCATCTTAGAGGCTGAAAAAGCATTTGACAGAGTTGAATGGGATTGCTTGTTTGATGCGTTGCGATGGCATTGTCTTCATGAAACTTTCATGATTAAAGTTCTTCATTCTAACCCCAAAACCACTATATTTATGAATGGTCAGATGTCACCCTTTTTTCTCTAGGTAGCGGGACACGGTAAGTATGCCCTCTTTCTCCTCTGTTATTCATTTTAGCCCTTGAACCATTTCTAGGAACTATTAGATTACATCCTTGTATCCAGGAAATAACGTTTGGTGATGTACATGTTAAATTAGCAGCTTATGCAGGTGATGTTCTTCTATTCCTTAAGAATCGTGAAATAAGTTTAGATAATATGCTTGACACGGTTTCACATTTTTCATTAGCTCAGGATATAAATTAAACATTGACAAATCGGAAATTCTTCCTCTGAATATTCATTGTACTAAATATCTGGTCCAACCCTCTGGCATAAGGTGGTGACCTAAGAAAATTAAATGTCTAGGCGTGCAAACGTTTTCTCCAGCAAAAGATATTATTAAAGAAAACCCTCATATTGTATTAACCAAGATCAAAGATCTTTTAGATTCCTGGTCCCCGTTATATTTATCCTGGTGGGGTCATCTCCAATCGATTAAAATGTTGATTTCCTCTATTATTTTGTAAATTTTATTTATGCTTCCTTTGCTAATTCCCAGTACATGTTTTAAAGATATTGATTCATGCCTCGCTACATTTTTGGAGGGCATGAAAAAAAGCATAGGATCTCCCTTAAAAGACTAACAGGCCGATTCATGGAATTAATGTGCGCCGAAAAAACGGCGCATGCGAGCGAAAACATGCGATTCGCAGAGAAATAGCGAAAATCGCAGTGCAAGTGCAATTATCGCACAGAAAACATCGCACATCAATTCATGGAAGACCGTGCACGCGCGAAATGTGGGATGTGCACTGAAAAAGTGCGCAGCGCATGCTGGCGCACGCCGGCGCACAGGTCATCGAACGCTGTGCGATAAGGCCACAGCGAATTCGCACATAGCGCGGTGCACATAACAAAGTAGGCGTAACACGGGGCGTCACACGCAGAATGGGGAACAACTCGTGAAAATGTGGGCGTCACGGGGGAAGTACAGGAGGCAAGTGCGCAGAACGCCCACACGCTCGCCTACAACACGTATTCATGGAATCGAATAGGGAAAAACAGCACACGGCCAAAGACGCGCACAGGCCCATACATGTCCGCCACACGAAAGCAAGCGGTAGCGTCCCTGCGCAGGAAAAAAAAGTGCGCCAAAGTCCTACACGCACGAGAAGGCCCACACGCGATCGGGCCTGGGGGTGCGTGTGCGTGTATTACAGGGGTGCGTGTGAAGTTTCTCACACGCGATTGGCCTGGGCGCGTGTATTTCAGGGGCTCGCGGGTGTTTTCACACGTGATGGGGCCTGAGGGAGTGGGGTACGTGTATTCCAGGGGCTCGCGGGTGTTTCTGCACGCGATCGGCCCTGGGGGAACGGGGTACGTGTATTTCAGGGGCTCGCGGGTGTTTTCACACGCGATCAGGCCTGGGGGAGCGTGTGCGTGTATTTCAGAGGTGCGCGAGAAGTTCCACACGCGATTGGGCTGCGTGCGGGTATTTCAGAGATGCGCACGAAGTTTCACACGCGATCTGGCCTGGGGGAGCGTGTGCGTGTATTTCAGGGGTGCGCGTGAAGTTCCACACGCGATTGGCCTGGGGGAGCGGGGTACGTGTATTCCAGGGGCTCGCGGGTGTTTTTACACGCGATCGGGCCTGGGGGAGCGGGGTATGTGTATTTCAGGGGCTCACGGGTGTTTTCACACGCGATCGGGCCTGGGGGAGCGGGGCACGTGTATTTCAGGGGCTCGTGGGTGTTTTCACACGCGATCGGGCCTGGGGGAGCGTGGTAGGTGTATTCCAGGGGCTCGCAGGTGTTTTTACACGCGATCGGGCCTGGGGGAGCGGGGAATGTGTATTTCAGGGGCTCGCGGGTGTTTTCACACGCGATCGGGCCTGGGGGAGCGGGGTACATGTATTTCAGGGGCTCGCCGGTGTTTTCACACGCGATCGGGGTACCACTCACCGTCTGCCTTGCGTGTAGAAGAACGCGTAGCCAACACCCGCTGTGAAGTAATAGTGTGTGAACCCCAACGGATGGAAAACACACGCACCGCACGAAAAGCACGTACAGAGCAGTGTAAAGGCACGCAGGATCTCCAAGCCCTTCCAGGGCAACGCCCGTGCGTGAAACGTCACTGACGAGCTTACGCTGTAAGGGCCTTTGGTCCAATGAAATCGCGTACGCGTGCTGACGCCCTTACGCGCTAAGCCCATTTCCTCGAATTTCACGCGGACGTGCAGGATTTTCACGTGCCAAATCACTCCGTATCAAGCTGGCCACGCGAAAACACACGGAAGACCACGCTCCTGCCCAGAAGGCCGAATTACTGCCCCCCAGTGCCCCGAGCAGCATCCCACGTGCCATCTGCTGCTGCCTGCCTGCCTGCCTGCCTGCTGCCACCGTGCCCTGCCATTTGGTGCCTGCACATCAGCCATCTGCAGGGGTCCAGTTGCTGTGTCCACCCCTGCTGGAACAGAAGACTCCCGACTCGGATAACATCGCTCCACAGCCCAGCCCCAGGACCCAGTTGCCCACCCACTCCTGCCCCTGGGGTTGCCATGTCGGGCACATCAACATCTGACACCAGTGGCAACCCCCGGCCAGAGGGGCAGAGGGGCACCAGCTTCACTGCCAACGAAGTTGGTGTCCTGGTGGAGAAAGTCCTGGGGCAGTATGATGCCCTCTTCGGATCGTCCCGCGCCAACAAGGAAGGACGGGAGAGGATCTGGGCCGACTGTGTGGTTGCCATCAACGCGGAGGGGGTGGCAACCCGCACCATCCAGAAGGTCAAGAAGCGCTGGGAGGACTTGAGGTCCAGGACCCTCATAAAGGCCCGGCGCCTCGTGGAGGGGGGCCGGGGCCGCATGAGTTCCATCCAGATGAGGGTCCTCCACGCCCAGGTCCTTGAGAGGGAGACCCGTCTGGAGTTGAGCGGTAAGTGGTCAAGCATTGCTGTGTGAGACAGGGCATGTTGCAGTGTGCTGGTTGTCTGATACTTGGCTGTATGTGTGACATAGGCCATGTACGCATGTATGTGTGCAGGGACATCATGGTAATGCATGTGTGACCAGTAATGTGTGACCCGCACGGTTGTTGCATGTGTTTAAATGCGACATGGGGAGCCCTATGCAGATTGTACACATGAGAGCATGGCAGTCTCTGTTCCTGGACATGGGTGGGGGTGAGGGATGGGTGCTGATGCCAGGTACATATATGGTATCCGTGTCTGTGTGCCTGACCTGCGTGTCTGTGACTTGTGAATGCCATGGATGCATGACACATGTCTGTGACAATTTACAGATTCACTGATGCAGCCTAGTCATCCTTGTATCCACTGTGATTGGGGTGTTGGGGTGTACGGGGCCAGATGGATGTGACTGAGGTGAAGTGTGTGCATGTGATAGGCATGACCCATGATGCATGTGAGTTCCATTACATTGTATGTTTCGAGAGTCCATTGGACATGTATGTAAATGTCCATGGCATGCACCATGACTGTCACTGTGTGTGTTTTGCCTGGACTGACACATGTGTTGTGGAGGGACATGATGGAAGTGTACTTTGACAGTGGCACTCATCTGCTATTGCTTCCTGTCTAGGGGACCATTGTACAGTACCCTGATGCTTGTGTTCTATGTCTCCCTCTACGCAGCGGCTAGTGAAGAAGAGGGCGGAGACGGCGCTGTGGAGCAAGACGGCGGGGATGCCCCCACGGCTGCATCGGAAGGGGTGGGTGAGCCCCCACAGGGGCCTGCTACGGTGGAAGACGCTGAGGAGCCATCCAGGTTGGTGGTTTCCACAGAGGAGGAGGAGGCCGCCACTGAGGCGCACATGGGGCATGGTGGGGGCATCCCTGCTGGTGCAAGTGGTGCAGTCCAGGGGCAGGGGCAGGAGGCAGCACAGGTCACCGTGGAGGGGCCTGTGCATGTCGCTGTCCCTGACCCTGTGGGTGCACCACCATGCACCAGCAGGGATGCCCCGTCCCAGGCCCGTCCGCAGGTAGAGGGGATGTCCATGTCATCTGACTCCCCTCCACCTGCGGACGAGGGGACCCCTGGGCGTATGGAGAAGGTCCTGATTGGGGTCGCGATGCGCATGGCTGTGATTCGTGATGACGTGCGTGCTTCCCAGGAGGAGCACGCACGTCATCACGAAGAGCACCGTGCCGACGTGGCCCAATTGGGATCGTCCATGTTCGGGGGTTTCCTGCATGTGTCGGCCAATCTGGCGGCCCTCTCCTCCTCTGTGGAGACTATACGCCAGTCATTCTCCTTGCCGTCTTCCAGCCCAGATGCCACCAGGGCCCCCTGTGGACCTGCCCTGACCAATGCAGCCAGCTCGGTGGGGATCCCATCCCTGCCACAGTCGGGAGTCAGAGGTCCAGCAGTGGTGGACACCACAGCAACTGTACCCCAGCAGATGGAGGATGTGCCGGCATCATCAGGCAGGGCAGGTGCACAACGGCGTCAGTGGATTCCAAACAGCCTGGATACCGTCGTGCTGGCAGAGGCAGTGGCATCGGAGGCAGCAGCAGAGTCAACGTGGGAGGCATCATGGCTCGGGGCCATCAACATCGGAGGGGCAGGCATCGGCCGGAGGGCAGGAGGACACAGGACGGGAAGTGTCTTCCGTGTGGCAGCGGTTGGGCCAGCATATAGGTGCGGAGCGGCGGCGGTTGGAAGAGGCGTGGCTCACAATCGTCAGGGCGGAGAACTCCATGCGGAGGGCCCTGAGGCGGGCCGAATGCCTCGAGGCAATCCGCAGGGGGTTGGAGGAGGAGACGGCGTCGTCCCTGCGGACCCTCGGGCCATGGAACAGGACCGCCTCCGGGACATCGAACAGGAGTTCGATGATGCCCTGGCCCGGAACACCACGGAGTGAGCCGCTGGACTTGCCCACCGCCTTTGTATATAGTTATATAGTTAGTGTTAGGTTTCCTTTAATTTTTTTTTTTATTTGGTTGCGATTGGACAATGCGCCACATTTTTGTATATTGTTCAGTTTTTTGTTAGTTGTCATAGTTAGGTTTCATTTGGTTGGGCTCATGGACCCGGGATTATCTTGTAAATAGTTCTTCAATGGATTCTTTTATTTTTTGGATTTTTTTCATCGCCATGGAGCAATGGTTTTTGTTTATCATTTACACTTGGATTACTTTTCTGACTTTGACTTTTGATTTTTTTCATGGACATTCATCTTCTTTTGGTTGTTTTGCGTTGTGGTTTTTCTCATTTCATTTCCATTCAAGTTGATTTTCAATACATTTTTATTTTCATCCTTCAATGTGCTGTATCATCTCATTGCTTATCATGCATATTATGTCGAGTGTTTTAACATACACTTGCAGCCATTGTGTGTGCCAGACATGTGTTCATTTGCATTATTTACATTGGGTGTGTAACATGTAATTGCCTTTGATATGTGGGTGGATGTGATAGTTGGTTGGGCCTTTTGGCAGGGGAGGATGGCCATTACGGACATGATTGGGGATTGTTGGGACCCAGGTGCAGGGGGGCATGGATGGGACATGGGCGAAGGCCTGGTGGAGGGTGCCCCACAGTGCTGGGGGGTGAGGGGGGTGGGGAACATGAGTTGGACATGGGTGGGGGCCTGCTGGCAGGTGCCCCACAGTGCTGGGGGATGGGGGGGCGGGGTGGTTAGACATGAGTTGGACATGGGTGGGGGCCTGCTGGCAGGTGCCCCACAGTGCTGGGGGGTGAGGGGGTTGGGACACATGAGTTGGACATGGGTGGGGGCCTGCTGGCAGGTGCCCCGCAGTGCTGGGGGGTGGGAGTGGTGGGGAACATGAGTTGGACATGGGTGGGGGCCTGCTGGCAGGTGCCCCACAGTGCTGGGGGGTGGGGGGTGGGGAACATGAGTTGGACATGGGTGGGGGCCTGCTGGCAGGTGCCCCACAGTGCTGGGGGTGGGGGGTGGGGAACATGAGTTGGACATGGGTGGGGGCCTGCTGGCAGGTGCCCCGCAGTGCTGGGGGGTGGGGGGTGGGAGACATGGGTGGGGGCCTGGTGGAGGGTGCCCCTGGTGGCTGGGGTGCAGGGGGACATGCGTTGGTGGGCAGTAGTGCAAGTTGACATGTGGGTTGGCTGGGGGGCATGGCCATGGTGGATGGGGTGCCTGCAGGACATGTGCAGGGTAGGCCCCTGTGGTGTGAGCCACCTGCAGGGGCCGTGGAGGGTGTAGAGGGAACACTTGGGAGGACCCACACGTGCAATTCACGTGTGGTGCTCCCCGCGCACCCCTGTAGTACACGTACCCTGATAAAATCGCGTGTGGTGCTCCACGCGCACCCCTGTAATACACGTACCCTGATGGATCGCGTGTGAAACTTCACGCGCACCCCTGAAATACACGCACGCAGCCCAATCGCGTGTGAAACTTCCCGCGCACCGCTGAAATACCCGCACGCAGCCCAATCGCGTGTGAAACTTCCCGCGCACCCCTGAAATACCCGCACGCAGCCCAATCGCGTGTGAAACTTCCCGCGCACCCCTGAAATACCCGCACGCAGGCCAATCGCGTGTGAAACTTCCCGCGCACCCCTGAAATACATGCACGCAGCCCAATCGCGTGTGAAACTTCCCGCGCACCCCTGAAATACACGCACGCAGCCCAATCGCGTGTGAAACTTCCCGCGCACCCCTGAAATACCCGCACGCAGCCCAATCGCGTGGGAAAATTCCCGCGCACCCCTGAAATACACGCACGCAGCCCAATCGTGTGTGAAACTTCCCGCGCACCCCTGAAATACACGCACGCAGCCCAATCGCGTGTGAAACTTCCCGCGCACCCCTGAAATACACGCACGCAGCCCAATCGCATGTGAAACTTCCCGCGCACCCCTGAAATACACGCACGCAGCCCAATCGCGTGTGAAACTTCCCGCGCTCCCCTGAAATACACGCACGCAGCCCAATCGCGTGTGGAACTTCCCGCGCACCCCTGAAATACACGCGCCCAGGGCAATCGCGTGTGACACTTCCCGCGCACCCCTGTAATACACGCGCCCAGGGCAATCGCGTGTGAAACTTCCTGCGCCCAGGGCAATCGCGTGTGAAACTTCCCGCGCACCCCTGAAATACACGCGCCCAGGGCAATCGCGTGTGAATCTTCCCGCACACCCCTGAAATACACGCGCCCAGGGCAATCGCGTGTGGAACTTCCCGCGCACCCCTGAAATACACGCACCCAGGCCATTCGCGTGTAGAACTTCTCGTGCACCCCTGATATACACGCACACGCTCCACCTGGCCCGATCGCGTGTGAATCTTCTCGCGCACGCGTGTTCCCGACGCCCGTAATACGCGTTCCCCGCTTTTTTCCAGTCCGGTAAACTGGTACAGTGTTGGCGCAGCCCTTTGCAATGGTTTTGCGATCTTGATGGCTTTTCCTTGCGCAAGGGCGTTCTTGGGGGCGTAACTGGCGCTGCTGCAGGGTCGCTGCGCCACTCTGCGCCACGTCAGCTTTTGGAGGCGAGAATCCATGAATATGCTGTGCGCAGGAATTGATTTTATCGCACGCGGCTGGCGCCGACATTCGCACGGGCACGCTGTGTGCCAGCCGCGTGCGACACTTTTGAGAGGAATTACATGAATCGGCCTGTAAATAGGAAAGTCATCTGTGGTGGGCTGTGATTCCCTGGCTTTATTAAATATCATTCTGCCTTTATACTTAAGCAAGCACAGTGTTGGTTTTGTCAAGCTGAACACGTTTTCACACCTACATGGGTTTGTGTGGAAAGTATTATGGTTTGGCCCTTTTCTCTAACTGATTGTCATAGGGTTGCTACGAAAAATGGATTTATTAAATGTACTAATATTCGGTTTACAGCTAAACAGATTCGAATGCATTTCCTCTCTACAAACCCCTCTAAGATGATATCAGATTTCTTTTGGTTTAATGATCTTATTTGGATTAATGGAAGAGTAATTTTTTGGAAAAGTTGAATACTAAAATGAATTAAATATGTACATCAACTTTTTAATCAAGGTATACCGCTAACTTGCAATGTATTTAGGGTGAAATTCGCCACTTCTGAGTCTTTTTTACTATAAATACTCACTACTAATTGATGCTATTGTAGACAATTTGCGGCTTCTTTTGGAATCCTCTGTGCATACTAGTGTTGCTAGACAAAGTCATATGTACAATCACCGGTTTTTGGCTTCCCTTTTCTATAAAGAACTCACCAATGATTTGGTTGAGAATCCCCAATAGAAATCACAGCAAGAATGACAACAAGACTGTTCAGTCACTTTAGAAGATAACGATTGGCCATCTTTTTGAAAAACAACCAAAAGCATAACTCTTTTGGTGAATCTAACCCAAACACTTTTCTTTTTTGGTCATAGAATTTTTATCACCCCAGCTATGCTTTTTAAGTGTTAGTTATCTTTAGATAACAAATGTTGAAATTGTCATGATGGTGAAGGATTGTTCAAACATATGTTTTTGGAATGTAAATATATCGAAATATTTTGGAACGATGTATGCCGCATTTATCTTTAAGTTTTATGAACCCTTTCATTCTAAGATTTTATTTTTGGCCAGTGTTCTCTTTCAACATCATTTAGACTCCCACACATCTTATTTATTTGATCTTTTTATTCTAATTGCCATCCAGGTTATCACAACTAATTGGAAGAAATTTGACTTGAATAATCACAAAATATGGAACTCCATATGTAATATATAAAGATTGGAGGGGTGTAACTCTTCAACCCCGATACCGTATCAGAAGTATGAATGGAAAAAGAGAATGTTTTTTATTTCCTCACCTCAAATGAATATTCTATTTAAAATGATATCATTATTTTTGTTTAATGATTACCATTAGCATGTCCTTCCCCTTTTCCCCTTATCCTCCCCACATCCTCTTGTCTGTAGTGTATGTTATATGTTTCCCCTCCCCATTATTTTGAAAGTTTTTCTCTTTCTGACTCATACATAGTCTGTCCAATGCGTCAAGTTTTGTTCAACAATTGAAGTTCCCTGAGATGGTCCATTATACAAGATGTTCCGCTTTGTTATTCTTTTCTGTATTGTGATGGACACACGTTGTTTTGTGCCTTCAATAAAATATGTTAACAAAAAACAAATGTGTTATAAATGTTGACCCCTCGCCACTCCACTCTTTCTCCTTCTCTGCCACTTACTTGCTGTGTCCTTATAATTAGCTGACAGATACTGGAAAAAACATATACATTAATTCACATAATCAAATATATCTTCCACAACACATCATCTGAATTCCACAAATTATGTAGACAAACATGATCAAATAGACACAAACCACAAATGTTTGGTTTGCTATAAATTCTTTAATCCGGAACACGTTTTCCTTTTCCAGTCTTAATTATGGTGGGTTTGTGACATCAACATGTTTAAGTCCTTTCTGTTTGACCTTCTCCAGGGATATTCTTTATGAGGGCAGCAAATGGCGACCTGTGGTGTTCAGATATGCAATTCTTTGCCTGTAGTGGTAAATGAAAGATAACATGCTGCTGTTGTGGGGACTCAGGATCACATGTATTTAAAAAAAAATGTTACACTGTAAAATACAGTCAAGGGATAGCTAATTTATTTTGTGTATGAATCTTTTTTAATGTTCTATCTCACAAACCCTTCATGAGTAAGATGAGGTCCGAGCGTGAGAACTAATATGGTGCTGCATTTCTCCTTATTGGCAAAGTATACCTCTGTTTAAAACATGTTGTCTCCACCATGCTCCACACTGGCAACCACGGGCCGTCTTTAGTCCAGACACCTTGATTAGACGATTCATATTCTTCAAGCTTCCTGTGATTCCGCAATTTCCTTAAAGGGTACTGTTTTCTTTCCCACCTCTGACGTTTTCATTGTAAGTAGGGGAACATTTAAAAGGGGAAGTCTCTATTTACATGTTGTGAATGAGTAGCACATGTGTTTCGAGCTCGTCAGGTTCTTGATTAGATTATGAACTTAATTAAACTTCTGGATGAGATATTCAAGTATGTTTGTGCATGAACAAATTACTGCTAACTTAGCCAATCAGGATTTAGACATACATAGATATGTATTAAAAATCCCACAGATATTAAGAGTGCCAAGAAAAAGCAAAATAGAGGACAGCAGTAGGTTCTATTAAACATGAGGAACCTAGAGGGGGTGCTGTCGGACGCCAACGAAAATGGCCGCCTGACAGAGTAGCTGCGCTGACATCTACAAATCCTATTGAAAACCCTGCATATCCAGAACATATTTCCACACGACTTGCAGCATAAGGGATAGCGGAAACTCCACTGGACCGGCCGACCATGAAAAGAAGTAACAGCAGCCCTCAGGACACGTAGAAATCTGCTTTGTTGTGGCGAGCGGCGGCCTGGGCGGGAGGAGCTGGCGTGGCCGCCTCCCACTGCCCCACCGGAGTGCGGCTGACTGCAGCCCGGAGTACTGGCGCGGGACACCCTGAAAGAGACCGCAGGTGCGATTGTGTGATCAGCCCGTGGCCATCACCAGAGGGGCATACGAGACCACACAAAAACGGGGGTGGGTGTGGGCTGCCCTCCCCGGCAGCAGCCGTGTGCGCTGTGGGCAAGCGGCTGGCCGCCCGGTTCGAGGGCACCCCCCCTACACACCCAGAGCACCCAGATAAGTGAGTGGACCTGTATCTGGTACCCACAAATCAAACGTTGGACGAGCAGAGGTGACGCTGCAGGGGGCCAAAGAAACCGCAGCGTGGAGACCACGGTACAGCTGACAAGAATACCCGTAAGCAGGAGCGGGCGAGGGCTAGCCCCCCCAGCAGCCGCCGTGTGCACTGTGTGCGAGCAGCTGGCCTGCCGGGTTGAGGGCGGGCTCCCCCCAATACGGCCCACTAACTACCATGCAGAGCCCGTGCAAAAGAGCGCAAAACAGGGAGAGAGGGCAGCGCTGTGAGCGGATAAGACCATACTGAGACTGCAGCTGATGCCGCGAGGTGGGAGCGGCGGCACGGGTTCCTCTCCTCATTAATTAACATACGCCCAGGCATACAGGGAGACGGCTGGAGGGCTCGTGCACCTGGAGGGGGGTCGAGGGTCAGTGCGACCAGCTGGGCCACCGATCCCTCCCCTGATAGTGGCGAGCTGGCTGCGATCCCGGAGGCAAACATCCTGAGCAGCCCATGATCCACTGAGGAATAGCAGCATCCTACACCCGTGAGTGCGTTCGAGGGCGAGCGACCCCCCCAGTGGCAGCTGTGTGTACTACCCATCCTGCCCCCCATCAAAGAGGTGGGGGGTGAACTGAACTGCTGCACATATGGTGGACCTGGCTGGTAACGGGCCGCAGGCGACATCAAATTTCCCTTCCCCCCTTAACATCCTGCAAGAATACATCACGGGGAGCATAGGGGGACCACACAGCGCACTGTGGCTGGGGGTAGCAGAGGAGCCAGCACATCTCAGCGGCAGAATAGTATAATAAAGCCCCTCAGCACGACTGCAAGACTGCTCATAACAAGGGCCGGTAGATCCACGTTAAGACACAGCTTAAATCACGCCCAGTATGCCCAGAGGCAACAAACACAACAAGAAGGGGCCCATGGACGCTTACATGAGTACCAATATGGGGGACCAAACTGCTGGATCATCGCAGGCCACATCCCCAGAACCACGGAGCCCAAGAGTGGACTCCCCGGACCCTTATATGGTGGCACTACAAAGGGGATTTGCCGCAGTAAATTCAAAACTGGATGAGAGTGGTACCACCATTACATCCATTAAGGCGGATCTCCAGCAAGTGAATGCACAAGTACTTGAAACAGAGAACCGGATAAGCACTGTCGAAGACACTGTAGCTACCCACGGCAAGGACATGGAAATCATCAAGAAGCACCTGAAGGTAGTGCAGATGAATTGCGAAGACTTGGAATCGAGGTCCCGCTGTAACAATATCAGGGTGGTGGTACTGGCGGAAAAACAAATCAATGTCCCAATGGAAGTCTTCATGGAAGAAGTAATCCGGGCAGTGCTCCCCGATGCACAGCTTTCACAACAGTTCCTGATCGAGAGGGCACACAGAGTCCTAACGCCGCCCTGAAGCCTAGCGCACCACCACGCACAGTCATAGCCTGCATCCTTAACTACCGAGACAGGAATGCAATCCTTCGGCTGTCCAGGGAGAAAGGTACCCTAACATATGACTCCACAAGGATACACATCAATCCCGAATTTTCAAATGGGGTACAGGCAGCACGCCACAACTTCGACCAGGTCAAGAGAGCACTGAGAGCACGAGACATCCCCTACGCAATGATTTACCCAGCCAAGTTGCGCATACAACACGCTGGCAAGACGCACTTTTTCGAGTCCCCTGAGGAAGCCATGGGGTATAATGAACGGAATATCCCCCCAACAGCGAATAAAAAGGATCCAGTACCGGGACGCAGCAAATGAGACTAGATGAGGAGCTTGAGAAGAAATAACAATATGCAAATTCTGGATATGCGAAGTTACAGGTGCGGCGGCCCACAAGGCGGTCTGGTTGGCAGATGGAGAGGGCAGTATGACCGTACAGGGCAACCCATCAGTTCAAAGATTGAAAAGTTCAGTGGGTTTACACCGTCCAGTTGGAGGGATGTTGAAGGTGGGGGGTGGGGAGGGAGTTGGGCCGGTGTCCCCGGGAGAAAAGAACAAGAAGCACTCTCGTACACTCAGACCACGAACATGTACCCGGTTAAGTCAGCAGTAAGTGGTCAGAAGAAGAGACGGAGCGCAACAACAAAAAAAATCTGTTGAGTATGGCACAAGAAACATGACGGTACCTCAGCGGAGAAGGAGGCTGCGGCATACCTATGACAATAGGACTGAGGACACAGGAGATGCAGGGGGTTAGACCACTCACGTGGAATGTGCGGGGTCTGGCACACCCAATAAAAGCAAGAAAGATACTAGCATATGCAACCCGCCATAAGGTCGACATATTATTCTTACAAGAGACTCACGCTACCAAGAAAGTTACAGACACATTCGCACGAAACTGGGGTCACATAAAAGCAGCAACAAACTATTCCTCAATGGTGCGAGGGGTCCTCACAATAATACACAAGAGAGTGATCTTCCAAATGTCTAAAGTGCTGGTTGATGAAGAGGGCCACTATGTGATAATATGGGGTCAGCTGCATAACAGGGAAGTTATTTTGGTCAATACGTATGGCCCAAACACAGACAGCCCCGAGTTCTATCTCTGCATCATGGAACTAATATCACCAATCGGTACAACGAATGTGATCTGGGGTGGTGACCTCAATCTAACCCTAGACCCAGAGATGGACCGATCCACGGGAAAACACAGACCAACCACCAGAGCGGCACTCACGCTCAAGCAGGAAATGGTCACCATACCCGTGGCAGACATATGGAGGGAACTGCATCCCCTTGAGCGGGACTACACTTTTTACTCAGGGGTACATGGTACCAGCTTGTGAATTGATTACTGGCTGTGCTCCCCCGAACTGATGCCACAGATGGAACAGTGCTCAATCCTACCATGCACATTGTCGGACCATTCCCAGGTTCTCCTGAGAATGGTACCCAAGAACTTGGAACATACCACCCGCACATGGCGCATGCCACCAGATCAGCTAAAGGATGAATCAGTGATTGAACCACTAAGAATAGAGATAGAAGATTTCTTCAGTCGCAACATCGGCACAGTACGGACCCTGTGTTCGGTGTGGGAGACATTCAAGGTGTGGCTGAGAGGCCAGCTGATGGGGTCATCATACGGCGCCTTGAGGGAAATAAGGAAAAACCTGTCTCAAACAGAAAGGGATTTGAAGGACCTTGAGGCTCAACAAACCATGCCCTTAGGGAAGGAGCGGCTGCAAAAAAACAACTGGAGACATTTAAGATGCTTGCAAAAAAAGAAGTTCTTTACATGGCCCAACCTAAAAGGGCACGGAAATATGGTGAAGGAAATAAGGCAAGTAAGGCAATGGCAACCCTTATCAGAACCGAACAGGGATCAAGATACATCACCAGTATCCATGACGAGGATGAGAATGTAAAGACGGCCCCACACGAAATAAATGAGGAGTTCCAACGCTTCTACCACAAACTACATGCAAATGCGGACATAGTTGCCCAGGAAGACCTCCAAAAATATATGGCCTCGTTCCCTACACCTGCATTAGGGGATGAAGGAAGATCGATGCTAGATCTCCCGCTGACAACAGAAGAAATCGAACAAGCCATTTTGGACCTTCATGCAGGTAAAGCCCCTGGGTCGGACAGCATTCCGCTCGACCTTTATAAGGTATTTAAATCTTAACTGGCCCTGAGACTATTGGATATCTGAGAGGAGGCACTCGAGCGGGGAAAGTTACCCGGTACTATGGGAGAAGCAATCGTAACTGTCCTCCTTAAGCCCCAAAAACCCCCACAGGACCCGGCATCATACCGCCCATTGTCTCTGATAAACTCATACGCAAAAATGTTTGCGAAGGCAGTGGCAAATCGACTGCTTCCGCACATGAAGAAACTAATTCACACGGATCAAACCGGGTTTATCCCTACCCGCTCGACGGCACTGAACCTACAGATAATCTTCGCAATAACATCACAGTTAGACCCTTAAGGCAAGGTAGCTATGATTACACTTGACGCTGAAAAAGCTTTTGATTCTGTATCATGGAATTATATGTTTGCAATACTAGACAAGATGGGGTTTGGGCCAGTATTTAAGAGCTATATCTGCATGTTGTATAAGAATCCTGTAGCAAGGGTGAGAACTAACAGTACTCTCCTTTTGAACTGGGCAGGGGCACCCGTCAAGGCTGTCCGCTATCCCCTCTCATATTTCCGCTCACAATTGAGGGTATGGCCGCTAAGGTCAGGCATAAGCACATCTGGAGGGGCATTCGTATTAGAGGGAACCCCCAACTACTGTCTTTATATGCATACTACACAATGGTATACGTCAGGCACCCGGAAGTACACTTGCCACCAATAATGCAGGAAATAAATACATTGGGCCTCATTACGACCCAGGCGGTAAGTTACCGCCTGGGCCGTGACTTTACCACCATGGCGTAAACTACGTTTACGCCATGGTGGTTGGCGGACTTACCGCCCCATTCCGACCTTGGCGGGGCGGTAAGTCCCCAATCCCCATTTACCCTTCCCCATTCCCATTTTTGCCCCATAGGGCATAATGGGAGTGGGGAAGGCGTTAATTACGCCACCGTAAATTACGGTCGCGTAATTAACTCCATGGTCCCTTAGCGCCATGGATTTTAACACCTGCTAAAAGCAGGTGTTAAAAGCACCATGGCGCTAAGGGAACTCGTAATCAGGCGGTAAGGGTCAGCGCTGTTAACGCTGCCGTAAACCCCTTACCGCCTGGGTCGTAATGAGGCCCATTCTCTGAGTACTCCGGCTATACAATTAATCAGACAAAATCAGAAATAATTCCACTCATGCCAACCACAGAACAATCCCCCACCACTGCGTCATTTAAATTATCCCCCACAACAGCACGGTACCTGGGAATAATAATGTCCACCGACAAGCAGACCCTTTACGCTAACCATTATGAGCCATACCTGAAACTCCTGGAACATAAACTTGCAGTTTGGAGCAAGCTGCCGATATCCATGTATGGCCGTGTTGTCCTGCTAAAGATGGTAGTAATACCCAAACTGTTATACATGTTTTGCGGGATACCCATTTGGCCGGGCAGGGACTTCTTTCAGAAGATACAAAAACTAGCAGTCAACTTTGTATGGGTGGGGAAATCCGTGAGACTAAAATGGCCAAGGCTATTCGAACGATATGAAACTGGGGGACTAACAGCCCCTGACTTCGTATTATACTTCCACGCGGCAAAGGCACACTTTGCAAAATACTGGGGGGAACGGCAGAAAAACATGCCCATGTGCGGTCTGAGAAATACGCGATATTCGGGCAATGCTTTACACAACCAAGAAGGGCAATATAAAAGAGGTCGACACAGTGAGTTCTACGGTTCGTGCCTGGATGGTGCTATTTGCCAGAGTGGGGTGAGAACATCTATATTGGCCGCACACCCCCTGGAATAGTATAACTGCAAATATGGATTTAATATGCAATGTAGGAAGTATGTAAAGTTGTGCGACCAATGGGTCTATGTTGCTATATTCTCCCTGCTGATGTTTTGTTATGATGTATATTGTCGTCAACACTGCAAAGAGAGGGGGTTGGACTCTGGCTGCCTCTTCCTCTGAGACACTAACAGGTGTCGCGCTAGCATACATGAGACCAAGTCTACGCTAGTAAGACTTGTGATTTTTTGTAATAGAACCCAACAACAATTTTTCACGGGTGCTTAAGAATTTTTATTTGGGACACACCCCAAACGATTTTTTTAAAAAAACATAGACAAACTAAAAATCCATTGTCACAAATTGTATTTTCATTATATTGTATCGGCATATAATGTCAACAACACTTAGTCATTAATACAACAAGGTTATCAAATGCAATATTATTGTTCATGCACTGAGAAGGAGTCGACACTTAGATGTGTTTCCAGCTATATAACAACGCAGATGTAGATGGTGGGTTGTTCTATAGCTTTCCTCAGGACTGTGAAATCGGGTAGTCTTGTGTGTGTTTCTCTGACCAAGCTGTGGATGAGGAACAAGAAAAAAGAGGGGGACATGTGCTGTTTAAAAGGGTTCTATAGAATAAGAAACTAAAAAAGCATGATGCTAAGCTCAGACATACCTGTCTTCAACAGTATTTTGTCTCAGGGCAGGATGGTGCGTGGGGAATGGCGAATCCGAGTATGCCAGACCAGGTGGTGATTGTTCTCTGGAGTTGCAGGAGAGCTATCCGCTGCAATATATAGGACACAGCGTGTGTTAGATGCAAGTGTCCTACTTGTGTCATGAAATTGACACTGTGCACGTGAGAAATTAAGGTGCTGTTTGCCTATTATTGGCCGGTACAGAGTGTAGTTAGCTGTGCGTGGACACATGTCTCATGTTATAATATATAGACCATGTATCCTAAATGGGATGTCAATAGACTGTTATAGTCACTTTGGTATTAATACTTGTAACAACCCGAAGGAGAGGGCGAGATGCTTACCTTCTCGTACTGGGGAGAGCTCCTGAAGTGAGCTGTGTCGCTGACCGTGCTCCGCGCATGCGTGGTGTCACGTCGGTGAGGCGGGCAACCAGAAAAAGGTGAACCAAAATGGTTTGCGCATGCGTGAGTAAATAGTGGTGGAGTTACCGCGCATGTGTGGGAAAAGAAAGTGTCCGTGCGTTCATGGCTGGGATACTGTTGCTATGTCGCGTCAGAGATGGGCGTTGTCTGTCTGCACAGTGGATTAGTCCCGTGATTTGCAATGTATACAGGGGGGCTGTGTAGTTCATGTGTTTTCCAACAGTACAGTACAGTCTGCATTTCATGCATTTTGAGATTGAATTTCAGTAATACAGAGCACGTACATGTGTATTTTGATTAATACAAACATGCAGACATTAACATACATAGAATTTTGCACCTCATTCTATCCTATGTAACATGATAATTGGTTAATGAGGAAAGTAGGGAAGTATACTAGAGGGAGGTAATTAAGGTGTATTTAGAAGAAAAGGTTCCACTCTATGCAGATGTTTAATCCATTCTTCACCGTATCTAATCTGTGGATCCATTTCTGTTCCAATTTTCTCAGGGCTAGGTCTCTGTCGCCTCCTCGTTCCTTTTCATCTATGGTTTGGATGATCGCCCATTGAAAGTCTGTATATTTATGTTTAAGTTTGCTGAAGTGGGCACTAAAGGTTTGTCCTCAACAACGTTTTTTAAGCATGATCTGTGTTCGCAAATACGTTGCCTCACCTCTCTTTTACTTTTGCCGATGTATAATAGATCACAGGGGCACCGTATTACGTAAATACTCCACTTGGTACGGCAGTTGGTGAAGGTTTTGTACTTCCATTATAGGCCATTAAGCGAGATGGTTTTTTGGTCCTTTGTCAAATTGCAGACTGAGCAGTTGCCACATCTGTGATGTCCAATGACAGGGGGGAGATCCCATAGGTTGGTCTGATTGGATTTTTTTGTGGAGCCTGGGTATGTGTGTACTAGGCGATCCTTTATGTTCTTACTTCTTTTAAATGCGAATCTAGGCTTTTCGGGGCTAAAATCTTCTGTTTGTAGAAGTTTCCAATTTGATAGCACCGATTTTCGAATGCAATTGCTTATTGGGGTAAAGGTGGTGACACATGTCATTTTTTCAGCGTGTTCCACTCTCGGTCTCTTGGTAAGACATGTTTCCCTACTCATATGCCTTGCTGTCCTACGTGCTCTACGTATAATATTCGGTGGGTACCCTCTTGCTTTTAGGCGAAATTCTAGGTCCTTTCCATTTTTGTCATATTCTGGTAGGGTGGTACAGTTTCTCCGTATCCTGAGGAATTGGCCGAAAGGGAGGTTTTCCCTGAGTGATTGTGGATGAAAGCTTTCAAAGTTTAACAGTGTGTTTTTGTCTGTTGGTTTTCTGTAGAGGGTAGTGACGAGATGGCCTTCTTCTGTAGTTTGAATGTTGAGATCCAGGAAAGGTATACTGTCGTTGTTTGAATTCATGGTGAATTTGATGCACGGGTCTACGGTGTTGAGCCAGGTGTGGAAAGATTCTAATTCCGGAGGAGTGCCTCTCCAGACGGTGAAAACATCGTCGATGTATCTGACCCAACCGATTAGGTTTTGTTTATATACGTTGTCTACGTTGTAAATGTGCTTGCTTTCCAAATTGTCCATGTACAGGTTTGCTATATCCGGAGCGAATGTTGAACCCATACTGGTTCCTCTTATTTGTTGAAAGTATTTGCCTTGGCACATGAAGAAGTTTTCTGTGAGAGCTATCCGTATACATTCTAGAATGAAGGATGTCGGTGTTGATTGATCTCGTCTGTTGTCCAGGTAGGTCTTTAGTATTTCCAAGCATTCTCTTTGTGGAATGCTGGTATATAGGGCTTCTAAGTCGAAAGTGACCAAGATGTCATTTTGTTCTGTTCTGATACTGGCGAGATGATGTATCATAGCTGTAGTATCTTGTATGTATGATTTCATTTTCTGGACAAAGGGTCGTAGGAAGATGTCTGTATATATTGATAAAGGTTCTAGAAGTGAGCCTATTCCAGACACTATCGGTCTCCCCGGTGGTACTGTGGTATTCTTGTGTATTTTGGGGATGCAGTAGAAGGCCGGGGTGATCGGGTGTTCTGTTGTGAGAAACATTTTTTCATCATTGTCGATCCAGCCCTGGGATTCTGCAAAAAACATAAGACTCTTGATTTCATCCATTAGACGTGTTGTTGGATTATGATCTAATTTTTTGTAGAACCGTCCGTCTTGAAGATGTTTCTGTAGTTCATTGTCGTAGAGATTGTTACCCCAGAGCACAATGCCCCCTCCTTTGTCTGCTGGTTTGATACAAAATGTTTTTTGGTTTTCCAGATGTTGTAGTGCCAGTCTTTCCTGTTTTGTGAGATTGTCCCTTTTATGATTTTTGGTTTTGAAAAAGGTGTCCATGTCTCTTAGGATTTTATTTTCAAATGCCAGTATTTCTGGGCAGATCATTGATGTTACAGGGGTAAACGTGGATTTCGGTTTTAGGCCCGTTGTGGTCATGTCTTTGGGTTCGTTTTGTTTGGAATTTCGGAAGAAGTATCTTAAGCGTACCGTTCTGAAGAACTTTCTTAATTCTACTTCTGTAGTAAATCGATCTGCTCTGTTTGTAGGTACAAAACTCAGTCCTTTGCTGAGAATGTTCACATCCTCAGGGGTGAGGGTATAGTTGCTCAAATTAAAGATTGGTATTACCATTGTTGCTGTGGTGGTTGTTGTGGGGTCCATTGGCGTGTTCTCATCCCGTGGTACCCTTGTTGGCGTGTTCTGCCTTGTTTCCCACGTCCTTGAAAAAACTGACCTCGTTGTTGTCCTGTGCCCGATGTTGACGGGCCGCTAGCGGAAGAGTCTGATCCACTGCTGTTGGAGGAATTCGAAAAAGATACGTATTTTTTGGGAAACCGTTGTTGAGTGCCTCCTCTCTCCTCTCAGAGGAAGAGGCAGCCAGAGTCCAACCCCCTCTCTTTGCAGTGTAAATTCGTCCTCCAGACTCAGGCCCCTCTATAAAATACAAAGAGGATCCCCCCTTTCCCTTCCTTATAAACCTATTGTCGTCAACAGCAATAAATAAATGTTAAAAAATAAAACATGAGGAACCTAGAATAGCAGAATGTCTATATAAAAATATACTGTCCCCGGATTGTGAAGGAAATAGCAGCATAAGGTTTTTTGTTCCTCCTTTTTTTGCTATTGGTCTCTCTGTTTATAGATGCTCGTGAATTATATCAACATCTGTAGTATTTGTTTGTTAAGATTGTTTGCTATACTAACCCTGGATTGACATAGTAAGAGTATACACTTTACCAATCAATGGTTTTGATACAATACATGTTTTTAAGATAAAAAAAACTCTCCACACAGGAGGTGTCTATGGAAATAAATAAGTTTAAGTTTTGTATGAAAAAGACACCAGGGCGTGGGACTTTTTCTTGTGCGTGAATGTAAGCATCAGCATATATGAGCTAATTTTGGCCTTAAGCCACAAGGAACTGGAGGGGTCAGCGTTGTGGGGGATAGTCTGTGATTCGAGCTTAATACATTCACTATCACCCTCATTCAGGGATCGGCATAGATTCTTTTTTTATTTTATTTATTTATTTATTTATTTGTTTATTATTTATTTACAAAACATGAAAAGATAAACATTATTACATTCTGGCTCCGCGCAGAGGCAGAACGTTGAAGGCCTCTGAAGAAAGCCGGGATGGTGCAGCTCCGGCCGGAGCGAAATGAAACACGCCAAACGTTGTTAGAGTCTTGGCCCGGAACTGCCTCCCATGCGCGGGGGCAGGGCTTTTATTGAGACGCCCTGCATCACTGCGTTGCGGGACGCAGGGCGGATATAACATTCCTCCTTTATTACAATTTAACTTAACATATAACCACACACATCATCAGATATGCAAATGCTTGAAAACACAACAAACCCCGGTGCTTTCCGCTTTAACAGTCCTCGTGAGGCAAACTACCACATATAGTCCTTGAGCCGAGCCGGTGGCTTGGTGGCGGCTCTTAGTCCATATCTCCCACCCCGGGAGCTGGGCCCCACAGTCTCATCTGGCCGCCCATCTCCGGCTCACCCATGTCCGGTTCGCTCCACTGCTCCCACATTCTGTCACTCGCATCTTCTTCACCCTGAAAGTTGGTGGGTTTGTCTTCAATCAGCTGGGAGTCTTCATCTTCTTGGGGACAGTCCCCATCAGTCCACAGGTTGCGTGGCACAGCCTTGAACCACGACGCATTTCGTGTCACCTGACGGTGTCCTCTTTGCACGGTTATCATGGTCCCTTGTGTCTCGCTGACAGTCCATGGGAGAGACTCATAGCGGGAGTCCAGCTTGGACTCTGTCGGATTCCGCAGCATGACCACCTGGTTGCCCACCTGGTGGTTGGATGGTTTCGACCTCCTCTTGGCACTCATGTGGGCATTGGCATCTGTTCTCCTTCTTTCGGTGCGGTCATTATTGACCTGGTCCGGGCTTTTGCTGGGGTGATGTGGAATGGAAGACTTTATGACGGTGTCGAACATGAGGTCAGCTGGCAGGACACCAGTCGTGCTGTGTGGGGTGACCCTGTAGTTTCGCAGAAAATGATAGAGGTCGATTTTCCACGGACTGGCATTTGCTCTTGATAACCTCAGCACTTTGTTAATTGTTCTCATGAACCGTTCTACATCCCCATTCGCCTGGGGCCACCTTGGCATGATGTGGTGATACCGGATGTTCAGTTCTTGCAGATAGTGTTTGAACTCCTCCGCTTGGAAGGGTGCGCCATTGTCACTCTTAATCGTAGTGGGTAGTCCATGTGTTGCAAACATCTTCTCGATGGCCGGGATGACCACCTCTGCCGCCGTGGATTCAACCACCTCGACTTCCGGATATCGGGAGTGATCATCGATGGCTACCAGGAGGTATAGGCCTTCTTGTAGTTTACAAAAATCGATGCTAATTGCGTCCCATCTGCCAAAGCCTCGTTCCGCCGACTGGATTGGTTCTGGATCAGGTGGGGTTCCGGTTATCAGGCATGGTAGACAGGTGTTGACTAAACTTTCCACCTTTACATCTATTTGTGGAAACGTTGAATTCGAGCCTTCGTCCGAGCCATCCCTTCTTGGTCTTCATGGGCGAGTGCCACTATTCGGTCCTGCAGGCACGGCGGGATGATAATGCGATTTCCCCTGAGCAGCAATCCTTGCTCTGTGATCGACAGATCCTGTCTTGTGGTGAACATCCCTGTGAGGAACGCCTTTGCTTCCCCAGTCCTGTTGTGGGTGTTCTTCATGAAGGACCTCCAGTCGCCTGAGATGATGGCATCCTTTACCAGGTCGCAACACGGGTCCTTGCGTGTTTCCTCTGCAATGTCAACGATGCTGACAGCCTTTGGCCTCATGGCCCGCACCACCTGGCAGATATGTTCCTCAGTCTCTTCGGCCACCTGAACCTCCTGTGGCGTTGCAGCTCGAGGGTGTCTTGAGAGGAAGTCTGCCGGGTTTCCGCTTCCCGGCTGATATGCCAACTCGAAATTGTACTGTTGGAGATGTAGCAGCCATTTGGCTATTCTGGCCGGCAGGTGCGAGGAGGTGCCCATAAAGATTGGCAGGAGGGGTTTGTGATCCGTAATCGCTGTGGACCTTCTGCCATACAGATAGAGGTGGAAGTGGCGACACCCCCACAGTACGGCAATTGCCTCCTTCTCAATGTGAGAGTATCACTGCTCAGTCATTGTGAGAGCTCTTGACGCATAGGCGATGGGCCTCTTCTCACCTTCTTTGGTGACCTGCATGAGGATGGCATCCAGGCCGACAGGGTTGGCATCCACAAAAAGTTTAGTCGGAAGCGCAGTGTCGTAGTACGCCATTTTTGTGTCCACGGGTAATGACTCTTTGATGCTTTCATATGCTTCCTGGCACGCTTTCCCCCATTCCCACTTTGTGTTGAGCTTGGTAAGTTCTCGAAGGGGTTCAGAGAGAGTGGCCAGGTTCCGGATGAACCTCCCACAGTATGTGGCCATCCCCAGGAAGCTGCGCACATCAGTGGGTATCATGGGCGGACTCGCAGCCTGTATGTTGGCAACCTTCTGGGGGTCCGGTGAAATGCCAGTGCTGCTGAACTTGTAGCCAAAGAACGATATTTCCGTCTTGAAAAACTCAAATTTCTCCTTGTGGATGGTTAGGCCAGCATCTTCTAGTCGGCCCAAAAGCATCCATAATCTTCTCGAGTGTTCTCCTCTGTCCTGAGCGTGGATCATGATATCAACACTCACATTTAGGTCACCTGGTATGCCCCTGATGACTTCTTGAATTGTCTGTTGAAAAACTTCGGCAGCCGAGGAGATCCCAAAGCTTAGCCGCTTGTATCTTCGCAAACCCATGTGTGTTGAAAAAGTGGTTATGTACCGTGAGTCCCTATGCAGCTTTAGCTGGTGGGAACCTGCTTTCAAATCAACCTTCGAGAAGACTCTTGATCCCGTGAGGTCAGCCACAATTTCGTCGAGGGTTGGCATGATGTGGCGCTCCCGCTTGATGGCAGTGTTTGGGAGGCGCATGTCTATACAGATTCGGACCTTTCCTGGCTGTTTGGGTTTCTTTGTGACCACCATCGCGGAAACCCATGGTGCCGGCCCCGTTACCTCTTCTATAATGCCAGCTTCTTCCAATGCTTTGAGTTTCTATCTCCACCTGTTCACGCATGTGGAATGGGGTCCTCCGGTGTCTGACTGTCTTTGGCTGGACCGAATTATCAATATGGAGCTTGATCGTCTTTCCTTTCAAACACCCAATCCCGTTTTTGCAGGTTGGGATACTGTGCAAGGATGTTTTCGACCTCTTGGGCTTCCTTGACTTGACTGATGAACTGTACTAGCCTTAGGTCCTCAGCCGCATCACCACTCAGAAGGCATTCGATCCCCGCATTTACTACATAGATCTTAGACGTTAGCCTGTTTTGACCGTGGCTGAGGGTGGTGCGGAATCTGCCAACCACCGGTAGTGGTTTCCTACAGCCATATGCAAACAGAAGGGTGTCTGTGTTCTTGAGGTCTGGTTGTGGTTACAGTGTTTGAAATGTGCTGGTGGGCATGACATTTACAGAGGCTCCCGTGTCTATGGTCATCCATACCCGCTGGTTTTGGAGGGTGACCTGGCATTTGCACCTCCTGAGCCCTTTCTTCTGCGTAGCATGTCTTCGATCCAACGCTGACACCAGGTATACTTTTCTCCCTTTTGTCCGCTGCTCCCTACCAGAGTCTTGTTGAGTGCCTGTGACGTCATCCCCTTCTTCCTCAGTTGAAGAGTTGCTTGTTTCGACTCGCCTTGCACTCGCTTGCTTCTTTTTCTTGGTCCCATTCTTCTCCTGGGGATTCTGTGGAAGCGGTAGTGGAGGGCCCGATGACCGGCACACCTTGGCATAGTGGTCCTTTCTGCCACATGCCTCACATGTTGTCCCTTGCGCTGGGCAGTTTCCATGACGCGGTCCGCCACACCATCCACACTCTGTAGGTCCCGGGATCCATGGCTGCCATCTGGCTGGTGCGTAGTTGCCGCCAGACTCATCTCTTGTGGACTGTCTATTGGTGACATGGGCCACCATGGATGTCGCGAGGGCAGGCTGTAGTTTTTGAAGAGTCACTCCCAATGTGGCGGCCCTGGCACGTGCCAGCTCCCTTTGACGACCCAACTCCAGAATGCGTGTTAGAGAGATGCCCTTCTCACTCAGCACCATCCTTCTTAGTTTCTCCGATTGGATGCCGTTGATGAGTTGTCTCCGGATTTCTTTCTCGACATCCGTGAACTCACACAAAATCGCCAGCTTCCTGAGTCAGGTGTGGTAGGCATCCAAGGTCTCCTCTTCTGCCTGAAACGTGGTGCAGAATATGAAGGTTTCATAATCCGGGTTGAGTTGTGGGAGAAAATGACCCGTCAAGGCGTCTTTCGATTGTTGGTAAATGTCCTGACCATCAGCAATGGTTAGCGAGTTGAAGATCCGTAGCACCTCGTCCCCCACATTTAGCAATAGGTGTGATCTCATTTTCCTGGCAGAGGTTATATCCTTGCACTCCATTGCCATTTCGAATTTTTGGATCCATAGCTGCCACCGGGGGCCAACTGATGATGGATCCGTGAATGGGTCAAATGGCTGAATCATTGTAGAGGAGCTCCCTTGTGGGCGAGCTTGCGGTGACGACATCGACGGATTCGCTGCGAGTCTAGAGGGCATACCGGGCCTGGTGCCAGTCGCCATAGTGGGGCGTCATCGTCACTTGACGGTGTCTATTGTCCTCACCTTGGTGCATGGTTTTAGGTGTAAGTGGTCCCTTTTGAGGCCGACCTTCGAAACAGTAGCCGATGGGACCGCTGCCTTGCTCCAGGTGCCTGCTGCCGTGATTGCACGTGCGCACTGCGTGTGCGATGGCTTCACACGTCGTGTTGTGGTGCCTCTGTATGTCGCAGCGCCCTGGCACCGCTGTGGAAAACAAATACAAAGATACAGCCGAAGAGATGGAGCGGGGAGGTTTTGTGTGCCCCCCCCAGCGGGTGTCCAAACATTGTGTGTGTCGCTGCTGGAATAATCAGCTGGTAGGGCGTTGAGCACGTGTGCTGGGTCCCGTTTCCCTCGTCGCCAGTGTTACGTTCTTGCTTCACGCGGAGGCATGTAAGAGGATTCAATTCAACACTACAGCTAAGTCAATGCCTAGTCTGGGATACTGAATGGAAACCCTTATTGATATATCTTTATGTCCAGTTCATGCGTTCTGGATGACTACCCCTATATAACACCCCTCTCTTGGAATCCCCCTGACCCCGCTGAGCCAAGAAGTAGTTCTGTTTTGCAAGTTTAAAAGGTTTATTTGATAATTTAAACAATAGATATATATATCACACTTTATAATAATTAATAATTGGATATCACACTTAATCTGAGCAGTAATCAATAATGGATAGTCTGGCACTAGCACACTTGTGAATAGGAACAGAAGAATAAGGTGGTAGAGAATGCTTTATATAAGTTCAGATGGATGTAATGTTGAATGAAAAATGCAATACAGAAAATACTCAATATGATTTCAACAAAACAATGTAATCACTTTTCTCTGGCAATTCACCCCCCCCTTTTATGCAATGCAAGGAAATGGAAGGAAAGCACACAGTTCTCAGAAATGCAATAAAATGTAATTCAGTTCACCCCAGCAAGCTTAGACTACAGAAGTTTGAAACACGGCCCCAAAATGCTTTTATATGTGATAGCAATGAAGTGAAAAATATGCTAAAATGCTTTTAATTCCCTCTAGAGGTTCAGGGTGAGTGGTATCAAGTTAATATTAGTCCAGGCTCACTCTAGCAATGATTCAGGGATGGTTCTTAAGAGGCAAACGAATTTTTAGCAAGGAAAGCAAGGAAGCTGCTGTTTTCACATGTGGAGAACTTTGCAAATCGCGGTAAAATTCGCGAGTGCGTTTTTCGCGATTGCGGCAAATCTATAGGGGGTAGGAATGGAAGGTTCTAGGTTCGTTGAAAAGCCAAGATTCCCAGCTTTCAGAGGAAAGTTACTGCAAGTCTCTAAGACAAACGGTCACGGAGATATGAGCGATATGGTAAAGGTCGTTTTTCAGATTTGAAATTTTTAAAAGTTCAAAGTGACAAGTGACAGCTAGCAACTAAAAATGACAGGTGGCAGCTTTGCAAATGACAGGTGAGAGTTAGGAGGCAGTTCTACTTAGATTAAAATAGCTTGGATTAGATTATTTTAACTAAGAGATTGGTTCTGCACAGTTCTGCTAGGTACTCACAATATATTTAGAAATAGAATGGGCCTCGCCACGGATCTGGTCAACAGGTTTTCTTCACTCGCCACGGACGGTCTCTGCGCACAGCGTCGGGGTCAGCTCTACTCTGCTGGTCTGGTCTGGGTCTCTGGTTCTGATCAGGTCTGTGGGTCCGGATACAGCGGTCTCCGGTTCAGCTGGTCTCTCTCTGGATACAACACTGCTCTCTGGCAAATGGCAAGAGTTCTTGCAAAGAATTCAAACAGCTCGCCTGGCTGTGATAATGGCAATGATTTGAGGCCTGCTAAAGAGGGATTTAGCTTGTAGTTGACCTCTCTGCTACAAATTCTGAAGTAAAGTCTTGGTCTCTGAAGGTGGATAGATTGGAGTCTCTATGTTGGCTCTCTGGAGGTTGATGGAGGTAAAGTATGGATTTTCCCGGCAGAGCGTCCCGCAGCAGATGGAATAGAATGTCCCTATCTGTCCTGACTGTCCGCTTTTATGTGTTTTGAAAGTGGGTGTGTGTGCAGCATCACTAGCCAGCCCCTCTCTCAACTGCAGATTGGCCCAATTCTCCCCTCTCCCATGATTGGGGAAGGAACTGTGAGTCAGAGTGATGCTGTAGGTTTTATGGGTCAGAGGATCCTCCCCTGGTCAGTTTGCCCACAAAATCTATATTTGATCAAAATGCACACTTCATAGATACACAGTGGTTTGAAATTACATGCACCCATCACATATCACATGAGATATACCCTGTCCAAATCTGCTCTTCCTGAGAGCTTGCATTGAGAAATGGCAACATATTTCACTTTTTGGTCAGGTTACCAATATCAGATTCTTACTCAAATTTACCCAAATGTGTGCAAGGCATGCAGGCATTAATTGATGAAGTATCAGACTTTTCACATGCAGACATTTTAAGTAATACCCTCTTAACTGCTAGTTTGCCCCCAGATCATGCCACCGGTTCTAAAAACCTCTTAAAACGTGGGCAGAAAAATCACAAGAATTATGGTATCATTTAAATAATTATGACAAGTCCGTACTATGAGTTATTCATCTTTTTCTAAAACCATATTCTGGCTACAGGGGTGTGTCTTTTCAGGTCACATGGTACAGAAACCAGTCTTTCCACTTTCTTCAAGCTCAGCCTCTGTCTCCAGTTTCTCCCCCACCCAGTTTCTGCCAAGAGGAAGCCATTTTTATGACCCCTGCAATAAACCATCTGCCTGGGCCCTGGAAGGCCCATTGTTCAAGAGGAAGCCATTTATGGCCACTTCAATAAACCCTCTGCCTGGGTCCTATGTTTAGTCTCTAGCAGTCCCTTGGTAATTCAATCAGAGAAGTGTCATATCCCTTTTGGTGGGAACAGCAAAAGGCAGCTAGGCCTGGGAACTGCTGTGGATCCAGTTTCACTCCAATTGGGGGAAGTTGTCAAGCAGAATCCAGTTCCTTAATCCAGGCCCCAGCTAATGTCACTTTTAGTTACCCAGTTTTCTGCATTCAAATAAAACTAACCATTTTTACATATGCAGCTAGAATGCTGATTCTAAGTTTTAAACTATGACATTTAAACAATTGCAACCTATGTGACACTCAAAAGTAGGTCACTCATTTCTTTTAAACATTTAGGTTTTTAGTGTCTTTCAGTCCAAATTTACTTAAACTGCTGAAATCCACAGCTCAGCCAGTCTTGTTATAAACCTTCAAGTCACTTCAGAATATAACTTTACATTGTATCCACCCCGCAGTAAGTCTTTCTTTGGCCTGCTTTGGGTTCATTTATTCAGTTTTACACAAAAGAGTCTGGTGTTGTTTTAAAACGCCGGCTTTCTGATAGTGGTGAGTACTGGTAATGCAACCATTTTTGGGATTTTTCTTGGATTAATGCATTCCAAACAGAAATGGTTCTTACATGGTAGTAAATAATCCTTGCTTAACATTGTTTTGATGGGGCTCCTTACAGTAAGATGGTTATGTGGAACCCCACAAAAGGGTTGAATCTTTAAAGTGGTCTGGTGAGCCACGATTTCAGCAACTTTTTGACATCAGTAACAGTGGATTTTGTTAACAAAGATCTTTCTTTACTCTGGTGGGTGGCAAGTTAGGTAACCATTTTGGTGTGCGCACAAACTGCGTGGTTCTCCTGGATTCTGGCGCACTTGTGGTCTTTTTGGCCATCTTGGATTTTCTGAGCCCACAGCACCAAATGTTGCAGCATGATAGCTCAAACGTGGGTCAGGACACCCAACAGGCAGAACGTTGAAGGCCTCTGAAGTAGGCCGCGGTGGCGCAGCTCCGGCTGGAGCGAAATGAAACACACCACACGTTGTTAGAGTCTTGGCCCGGAACTGCCTCCCATGCTCGGGTGCGGGGCTTTTATTGAGACGCCCTGCCTCACCGCGTTGTGGGACGCAGGGCGGATATAACAAACATGTACCTCAAAAAGCATATAAAAGTAATCTTTTGTTTTTACTCATATCACCGCATTCCTGCTTCTGTAACATCTTCATATAGGTCTGTAAAACACAAAGAACAAACAGTAATCCCAGTGTTGTCCCTTCAATTGGACATGGTTTCATAAATGCATTCAAAATCAGTAATTATTTGTGAATCACAATATTTATAAAAGAAAATGTAGTCACATTACCTCCTTCATCTTCGAATTCAAATGTGAGGCCTTGAGTTTTAATTCAGCCATTCTAATGAAAATACACCAAGGTTTGCTGTGAATTAAAAAACTCACTAACCTATTTTATGTCTTAAAAGCCAGTCCTCCTACTACATAGCCCCACTGCCGTGATGACGTTACAGTGATGAAGACGTCACCAAAAGTACCGTCAATCTAAAAGTATTGTGGACTGTCAAAAAAAATCCATCTTAAACAGCCTATGGATTGACAAATTGGGGAATTTGTTTCATAGAACATAATTGACAATAACATATTTGTAATTTGCGCAGTAGCCTTTCACTCCCCCCAGCCCCCACTGGCAATAATGCTCATTTCATTCTACTATAGTCAAACTCCCTCAGTAATATATTGCAGCTTCGGAAAAGGTCCTGTTCTTAGAAGAGTTAATACTCTGGCTAGCCGTCCAACCAATAAACAGGCCAGTTCAGATCCAATATGGACCCGAACCTGGGATAACGCTACTACGTACAGAGACGGGCACACTCTGGATGCCCTCCCTTATCCCTCTAAGGGATGCCATGATAGAATGTGCCCTGATTGAAGTGTAGAATAAAGCACACACTTCCATTAACAGTTCTTCCAAAGGTTGTAAAATCTTAAAAGAATTGATTGCCACGTCACAAACGTCTACTGACCTGACACCCTGACAGTAGCTTGCAGACAAATTGGCCCAATCCATCATTGACAAAATTCAGAAGAATCAGGCTATAACAACTGAAAATAGAATCGAGGGTCTACGATATCCACTACTCACCTGTAGAGACAAATTCTCAGCTTTCAAACCATCCTCTCTCACTAAAAATCAGTAATCCAGTTAAGGCCATGAACTCCTCAGGACACAGTGCTTGCCCGTCCCACATCCTTCACCAAGGTGGGCATTAACACCATCTCTCATGTTTGCAACGTATCCTTCAAGACAGGAGAGTTCTTGGGTGCTCTCAGGGAGGCAATCATTTCCCTCTTGCTACAAAAGCCCTGCTGAGATTACAACACTCAAACAACTTCTGCTGGATTTGAAGTATCCTATCCCTGTGTATTGGACAAAGCCACACACAGGCACTGTAACTAAGTTTCGAGTCCTCTTGTACTGCTGCGCCCAGATGCCCACGGGCTCGGAGCGCATTACCAAATAAACAAACAAACAAACAAACAAGCACAGCAGTGTGAATTCAGTGGAAACTCTGACTCACCACACAGTAACGGTATGCAGTGATAAGATTGCGGCAAAAATATTGCCTGTAAAAAAAATTGTGGCAAAAATGCCTTGGTTTAACCTGGTAAAGATGTACCCCATTACACCATTTAAGGGGAGAAGGGGTTGCGGGGGTGTAAGTGGTATAGTAGGTCCGGGGGTTGCGGGGGTGTCCCCCGCATCCTTTACATGGATTGTGGCATCAAAACCACAACATTTTTGCCAGGATATTTTATGTTCACAGCCATTTTTGTCGCAATTTTAACACATGGAACCACAGTAACCAGTCTGGATTTAGACCCTTTAGGAGCTCATGTTTCTGAAGGAAGAGATCCTGAAAGTACTAGACCCCTACCACGCTTCAGTAGTTATTCTGCTAGACCACTCAGAAGCATATGATACCACAGATCATGCCACCCGCATCCACAGATGTGACTCCAAAATGCACACTAAAGACGTTGCCTTAATGTGGGTCTTGTCTTTTCTTGCAGATCGTGTCACTCATGTGGGCTGCCCCAGGGATTGGCACTCTCCCCCTAGATGCATAAGGCATACATTAGCCCAGAAGTGTCCCTTCGGAACCAGTTTTTTGCTATTTCCTATCTCAATGCTTATGATGCACAAAAAGCATTCAATATAAACTGAAATGACACCCATCTTAACAAGATCCTAAATTGCCTCTGTGCAGTGCCTAAGTCTCTAGATCAATACAATGTTCATCAATTCCTCAAATACAAATATCCTCATGTCTTTCCCAACCCTTACAGCCTCCCTTTCCAATGGCCAGACTCCCTAGGTCCCCCCACCAGCCACAAATTTGCTAAAGAACCGAGGTCTTCGCTGTGACACTGAGATGTTACACAACTCGCAAATCTGTGAAATTGGTAGTAAAGCACACTTCATGTGTCCACACTTGGATATGGCTCGAGTGATCAAGTTGATCAGAGTACTTACCCTGTCAACTCTTGACTACTCTAATTCTATCAAATTGGGCCTTAAAAACACCTGACCCGCCAAATCGAGCTCTTCCAAATTCACGCTACAAGACAGATCTTGGGTCACCGCAAGTGCGAACCTATCACTCCAGTGCTCTAGACTCTACAGTGACTCGCCTTCAAGAAAAAAATCCATATTGGCTACTTTGTCTGACACACCCTGGTCTGCTTGTCAAAGGTCCTAATTACCTCAAAGCCCTTTTGACCCTTACTTGCCCCGAGTCTGGAACCTTATATTTTCAGGGAAGAACCTCTTGACACCCCTGAAATTAAAAGACATTGACATGGGGAGACCCTTTGCGGTTGTCACCACAAAAATGTGGAACGACCCACCCACATTCAGGAGAACAGACACCAACTATAACAGACTCAAAGAACACTTAAATCAGTCTTGTACAAGACCTCATTCTCTACAAATTAGAAAGGCCAGCAAGCGGGTCCTACCATGACACTTAAGTTAAATTCTTCGGGGAAACTCAACTCCCGGAAAGATCTTAAGTGTGTCCGGGAACTCCCCAGAACCTTTTATTCATTTTGTTTTCAATAATGTTTTAGCTATGCAGTGATGTGTCTTAAATATGCTCTTTTTTCAAATACACATGTACTCTACTCTGTATGGTACCATCATGTTTGAATTTACCTTACCCTGTTACCTTTCTCCCATATCATTTATTTCCTATATCTGGTGCGTTGTAACAATATTGCTGTAAATTATTGGATTATAGAACACAAACAAAATAAAAATTGAAATTCGAAAATGCAGTAATTCTGTATACCTTTTATTACTATTACTGCATATTTACAAATATGCCTTTATTTCAAATTTCTTTTACTTTGCATTTTTATTTTATTGCTGCCTTATCTAATTCTGTATTATGCCTTTTGGCAAACCAACTGACTAGAGTGGACACTAAATTTGGGAAATTTTCTCTCAAACCAGCAGTTCATTACTATGAAGCAAAAGTGGTCCCGAAATTGTTATATGGAGTTGAGGTGTAACAATCGAGGATTTTGGAACTTTTACCTTTTTTAGAAGGGAAAATATGGAAAAGAATATTGTAAGCTCCAAAGTCTCTTCCATTGCCACTAATAAGGTATGAGATGGGGATCGTTTCCCTTAAAGCAGGAGCATACTGGAAGATTCTTTCACTAGTAAGAAAGTTTCTTTGTCCACCTGGGACCGCCCTATTCGCGAATCTAAATAAGATCTATATAAATCAGGGAGTAGTACATATGAAGGAAATGTGCACCCTGTGTGGAGGCATTTTGGAGGACATAGAAAGCACAACCGAGGAACTCTGTAAAAATCCCATGAAAACAAAATCTAGAATGTTCTGTTGGGATTGGATTCGAACGATGGAATCCCTACGCACGTATAGTTAGTTCCCTTCAACATCTGCATGGCGAACATAAAGATTTGGGTACGTTACCTCCCTTTCTAAGTATTTACCCGGATAGAGGTACTCGGTTGAGCTTCCCGTGTTTTCCGTGGAACACCATGCAGACTAAGAGGTTTCTTGTGCAATTTGGTGTGCTTCCAATGGATCAAGCCAGTTGTAGATTTTGTACAAATGGTATGGAAACTCTCCAACATTGGGTTGTTGAGTGTAGTGCCCTCTCTCATCTCCATGCCAAATATCTTAGGAAATATTATGAATTTCACGAATTTAACTGGGCCGATGAAAATGCTATTATATGGTCCCTTGTACTTGCAGGCAGCACTTCTTCTTCAATAATAGCAATTACTGGTTTTATCAGAGCACTGGATGTAAATAATGTATGTATTTGAGCTCTTACAATTTCTCATTTTCTTTCTTGTCTAAAAATACTATCGGGCCAATTCATGGAATAATTGTGCGCCGAAATCGGTGGCGCAAGCGAGAAAAATCTAGCGCACGCGTGCGAATCGCACACAAGCGATTCATGGAAGTCTGTGTGCGTGTTTTCCCTGGGAGCTGCGCCGAAACCGCGCGTGGTGCACACGGGCACACACGTCACTGCGACATCCCGAACGCCGTGTGCGATGTGCACAGCAAAAGCACACAATGTGTAGCGCACACACAAAAAGGGGGCGGAACACGCGGAATGGGGAACAACGCATGAAAATGAGGGCGTAACTGGGGAAGTACTGCTGGGAAATACATGGACCGCCCACAAGCGCACGAACAACACGTATTCATGGAATCGAATAGGGGAAACCCGCACACACCAAAAGACACGCACAGGCGTGAACACGTCCGCTACACGAAGGAAGGTGGAAGCGGCCCTGCACAGTATCAAAGTGCGCGTAAACAACAAACACGCATATACAGCTACGATGAATGTCCCATTTCTCGCAGCAGTGATCGTGGGATACCGCAGGAGGAGGAGACTAGCCAGGCCCCGCTTTTTTTGCCCAGGACCAGCCTTTTTGGGATGCCTGATGACAAGGTCTATGGCAGGTATAGGTTTCCACCTCATATCATCCTATACCTGGTCACTGAGTGGGAGGATGACCTCACATCACCCACCTTGTGCTCCCAAGCACTGAGCCCCTTGGAAAAAAAGGGGGTCAATGTCCCGCATTTTTTGCCCACTGGGTCATTTCAGTGGACAATTGCCATAGTTGGGGGTGTCCCACAGCCCACGCAGTCACGCTGCCTACACCAGGTGTTGGCAATCATGACGGTGCGCCCCTCTGTCCGAAGGCACATATAGATGCCCAGAACACCATCAGAAAGGCAGGCCGTGGTCTTGGGGAGGGATACTTCCCCAAAGTGCTCGGTGCCATAGATTGCACCAATGTGTCCCTACGTCCACCTAGGGCCACTGAGAACATCTACCGCAACCGCAAGCACTGGCATTCCATCAACGTGCAGGTTGTATGCGATGCCAAGGGAATCATCACCTCTGTCTAGGCAAACTATCCTGGGTCTACCCATTACAGTTTCATATACAGAATGTCCGCCCTGAGCCAGGACCTGGAAGCTGGGAAGCATGGCAACACATGGCTCATTGATGAGTACAAATGTCTGTGCACATGCATGCATGTCACACACAGACAAATACACAAACCCAACTAATGACAACCATCCTCACCTCCCCAGGGGACAGTGCCTACCCTCTGAGCACCTACATGATGACGCCAATACGGTTCCCCACCACACCACCCCAGGTAAGATACAACGCAGCCCATACTGCAACCAGGGGCATAGTGGAGCGCACATTCGGAGTGCTCAAGTCACGCTTCTGCTCCCTTGACCGCTCTGACGGGCAGATACTATATGCACCCCCAATAGTGTGCAGGATCATTGTGGCAGCATGTGTCCTGCACAATGTTGCAACACGGTGGGGCGTACCTGTGTACATTGTGGTGCCCCCACATCCCCAACCGCATGCACAGGTGCTGCTCATGGGAGGCGAAAGGGTGCGTGGCGAGGCAGCCCGGACCCAGCTTGTGGCCACATTTTTCACCTAAACTCCCACCCCTGCGAAGTGCACACAGGTCTGGCACATACCAGGTGACAATCAATGATGACAAAGAGACAGTCAACGGTCACAACCTTACCACCCTGAGAATGTTTCCACAGAAGTGGTACATTGTGTGCATCCCTAGCTACTTAAACATAACCAATCGGTTATGACCGAAAGGAACACATGCAAGGTGCATATCACACCACCCCCTTGCAAAACAGCCCATGAAAATCACTGGTAAGTCACCCAAACCCTCCCAACCCCCATTACCCTCGTCGGCCACACCATGACATGGCATGCAAAAGAGCAAACCAAATGCACAACACATGAAAAATGAGTTACGAAGTGGCACGTGATAAATGGAAACAGGCCTGAGACAATCACACCTGACATGGAATCAGATGAAACGACTGGCCAACAACCTCCCACACATACAAAGTCATACACAAATGCATGCCACCAGCGGTACCATCAACAAAAGACAGAAGCCTGTTGGCATGCACATTGGCCAATCCAAATCCACAAATCCAAAGATTGTGCACTGTGTGTGTGTCCCCTGCAACACACCACTCAGCACACAGCACAGTGAGAAGCCATTGTGTTGGGGATACACCGTGAGCATCATATAAAAAAGGAGAAGCAACTAAAATTACCCAGTGACGCATGTACACGATCCGAAAATTGTAAGTGATCATGCGCTGCGGGGACACAGCATGGCAGAGAAGGCAATCTGTGTGCACGTGTGGACATGGATGGGTTGTTGTATGTGTAGTGGTGCATTGTGTAAGTGTGTGTGTCAGTAGGGACATGCACTCAATACATGCATGTGAAATGAAGTGACCCTCAGTGTCCTGTACACATCACGTGAACATTACCCATGTGGACACCCCAGTGTGTCAAACCATACCAATCCCCTGACACATGAAAAGTAAACCCAACACAGGAACATCCATTGACCAGCAGAACACATCATGTACATACTACCCCACATTGACAATGGGCCTCATTACAAATCAGGCGGTCCGCAAATAACGGTGGCGGTAAATCCGCCGCCACCGTTGTTTCTGGACCGCCTGATCCCGACTCCTGCAGGCGGGAGGTGATGTTCCCGCCAGGTCTGACCTGGTGGGTTTAACACCGCCCGCCTGTAGACGGAGGAGTAAACACCGGCAGCATTACGAGATGCTGCCGGTGTTTCCATGATCCCCATTCCCATTGAGTCTCATAGGACTCAATGGGAATGGGGTTTAACACTATTCCGCCTCTGTGATTCCTGGGAAACCGGGGTTGTAATGCCCCGGTAATTCCGGGAATCACGGAGGCGGAATGGTAATACGAGTCCGGCGGTAACCAGGCAGTTTTACCGCCTCGGTTACTGCCGGACTCGTAATGAGGCCCAATGTCAGACAGTGACCAATCACTGTAGCCCAAGCGTACTGTTGAACAACGAAAGCACCTCCCTCATTTCCTCATCATCTTGACCTTCAGAAGAACTGTCTCTGGGGTCCGTCGACTTCTTCCTTCTATTCTACCTGGCTTCGGGATCCCCCTTCCCTTTGGTTTCCTTGCTCTTCCTTTCATGTAAATAGGGTCGAGCCCCCTCAGAGGCCACCTTGACCAGTAAAAGTACCAAATCGCAGAGAACTCCAAGGAGCCAAACCCTCAAACCAGGGAAAAAGCCTCTAGGCACCAAAAAACCCTGGAAGAGTCTCTAGTAGATGACTTGAAGTTGTAGAATATGGCCAATTACATGTCCAAGCTGAATGATAAAATAACTTCCAAGGTTGCACAGTTGTAGAATGGTTCAACAGGATGGGTAGGCATTTGAGTAGACATCAATCAATGAGGATGCCACAACTGATGGGTAGAGCTGAAACCTGAGTAGAAAATAACCAAGGAGGCAGGCACAACTGGATGGTTGAGCTGAAACTCAATCAATCCTTGATAACGTGAACGGAGAAAGGCAGAGACAGCACAAGTCTGGAAAGGCAGAGTGAATGCGAGATTGCCGGAAACAGCAGACAGCCAGTTGAGAGCCAGAACAGTTGAATAGCTTTGGTAAAAGGCCAAAGTCAACATAAAGGTATGGTTGGAATAGATGAAAGATAGGAGGAGCGAGAGAGAGAAATGCTGTGGTACAGAAGTGTACCAAAGCAAACCGAGGCAGCGTACAAGTATGTGGAAATAACTGCCCAAGAGACGGGTGGACAGATCTGCAACAAGGACAGTAGCAGGAAGAAATACACGGACTAAAGGAACCAGAGTGTGAAAAATAAGTAAAAGAGCTGTAGTCCAGTAGGAAAACTGTGCCGTCACGCAGCAGCGAAGTCCAAGAGGGAAGACAGATACAAGGTGCAGTCCAAATGGAACGGAGAGGAGAAGTAGTCTAGGCATACATCTCAGGTGAGGACTGGACCGTGAGTTGTCGTTCTTGGGTCACATTCCTAATGCTTCCACCTTTGCCACAATTCCCAGGGGCTGAACCTAACACGTATCAACTTGACATTGTCACCACCTGGCCCCTTCCCACCATCAGTGTGGCTTTGACAGCTAAAGGGTGCAGGCTACCATCTACAGCATGAAGTGCACCAAGCACGTACACAGGCAAGAAATGAAAAAAACATCACAATCAACTTCAATAAATACACAGTTCAAAAATGTATTCACCAAAATTGATTGCAGACATGCCATGGAGAAAACATCCATAATCCCCACTAGGGGTGTAAACACAAGTAGTACAGCAGACTGGCCACAGATATGACGAAAGTCCAATGCCCGTGTAAATTGCTGTCACACCAAACCATCCTTGCAAGCTCATGTAAAGGGGAAGCAGGAGTGGCATATGTGTCTGGACCCCAAGCCACAAACACATACACGAGACAAGCTTGTATGGGCCCAGCTGGAACACACAGTGGATGCTTTCAAAAGCTACAAAGCACCACACTGTCACATGAATGCACAATAAACAAACAATATTATTTAAAAAAAAGAATAAAAAGGCCACATATGACCCGGGGGGAGGGGCACACAGGAGGGGGGCGGTACAGGGTGCACCTCAACACCCACATGCGATGATGCTGAGATAAAAAATAAACTCCATGGGCTCAAAGCCTGCACGGCCCGACCTATGTGGGAGATAATTGTTTTGAAGAACTGTGGCTTTGAAGAACCTTGCTCCACAAGGGCGACTCCTTAGAATCCCAATAGTTATTCTTACAAAGTAAAAGTTTCAAAATCCGGTCAGTGAAGTCGCAGGTCAACTGCATAAGGACGGTGAAAAGCCTAACCGTCCCATACACCGAAGAAGTTAATTAATGGAAATACAGGACTCTGCGCCAACGATTTTATATCATGGTTACTGATTTATTAATCATCAAGAACCGTTGAGCCCATAATTGATAACATGTTTCGGCTCCACTGAGCCTTTTTCAAATCCGGGCCGAAATTGGATGTAACCAGTTCTTATGACTTATGTCCATGTAGTAGTAACGGGGTAAAATCCCCAGTAACAATCAGTTCCTGGAACACAAACAGTCACACGCGTCGGCAGGTAAAGTCATAAGAACTGGTTACATCCAATTTCGGCCCGGATTTGAAAAAGGCTCAGTGGAGCCGAAACATGTTATCAATTATGGGCTCAACGGTTCTTGATGATTAATAAATCAGTAACCATGATATAAAATCGTTGGCGCAGAGTCCTGTATTTCCATTAATTAACTTCTTCTATGTGGGAGATAAGTCGTCGTCCTACTCAACCTCTGGATGGAAATCAGAAGGTGGACGTGGCACAGTTGCCTGACCACGTCTATCCACAGTTTGCCCTCCCCACTGCAGCAAGCATGCAGGTCTGGTAAGCCTGGTCCTGTGTGGCAATGGCACGTAGGTTAGCATGCAGCACCTCACGTGATACGCGTGCTTCCTCTTGCAAGGTAGCATGTGTAACACAGAGTTCTGCCTTAATGGCCTCACATGACATCTGGAGCACCTCCCGGCATGCACGTAGCTCAGCCGAGATGGTGTTCTCAAGCTGCTCCAACCTCAATTCTGACCGCTGCCTCTGGGACATGTTGAGCATACCCAGAGTAGATCTGAGGGTTTGGTGTTCTTCCCTCAGGGCCTCTCTGTGTGCCTCTGCCTGAGCAGCAAGTGCTTTGCACAGAGACACCATTTCAGCCCAGCGTGCCCTCTCTGAGGCCGCCATGCCCAGCCTGAGTGACTAGCCCATGGACTGTGCTGCCTGCTGCTGGAGCTCCACCTGCCTAGCAGGGGGAGCACGGATTGGGCCACATGTTCCATGCAATCTTATCAATAGCTGCCCCCTGTTGCTGTGAACTGGAATACATGGATTGCTCCCACTCAGTATTCCCCGGTGGCTCATGGCCACTGCGTTGCCGAACATGACTCCTGCGGGACCCAAGGAGCCGTGGTCCTTCCTGGATTGGCACCACCCGTGGCTGCAGGACTACATCCCTCTGTTGACATGACGCCCCAGGCACACCAGCAACTGGAGTGGAGTGTGACCGTGCATCCAGAACCGCCACAGGCGGATGTTCCAACACTGTCTGGTCCCTCAGTGCAGGTGTCGCGGACAGAAGATTATCCACATCAGGTTCACTCACCGGCGACGAATGGTCATGACGCGCATCCAACTCAACATTGTGCTCAGAGTGATCATCAGAGCTTGACTGATTGCCAGCCCTGGACACGATGGTCTGGAGCACAAGTGGGATCTACCACCCTATGACCCCCACTTGTGCCGGGTTGCTGATTTAATAGCAACCCCGTTTCTGGAATGACATCACCATCCTCTGGCTCCATTGCGTCATCACCTGTAATGTGAAAGAAACAAACCTGAGTACACATGTCAGCAGCACATAACCCACACACACAAAGACATCACATCGACAGCCAACACATGAAGCAGACATGTCACACACAACTCAAATTCCGGCATGCATCCAGTGGCATTGATATGCAATGGCATCGCGAAAGCAGAAATGGATGCGTGTAAATTGCGAAGCCTACACATGTACTGAATGTAGTATATCACCTCCATCACTAACCACCTCTGGCAGGCACATATCACAGGCAGAAATGACAGATGGCAACAAAGAGATGACACGTAGCATAAGCATGTTTGAACAGCCAAATGGCCACCGCTGCAAGTGAATCAAAACACACCATGACACAAATAATATGCATGTACACATGCATCACTAAATCATCATCACCAATATAGCTTCATCCATCTGCGTCTCGGCCCGTACCAGGCGTCATGGGCCCTGAAGACATAGTGAATGTCCCAAGCAAAGCGAGGGCCTACAACTAGACATGAGGGACCATAACGCCCAGTACGGTCCGAGCTGCCAGTCCATGAAGCCTCCTTAAAACCCCTCAGGGCCTGATTCAGCACTTTGTGCATTGAATGTGCCAAAAAACATTATTCAGTGTTGTAGAGGAGGTCCCAGACATGGCCTGCCCCCCATTTCGAGGTACCAGGAACATCCTCGCCAAGGTATGTGACGTATGAGGAGCAAATGAACAAACAGAGAGCTGCATTGGGAATCTGCCCAGTACACATAAGGAGAGCCATACCTATTGAAGCACCCATAACCAGATAGCCCTGGGCAGCACGGTACCCTATCAGACAGCCATAACAGCCGCTGATACGAAATGAAGAGTACCTACAGACGGTCCACGAAGAAACCCAAAGAGCCTTAATGGAATGCCAATGGAAATGACACAAGGGCTTGGACAGACTCGCGGATGAACGAAAACTGCTATCAAGGTTAACACGCCAGTGCAAGTAGCTATGAAAATAGATGTAATGGGCACAGGAAAGAGACGCGGTTAAGACGTAAGGAAACGTTGCTATGAGACAAGATGGAAGAAACCAACCAGTTAATGCGTGTAAATAGTCTTGGAACGCAAGAAGCTAAGAAAACAGTACTGCTTGCAATGCTTAGTAGAAGAATAGAGCGGCATGCGCCAAACATATATCTACCTCAACAAAGCACGCTATACTAGTGCGACTCCATTTTGTAAAGCAGAACTAAGCCCAGGCTGCAAGAGGGCCACCAAGGCCGAGATTCATATTCCAGCTAAAGCCAGGAGGGAAGAGCGGAATCGAAACTCAGCAAGAAGTAGCTCATGCTTGAGAATTCAAGGTCAACTCCAGGAAGGGGAGGAGAGCGGCATCTCCGGAGAACCGAAACTTAAGAGCATACCAGCCTGCCCCATGAAGGTCAAGATAAGGGGGGCCCAGGCAGATGGCGAGGCTAGAGGAGAATCAAATACACGAAAAACTGGAAACTGAAGCACAAGGAGGCACCAACGTCTGATGTCACCCAGAACCCAAGGGTGCCATAACTTTTCCTGATAAGAGGCTACAGTTTCGAGGCCATACTCAGCCAACTAATTGACACATAGCCCAAAGATACTGATTGATAGAAAGGAGCCAGGGTGAATCCTAGGGCACAAGGAACCTGGGTGTCCATTCTGCATGCTGCTAATTAAAGTGGAGATTTATGTCTAGGGGTGTAACCCACCCAATGACAATGGACCAAATACTCTAGGTTCCTATTGCTTGTAGAACCAATGAGACGTTGTAGTTGTCATGACGTCTGTCACGCGTGATGCAGAGGGTTGGACATAGATGCCCACCCGATATGAGTTAGCCAATCCACACGCTCTGTTACCATATACAGATATAGCACCTATACTTAAGTTACCTTTCCTAACCAATTATATTGCATGACGAGCTTTGTAGAGTTAGATGTCAATGATGATGAGTTTTGTGTATAAAAATCACTGTTCAACTGAAGTTCGTGGAAGTCGGAGCGAGACAGGCGATCGCAAGGATGCTGATTACCAACTGTTTCCCTGTTTGATGTAATTGTTATTAAACGGACTTCCCTTTGCCAAACTACTGAGTCCTCTTTATTGAGTTATGTTTGAGTAAGTGAATCTTGCACCCCCATTCCTCACGTGGTGCAGTTATCTTGTCTTACAAGTATTCGAGGGTGAGTACTGGCCTATGGACCCGTCAGTGGATTTCTCGCCCTCCTTTACAGTGTGTCAAATCACCACACCCAGGCTCCACCAGATTTGCTAAGTGGGCCTGGGCGTACACATACTGCACGACAGTGCACCTTCAGTATTCTGCCTGTTGAACATAACAGGCGCAATGCTGAAATATCAGCAGCATTTACGTAAAATAACGACATATTAGTCATTCAACAAAAAAGCTGCCGAGAACACATGTGTAAATAAACACTTTCACACACACCTAAGTAAGTAGCTGCAATGTTACACTACAAAACGTTGAAGCTGCTTGTATATGTAAATGTGAAAGTGTTCAAATACACCTGTGTTCATATATATCTGTATGGTGTATATGAACAGCATCCTATACAGCAAAGCAAGCAGCTTCAACACTGCTTGCTTTGATGTATGTGAAAGTGTACACATACACAAGTGCAGGCAGCTCCAGAGTCATTACAACCCGATTGGCAGGCTATAATCAATCTGCGGCCTATAACAGTTAGTATAGTCCGCAGATTGACCAATCAACTTTGTTAAACACCCGCCAGTGTGTTCCAATACAGAGAACATGTGTCACAGGATGCACCTGTGCCTGTGCGTTTCATAACAGTGAAGGGATGACAATCTGAACAGACATGCCGGGTCACTTTGACATTGCAGCAGTGAGTAGACATGTAGAACGGTGTAACATGGCTCAGAAGTGGGTGGGTGCAGTGCAAAGCATGTGTACGTTACTAACTATCTACATCAACAAGTACGTTATGATGTCAATCGCTAAACATGAAGGCAGTGTAAGGGCAAGTTCAGCCATCATGTGCAGTGTGCATGCATTGGGTTGCATGGCTACAGTTAACCCCCGCTCCCTTAGTGAAAATGCAGGGAGGCATTGCATGGCAATGAAAGGTTGACCAAAGAACTGTGTATTGGCAGACAGTGTTGGCTACCGTCAATTGCATCATCTCAGTCAACTGACACCACAGCAGATGAGAATGGGACAGTAAGAAGGACACATGATAAACCCTCAGTAGTACACCCATTCATGCAGAAGGCACTACACCAGTTGAACAGAGTCAGGGGGCCTGCAACAGGGGAAGGCCTGTGCCCCACACAGACAATGACACTCTAAACATGTGCGTGATTCAGGACTGAGCCAGAGTGAGCATGGAATGGATGACCAAATGCTATGATACCTATGTAATCCTGGACACGTACTACAATGATAACCCTGCCAAGGACACCTAGGGGCGTGCATGGAATGCACATGGAGCATGAATGTGCACTCATGTCCCCGGGGAGTATCGGCCATCTGCATGGTCCGAGTGAGACACCCTGCATAAATGACAAAGGATGTACCCCACAGTATGTGTCTGGCAAGTTCGCAGGGGGAAGTGTGCAGTAGTCCAACATGTTACCCACCAGTGCCATGGTGAAATTGAGGTGCAGGGGGCGGAGGGGCAAGGAAGCATGCCTGCGTGGAGTACCTGCATGCAGGCTGAACACACATTCACGTCAGTCATGCGATGACATAGTCCGAGTCCTGAGTGGAAAGACACCACAGACTACATGCAGACAGGTCAGTGAGCTGGAACATGGACCAGAGGGGCAGCCGGGTGACTAGCATGTGAGTAGGGTGCATGTGTGATGATGACAGTCCCCGTCTGCTTCACATGTCCAGCATGCATCACAACAGGCACGCATTAGTGAAGCATTGCATGACTTGCACATGAGAACCACGTACACACAGCATGTAGTGGCAGTTAAGCACAACACATCACACAAGCAAACCACACAAGGGCTGGACAAACACGCAACAACACTCACTGGATGGGGCATCATAATCCTGCATCTCTCCCACTCCTTCGATCAATTCTGCCTGGATGAACTCCGCAGCGATCACTTCATGCGGAGTTAGTTCTTCCTCCTCAGGTGCTGGCCCACTGCCAGTCACCCGAGTCATGGCATAATTGGAGGCACGCTTTTGCTTAGCACAGCGTCGGAGGTCATCCCAATGCTTTTTGCAGTCCTGAGCTGTGTGCAGCTCATATCCGAATGCACTAACACCATCCGCAACATGCTTCCAGTGTTCCCAACGCTGGGCAGGCGTAGTGTGGCAATTTGGGTCCACTAGCATATTGCGTTCGTGTTCCGATGCGTAGCCCACAAGGAAGTCCAGTTCCTGCTTGCTGAATGGCTTCGTCCTCGATGTGCCAGAGGCCGGAGCCATGTCTGGGGTCCCAGCCTCTTGCGCAGGAGCAACCTTCCTCCTCTTGGGCAGTGGTATGGACCCTGACTGGCAAATGCCACCCTGATCAGTAGGGGCAGTGGTGCTGGTGGACTGAACCACGGAAGTGGCAGGTGGAACTAGGACAGAAGCCCTGACTTGGCTGCTGGGTGCTCTTGACAGGACCTAGCGAAGCAACAGCCGCTGTGCCAAGGTCTGTGACTGAGACTGTCCTTGCTGGCAGACTCACAGCCGGGGTGGTGTTGGCTGCATCTGCCCATTCTGTTGCCTACACCCGGCTGCTTGGGGCAGCAGATGACAACACTGCCCCAGGGACATGTGCCTCGTCAGAGCATCACATTGGAATTCAGCCTGGGAGTCCTCGGGTGCCAATGCATCATGCGCTGGCGGACCCTGAGCCTGGGTGGTGGTCGCCACAGCTGCATCTGCAGCTACCACTACCGTTGGGCCTGTGACAGTCGATGAAACTGACTGCTGGGTCACATGGGTGCCAGTGTCAGATGCAAGAGCTGCATCTCCCTGAGCCATGAATGCACCAACACGTGGCAGAACATCCTGCCGAAGTGGTGCACCCCTGCCTCTTTCCCCTCTGCAGCCAACCCGGCCACCCTGGACTCCCCCTACTCCATGGTCACCCCGGCCACGTCCCTGACCACGCCCACCATGTGGAGGACGCCCAACTGAGGCGCCCCTCACCTTTCGTGGCAACCCAACCATGGCACAGATGTACTAGTGCCAATGGGAGGTGTACATGCCAATTGTCCTAGGCAATTGGGGTGAAGATGGTGGAGTACTAGGTGTAAACAGCACCTCTGTGCGCCTGCAAGGCTGTATGTGACCCCTGTGAGAAAATGACGGGTCACACAAATCTCAGGCACCCCAAATCTGCAATAAAATCGTGCATGCAACCCCCGGTAGCCCACGTGTGTGGAATTAACCTCCCGCAGTACACGGTGGCCCCCATGGACACAAAAAACACGTACGTGTAGGACACACAGGCTACTATGACCTGGAAAATGGGTACGCAATACACAGGGAGACCCGTAGTGGGAAAAATAGCGTGCGCGACTCACCGTCTGACTAGCGTGGGAAAGAAAAACACGCGTAGGCAAGACCCCGGCTAAAAGAAGAGGTACGTCCTCGATCTGCTGTGAAGTGATGGCGCGTGAAACAACAAGAAGTAGCAACACACGTTTCGGTCTCCACGAAAAGCACGTACAGCGAACTGCTGGGCCGCGCTCACCTTTAACCCATGCCGAGGGAAATGCCTGTGCGTGTCACTTCACTTACGCACTTAGGCCCTTTCCTCGAATTACACGCATTCACATGCGGACATGCTATTTTTGCACGTGCAGATTCACTCTGCACGCATGCCGAAGAAAACGCCAGAGCACGTCATGTCACTTACGCGCTTACGCGCTAAGGCCCTTTCCTCGGATTACACACTGACGTGCTGTTTTTTCACGTGCTAAATCACTGCATCAAGCTGGCCACGCGACAACACACGGAAGACCATGCTCCTGCCCAGAAGGCCATTTTCCTGCCCCCCAGAGCCCTGAGCAGCCTCCCAAGAGCCATCTGCTGCTGCCTGCCTGCGGCCATCGTGCCCTGCTATTCGGTGCCTGCACATCAGCCATCGCCAGGGGTCCAGTTGCTGTGACCACCCCTGCCGGAACAGAAGACTCCCGACTGGTGTTTCATCGCTCCACAGCCCAGCACCCGGACCCAGTTGCCCGCCCACACCTGCCTTGGGGGTTGCCATGTCGGGCCAAACTCCACCTGGGACCAGTGGCGACCCCCCGGCAGAGAGACAGAGGGCTGCCAACTTCACTGCAGGAGAAGTTGGCATCCTGGTGGAGAAAGTCCTGGTGCATTATGATGCCCTCTTCGGACGAGCATTCACCGACAAGGATGGACGGGAGAGGATTTGGTTGGACATCGTGGGTGCCATCAACGCGGAGGGCGTGGCAACCCGTGACCTGAAACACGTCCATAAGCGCTGGGAGGACTTCAGGTCCAGGACCCTCAGGAAAGCCCGGCGCTGCTTGGACCCAGCGGATGCAGTGGGGTGCCGGGTCCTGCTTACGACCGACCAGATGAGGGTCCTGGAACGCGTTCACCCAGCGCTTCACCTCCAGGTCCTCGAGAGGCAGACCTGTCTGGAGTCGAGCGGTAAGTGTCCATGCGTACTCATTGGACGTAGTGCATGTTGAGGAGTGCCATGAGTGTGCAGCTTGGACATATGTCTGACATGGCCCATGTATGAACGTGTATGTGCAGGGACATGACTGTGCTGCATGTGAGTCCAGTCATGTGTGATTCACATCAATGGTGTATGTGTTCCAAAGCATGATGCACAACTGCATGTGAAGATGCACACATGTTTGCATGCCTGTGTATGTACTCAGCCATGTTTGGGGTGTGTCACATGGATGCTCATCACGCCTTCATGTACGTGCATGGTGTACATGTGTGTGTGTCTGTTTGGGGGGGTCTGACTGTGAGACGCCATGGATGCATGTGACACAGACATGTAGGTACCCGATTGGCAGATGTGACACAGTTGCCGATGATTGCACTGTGTCAGGTGGTGGAGATGTACAGATGCATGTCTGTCTGGTGGCATGTGTGCATTTGTTCAGCACTCCCCATGTTGCTTGTGACATCATACCAATCTTTGGATGTTCATGCAGTTTTGTGTGTATGGATGCTGATGCCTGCTGCACGATTCCTGTTAATTTGTGCATGTGTGTGGGTCCAAATGACATTAGTGTTGGGGAGTGTGATGCCATCTGTGATGTCTGACACTGACACTCATGTGCAACTGTCATGTGTGGCACAGCGAGTAGAGCACTCGCATTGACATCCGTGCAGAACTTGCCAACGCAGGTTCGAATCCCGGCAGGGCCAAACTCAGCCTTTCATCCTTCCGAGGTTGATACATGAGCACCACACACCGTGGGTAATAATAAGCAGCGCTCAGATACCCGAGGGTTCGTAGCGCTATATAAATGCGAAATTATTATTTTGTTATTATTATTATGTGTGTATCAGACCATTGTACAGTGCCCTGATGCCTGTGTCCTATCTCTCCCTGTCTGCAGCGTCGACTGATGAAAAGGGCGGAGACAGTGCTGTGGAGCACAGCAGCAGGGATGCCACCACCAGCCGGAGACGCAAGGCCCATCCCCCCCCCAGGTAATCATATCTTCCGAGAGTGAGGAGTCTGATGCCACATCCATGGCCGCAGCTGCCGAAGGAGGGTCCAAGTGGCGGAGGTTGGAGGTGGACTCCTCGGCAGCAGAAGGGGCAGCTGAGCTTCCACAGGGGCCTATGGAGGAAAACAGCGCAGAGTCATCCAGGTTGGTGGGGGGATTTGGTTGAGGAAGAGGCGGTGACAGCCCCACACACGGGGCCTGGAAGGGGGATTCCACTGGTGCTAGTGGTGCAGTCCAGGGGCAGGGACAGGAGGCAGCACATGCCAATCGCGGAGGTGCCTGTGTGTAATCCTGTCCCCGATCCTGTGACTGCATCATCTGGCACCAGCAGGGATGCCAACATCCAGACCCGTTTTCAGGCACCGGATGCGCAAACAACAACTGGCCTTACTCTCACTGCGGACGTGGCAATCCGTAACCGGGTTGAGCCTGCCCTAGCTGGGTTGGCATTGCACGCACGTGGTATTCGGAATGACGTGCAGGGTTCTCGTCAGGACAATGGTGCTGAAAATCAGCGGAATTTCCAAGACTGTGATTTGGCGGACCCTTAAATGCGGCGGTAATAGTGTTATTTAAGGGTTGCCTCCAAACTCGTGATGAGGCAGGTGTATGTCTTTTCTTTTAAGCGTGGGATAAGACCATTGACTTTAGCCTTCATCCCTTCTAGTTCTCCCATTCTTTATTATTTTTTACAGTTCTGTTATTTTGGAGTCATTGGTATAATTTTCAAACGTTGATGTTTGTTTCTCAAACCGTTATTTTCAAACGTAGGACCTGATACCCAATATTTAACAGACAACGTGGAGGTGATTCCTTATTGCATGGTTAGAGTGGAGGGTGACATTTCTATAAAACCTAAACATGGAAAATTAAATGATGCACAAAATCTCCTGAAAACCAACGAAAAGATTAAAAAAACAAAAAAACAAGTAGATTTAGGTCCATTGGCTGTTTATCTGGTTGAGTTTGATTTTTTGCACTGCAAACCTTTAAAAACCTTAATTGTGGTTTTGTATGAAAGGTGTTTGTGGTTGGAAAGATTGCAAAAACTCAACGGTGAGCACGGAAAGGCGTGCTGTTTTTATAACTAAGCAACACCTTGCTATTCACAGCAGATGCGCATAACCGGGACCACCAAGCCTGCTCATTTGCCTACCCGCTGCAACACTCCTGTTCTCTTATGCTGGAGGAGTGAGAGAAGGATAGGGCATTAAGTCCTTCTTTTCTTTTGCATTCGTTCACAATCAGACACCATGCAGAATGCAGATGTGAAGTGAAGAAATGGCACTGGAGAATCTACTCTCACGTAGCATTAACTTGCGAGCTCTCTGGCTGCCCGCGCACTTCCACTTGTGCATCCACCACTCCTGCTGGATGATGGTGATATGCATTCACCATCCTTTCACAAAGTAGATCCTTCGTAGGTTTAGATAAAGAAGGGGTCTGCAAACTGTAGTTGTCCTGGTGTTTTCAATTACGACTCCCCTGATACTGACTATGCTGGCTTAGACTAATTAAACATTAACACCCGAAGTCACCAGAAGTAGCTAAATGACGTCATCACCTAATTTGTATAGTTGCCTGTGCATGTTGTGCAATGGACAAGGAAAGAGGAATAACGTTGTGGGAGGGACAAAGGTGCATGAAAAACACCCTAAACAGGCTTGCAATGACAAATGAACTGCCTCATGTCTATTTGTGTTTTTATTTTTAATGTTACAATGTTAACCCTCCTCCTTATACAACCTTGGGACCGGCAACAGTGACCCAAAAGACAGACACACTAGAAGAGTTACTTATTTATTTATTTTTTATTTTTTATTTTCATTTTCTTATGTTTGGTTTGATTTTTAACCTTATGGTCCAGTTCGAAGCCTTCAAAAAGTTACAGTGAAACATGAACATTTTTAACCGTAAAATGTATTTGTATACAATCTACATTAAGTTATTAACAATCTAAACGGACCAAAAAGAGACAATAGAAAAAAAACTGTCAATCGTAATATGAGAAAATGATGGTAAGTTTAACTAGTCAGGCCCTAATTAATGTTCATTGTCTTTTTTCACACCCTCCTCCACACACACACACACACACACACACACACACGCTGTGCTGGCTCACAGAAAGAGTGGGTCATCGTCATTTTGGTCAAGGCTCTCTATGCCAGGTTCAGCAACTAAGGGAGTTGACTTAAATGAGTAAGCAGTTGATGTGCCAATCAGGCAGCTGGTGCTCATAGCAACCTCACCAGACAGCTTCAGTGAATATCAGATGTACAGGATGGAGCTCTGGGGCTGGAGGGTGGAGGGACATCCGATTTCTAAGTTTGCTTTTTACCACACTCATCTGGCTGAATACTCTTTCGACTTCAGCATTCGAGTGTGGCAATGACAACACCGACAAGTTCTTGAAACGGGTTGATATCAGCTGCATCCCTGAACTTCCAAATCTCACTTCAGAAGCCCAGTGTGCTTTTAGTCTTGTTCCATTTATTAAGTTGGGTGGCACGCCATTGCTGGACAATCTTGTCTATCTCTGCAAGGGATTAGCCAAGGAGCTTGGCTATTTTTTCTATTTCGGCCAGGGCTCTTATTGGGCTCTAGAGTTTCCAGCACATTGAAAACTGACATGTACTTCAATGCTTCGATGTTGTCCAGCAGTCTCACCCTCAACCCATTAGTGAGGGAGATGGTGAAGGATACATACCGCTTTCAGACATTGTTTTCATCCTCGGGCGCAAGGTGGAGCTCAGGTGCCTTTGACTCAAAAAGGTTACCAAGGTATGGCTTGGGACAGATGTATCCATCTATTGGTCCTTTACATCATTTGCCAGTGGATTCAGCACCCTGCTGCTCCCGTACTTGATCAGGCTAACCAAGCTGTCAAAAGCTTAAGCAGATCTACCTGTTCTCCCTCAAAAGCCTTGATGGCCAACTGTACCTCACCCAGCATTGACCTAAAAAAGTCAGATACAATGGGCCTCATTATGAGTATGGAGGTAGCCATACCGGGTTCCAGTACCGGGTTCCTCCAATGAGGATTTACCGGGCTATTTCAGCCATGGAGGATCCGGGAAGTCCTCTTTGGAAAAACCCATCCCCATTCCAATTTGAACCCCCATAGGGCTCAATGGGAATGGGGAGGGAGCTAATAAAAGGCCTGTTAACAACGGGCCCGTTATTAGCTGCCTGGTCCCCTCGCGGGACCCGCTAAGGAGGCCTGGTTTTACCAGGCCTCCTTACCGGGTCCCGCAAGGGAACCTCGTAATAGGGCGTCCCGTAAAGAAGGGTGCCGGTCCCGTACCGGCACCCTTCATTACGGGAGCGCCATGGCCGTAATGAGGCCCAATATGTTTTGAGGATCACTGTACATGGAGTATAACACCTCAGCCATGTAGCAGTGTTCACTGGACTTGGTGACTGAGAAATGCAACCTAAGCTCCTCTCTCTGGTCCAAAATGCGTGAAACCGCGGGTTCAATGGAGAGCCAACATGTGGCACACACCTTGTTTATCTGTAAAGGTTTCTCCCTACAGTTGTTGGTCTCATATATTTGTATTTGTATTTATTTTATTTGTATAGCGCTCCAAACCCAGGGGTAGACGGGCGCTTAAGAAAATGGTTACAGCATTGCGAAGTATTTTTGTGTTGCATACATGTTGCAAACATGTTATAGAGTATACATATATATACAATTGTCAATATACAAAACACATACAGTACGCATAATATACAATTATTAGTATAAGTATAGTACCTAATCCAGTTACCGCGCGGGGATCTGGTGTTAGGGGCGCTATTCTTTGTTTAGGAGCCATATGATGACGTGTTTCCTGAAGATTTGGAAGGATTTGATAGTTATGATGTTGAGCGGTAAGGTGTTCCAGAGTTGGGGGGCGAGTACTGTGAAGCTTGCCCCTTCAGCTCTTTTGAGGTGGAACCTGGGCACTGTCAGTGAAAGAGTGTTGGAGGATCTGGTGGATCTGGTAGCAGGTTTCAGGGTGAATTTGTTGGCTAGATAAGGTGGTGCTAGATGATTGAGGGATTTGTATGTGAGGCAGATGGTTTTTAGATCAATTTTTTGGCATATGGATAGCCATTTGCAGGCTTTCCTGGTAGCAGAGATATGCTCTTGTCTGGGAATGTTGAGGGCTGCGCGCAGGGCGTTATTTTGTATTACCTGGAACTTGTTGAGTACGGATTGATTAGCACCTAGGTAAAGGCTGTTACAGTAATCCAGTTTGGATTGTATGAGGGCCCTGGCAAGGGTGAGGCAGTTGTTGGGTGAGAGGAATGGTCTGCTGGCCCTGATGAGCTTGCCGGTGTAGGCAGCGGCTGAGGCGGTCATATTGGTGTGTTTGCTAAGGTTGGTGTTGGCATCTAGATAGAAGCCAAGGGTTTTTACACTTTTGGCTATGGGGATGGTGTGGCCGTCAATGGTGATGTTGTTATAGCTAGGGTCGAGTTTAGTTAGAGTGTTGGGGGAGCCAACGATTAGGAGCTCTGTCTTCTCATCGTTCAGGCAGAGACCATGGAAGGCCATCCATGCCTGAATGATGGAGAATATTTTGTTGATCCAGGCGGAGTCTGCTTGATAATTGCCTGAGATGGTGAGGAGTATCTGGGTGTCATCTGCGTAGTTTGTGTAGGTGACACCCAGACGGTCCAGTTGGTCGAATAGAGGCTTTGTAAATATGTTGTACAAAGTGGGGGATACACAGGAACCTTGTGGGACCCCGCATGTGATGGGGATGGGGTCTGCTGCATCTGTAGTGGAGAAGACCCGCATGGTTCTGTTTGCCAGGAAGGACTGTATCCATGTGATGGCGGAGGGTGAGAAGTGGGCTGCGGTGGCAAGGTGATTACAGAGGATTTCATGGCTGACCAGATCAAAGGCCGCTGAGAGGTCTAATAGGAGTAGGATTGCGGCATTGCCTTTGTCTTTGATTTCGTCAATCTGGCTTTTGAGATCAACAAGGGCGGTTTCTGTTCCGTGTTGAGGTCTGAAGCCAGATTGACGTATACCTAGCAGTTGGTTTGATTCCAGGTATTTCTGAATTTGGATGTAGGCTACTCTGTCCAAGATTTTCAGTAGGAAAGGGACTGTGGTGATGGGCCTGTAATTAGTGGGTATGGCCGGATCGAGGGATTGTTTTTTCAGGAGAGGGAGCACCCATGATTGTTTTAGGTTGTTAGGGATAGAGTTGTTGGTGAAGGATAGGTTGATAAGTTTGGTGATGAAAGGTGCAAGCTCTTTGGCTGCATCTTTTATGATTTGTGCCGGGCATCTGTCTCCTTTGCAATTAGAGGGTTTCAGGGAGGTGATGATTTTTTGGACTTCCGGGATGGTGACTTTCGTAAACGAGAAGCCTGAGCTAGTATTGTTAGGTGTGGGAGGGCTGGGGTTGGTGACTTTGTTGTTGGAGAGTTGTTGCCGTTTGTCCTCGATTTTAGTTTGGAGTCCTAAGATTTTATTGTTGAGGGTGTTTTGGATGTTGGTGCACCAGGATTTGTCTTTCAGGCAGGTGTCTGGAGGTGCAATAGGGCTTTCTAGTTCCTTCAGAACTTTAAATAATTCTTTGGTGGAGGATCCTGCCTGAGCAATCCTGGTGTTGTATACATCTTTTTTGGTACGGATTATCTAATTTTTGTAAAGTGAGGATAGGTTGGTGAGGTTGGATTTGTTTTCCGCAGTGGGGTTAGTCTTCCAGGTGTGATGTGCCTTCGCTTTCTCTTTTCTGAGTAGTTTAAGCTCAGGGGTGTACCACGAGTTTAGGTGCGCCTTGGGTTTCATTTTGCGTATTTTCAGGGGGGCAACGGTGTCCATTGCTCTAGCCATGGAGTCGTTGAAGGTGTCGATCAGCAGGTTTAGGTCAGTGTTGGCTGGGAGAGCGTTGAGAGTAGGTAGGACCAGTGGTAGTAGGGCTTCAGCCGTAATGTTGCGTTTGTTCCTGGTGGGACATGCTGGTGCCAGGGGGTGTTTGTTGGGCAGTGCCTGATTGGTGTTGACCTCAAGAGGGATCATGTGGTGATCGGTCCATGTCAGTGGTTGGGGGTCTTTGCAGGTTGTATTGCAATTGTAGGTTGCTACCCAATCGAGGGTTCTGCCTTTTTGGTGGGTGGGGAGTACGATGAGTTGGGTGAGATCGTGCTCGGTTAGGACATTGGCTAGGGATGCAGCATGTGCATCGTTCGGGTCTTGGTAGCCGAGATTGAAGTCTCCGAGAATCATAATTTGTGCTGATAGTTTGGAGTTTTCGGTGATGAGGGATGTGATGTCTTCTTCAAAGCTCCCAGGGGGGCCTGGGGGTCTATATATGAGGTGGATGGTGATCGTGGTTGTAGGGGAAGTTTGTAATTTGGCTGTGAGTAGCTCGCAGGATGTAAGTGCGGCTGTAACGGTAGGTCTGAGGTCTAGGGCGGATTTTTAAATGATCGCTAGACCTCCACCTTTGGCCTTTGGTCTATCCGCTCTGAGGATAGAGTAATTGTCTGGGATGGCTAGCGATAAATGTGGTCCAGACGCCTCATGAAGCCAGGTTTCTGTTAGGGCTAGAAAGTCAAGGTCGTTGGTAAGGATGATGTCTCCAATTTCTGTGCGGTGGGCGGCCAGGGATCTGACGTTGAGTAAGGCGCCTTTTAGTGGGGGAGGTGTGGTCTTAATTGGTGCATTGTGCTTAGTATTGGTTTTGGTGTTGGGTTTGGAGTTAGAACTAGAAGTAGTGGGGAGCCTGGAGCCTAATCTGTCATTGCGGGCTGTGAGGTTGGGAGTAAGAGCAGGCCTAGAGCGGGCAGGAGGTTTAGTGGTCGGTTTATCTTGGGTAGACTTAGCGATGGGCCTGGGGTGGCTGTTGGTAGGTAGGCCTTGGTTGATAGTGGATGTGAGAGGAGGTTGGGGGTGAGTGGAAGGGAAAGGGGATGTCGAGGGAAGGAATGGAGTGGGGCAAGGGATGGGGTGGTGTCTGGGACACCCTAGTTTCGCCAGGCCATCCTGGTGGGCTATGTAGCTATTGTTGCTACAGGGTACATTGTCCAGTATTATGCAGAAGGGGAGCATGATTGGGGCCAGCCAGAGGATCATGGTCTGGAGATAGCAGAGGAGGCTGGTGGCGCTGGGCGCTGGTGGGGAGCGGGCCAGCCTATGAGGTTGATGGCTAGTAGGTTGGGTAGAATTGGTTAAGGTGCAGCCTGGGCACTATAGTGGCTAGATTAAAACACAGCTAGATTTGAGGTTAAAGCATACATTTGTGGGCAACTGGATTTGACAATTCCTATCAGCGACTAGAATGCAAACATGAGTGGGCAACTAGATTTGACAATTCCTAACAACGACCAAAGTGCATACATTAGTGGGCAGCTAGGTTACTAAAATGCATACATGAATGGGCAACTAGATTTGACAATTCCTAATAGCGACTAAAATGCATACCTGAGTGGGCAACTAGATTTGACAATTCCTAATAGCGACTAAAATGCATACCTGAGTGGGCAGCTAGATTTGACAATTCCTATTAGCGACTAAAATGCATACATGAGTGGGCAGCTAGATTTGACAGTTCCTAATAGCGACTAAAATGCATACATGAGTGGGCAGCTAGATTTGACAGTTCCTAATAGCGACTAAAATGCATACCTGAGTGGGCAACTAAATTTGACAATTCCTAATAGCGACTAAAATGTATACATTAGTGGGCAACTAGATTACTAAAATGCATACATGAGTGGGCAACTAGATTTGACAGTTCCTAATAGCGACTAAAATGCATACATGAGTGGGCAGCTAGATTTGACAGTTCCTAATAGCGACTAAAATGCATACCTGAGTGGGCAACTAGATTTGACAATTCCTAATAGCGACTAAAATGTATACATTAGTGGGCAACTAGATTACTAAAATGCATACATGAGTGGGCAATTAGATTTGACAATTCCTAATAGTGACTAAAATGCATACCTGAGTGGGCAGCTAGATTTGACAATTCCTAATAGCGACTAAAATGCATACATGAGTGGGCAACTATATTTGACAATTCCTAATAGCGACTAAAATGCATACCTGAGTGGGCAGCTAGATTTGACAATTCCTATTAGCGACTAAAATGCATACATGAGTGGGCAGCTAGATTTGACAATTTCTAATAGCGACTAAAATGCATACCTGAGTGGGCAGCTAGATTTGACAGTTCTTAATAGCGACTAAAATGCATACATGAGTGGGCAGCTAGATTTGACAGTTCCTAATAGCGACTAAAATGCATACCTGAATGGGCAACTAGATTTGACAATTCCTATCAGCGACCAAAACGCATGTATTAGTGGGCAGCTAGGTTTGAAATTCCTGTCAGTGACTGACATAGATGCATATTTCAAAGGGCATCTGGCTGTGACAGATTCTATCAGCGACTAAAGTGTATACATTGGAGGGCATCAATATTTGAGGACTTCAAGGGGCGTTAAGCACAGTGGTCCGGGATGTACCGGGCAGAGGTGATACAGTTAGGCTGAGGTGCACCTGGTAGTATCTGGCTGTGACCGCAGTGCGCTGAGATTCTCAAGACAGGACAGCATCCAAATGTATACATTGGTTGAGGTACACATGCAGAGTAACATACATCTTGACTTTGTTAGAAGTGGCAGGAATGAGGGTGTGATGTAAAATAATCAGATAGTGTTGCGATCAATAGACGTGGGCTGTTGGCTGATCGGCGTTACCGGTGGGGTTATGCGAAGTGCAGGTGGATAGGACATCAATCAGCAGAAGGGTGATTACGAGTTAGTGCTGCTGCAATTGTTGCCTGAGCAGCGTTCAGGGTTGGGGGGTAATATGGTGGCTAGCATCTGTAGCGGGTGGTGACCACGTGGGATTCGGATAGTCTTAGGAAAGTTGCGCGCATTAGTCAATGGTGTAGAGTGAGTGGCAGGGTGCAGTAGGCACTTACCCAGGGGATCTCACCAGTGTGACTAGAGTTGGGCAGCGTTTCTGGCCCCGGCTCCTTAGGCTCACGACAGGCTCTGGACAGGAAGAGAGCCTTGATCTCGAGGGCCTTACTGGAGGTGGGCCGGCTTCGCCGGTGTTGGATTGGTCTGTAAATGCAGATGACCATCCAATCAGGCGTGGTGCAGGCTGGGGCTACTGCTGGGCGAACAGTGCAGGATGCGGGCGGCCATCTTACGATGGTGTCGATCTCGTGGCCTTCAATGGACGGATTGCAGAAAAATGTGGATTCCTCAGCCGAGGAGTGTATGTTTCCAAATGCGCAGCAGTATTGCCTGATGGGCAAATATATCGAGCGAAGCGCAGAAATAATGCTCGATTTCGGCGGGGGACAGGAGGCAGTGAAGCCTTACCTCAGCGAATGCCGTGTGCTGGGAGGCACTGCTCCTTCAATGGTTGGGGGGAGCACCTGCTCCACCCGCGAAGAAGGTAACACAGGCCTTGTAGGCCTCCCTCCCTGCGCTTTAGAGACACTGAAACCAATTATAAGCTGCTCGTACCAAGTACTCCACACTATGGGGGATGGTGTCATTGGGAGCAAGACTTACAGCAAGCTGCGGAGAGTGGCACACACAGCATCTAAGAACCAGATCTTTGAGGCCATACGCCTCCTTCAGCACTTTATGCACCCCATTGTGTATCCCCATCATAACAGAGGCACTGTCAGTCCCTATCCCCAGGAGTTTCTCTTATTTAAGACAACACTTCTCGAGGAAAGCCACAACAGCATGGGCTATAGATCTGGCTTCTCCTTCCTCAAACTCAACAAGCCCCAGAAATCATGATACAATTGTCTGCTTGGTGTCACTAAATTACCTTATCACAACCCCCAGGTACTTAGAAACACTTACATCCGTGGACTCGTCAAGGAGAAGGCTGAAACGCTGGTCACCCACATCTGTGACCAGCTTTTTCAGAAAGCATGGTGCTAGAACACCATTAATCATTTCTGTGCACTTTGTCCTGTGCATTCTGAAATGGGCAGCAGCAGTGGAGTCTCAGAAAGCAACTCTACATGCTTCGCCATTGTGATCACATGCTAGCATGGAACAGTGTTCAACGATAGCTAATGCCATGGTGGCCTCAGCCTTTTTTGCAGAGTCAATTTTTTTAACCTAAATGATAGCTTGCTTTGGGTAGGACTGTACAGCTTTGCCTTTAGAGTATGCTTTTCAGTTGTCATGTGTTTTTTTAAATCACTAAGTTTGGCATAGAAATTAGCCTTACAATACAGGCAGTATGCCCGCGTATCACCTCCAATAAACGGCTTCAACCAGCCTTTGAATGCAGGGTTTGATTCCCACTCCTTTCTGTATTATTGAGTGTACAGTTTAGCCTGAGACACAATGAGCTAGCCAGCTAGATGTTTATCTTATGTCACAAAGAGGCGCACACACACAGTGGTCGAGGTGTGTAAGTGACTGAGCCTGTGTGAGTCAAATGCAGGGATTTATGTTTGTGCAGGGATGATCTTAGACACAAAGAACATGTAACAATTACATTGAATGTAAGCCAGAGCGGGAGAAGTCTACTCTGGACGAGGGATGCACACTGATATCTCCTGCTCTTCTGACAGACTGCAGTGCGACTGGGAGGGACTGCTGCTGCTGTCTAGAAGGGTGCAGAAGGAACATCAAGAAATCCCAGGGCCCAATAGGAGCTATATGAAAAAGGAGGGCAAACGGTTATGTCATAACTAGGCTGCCCTAGTGGTAGAGTATCCAACTGCCCCCCCATCATTCAGCACCGTTGCACAAGCAAACTTTGCCCACACAGCCAGGCTTTGGTTAAAGAGACCGGATATACAGATACAGCGAGGTCTATAAAAGCGAGGGGTTGATAGAAGATGCTCATCCTGGGAGCTGAGAAGGCGTGCAGGCACAGAGCGATTGGGCAAGTCCATGGTGCAATAAAAGAGCCAATAAACATCCTGTTTACGAAATACATAGTCTGGCCTGATTGAGGTGCTAACAAGTGGTGGAAATGGAACAAAGTTAAATGGGGAATCACACAAAAGCCCGGGTGGGGGTGGAGTTTGGAGGTGGCAAAGCTGGCACTGTCAGTTGGGCTCCGCTCCAAGGAAATGTTCTGCCCCTGTAGTGAAAATCAAACGTTGGCACCCATGAACCCAGAGTTTAATTTCCTAATAACTGCTGTCAGCCCAAAAGCAGCATTTGTGATGAACCAGTCTGACAAGCATTACATAACATCTTTATAAATATAATCTGTGATAAAAACAGAATCTTGCATTAGTCGAACGGTCTTGGGGTTAGCTATCGTGCACCCGTATCACAGTTGCGTATTTAACACTGGGTACTACGGATAAAATAAAATGAATAAAATGGTTATAACAAACTTTGTGGTGTGTTTGTGTAGCTCTGAAAACTGTTTCCATCTACAAACGGCAGTGCCACTGCCACGTAACATTGGTGCCGGGTAATAGATAGCTACTATGGTTGTAGAGAGCCCTGTAAAATCCTGCAAGCCCCATGCAGACTTCTGAAAGGGTAGCGGGGAAGGGGAGGCATGCTTTCAAGTATGGGGATGGAGTTTGCTTACCAATGGCACTAGCAAATTCGGGAAAGGAAATAAGTAAAGATTCACCAGCCAGTTTAAATTACAGCCTCACGTGCGTCTGGTGGCGTTAAGGGAAGCAGTTGGGAAGTCCGTAGCGGAACGGAGGTGGTGCGGAGCCAGGGTGAGTGAACAGTGGTTAATGAGTCGTTACACTAAGAGGGTGATGTGTATCTAGTGTATATTGGACAATGGTTTGGGCTGTGAGTCGAAAACTCATCAGTGATTCTTTATAGAAGGCTGCCTATGGACTGTTCCGCCGCCTCTATCAAAATTCCATGCATTACATTTAAAAACAACAGGGTGCCCCAATATGCCATATTGACACACGTTGTTAAATAATTGGTTGATGCTTCCCTTTGCTCCTGATTCAACCTAGATCCTGGTATTGCTTATTGAAAGCCCTGAAAGACCTCCCTCGGGAGTTTTGCACTGAGCAACTCTCATGCCTACTGTAGGGATACTGTATATGGGGGCAGTAAGTGAGCCATGTTAAATTCGGAGGAGGCAGTGAACAGTGGAAAAGGGATTCATGTAAGGACAAATGGACATGCACATTCTTGCAGTAAGCACATGTTTAGAATGCTAAGAGTTCATGGTTGACAGGTCAGCTGTTACATACTATTCTAAACTAACCCATTAATACCCCCACCCTATAATTCATAACATGTATATAACAAAGCAGTGCAAAGCAGGCACAGTTGACAGGTCAAAATCAAAGTGCTTTTTCTGCAGTGTAAAACACGCAAGTATTGTTTGGCTGTGTGATTTTTTGCGGCATGGTACAGGTTGCGAAAAAGGAATGTGCTTTGTTGAGAAGCAGTATTGTTAAGCCAGGGCCAAAAGGAAGGGGAAGTGTCATTTTGTTATCCTACAGTAATATCACGTGGGGTTTAGTGGTTTGATTGAGAAAGGGGAAGAATTCAATTTGAATGACAGTAGCAGGATTTAAAGCTGACATACAGAGAGGGCGGAGGCAGAAGTCGTTCAGAGAAGAATGCAGGCAGACGAGCAGTGAAGAGGAGCGAAGGTTCTTTCCAGGCAGCAGATTGACTGAGGTTTCCAGGCAGGCCATAAACGGGGGTGTGGTTATTCAGGCATAGAGTTCGCCTCCCTGTGGGCTGACACAGAGAGGGGTGTTCCATGAATGAGGCGAGCATGCAAGTAAAATAGTGAGGGGATTAATGGATTTTTCATTAGTCAGCCAGAAGTATAAATGTGCATTTGTTCCATGACACATGCAAATGTATTTCTAAAAGGTACAAGGGTTTGTTATTAGTGTGTCTTATCTCAAGTCCCACGGTACAAGGTCGGGGAAACTGGTTACAGTTCATTATCATTGAATGGTGTTTATTCCTGAAACTGTTTTTTTTTAACTGTTTTTCACATTTGCACTACCGAATATTGTCATGTAATGATTGCTGCATACCAGTGGTAAGTTGTCTACCAAGATAAACACACCTTAAAAAAAAACAGTGTCTGAAACATTTGAGTCACTGTGTTTAAGCTGCTTATAACGGCAAGAGGGGAAAGGCGTTTATGAAAAGGATACATTGTGGGCTGTAGTTAGACAGAGTGTGAATGCAGTGTTTCGGCTTTTTCGGCTGTGCATGCTTACAGCTGAACAAGTCTGCTAAAGGCAGTAGTCCAGCCTCGTAGTAAGTTGCTGGAGTGATAGTTAGCACTGTCAAGTTTCCACGCGTACTAAGCCTGATAATCTGTATTTAGAGTTGAACCTAAATAGAATACAGGTAGCAGAAGTCTTGTGACATCATAGAGGGCAACTTCAGAATAACGCAATACCACTTTACCACCATAAGAAAATACTCTGAGATTATGTGATAGCCCTCTGACAAAATCTCTAACATATTTTGGTGCATTGGCCTGTGGGAAGGAACTTTAAAGCAGTTCCTGGGCATGGCAAGTGTATTAGACACAGCCATTTGGTGCACTTAAAAAGGAAACTAATTCTGTGAGGTGATAGTGTAGCACCGCACACAGTGTCATTATGTCCCAAATTGAAGCATATATTTATGAGCTGGTGAAATATCTGGAGGCAAAGCTATTTGCAAATGGGGTGTGGTCATCAGAAAATGCAGTTTTATGGTGGGACGGCCTATCTGGAGAGGTGCCAAAGGAGTAATTGCAAGATATCTTTGAAGAAGGCAATATCATGCAGGTCTGCCAACTAAGACTTTTTAGGGCTTCAGACAAAAATGCAGAAAAAGATTGCCTAATAAGATTATATGCGAAGCTTTGGTTTCTTTTAAATCGGTCTTTAAGACTGCAGGAGAATGATTCTGAAGTGATTAATAAATTACAGACCAGCTTAGATGAGGCAAGTAAGCAAATAAAGTGTCTAAAATTGGAATTAGAGCAATTTAACACAGAGATGCAGCATAAATCTGGCGAAATGAAATGGACAAACAGCTATTTTATTTTAAAAAAGGCAGTTTGAAGAGAGTGAACAGGAACTGATGCAACTAAAAGGTGTTATAGACGCAAGCAGACAAGACAAGGATGATACTTGTTTGGAAATGCAGACGCTGCAAAAGAATAACAGGGCGAGAGAAAACGAATTTCATGCTATAGAACAAGAAATTGTTAAAATGTTAGAGGAGAATGACAAGAAGGACAGAGAGTTTAATCATCAGTGTCAAATGCAAATAAATGAAATGCAAACCGTGATTAATAAGATTAGTGATGAGAACCCTAACCTTTGTCAGGAGGCAGACGGGCTTCATAAACGATGCAAAGATTTGGAACTGCAAATATTTATTTAGCTTTAAATCTCAGGAAAAACAACAAGGCACCACATTTAATGGAATTAAGACTAGCCCCAGCTCTGCCCGAGGGAATAATATACCAATATCTATGCCTGTGGCTAGACCTGATTGTATCCCATTTGGGGGGTTTGACTCACCAGCCAGGGGTTGCCATCAAACCTGTCCGCCTGAGAAAAGATATGAGCTACAGAATAATGCACCCCAAAATGCACCAAGTAGCCCCATCAAAATAATTAAATCAATCAAGACTTTGATTAAACCATTCAAAAAGGGAGGTGATTGGTGGATATAAGACCACTTAGAAATAGTACATGATATCTTTAAAGCCCTTCAGATACCTAAGGAATAGTATAGACAGTACTTTCACTGGGTTCTTAATGAACAAGAAAACCTGACATGGGCAGACTTCGAAAATGAGGTTAGACATAATTTCTTGCCTTAACCGTTGATACAAGAGGCCGAAAAGGCAGCGTTTACAATGACAGCAAAGCCAGATATGCCACCTCGCTGGTTCCTCCAAGAATTAAAAAGAGCATTTTCCCATTTTGATGTGTCTTTTAATCCTAATTCTGCAGAATTTAAGAATGCATACTTTTATGGTCTCCAAAAAGACATTATATCACAGTTCGCGAATTTGACGTAGAAAAATCTTTAGAATGGATCGTGGAGCAGGGGACTAAATAATATGAGTTGATCTATTGCAATAGAAAGGCAAAATCAAAATCTAAAGTTTCCACAGCAACGGTACTAGAGATAAAATCTGCAATTTTGCCACTTGAATCAGCCCAAATTCAGAGAAGTACCAATATGATACCTAATCAAAGGAGCATGCCACCACAGAAGACGCTACCCCAAAACCCTGTATTTCAATCACATGACCCGGGCAATAGAGAGAATTACATTAGCCCTAGATATTTGGGTGATAATCCTAGCATAGGATTCCGACCCGATATGTCAGGCATGAATCAAATTCAAAGGAACAATGGCCCATACCAGACACTGGGGGCGCAAAGCAGGTTTAACCCCAATACCATGGTATATGGCCATCAAGGAGGCCCCGGTATGTGGATAGATTCATTGAAAATGGAAATCCGCATAGGGGACAATTCCCACCAAACGAAAGACAAAATATGAATCATGTCCCACGCCATTACAACCAGTCACCACCACCAGTCGACCACAGTCAACGAATGGTCACACCACGCTATCCACCTCATATGGCCCAGGAGTTCAGGAACAAGCCAAATAGAAATCAAACCAATCTCCTGAACCAAAATAAGCAAAATCAAGGTGAATCTAACCAATACCGACCCAGGCCGCAAAGAGAGGAATCCAGGGACATGGACAGATTTCAATGTCTTGAGCCCCAAGTTAAAATGTTGCCCGAGCAAATAGGAAAACACTGTGCAGTCCAAAAACAGCAGCCAAGTTAAGGTGCAGAATGTCATAGGATTGATCGAGTGCGTTCTGGCAACAAGTGACTATGTAATGATAAAAATACAGAAGCCCACAAACCAGTTTTGTTTAACAGTCCGGAATTGTTTGATGATTCAAAAATAAGAATACAAATGAATGAAAGTGAGACAGGAGATGCTCACACACATACAAAGGGAGTGTGGTTCAATTTAGAGCTGAACCAGACTATTGTCATGATCTCTGCTTCCAAAAGGTCAGGGTTTTCCCAACTCCCTTGGAAGCAGATCCATAACCCAGTTTCCGAGTGCCAACCAGTCCCAATTGGGACCTTTTGGACCCAGTCCTGGCGCCAGTGGCACCAGGCTCATAAATATGCCCAGTACCAGCGCTGGAAGCGCCGGGCTCATAATGCTTGGGTGGACTTACCTGCAGCAGACCATGCTGCTTACTTGCCTGCCAGTTGAGCCTCTGATCCTCTTCAGTTTGGAACTACTTTTCCTGTTGGATGGGGCAGGAGCCACTCCCTAGATTCAGAACACTGGAACTCTTCTGGAAAGCAGGAACTCTTTTCTTACCTAGGCGTGGCTGTGGAAGGAGACACCTAAGCACTACAGGAGGCTATTTAAACCACACCCGATGGATGAATCTTGCTTTGCGTTATTCTGCATCCTCAGCAACAGAACGCTCATCGTGTCTTCTGCATCTGATCCTGGGCCTAAGGAAAAAGGCTTACCATTCTGAATCCAGTCTTCAGCAACACCTATAAAGACAAGAAAGAACAGGTTAGCTTACAGTCTACAGTGACAGCTCTTCACTTACCTGGTCCATCGGCTGTCACCAACGCCTCGCGCTGCATTCCGCCATCTGAAAGACAAAGGCTTACCTACTCTTCGTGCGCTCCGGAGGTCTTCACACTGCATTCCGGCATCTGAAAGACAAAAGCTTACCAACTCTTCGCACGCTCCGGAGGCCTTCGGCGCTGCATCCCGCATCTGAAAGACAAAACAAGGTGCGTTTAAAGACATTGGGGAACTTTAATACTCACGTGCCATTACCCCTTTCCACATCTAACCCAGTGGGTATTCCGGCACCCTGCAGCCGCCCCGAACTTGTACCTGCAAAATAAAAAGACAGTTAGAGCGCATCGTGAAGCAGGCAACAAGCGCTTACTTACGTGCTTCCAGGCGCTTCTATTCATCACACGGGCTCCATCTTCAACTCACTTCAGCCCGCCATCCGCCATCGCCGGAACCCTGCAAAACAAGAGACATCATTACTAAAGACTTTAAAGACATTAGAATTACTCGAAACTTACCGTTCGTGCAGTAAACGACGGACAGCAGTCCTCTGAAGTCAAGAGGCCTGCTCCCCTTATCCAGTGAAGAAACTGGTTACAGCACCCTGCCTCGAGGCAGATGGAGAGCACGGCGTTCACTTACCTAAGGTGAGAGCGTTAACCTTTGGGGTTCTACAGGAGAAGAGAAAGGGAAGAAGAGAGAGACATTCAATAACCCAGTTCATTAATCCCACATTTTCTATCTGCAGACATCTTACCCTTCGAGCCAGACATACAGTGCACAGAGGTCCAGCCCAAATAGCCAGCCGTGTGTTACACATCACCTTTGAAGATACGGTATACGCCCAGTCAAGACCGGCGCCTCTACGGGAATCAGGTGAGCGTTACAGAACGCAAAGCCTACCACAAAACTCCCGTCCAGGCGCTATGGAAACCTCGGATACCGACCAGCTAGCCCAGTTACTTGGGGAACTAAGGGCAGAAGTGCATGCAGCCCGTCCGGAAATGAACGCTCTAAGAAAGGAACTGATTATTTCCAAGGAGCGAACAGATGATCTCGCTAGACAATTGCTACAGTCACAAGCCGGACAGACCCCGTTATCCGCATCTGGGGGAAATCTTCCTTCTACACCCTCTATGAATCCACTGCAGATCAACCTACCTGGGAATGTACCTCTGGCTCCGCCCGAACGATTTTCTGGTGACCCAAAGAGGTTTGCAGTATTTATCAATCAGTGCCGGTTGCATTTCTTATGCCGGCCAGCAGCCTTTCCAACTGATCAAGCTAAAGTAGCTTTCGTGCTTTCGTACCTTAGTGGCAATGCGGCAGACTGGTTGATCCCTCTAGTAAATCAAGATGATCCGGTCCTCCATGATTTTGAAGCTTTTCAGCTCAGTATGGAAAAACTGTTCGCAAGACATTCACAGGGGCAGGCCTTGGACAATTAGCTTCTTTCGTTGCGACAAGGTAATCAAGACCTTTTGGCTTATATTGCGTCTTTCAACAGACTGATAGTGGAAACTCACTGGCCTGAGGACAAAAGGATTACGCTGTTTTATAGAGGTCTACGCGGAGAGCTCAAAGATGTGTTAGCCCAAGTAGTGAATCCCCCAGAAGATTGTTCGGACTATATAGACTTAGTCGTTCAAATAGATCACAGACTGCAGAACAGGAAGGCCGATCGTTCCAAGTTTGATGCTCGAGTATTTTCCAAACCGCCAACTCCTTCCAAAGGAGTAGACTCCGGGGAACCCATGCAAATAGGGGGTCTGAAAGGTCCTCTAACACAAAAGGAGCGGGAAAGGAGAAAACAGTTGCAATTATGCCTCTATTGCGGAAACTCAGGGCACTTTCTTCGAGACTGTCCGGTGAAACCTGCCAAGAAGGCAGTAGGAGCTGCAGTTACCAAAGTTACAAACTCTGAGCAGGGAAACAACCTCGCCCGACAAGAATAGAGGTATTCTTGCCGAGCATGAAAACCAGTTCCGTGACCTCGCATTTCGTGATACCTATGGTCCTCATTAGCCCTGATAATCCGGATCGATTACATGCAATTGAAGCTTACGTCGACAGCGGTGCCATCGGCAATTATGTGGATCATGAAATGGTTTTGAGGATGAATCTAACTCTTTGTCCCAAGGCTGTAAAGGACGTCATTACTACGGTGGATGGTACGGAGATAGCCTCCGGGCCAGTAACGCATACCACTCAAGAAGTGACGCTAGTAAGTCAAGATGGACACCAGGAGAAGATCGTGTTCGATGTGATCAAGGCCCCTCACTTTCAGATTATTCTAGGAATACCTTGGTTAGAGAAACACAATCCTCTGATCGATTGGCGAGCAAGAACGGTCCAGTTTCCAGAATGTGTCTCTACTTGTCACCCTCCACCTGGTGTTGCACTGGCAGCAATTTCTTCAGAGACTCCCCAGTTACCTCCCGAATACCTAGAATACCAAGATGTTTTCCGGAAGGATCAGGCTAACTCTCTACCTCCTCATAGGTCTTATGACTGCCAGATCGACCTGATACCTGGATCTACTCCTCCTTGTAGTAAAATGTATGCCCTCACCGAGCCTGAGAACCTTCACCTTCGACAATACCTGGATCAATACCTGGCAAATGGGTTTATTCGTCCTTCCAAGTCCCCTGCTTCTTCAGCTTTGTTCTTCGTTCCAAAAAAGGAAGGAGACCTTAGAACTTGTATAGATTATCGCTCCCTGAACCAGATCACCGTTAAGAATAGATATCCGTTACCTTTGATCCCTGAACTCCTGGACCAAGTCAGAAAAGCATGCATATATAGAAAGCTGGATCTTAGAGGAGCTTACCACTTGGTACGAGTAAAAGAGGGCGATGAATGGAAGACGGCCTTCCGCACCAAGTATGGGCTATTTGAATATCAGGTCATGCCCTTCGGACTTTGTAATGCCCCGGCCGCCTTTTAATATTTTATGAACGATGTCCTCAGGGAGCTCATAGATGTGTGTGTTGTTGTTTACGACATCCTCGTTTATTCTTCATCAGAATCTGAACATCGGAAACACGTGAAAATGGTCCTCGAAAGATTGCGTCAACACAAACTTTTCGCTAAGTTGGAAAAATGTGTTTTCAACGTGACTGAAGTTGAATTCTTGGGATTCATATTATCACCTGGCGGAGTGCGTATGGATTCAAAGAAGGTCGATGCAGTTCTCAAATGGCCATCACCATCCTCCGTAAAGGGTGTGCAAAGCATGTTAGGCTTCGCTAACTTTTACCCCAGGTTTATCCCCGAATTCTCTCGAATAGTCCAGCCCATTACTGCCTTGTTAAAGAAAAACAAACGTTTTGAATGGTCTACCGAGGCGGAACAAGCTTTCCAGGATTTGAAGACTAAATTTATCTCTGCACCAATCTTAAAACACCCTCGCCCCGAACTCCCCTACATCGTGGAAACTGATGCTTCAAGCCTTGCCATGGGGGCAGTTCTATCACAAAAGGACCCGGTAACCAATCAGTTGCATCCCGTGGCATTTTGGTCCCGCAAATTCTCGCCTCCTGAAATCAATTACACGATTACTGACAAGGAACTTCTGGCTATCAAGTCTGCCTTTAAGGCTTGGCGGCATTTTCTGCTGGGGGCCCGACACACCGTTACTGTGATTACGGATCACCGAAACCTGCAATATTTGAAAACCGCAAAAGCCCAATCCTCTAGACAACTCCGTTGGGCATTATTCTTTGCCGAGTTTGACTTCATAATTACCTATCGACCTGGTACAAAAAACGGTAAAGCTGATGCCCTTTCTCGGATGGGAGTGGAAGAACACTTGATCAACCCTAAACCTGTACCAATCATTCCCGAACAAAGAATTCTGGGTGTAATCGCCACAGAATCCATAGAGGAAGTTAAGGATAAAGCCAGGCAACTTGTAACTCCAGCAGACATACAGAATTGGCATCTGCAGGGAAAGGACTTTGCAGAAAAGGACAACTTATTGTATTTCCAAGAACGATTATACCTACCCAGCACAGATTTACAGAAAAAAGTAATCTCTTGTTATCACGATTCTTTAATGGAAGGACGTCCCGGTATGGCCAAGACCTCAGAAAAGATCAAGCGCTACTTCTGGTGGCCGTCTTGGAAAAAAGATATCAGAGACTTTATAATGTCCTGTGGAGTATGCGCTCAAAACAAGAGTCAAAAGGAAAGACCAGCAGGCCTCTTACGCCCTATTGACATCCCACCTCGCCCTTGGCATACGCTTTCTATGGACTTCATCACCGATCTACCTCCATGCTCCGGATACAATACGATTCTAGTAATCGTGGACTTATTCTCCAAGATGGCGCATTTCATTCCGCTCAAAGGCTTGCCAACAGCAGCAACTCTGGCCCGAGAATTTCTCGAAAACATCGTCCGACTGCACGGTTTTCCTTCGGTTCTAATTTCGGATCGAGGTAGTCAATTTATTTCTCATTTTTGGCGAAGTTGCTGTCGGTCGGCTCAAATTGATGTGAGACTATCGACCAGTCACCACCCTCAGACCGACGGACAAACCGAGAGGACCAATCAAACTCTGGAACAGTATTTACGCTGCATGCTGCAACAAACTGAAAAAACTTGGAAAGACATCCTTTGGATAGCCGAATATGCCTACAATAACTCTGTCCATTCGGGAACTGGGAAAACCCCATTTTTTCTTTTGTACGGCAGTCACCCTCGAACCTCGGAGTTGGATCCCCTCCAAGATCTTGAAACACCAGCAGTAGACTACCTGCATTCTACAATCACCCAAGCCTTTAAGGAAGCTGTTTCTCACCTTCAAAGGGCTAAAGAACAATACAAGAAAGGAGCAGATCAACATCGGAAGGAAGCCCCTCAATATCAAGTTGGGGATCAAGTCTGGTTATCCACCAAATATCTACCTCTAAAAGGGCCACGCACATTCAACCCAAGATACCTTGGTCCCTATTCCATCACTACCATAGTAAACCCAGTAGCGGTCAAGTTGGACTTGCCCCCGCACATGAAGATACATCCGGTCTTCCACATCTCTCTATTAAAACCCGTGCAACCTCAAACCCGACTAACCAAATCTCCAAAACCTATCCTAGTTGATGGAGAACTCGAGTTTGAAGTCAAAAGCATTCTGGACTCCAAGATCTCCAAATCTAAACTATTCTACCTAATTGACTGGAAAGGCTACGGCCCCCAAGAGAGATCCTGTGAACCTGCTGAATATGTCCACGCTCCTCGCCTAATCAAAAGATTTCACCGAACATTTCCTGACAAGCCAAAACCCCCGGAGAAGCCCGGTTTGGGAGGGGCCTTGAACGGGGGTACTGTCATGATCTCTGCTTCCAAAAGGTCAGGGTTTTCCCAACTCCCTTGGAAGCAGATCCATAATCCAGGTTCCGAGTGCCAACCAGTCCCAATTGGGACCTTTTGGACCCAGTCCTGGTGCCAGTGGCACCAGGCTCATAAATATGCCCAGTCCCAGCGCTGGAAGCGCCGGGCTCATAATGCTTGGGTGGACTTACCTGCAGCAGACCATGCTGCTTACTTGCCTGCCAGTTGAGTCTCTGATCCTCTTCTGTTTGGAACTACTTTTCCTGTTGGGTGGGGCAGGAGCCACTCCCTAGATTCAGAACACTGGAACTCTTCTGGAAAGCAGGAACTCTTTTCTTACCTAGGCGTGGCTGTGGAAGGAGACACCTAAGCACTACAGGAGGCTATTTAAACCACACCCGATGGATGAATCTTGCTTTGCGTTATTCTGCATCCTCAGCAGCAGAACGCTCATCGTGTCTTCTGCATCTGATCTTGGGCCTAAGGAAAAAGGCTTACCATTCTGAATCCAGTCTTCAGCAACACCTATAAAGACAAGAAAGAACAGGTTAGCTTACAGTCTTCAGTGACAGCTCTTCACTTACCTGGTCCATTGGCTGTCACCAACGCCTCGCGCTGCATTCCGGCATCTGAAAGACAAAGGCTTACCTACTCTTCGTGCGCTCCGGAGGTCTTCACACTGCATTACGGCATCTGAAAGACAAAAGCTTACCAACTCTTCGCACGCTCCGGAGGCCTTCGGCGCTGCATCCCGCATTTGAAAGACAAAACAAGGTGCGTTTAAAGACATTGGGGAACTTTAATACTCACGTGCCATTACCCCTTTCCACATCTAACCCAGTGGGTATTCCGGCACCCTGCAGCCGCCCCGAACTTGTACCTGCAAAATAAAAAGACAGTTAGAGCGCATCGTGAAGCAGGCAACAAGCGCTTACTTACGTGCTTCCAGGCGCTTCTATTCATCACACGGGCTCCATCTTCAACTCACTTCAGCCCGCCATCCGCCATCGCCGGAACCCTGCAAAACAAGAGACATCATTACTAAAAACTTTAAAGACATTAGAATTACTCGAAACTTACCGTTCGTGCAGTAAACGACGGACAGCAGTCCTCTGAAGTCAAGAGGCCTGCTCCCCTTATCCAGTGAAGAAACTGGTTACAGCACCCTGCCTCGAGGCAGATGGAGAGCACGGCGTTCACTTACCTAAGGTGAGAGCGTTAACCTTTGGGGTTCTACAGGAGAAGAGAAAGGGAAGAAGAGAGAGAATTCAATAACCCAGTTCATTAATCCCACATTTTCTATCTGCAGACATCTTACCCTTCGAGCCAGACATACAGTGCACAGAGGTCCAGCCCAAATAGCCAGCCGTGTTTTACACATCACCTTTGAAGATACGGTATACGCCCAGTCAAGACCGGCGCCTCTACGGGAATCAGGTGAGCGTTACAACTATTGAAGTGTGTGAAGATGAAGAACAAGAAGGAGAAATGAACAAAAACATAAAGAACAGAAAGACAGACTTAAAAAGAACATGTTATGTGAAGATGAAACATCTGATAAAGAGGTAGGATTAGTTGTTAAAATATCCTCCCTTGATAGTCAAAATACTGTTGAAATCCAGACAGACAAATAGTTGCTCAAAAGGAGTGTGCAGGCCAGCCACCTGAGGAGTATTTTGAGCCACACATATTTCAGGAGACCAAAAACACAGATACAATGAGAAATGCAAATAGGTGTTCTGAGCCAGAAAATAACAGGCTACCACGTGATCTTTGTGAGAATGTTCAGTCACAAAACTGCAGTGTAAACACTGATGTCCCAGGTCAGAGGGGCAGACAGTGGCTACACTCCAAATGGGTTCTGAACATGGGGAAATAGACAAAGATTTGCAAAATGAAATTAGCAAAAAGGTAGGAAAAATATCATTTCACATGCCCATGTGCTTGGCAAGAAGTGCAAAGGGACTAAGAAAGGTGAGTCCTGAAATCAGCAGAAATTCTCACTCTTTGTGTGTGCTGGAAGATGTTGAGGACAGGTGTTATGCTCCTATCACTGTGGAAGAGAAACGCAATGCATTTGCAATTATTGACACGGGTGCACAGGCCACGATCATGTCCAAAGCGTTGGCAAAAAGTATCAATGAAGGGAGGTCCCCAAAAAATTACATAAGGTGAGACAAAATGAAGGCCCGGTGTGAAGTTTTAATGGTGAGGAAAATACCGATCAAAGGTGTCACTAAGGTTGATATAAAGATAGGGAAACTCAGGATGAGACAGGAAGTATTAATTAACCTCTTAGTGAAATCCTGTTTCTGATGGGGACAAATTTCCTGGCAAGTTGTCGCTCCTTATTGATGGGGTCTTATGGTGCCTAGCCAACAAAAACTTTGAGACCTAAGAAAGTGGTGCCACAAAATAACAGTGTAAAAGAATGCCACACAGTGGCTAAATCAGATGATGCAGTGGAACTGTATCTTCAGAATGGCTGTGTGCCTAGTGTCACTATCATTCTAATGTGTCAGGGTGAAATGAGAGGGGAAAAAGAGAACCAGTACCTGGAGATGTATTTAGACCCTAAGAAAAAATGGCAAACAAAACTAGATGAAAACACATTGCGTTTTTATTTAAACAAAGAGAAATGCAAGACAAATGTTACTCCAGAGGTAAATGCAGAAGAACACAGTACAACACTGTCTGAAATACACATGGAGAATGGACAGACGTGGATCCCTATCCGGATGAATGGGCATTCTGAAGTGATCGAAGCCACTTTATCACTTGAGCAAGAAAGAAGTTTCATTAATGAGAAAATGCTTCAGCAAATAATTGACAGGGAGGAGATCCCAAAGTTGAGTTTTTGGGTTGGATAATCCAGAGTCAGGGAATAGAATCACAATTGGTCCTAAGACTACTCATCACAATGGGCCTCATTACGAGTTTGGCGGTAGCCATGGAGCCATTAGCTCCATGGCTTCCGCCAAACCGGGCTCCTTTACCGGGTTCCCTGAATGGGGAATTACCGGTCCATTCCGAGATCGGTGGGCCCGGTAATTCCTCCCTCTGGGAACCCAGACCCGGAACTTCCCCATTCCCATTTGAGCCCCCATAGGGCTCAATGGGAATAGGAGAGGGAGCTAACAACGGGCCGATTACGACTGGCCCGTTGTTAGCTCCCTCTTCCCCTCACGGGACCCGGTAACGACGGAATTGAGTGGGGCACAAAATAGATTTTATCTGGGAAATTACATTATGCACAGCATGTGTATGGTGTTAGACGTCCTTAATCACAAGGTGTGGTCCCGGTGAGGGGGACCTGCACCTGAATTTGAAGACAAGATACAAGCTTATCATTGTGCACAGACGGTGCCATATGCGATTCAACTACAGGGTAGAAAGGACATTACCATCCCTGCATTTACCAGACAAGTTACAATGACACTAAAACACAAAAAGGGACAACAGATGAAAGATTCTGATGCATTTGTGTGCCTAAATGAATCCATGAGGCAACAAGGGCAGGAATGCGAAGTGAGTTAATTTTAATTTGTTTCTGTCTGAAGGAGTGTGACACCATAGGGATTGTAGTTTTTTTTTGGAGTCTTTGTTCTTTAAGGTGGGGTGTAAACCAAGCATTGAGGTGTGCCAGCTATTTACTTTTGCTAATTTTAAATGGTGCAATGGTATCTAGGGCCTTGGTCATGGTGTTGTTAAAGATCTCCACGAGGAGTTTTGGGTCGGAGATGCTTGGTAGTGCGTTGAGGGAAGGGAGGAGGTGAGGTAGTAGTTTGTCTGGCGTGATATGTTTTTTGCATCTGGTAGGGAGGGGTGGTGCCATAACTGTAACTTTAGGGGTTTGTTTGTCTATACCTAAGGAGAAATCGATTAGGTGGTGGTCAGTCCATGGTTGCTGTGTTATATTACACGGTACACGGGTATGCTGCCTGAGCAGCGCTGTAACAATGTCCATGACACGGGAAACAACTGGCGGAGGCCTGTCTTCCGGCCCTTCACTTTCCTTTGGCCTCTGGAGCATTGGGCCTGCTCCCCTGTCTACTTCAGTGGGGAGCACAGACTGTTCAAACTTCACCCAGCGCTCCGTGCCCCAGCCTAATGTCACCTGGGGGGGCAGCAAATGAGGCCTAGTGCGGCTTCTGCAACTCTTTATGTTATCCTTTTTTTTCACTGCAGGCCCAGGAGGTAGCAGGCCACGTCCCCTCTTGTCAGGCTGCAGGAGGCTGCAGTTCTTTTTTCACAATGCTCTTTATTTTTTTCTCTTCAGCGCAGCGGGCCTGGTGTTCGTGGGTCACGCCCACCCTCCTTTGCCGCAGCGGAAGTCTGGTGTCTTTTGTCACGGCCGCGGGCCAAGGTTCGTGGGCCATGCCCACCACTCTCCTTCATGCAGCCTTTGTTCTCCTTTGTGCACCGCCACTCCCCGGTAGTCATAGGCCATACCTCTTTTTTTTTGTGGTGGAATTATCGGCCGCCACACACACACCGCCTCCCTACTCCAGATGCTCTTGAGGCACCAGAGAGGGCCCGTGAGAGCCTGCAGCACTGTCACGGCTGCAGGCCCGGAACTCGGCAGGCCACGCCTCTTCTTGCCGGGATCAGCTGAGGGCCTCAGCTGTTCTTTGTTCGGTGAGCCGCCACCTCCGCCACACTCGCGGCACCAGGCGATCTCTGCAACTACCAAGCCAGGTAGTTTGCCACACACCACAACCCCTTGGGGGGAGGGAGAGAGTGAGAGAGGGAGAGCGAGAGAGACAGACAGCCAGTCCAGTGGTCATATTGAAATGGGTAATCTTAAAGGGCATGTGTTGTCTGGAGTGGAAATCCTTTCCCCTTGTATCTGTGAAGTGGTGTGTTTGTGTCTAATTGTATGTGTGGTAGACTGCAGCTACCGGAGGCAAGACTAGTTTGGTTTCTGCACAGGCCACTAAACTGTTTGTTTTAACGCTGTTAGGCATTGTAAGAACTGTGAGTTACCTAGAGAAACAGAGTTCTGTTGCAAAATATAAAATGGCAGGGAAGTATTGTTAAAGAGGTTCATGGTACAACCTTAATGTGCCCTGTACATGTTGGAGGAGTGATGAAGTTTATGTGACATCCTAAATGGCAGATAATCTGGACATTTGCCATATGGAGATGTAAGAGGTGGTTGTTAGCCATTCCACGGAAAGCTGTTCATGCATATTAGTACCCGGAGGGAGTCAAGCAGAATGCAACACGCATTCTGATTGGCTCTCGCCGGGTCCTTACCCAGCCGAGAATCCTTTGATTCTCTGCCGGGATTCCAGCTGCCTTGTCCTCGGTGTGGGGCGTGGCAGCCCCTCAGCCAATGAGGAGCCTCGAAACGGGGCCAGCCCCGCTCCGAGCCTCCACACGGCTGTGAGGCTGCCTTCGTCCCCCACGGGGGACTCAGATAAGCTTATTTTTTTTTCTTCCCTCTCTCCCTCCTCCCTGCCCTCCCCACCCCACTTACCTGCTTGCTCCTGCGTCCCCTGTGGGGGATGATAGCAGCCTCCAGCAGTGTGGAGACTCGGAGCGGGGCCATCCCTGCTCCGTGCCTCCACAGGGCTGGAAGCTTCCATCGTCCCCTACCGGGGAAGGAGGTACGGATTATTATTATTATTTTTTTTCTTCCCCTCCCTCCCAATCCCACTTACCTTCTGCTTCTTTTTCTTTTTCGGGAGCGGACGTGCTGAGGACATGCATGGCGGCCATTTTCTTGGGCTTTTTTTTTTTTCAGTCCCGAAACGACGCAGCGTTTCGGGACAGAAAAAAATGCTTTTAGTGCCCCGGTCACGCACATAATGTGGGCCGGGGTACTAATATCAATATGACCCGAGTGGCGGGGGCATTATCGATTCAGGTAATGCCCCAGGGCCCATAGCTTAATTTTACCTCACTGTCTCTTAACAAAGGAAAAGGGCACTTCAAGATAGGTGACGCTCCTGTAGACGGAAGGTGTAAGCTGACTATTTTATTACTTATTTTAATTAGCGGTACCACCAGGCATTGCAGGGTCTGTAGCTGACATGTACGTTGGGGGTCTGCTGCAGCCTTGTGTATGTTTTATTGTGTCATAACAAAATCGGAAAATCTCCCAAAATCACCTATACAGAAAGCACAGGGCCGGACCCCGCTCCAGCCCTGTGCAGGGCGAATGGGTGGGGTTGGTCAAATGTCACTATTGCCAGTACACCCCAGACTGGTACACCGACCTTGTGTCCTAACTTTGTATTATTGGAAAAGATTCAAAATCGGCAATCTCCCGAAATCACCTATACTGATAGCACAGGGCCGGCCCCCGCCCTGTGGAGGGCGAATGGGTGGGGTTGGTCAGATGTCACTATCGCCATTACACTCCAGACTGGTATGCCGACCTCTGGCCAAAATTTCAGCCGACCAACGGTTGTGGGTCTGGAGCCAACAATCTCAAAATTGGCAATCTCCCAACATCGCCTATACTAATAGCACAGGGCTGGACCCCGCCCTGTGCACGGTGAATGGGTGGGGTTGGTCAAGTTTCACTATTGCCAGTACACCCCAGGCTAGTATTCCAACTTTGAGCCAATGTTTCATCCCACCAACTGTTATGGAACTGGAGACAACCCTGAACATACAAACACACTTTCACAATATATATATATATATATATATATATATATATATATATATATATATATATATATATATATATATATATATATATATATATATATATATATTAGTGGTACCTCCCGGCATTGTCCGGGTCTGTAGCTGACATGCACGTGGGGTCAGCTATAGCCTTGTGTTTGTTTTATTGTGTCATAACTTCCTATTTTTGATAAATCGCAAAATCATCAATCTATCAAATTGCCTATACTGATAGCACAGGGCCGGACCACATACCACTCCTGTGTAGGGCATATGGGTGGGGTTGGTCAAATTTCACCATCGCCAGGACACCTCAGACTGGTATGACGACCTTGGAACAAAATGTCATCCCACCACTGTTATGGGGCTGTAGCCAACATCGAACATCCAAACACACTTTCGCAAATACATATATAGATATGTGTTGATCAACTGTTGGTTAGGAGTCTGTAACCATATTTATACATTTCATATTTAATATAAAGAAACCATATATTATATACCTCATAGTGTTGCAGTCAGTGATATTCTTAGCAGTTTGTCCATTAAACATTTTCAATTTTCAGCATTTATAGGTAGAGTTTGGTGAGGTTTCCCCATGTAGAAATCCCCTGTGTGTGTATGTTTAAGGTGAGTGTTTTTCCTCTGCCCATGCAAGGTATTTACGGGGTCCTACAGTCATTCCCTCATCAACTCACCACCGGGTTGGGGTACGTGGGCCCTGGCGGCCAGATGGTTATGGTTTCACATTTTGAACGCTTTAAATGAGAGAATTGCCCAACCTCCCATTTACCTCTTGGGCAGTGTTTAGCTCCCCTTCACAGAGCACAGGTGGGTGTTGGTTTAGACTCGTCCCCAGTGATTCGGGATACGCGCGGGTGTGCCCCCTCCCAGGTTACCATCAGGTTGCCAGTAACTCATTTAGTTCCCTAGGTGGTTCTCATACATTACTAATTGGGGCAAGAACACTTTACACTTTTGGAGGCACCGTTGAGATCCAGGGACTTACACCAGCACCAGAAGGATCTCCTGTTTTACCAGACAGGCGCTTTGCATTATATTGTCTACTTCTTACAAGGCGCCATCATGGCACATGATCATGTGCTACATTGGTTGCACGCTGATGGGCTCAGTCCTGAATTGTGTTTCTTAGTGGGAGAGGTCCCATTACATGTCACTACTGATTAAATACTGGCCATGACTGGTCCCTTTTAACCCTTCATGGGGAAGGTGAGCAGTCTGGGGTGCATTCCTGGTCAGGAAGTCAAATGTTATATGCTGTATTATGGTACTAATTCTCTTACAGGTAAAGCTCTGCCTACTGAGATCCAAGGTGGGGAGCCACTGTTTGTTTGTCCTGTCTGGTAGTTATACGCCTGGTTGTACGCCTGGTCCAGAATACCTCTGCGCCCTGAACCTGCTACGCCAACCAAAGATGCCATTGCCACAGCACAGGCTGTGAAAGTGGCATTAGAACAGCAACCTACCTCAGCTTGAACAAGGATCCTACACTCGACTACGCCCATTTTCAGGTAAGCGGCATGTTCCAAAAGGTGAAGGGCCTATGAGATATGGGCTTGTATGACTAAACTCATGTTGCAAGACTGGAAGGTGTCTGTCCAGAAGAACAGTCAGCGAGTAGTGGAAGCCTTGAGGGGCCCTGTGCAACAGACGGTACAGTCACTTCGAGCTTTGTGTCCAGATCCTCCTGATACCAGGTTCTGCTGTACCTCCCCACGAACCTCAGACATGCGATTTTTCAATCAACTACAACTAAGTAAGCCTCCTTGTAACAGCACTGCGATGCCTAAGGGCTACTTTGTGCGCTTTATAAATGTAAAAAATAAATTAAATAAACAAATAAATAAAATCCTACTTCTCAGCAAGTGATGGGAGTGTTGGAAGGTGTTTTTGGTACCACCAAACCAGGAGATGATCTGATGATGAAGTTCCGTGCCACCAATCTAGATTCAGAGGAGAAGCTGTCTGAATATGTAGTGAGGATTGAACGAACTCTCCGGCTGACTCACCAAAGAGGAGTAAAGTCGCTGCTGATTGAAACAAGTACTAAGAGGGGCTAAGGACGCAGCAATTCCGCTATTACAATTGAGACAGTCCTCCCTCCTATGAAGAGATGCTGAGATCTATTCAGGCACTGGAAGAGGAGACAGGCAATATCATGGTGCAGAGCGATCCAGTACAAGGACGGACTATTGCCTTCTACCACTCAGCTGAGGCAGATAGAAAACTACAGCAGCTGGTCAAGAAGCTCCAAATACAACTTGCGTCTAGAGAAAACTCACCACCAAGCATAGACATCGGGGAGGAGCCTATCCACCATCCTAGGAGCAAGAAGGATCCAAGTTATGTAAGGGTAGCTACCCATATGATGCTCTCAAACCTACACCTGCGAGGGCCGGGTCAGGAAATGCTCAGGAGGTTCTAGAGGAGGAGCAGCAAGAACCTCAACCGCAGGAGTAAGATAAACCAGGACCAGCACAGACAACTCGACAAGGACCCTGAATCCTGGGCTCATTTCCATTGGACGTCAGACTAAGGCTCATGTAAGTCTAGCATTTGATCAAATCCATCACTGGCATTGTCCAGAGCAATGCCAGTGGTTCAGAATCATTCAAAACCTTCGACCCATAACTTTTGTGGTTACAGTCCAGCATTTGATCATCTCTGTCAGGTGCATGAGCTCTGTAACACTCATTGTGCCCACCATGACCGTCCCAGTGGATCTTGCAGGGTGAAGAACTACAGCTTTATTAGACAGTGGATCCCAGGTCATCATAGCGTGCAAACTTTATTATCGCCAGCATATGTCACATGTACCTCTGGAACCCCTGGAAGGGCGGAATCTGATGGGAGTTGGGGATGCTGCCTGCAGATACCTTGGATACGTCAGTGTGAAAATCCATCCTTTACAAGAAGTGGCTGGAGAGAGCACCACCTTGAACACCTTGGCATTGGTGTGCACCATGAAGAACCAACTTCCTGAAGTGTCACTGGTCATGGGCTCAACTCCGTGCTGTTTGGTACTTTAGCCAAGCTGTGTAAGGAGATGGCTGGCCCTCAGTTTGCCCACACCCTGAAGATGAACCCAGCCTGTCAACACGCCTACCTCAAAAGAGGAATGGAGAAGCGTGATCGACCTGAAGGGCCCGAGGGGAATGTGACCACCAGCAATTATGGGCACGCTGAAATACCACCTGGCAAGAATGTGATGGTGTCTGGCTACATAAGCTTCTAAGAACATAACAGTTACAGAAGGTTGGTGAGTGGTGAGAGAGGTTACCAAGGGGGAAGATATGCCTGGAGGTCTGTTGGTGTAACGCATGCTAGTTACCAACGATGGCCAAGGGTTGTAGAACATCAAGTTCCCTATCACAAATATAACAGACAAAATCATACATATCCCAGGAGGCCTGAAGATTTCACAATTCTATCTCACCGAATCGGTGGCTCAGGCAAACGCTGCACAGAGCATCTATCCTCCCTTTAATGCTCAGAAGGTCAACTTTGGGAACTCGCCACTGTTGGAGCAACAACAACATAATCTGCAAAGTCAGCTACTACTGCGAGCCGACACATTCTCCACCAGTGATTGGGATTTGGGTAAAGCACAAGGAGTGGAACACCACATCAGGCTGAATGACAAAACCTTATTCTGAGAGAGTTCGAGGAGATTGGCTCTTGCTGATGTGGAGGACGTCGGGCGGCATCTCAAGGAACTATTAAATGCCAAGAGCATTCAAGAGTCCATAAGTCCATATGCTTCGCCAATAGTGGTAGCCTAAAAGAAGAATCACAATGTTCGGCTGTGCAAAGAGTATAAGCACCTGAACAGTAGAACGGCCCCTGACCAATACACTACACCCCGAGTGGATGAAGAGCTTGACTGTCTTGCTGGGAGCAAGTGGTTCTCGGTTCTTGATTTAAGGAGCGGCTACTATCAGATTCCCATGATGCCTGAAGACCAAGGGAAGACTGCATTCATTTAATTGCAAGGGTTTTATAAATTTACCCAGATGCCCCAAGGGTTATCAGGAGCTTCAGCCACTTTCTAGCGACTAATGGAATGCACAGTAGGCGATATCAAGTTACTGGAGGTACTAGTTTACCATGACAATGTTATTGTCTTTGGAGGAACCCTGGAAGAGCACCATCAAAGGGTTTTAAAGGTTCTAGATCAACTTCATCAGCAAGGTTTCAAGGTGTCCTTGGAGAACTGTCAATTTTGCAGAACCAGTGTGAAATACATCAGCCATGTGGTATCGGTAGAAGGGGTTAGTGTGGACCCTGCCAAGATGGAAGCACTCAGACCCTAGCACAAGCCACAGAACCTGCAAGAGATTCAGAGCTTCCTGGGGCTCTGCAATTACTATGGAAGGTTCATGCCTGGGTTCGCCAATATAGCACATCCTTTGACTGACCTGACCAAGGGTTATCCGGCACTGCAGAAGGAAAGGTCTATGATAAGTGTATGAGAAATGTTAAGCAAGCGTTTCTCTTTGTCTAGTGTTCTTTTGTACTGTTCATTGCACAGGGTGGATTAGCCTACATTATTAGTTTGGGCATTACTGAAACTATTGCATTAGAGTACAGCTAGGAAGAAATGGCATATGAGGGGGGACACATAGCTTGTAGGTGTTGTTTGGTTATTTGCCCATCCATTGACTGCCCATGGCCATCCCTATAGCCATTCACACAAAGTTTCTGCCCCTCTCCACACAAAATACCTCCTCATGGGAACTCTTTCAGCTCGATTCTATCAAGCCGTAACATCAAACTTTGCACTACAAGTGCCTGACATTCTTTTTTCAAAGCAGTCTTCTGAGACTTAGAGCCTCATCACGACTTGGGTGGTATCCCTTAAATCCGGCGGTAACGGTATTAGCGCCGCCAATGCCACTCTGCTGGATCACAAATACCGGTCCCAGAGAGGCAAAAGTGCTATTACCACCAGCGCGATTACAGCTGGCACTAATAGTGCCAACTACACAAAGTGCAAATACAGCCATATCACAAGTACATTCTTGGCGGTATTAGCACAGAAAATTGGTGCAAGTAAAGCTGAATATTACCTGCAGCCTCCAGCTGGAGGTAAATTAAGCCGGATGCCAGCAATAAAGCCACAGGTAAACACAATGCACACCAGAGGGCTATATAACAACGACTCAGGGCCAAACACTGTTTGCAACACCATGCTGCCATTATTTAATGCAAGCTCGGACAGGCAGCTGCTCAGGCTGCGCCTGCCCCTTCTGAGGCAGGACAACCAGGCCAGGGCACAGTGAGTACAGGGGGGTGGGGGAAGTGGAATGAGGAGAAGGAGGAGGAGGACAGCAGCCCCAGCAAGGCGAGCACCCATCCCCAGGGTCAGGCCTTCACCCTGGGCCCTCAGTGACACCCATTTGGTCACTGAGCACCGCCTGGACAGGGAGGCCATCACCAAGCTGCTGGCCACAATACATGATGAAATTGGGGGCAGGATTAACATCCGCACAGCCATGACCCACTGGTGAAGCTGATGGCTGTCATGCTGTTCCTGGGGGCGGGCACTTTCCAGCACTCTGTGGCCATGATGTATGCATGGCACAGTCAACATTCAGCGTAGTCCTTGGCCAGATGTTGGATTCCCTTCTACGCCATGTCAATCAACACATTGCACTGCCCACCACCCAGGCCCAGGTGAATTACATGAAGGCTCGCTTTTATGTCACCGCACAACAGCTGTCTGCTTATTTGCAGTAAACCCAGACACGCCACAGAAAACCTGCCACAAAGTCACTGTGTGGATGTAAAGGACAAGTAATCAATGGCATAATATACAAATGATGCACACCCATCACCCATACACATTGCATGGCCCGAATGGACAGAAGAATGTCCACAGCGAACCATTGCTGGATACATTGAGACTGCAGACCCATGCGTGAGACGTACAAAGGACGATTGTACGTATTACACCCAATGCAGGTGACTCCGGATATCCAGAGCTGGCGTGGCTGATGACCCCTGTGCGTGATCCACGTACACCACATGAGACTGCCTACAACCATGCCCACAGCTGGACCCGTGTTTGCATAGAGCACACATCTGGATTCGTGAAGGCATGATTCAGGTGCCTCGACTGCACTGGAGGGGTCCTGATGTATGCCCCTGGCAAAGTCGGGAAAATAGTCTTGGTGTGTGCTATGTTCCATAATATTTGCCTAAGGAGGAATGTGCCTCTAGGCCCCCCCCCACGTTAACAGGCCATGCCCAGAGGAAGATGGAGATGATGACCATGTGGCAGGAACCAGGCCAGACACAGGGATGAAGTGAGGGAATGGAGATTGGCCCGACAGGTGCTAATAGACAATTACTTTTAGTTTCTTGATCTGACCCAGTACATAACCTGTACAGTGTGAATAAAGAACACAAGAACACAATCAAGAATGTCCCCGCATTTAATTTGTTCAACGTTTTTTTATGTAACTTTTTCAAACTGCATCCCCATCTCCCCCACCCATCCCCAATACCCCAGCACGCTAGCCCCCATTAAGCCCACCCACCACCAACACCCCAGCACACTATCGACCATAACCGCCATCCACCCCCAACACCCCAGCACACTATCCCCATTGCCCCCATGCACCATAGTCTCTATATCAAGGCCACCCAGGCCAACACTCGTCATGCCTTTCATGAAGGACCTACCCACTTCTCCTGACCACCAGCTTGCAGGGAGCGTGGGCGCAGCTGCACAGGGACCTCTGCCAAGGGGTTCTCTATTGTGATTCCTCATTGAGGGTTGTAAGGAAGGCATGGTATCAACAGTGAAACAGACACAAGTGACCACCGTTCAATGGTGTTTATTGAGCTGCAAAATGGATTTGAAAAACGCCTATCTAATCCTAAATCTAAAGATGGGAGCAAACTACGCAGGGATGTCATTTCACCAAAATGACAGGGGTAGCAGAAGTGACATCACATGACCCTTGACCTCTGAGATCACAGGAAATGATGGCATTTGACCCCACACCGAAGTGACATCATGGGAAGAGATGGAACACACTGTTTACCCCGCAACAAAACAGGAAGTGTCATCACATAGCATTGTTTCTAAGTACACTATGAAAAATATGGTTACAATATCAACGTGATATACTTTTCATACAAGAATGAATCACCATATGTATCGGCAGAAAAAACATGCTATAACTGAAATAAAGTAATCATTCTACTACAACACCAGCTCTCAAACACTTTTGGCCCCTGCTGTCCTGACAAGCGCCAACCATTACTTCCCTAAAAGTGCTGCGCTAGTCTTCATTTATCTTCTTCACCAGCACACAGGCCTGCGCTTTCCCCCCTGCTCCTAACGTCTGCCTTTGGGCGTGTTGCCAATACTTCAAGCTTCAGGAGTTAGGCCTCTCTTTCAAACTTCCACAATGGGGCCTGCATGACTCTTGGGGCGTAAGTACACTTCTGGGGGTTCACTTCCCTTCCCTATTTACTTCTCTTCTGCTTCTGCCTAAGAGATTCTGCCCCTTATCCTTGCGCAGGTACTTCCCCCTTCTCCTCGCCCTGGGTGATGGGACTTACTTCTTACCTTTGGGGGGCAGTGGTTCCTCTCCTTCTTCAGCTGCTCCCCCCTCAGCAGGCTTCTTCTTCTTTCTTCTTGGTTGCAGGGTTCTTGATTTCCTCGTCGCCAGTGAAATAAAGTACCTTCTGTAGTCTTCTTAGCTTATTCACATATACTTTATTACAAGTTACATTGAGCTGTTAAGCATAGGAACCCCTGGGTCCCATCAGCCAGGCTCAACTGACCCAGGGTAGAACCTTGGGAATGCATTCATCACCAAACATTCTGCTGGCTCGCATCAGCCTTCCATGCCAGCAGGCACACATAACAGAAACATCATAGCACACATCACAACAATAACTGCAACTTGCGACAAGGAAAATACATAGTCCGCAATGGATGCTTATTCTACTCTAAATGCGTTGGAGGATTTTGTCTGCATTGTGAAGTTGAGGTGTTTAAGAACAAACTAAATCTGTGACTCACCCCCTCAAGTGTGCCTGAAATAAACCTTTAATGAGTCTAGCAATCATTGTTTAAAATTCCAGAAAGACAAATTATTTGTCATTCCTATTCTTTCTTATTTAGGTCACTACTCAAAGTGTTACACCTGTGGAACCCCCTGTATTTTAAGAGGCCTGAACAAGAAAGCCAGTCATTCTAGAAACAAAAAGGCACATGACATGGCATTGGCCACAGCCCAGGAGCTTCAATTTGTAAAAATAAATAAAAAAAGAAATGAAAAAGACAATTCTTTTTTTTTAGGGGTAGCAAGGGAGACCACAGAGGTAGCAAGGTAGAGACCTCAGAGATTGCAAGTGCAAACCCTAAATGACGTCCCTGAAGCTACAACCATCAAATAATAATAATGCAGTCCTAATGGTGTCTTGTCATAACCAAAATGGGCAATAATAAAAAACTGATTGCCAATCCTTACCACTAAATACAAATAGTGTGGGAAACAACGTTATGTAAAAGAAGAAGTGTTCAAGAAATAATATGTCAGGATATTCAGGCCGTTGGCCTCCCTTCCCACCGTTTTCAGCACGGGACAAGGCGGCACATTCGAGCTAAGCAGAGTCTCTGGCTTTTCTAGCACAAGGGTGCAGGTCAAATATTAGCATCAGGGCCTTCCGTGCCCAAGTCTCTTTGCCTTTCAAAGTATCTTCTTTCAGAGGGCTGATGCGAAAAACAAACAATAAGTTTTCTTTCCTCTCAGGATTTCACACATACTCAATTTATCAGGTGATTCACTATTCTCCTTGGATCCCCTCAGCCGGGCTCAGATCCTCCTTTAACACAATGCTCGTAGGATTTTCCTGTATCCAGTTTCTCTGGTGATTCACGGTTCACCCCGGATCCCCTTGAGCCGGGCTCAGATCTGTTTTAACACACGGTTCAATCAGTCTCCCTCCACCGAGCTGGGACCAATTTAATTCACTCTTACACAAACTTGCTTTAACACAAAGCTTTCAAATGATCTCCCTCGTTCAGGCTCGGACCAACTTTATCTGCTTAGTTGGTAGTATTAACATCGAAGACTTTCAATTGTGCACATGATTTTGCTTGACCCATCGCAGGACCACTTCGATGCACAGTTCTTTCTCACTCTTTCACCTTTGTAAACTCTCAGTTGGATACCTTACAGAGACCTTTGAATGAGCATGTATGGTTTGTCGTTCCACACTGTCAAAGCTATCGTATCTTGGTTTCAAAGTTCAATCACTCATCTGTTGTTCAATGTTACTTGCGTTGATTATCAAATGTATTTCTTACACAGTTTGCTTCAGCGCTCACCCTACCATACAATGTTGCTGCTTGCAACCTTGGCTTCAACACAGACGGTATATAGGGAATGGCATTAGGAGACATTCCCTAACGTGTTTTGGCATACATAACAGTATTCACATGGTGAGGGGTGTGGCATGAGGCTGTTGCACTGATGCACAGGCCTGGCCTTGCTCGCATTTGGTAGTGGATTGACTGCAATGGGGTCACGTGCTGGAGGGGGGGCTTTGTGGAATACAATTGGATGTGGTGGCATGTCAGGGCTACATTGGTGAACTAGCCATTGATTTGCTTGCATGCTTCACGTCCCCATTTACAACTTGACTGTTACACTTGCTGATTGAGGGGGGGGTCTGGTACTTGTCACTGCCAGGTCCCGATGGAGAACTGTTGTGCCCCACCATGGCTATGTGGTGTCTGGTGCTTGGATGTGTCCCTTGACTGCCCCCAGTCGCAGTTCCTGGCTCATGGGTAGTTCCACTGGGGGATGCTGTGCCGAGCTGTTGTAGTTATATGCAAAGGGGGGAGGTTGGCTCACCTGCAGCCTCGTGGATGCCAGCGCCCATATTTGATTCTCCAAAACTCCCTCAATCCCCTCCATGCCGATCACAGTGCTACATTTTTCCTCACAGGGTGTCATTTCCAGTACAGTTGGTGAGCCTCCCCCTGTGGCCATGCTGTCTTGTCGATGGTGGGACAGGATTACCCGGACCCAGACCCACAGGTCATTCCAGCGCTTGCGGCAGTCTTCAGCGTCCCAGGGGATGCAGCCGACTGCCGATACCTTCTGGCTCACTGCCTGCCAGATCTAGGAGTGGCACAGGGAGGATTTCTTCTTCTGCCTTGCTCCATATAGCTCGGCATGGTGGGCCACTACTTCATCCACCAGTACTATTAGTTCTGTGTCTGTGAACTTTAGTTTACGCATACGATCTTGGGCTGCCTTCCCCTTTGATCTCTCCTGAGACATGTTTGATGGTTTGGAACTGTGGATGGCTGCCAGGAGCCCTGATTTTGAATGTATTGTGATTTCCAAAATGGCTGCTGCAGTGTTTCCCGTTCCAACAGTGACGTATTTCCACTGGTGCTGATAGCGTGTGCTAATTGCGTCGGCGCTCAGCAGTCGCGCTATTAGAGCTGGATTTCCGGGTGGCAGCCCGCTTTCTGGCTCTGTTTCCTTCGGGCACAATTAACGTTATTGCTGGGGCCGTTTGCACATGCCTGCATACTTGTAATACGGCGCTATTTGCGCTACGGCTCCCAGGGGTAACACTATTTTCTCTAGGCGGTAATAGCACCTGCATACCGCCCAACTCATGATGAGGCCCTTAATGACTGAATTGGAGCTGTGAATGAGCAACTGGTGTAATACACCTTGTCTACCTTCAGCTATTTGATTTATAAGCACTATGTGTATCCTTTACTGACGTGCTGTTAAAACAAGCATTGGCCAAGCCAACAGTTTTGTTTTGTGTATAGGTATTAGGCATTTGCCAGGCAGTCCTATTAGATGCCCAGGTCCTTGCACCGTTTTACACCTGATTCAATCAGTGGGCCGTTAATACCATGGCCAGCAGTGCCTGGCAAATGCCTTTCCCATGCCTACACAAAGGCCAGACTGTTGGCATTGCCAATGCTTGTTTTATTTGCCATATTCCTGAGGTTGTTACCCAAAATTCCCTGTGTCCATAAACATGCGTGTGCATGGTTTCAGTGCTGAGGCTGAGGACATTATCCGGTTGTGTGCGTTTAATGTCTTTCCGTTGCGCCCGGTGCAGCCTGGCAGAGGCATAAATGTAATGTTAAAACAAACTCAAAGTGTATAGAAATCCTGCACCTTGTTTACATTCCACTCACTGGACCCTTTCCTGTGGCGCCAGCACGCACTTCGAACCCTGTAGGAATTGACATCAGAGGTGACTTCACTTACGTCAGGGGCTGCTGATAAAAACCTAAAGGGGAGCATGGAAAATATAACCTCAAGGGTGGGGTGACTCCGTCCCCCCCGGGTGGCTGGCATTTTATTACAGCCCTGAAGCAGCAGGCAGGCAGAAACATGCAGACTGCTTTCAGATTTTGATAAGCGATAGATTTAAATATGCAGCATTTTTATTGTGAGGCCTCCTCCCTGGTTTTGAAAAGCTGAAGTGCATGAGTTCGAGCTGGTGGAGCCAGCTTCCTATATCTCGCAGCCCAGCACTGGAACGCCCTCCCTCCCTCCAACACTGAGAGGAGAAGTCTCTCACTATGCCTTCCCCAAAGCAGTCAAGACCCTACTCTTCACATAATCTCACCATCTCTCCACCACCAGATGCAACACTGGCTTACAAATGTATCACACATCTATGTAACTTAACTGCCTTGACTCCAATCGGACAAATGTTCCACTCATGTATGTAACTAACCTGCATCTGATTCCAAAAGCCTCTCTGACACCCGTTGTAACTAAGCCTGTCACAGGTAACAGCGCCTCGATGCCCTCGGGCTGTTTGCGCGCTATAGAAATCTAAAGAAATAAATGAGAGTTCAGTGTAAAACACAAAGGCAATCATTGGACTGCATTAAAGAGATAATATAACGCTCCCCTTAAATAAGAGGTTTCTATATCGCTCTTTCTGTTAATGCCAATTTCAGTTTCATTGGATACGTGTTAATATTGCGGAGGCTAGGGTATGTTGATGTGTAAAGTGCACCCATGGTGCTGTCCACCTTCTCGTGTGATTGCTGAACTCCTGGGCGGGGTTGGCAGTCACGATGCATGTATACCCGAGGGCAGGTGAGGCGCTGAGGCTGGCAGAGGGTCTAGGTGTTCATTTGCTGTCTCGTGGAAAGGGTCTACTTCAGAGTCCCCCAGGGTTCTGTCCTCTGCCCCCTTTTATTCTCCCTCTTTTTTTGTCTCCTTTGGGCACGCTAATTCTTGGCTACTGATTCCAGGTCCACCGCTATGCCGACGACACTCGAATTTGAATTTTCTGTTCTTCTTTTACTGAGTCTATTCACCAGCACCTTTCTTCTTGTCTCTCTGCCATCAAATCATGTATGGCTTCTTGGTCTCTGTCTAAATCCTAATAAAACAGAAATATTGGTTTTCCATGCTTCTGCGTCTATTATTGCTCCCCCATCTCTATCTTTCCCTCCTCTCCAGCACCCTGTTAGTCATTAGGCACACAATCTCAGATTTATTTTGGATTCCTCTCTTTCTCTTCAGCCTCAAATTTCTACTATTGTTCGTTCCTGTCAATTTCACCTCTTAGGACATTCTTACAAACTATTGTTCTTTTTGTTCAATTCCTGTTCTCTTTACTTCAGTCTCCCCAATTCTGCTATTTTGCATATGTTCAATTCGTCACTCTGCTGTCAGGACTCTTTCCTGTCTCCCCCCCCCCCAGTTTCTAACACTTCCCCTTTTTTGTCACTTGTTTGCTGGCAGGAGATTCACTCCAAAATCCAGGACATTTGGGGCTGCCTGCTTCCCATGTGCCCACTAACACGGACCCGGAAGATGGCACGTGGTCCTAGTGCGGATCTCATCTCACACCTGATAACCCGTGCAGAGGGCCCATGCATTTCACACTGGTGGGTGAAGGTATGAGAAATTATAGCGATGGAGTTGTTATCTGCGCTCATATCGGACCCATTGGTGCTGCCACAGCTCATGAAACATTTCACCCTAAACTGACCTGTGACCTGTGGGTGGAGGGTCCTGCAGGCGCTGGGCCTATCCTGACCTAGGTTTCCGTGCACGGGCTGGGTTCACACAGAAGGAGCTATGGGCAAAGGCACTTGGAATTTACTGCTCTCATTTGTGTGGTTCTCCTTTAATGTTTTTATTGTTATTTTCTCTCTTCTTATACTTTGGGGGGACAGGTTCTGGTTGACATATTCAAACTGAAACGTCCCTGCTCCAACCGTGCTGCTTGGCTTATATGAATGTTGAGTTGTGAATTGTTCATTGGGATTTCAATGTTATGATTTGATATGATAGGTTATTTATAATGCGCTTAATACCCTGAGGATGCTAAGCGCAGACCCGGGGATCGAACCTGTGGTGTTGCGTGTTGTCTTATTTCCAAGGCAAACACCTTGCCCCTGAGCTATCCTCCTGAGACAATAAATAATCTCTGCTCTCTGATCTCTCTATATCACCCCCTCCTTGTGCACCCTCTAGGTTCCGCTTATTTCAACTCTTAACCCCTAAACTCTGGAGTTCCCTCCCTTTGGACATCCGTTCCTGCATGCCATCTATTTAAAAAATGCTTAAAATCTCACCTACTCCAGTCTTTATCTTCTTCAAGTGCCCTTTTCCTCATCAGGAGCATACCTCTATGGTTTATTTATTTATTTACTTATTGCATTTGTTAAAAGCCCAAACCCTCAGGTATCACGGTGTTGTTACAGACATCTTACAAATGGTTCGACAGCATTCAAGATACTTACATATAAAAAGCAATGGTACAGAATATTACATGGGCTGATGCATCGCATAGTCACGTTCGCTATTTACATGCTCTAGTAATAGTCTATGTTGAGTAGGCATCTATCTTGGCCCGAGGAGGGTGAATATTGTGGACTGTGTATCAGTCAACTAGAATTGGTTGAATAACCAGGTTACATGACGACTACTCTTATTCTGTTTGTACCGTCGCCTATTTGTATAGCGCCATGGATAAAACATCTATATAAGCTTTGTAAATACATTATTAATAAATAAATAAATAAATAAATAAATAAGGGCCTTACCCATCACTGTGCTCTCCGAGATGCTACGCGTGCATCCGAGTTCCTGCCTGGTCGTGTCAGATATGGGGTACAATGCTTATGAGGTTTCACAGCCCTCAAAAGGGCTGTGCTGGTCTCGGTGAGGATTGGTTGGCATTTTTGTTTGTTTGCTGGTTTAGGAGTACATTTTTTGTGAGGCTATGGACATGTGTCTCTTTCTTAATGATTGCTATATGATTTCTATGCGTACAAAATTGTTTGGATTGGTACATAAAATGTCTGCCGTTTTATTTATTTCCCTTTCACATTGCCAGTGTCGTTCTTAGAATCATTAGATTTCCTGTATCTTTATTCTAGTAGCATATATACACAGCAGCACGATATAGGTGTTGCACTCTGATTAAACACCCACTTCCTCGCCTGTGGAAGCAGAGCAGCACTGGTGACCTCAGCTAGGAGGTCTAAACATCTGCAGCACAGACATGGTTATAAGTCATGGCAATCCCAGAATGCATTGGCGGGTCTTTCTTTTCTTTTTTGTAAAAACTTTATTTAACTTGCTTGACAATACAACAAGGAGCGACGAGCATTGTGTAAACAATCAATATCTGACAGTCAATTACAGAGCTAAGCAGTGTGACCGCGCAGGGTCTAAGCAAGGAATGAGCTCTACACCATGGTGGCAGTTACATGAGATATTTGCAACTACTCATTAGCAGAGACAAGGGTCCATAGATAGTGACATGACAATGTCACTATCATCCTCGGCAGGGCGGGTCTTTCTTAAAGTCTGAAGTGGATTCAATGCTGAGGATTGGCAAAACAGCACTGCAAGTCTACAAACACTGTGATGTGTCAGTGGGACTTTTTGCAGACTGCAGACCAGATTTTGAAAGGCAGTCAGTCCTAAAACAGGCCTGAGCAGCTCGCAAGCATCTGCTTGTGTAGCTGCAGACTGCAGGATCGGAACTGGGACACCGAGCTTCGCATATCCATGTAACTGCTGCGCCCTGTTACCCTAGGGTATGTTCGCGTATTATAAATAATAAAACAAAAAAACAAACCGCTTTCTACATGTTATGCTACCTTCTAGATATGGGAAATTCAGGTGTGGAAGCAGACCAGTGCTTGGGAACCTGGGTGTTGTAGTTTTCCCTGCAGCAGTACAGACATAGCTGGTAGTCATAGAAATTACACAAGTGCATTGCAAGGCCCGCCCAAATCCCAAGCCACTTCCCTGTCACTTCCCTGTCAGACAATCAAACTAAAGAGACATATTCACTAAACCAAACCAGAGTGGGCGCACCCTCTAACTTTCCTCCAATCCTTTTATTCTTATTAGGGTGTTTATTGAGCGCAGACCTAACTTCGGAAAGCAATGGAGCACTTTATAATCATAGGGGGGAGGATCACAGTGAGGGAAGTGGATGAAAAAAAGGAGCAGGGAGCTAACAGGGGAGCCTGAGGGTGGGCAATTGGCAGTAAGGTTGGGGAGCATATTGCTGAGTCTAGGGTAGGGTGGGGAGTGCAGGGTGTGTGGACCAGGAGCCATAACTTGAAGAGGAAGGTCTTGAGCTCTTTCCTGAACTGCAGAAGTGATGTGGCAAATCTGATATTGATGGGAGGAGGTTCCAGAGTCTTGGAGCATAGACAGAAAAGCCCAGTTTTCTGGTTCTTTCTTTCATGCACTGTCCTAATTCAGGTCTGCACATGTCCTTACTTCTGGTGGATCGCAGGCCTGCGGAGATGCTGTGTTTCTCAGTGGGGTAGCTTGATGACTTCACGATGAGAGCCTTGTAGATGATACAAAAGGATTTAAAGATGATATGGGCCTGCAGTGGGAGCCAGAGGGTCAGCGTGATATGGTCGAATTACCAAGTAATTTAATGAGTCTTGCTGCAGCATGCAGGACACATTTTATGGGTGCCAGGCTAGTCGCTGGAAGGCCTTCCAAAAGGGCATTGCCACCATCCAGTTGGGAGAGGACAGTGGATCTGAAGTTGTTTTCTGAAATTAAGGGCCTGATTTTTCCCAGGAGAGAAAGTTAGTAGCAGGCCGTTTGTGTCTTTCTTGCTAAGTGCTGTTTGAACGTGTGGCGTCTGCAGATGTTGGACCCAAATGACTTGGCAAAGGTGGCCCGCAGGGGTGTGAATCCCTCATGGTGTTGGTTCTGTTGGTCAGCAGTAGAAATTCAGTCTTGGGGGCGAGCTTCAGGTAAGCACTGGACATCCAGAACTGGATCAATATGAGTCAGGCCTTGAGCCTGTGGATGTCTTTGATGGAGGATATCTTGGGGTAGATCCTCATGTCATCTGCGTATTGTTGAATGTAGATGTTGTGTGCAGAGAGGTTCCATGTAGAGATTGAAGATCATTCGGGGCAGGGGGCAGGATGAATCCTTGTGGGACTCCACAGGTGATGAGTAGAGTTGGTGATCTGGAAGAATCCATTTGTACAAACTGTGGGCAAATCGCAAGGAAGGATTTGAACCCGGTGAGGATGTTCTCAAAGAGCCCCATGCAGCGATGAAGATTATAGGTGAGTGTCTGGTGGTTTACTGTGTCAACTTCTGCTGAGAGGTCAAGGAGAACTAGGAGGCAAGAATGGCCATCATCGAAGATTTTAAGGGAGCTGTTGATGGTTGTCAGGTAAAGTAGGAGTGCTTAATTCGGAAGGTTCTTGAGTACGGAGGCAGGGAGGATGTCGTCCGCATGCAATGTGGCCTTGAGGGATGCTAAGGTAGCAATGAGGACTTCCATAGTTAGTGTCTATAAAGTTGTTCACGTAGTTGTGGTTTTGTGAGATAAGATGTGTAGTGTGCGGTCAGTTGTGGCGTTGGTGTACATGTGTTAGCGGATCATGTTGATCTTTTTGACAAACAATGTTTACATCCTCACTCAGGTGAATGAGAAGAATTCTCTGAAAAGAGCAAATCCTTTTCTGCATCTTTTTCCAAGTCCCTGGCAAGTACTGTTTGCAGGGGGTTGCAATGTGTGGTGTTAGTGTGTGAGGAGAATAATACATGAGGACTGTTGATAGCTGTTGAGAGTCCACATGCAGATTCCACCTCACATGGAGAAAACCCATGGCTAATCCACAAGGGAAGCTCACCCTCATGTGTTTCCGCTTCTGTGGAAAACAAAATCACAACAGCTGCCTTCGCGCCCAAAATCACTGGAAAATGCAACATGAGCCTCCTGGGACCATGATGAGCTCCTGAACTGTAGGTCAAAAGGGCTTCCCTCCCCAACATTCCATGGGACTGCTATGTCACCATTTCCCACCCTCCCTGTTCCCGACTGTGTATCATCACCCATCTGCTACCCGCAGCTTTATCGCTCTGAAATTTCTGCCATGTCCTGCCTTCACCCCGCCACCTACCACCCCAAATCCCTGATACTGCAGCAAAGTCCTGTGGCCTACATCTTCCCTGGCATTCCTCTCCTCTTTACACACCCTGCTCCATCAGGCCTGCATGAGGACCATTGCTTCCAAGATTAGGAAGAGAAAACTCAATGGAGATGACCTCTGAGCCCTGCTGGACAGCACTGTAATGCCTACTTGGTTCCAAGGTGTCCAGATGCCTGGCATGCACTGTGTTAAGGTATGTGAGCCCACAGGTTCAGTGTCAACATGGTGGCTTCTCCTCCCCATTGTGTGGATGACATAATGAAGCACTGGGGAGACCTCAAGAGGTGGATCCACAAACTGGTCGTTAACCTTCAGAAGGCATGCCATGCTCCAGGAGGTGGATCCTGAGTCTGGTTGCTCACCAATGAAAAGTATGCCATGCCACAGGAGGTGGATCATCAGCCTGGTCGCCGAGCAACGGAAAGTATGCCATGCCACAGGGGGTGGATCATCAGTCACGTCGCTCACCATCACAGGGATCGAAATTGGGATTTGTTGACCAGGAGCTAAAAGCAGATCCTGGGTATCTAGCATAAACAGCTAGGCAGGAACTCTGGGGGACCAGGAGCTTCCACAGACTGTGCAGTAAATATAACTTTGTGCAAGGTGCAAACTCTAACTTTTTGTTCATTTCATTTGATCAAGTATGCTTTTAATGTCCCTTAAGTGTGTTCTTTATCGTCCTTTATACACATCCCCAAACATACACAGTTAATATTGCATAGCTAGGTTTGTATGGCACCATTTCCCGCAGGAGTCAAATGTAGCTCCTGGTAGCTGTTGGTTTCAAGCTAAGCAGGCTCCCGTTGGCTATTACCAGGAGCTAAATAGCTCCAAGCTCCTGGCAATTTGGAACCCTGCATCAGAAGGTATGCCCTGCCACATGAGGTGGATCATCAGCCTTGTTGCTCACTATTGGAATGAATGCCATGCCAGATGAGATGGATCCTCAGCTTGGTCGCTCACCATCAGAAGGCATGCCATGCCACAGGAGGTAGATCCTTAGCCTGGTCGCTCACCACCGGAAAGCATGCCATGCCAGATGAGATGGATCCTCAGCCTGGTCGCTCACCATCAGAAGGCATGCCATGCCACAGGAGGTAGATCCTTAGCCTGGTCGCTCACCACCGGAAAGCATGCCATGCCAGATGAGATGGATCCTCAGCCTGGTCGCTCACCATCAGAAGGCATGCCATGCCACAGGAGGTAGATCCTTAGCCTGGTCGCTCACCACCGGAAAGCATGCCATGCCAGATGAGATGGATCCTCAGCCTGGTCGGTCACCATCAGAAGGCATGCCATGCCACAGGAGGTAGATCCTTAGCCTGGTCGCTCACCACCGGAAAGCATGCCATGCCAGATGAGATGGATCCTCAGCCTGGTCGCTCACCATCAGAAGGCATGCCATGCCACAGGAGGTAGATCCTTAGCCTGGTCGCTCACCACCGGAAAGCATGCCATGCCAGATGAGGTGGATCCTCAGCCTGGTCGCTCACCATCAGAAGGCATGCCATGCCACAGGAGGTAGATCCTTAGCCTGGTCGCTCACCACCGGAAAGCATGCCATGCTAGATGAGGTGGGTCCTCAGCCTGGTCGCTCACCATCAGAAGGCATGCCATGCCACAGGAGGTAGATCCTTAGCCTGGTCGCTCACCACCGGAAAGCATGCCATGCCAGATGAGGTGGGTCCTCAGTCTGGTTGCTCACCATCGGGCGGCATGCTGAGCCGCAGGAGGTAGAGCCTCAGCCTTGTCGCTCACAATCGGAAGGCATGCAATGCCCCTGGAGGTGGATCATCAGCCTGGTCGCTCACCATCAGAAGGCATGCCGTGCCGCAGGAGGTAGATGCTCAGCCTGGTCGCTTACCATCGGAAGCCATGTCATGCCACAGGAGGTGGATCGCCAATGCAAACAAAGGAACTGCAGTTGAGGGAGGAAAAAGTCATGATTGTTATTAGCATGGCTGGTGTCGAGAGATTTGGAGGTGTGGAGGCAGGAGGAGAAGGCCAATATCTAAATGACAAATATGATATGATAAGATATAATATGTTATTCATAACGCGCCTATACACCTAACATTCTACAGCTGCCAATCATCATATTGAGGTGAAAATGGGTCAAATCAGTAGAAGGCATTGTTTCCCAGTGAACGCCCCATTCACTATACAGTTCCCACACAGAGTGGGAACCCTGCACTGGTGCGAACACCCGGATAGTAACGCCACGGTTTCCCGCTGTGTGAGAAAACCAAAGCCTTTTCCATAGTGATCAATGTTCAGAGCCCAGCGGGTAGACCTGGTTCCTTGGAGTGCCTCCGCATGTTTCTTACATGCTCTGAAGCAGGGACAGGCCACAGGGATTCATTGCTGCCACAATATTCGTGAATGGCATACGCCATCACTGACCTTCACTGTGCGTGCATGCCTACGCTGAAAGGTTTCACATGGGTCGCCTGCTTCATGTGGTGGAACAGGTGAATCTCTCCGACAGGCAGACGCCGAAGCACGTATGGCCTGTCTGAGGAGCTGTTGCGCCACATTATAAAGAGGCAGATAGGTGTATATAAACAGATGTGCCTAGGTCAAAGTGCCATATGTCATTAAGATGGCTACTCCATCCAGCCTCACAATCAGGTTCATTGTAATTGAGCTGGAGAATCTGGAAGAAAATACTCGACTTGCATCCATCCACACCCTCCCTGTCCTCTTCGCAGGATTCTCATGACTTCCCGCAAGGAGCGTAGGACATCTCTGGTGTTAGGCGGTGCAAGGGCCAAGTCCAGGGCCCTGTACACATTGGGAAAATGAACAGTGGCATATAATTTGGCTCTTGTGCTATTTAACACCTCTGCTCCCTTAAGAAAATGGTGTAATACTCTATCTTCTACATCATGGCAGCCAGGACCTATGTCAGGATATTGGAGATGCTGCAGTGCTCTGGAAGGAAGCAATTGTACAGAAGTGCAGCAGGGTGAGCAACTCAGCAGGGGAGGTACTGCTATGCCAGTCTCTCATTGGGGTTTTAGGTCTTCTTGAATGTCCCCCGAATGAGGGTGGACCGCTTGCATGCACGAGTGTTTGCTCATCACTCATATTTCGGGAGGGCGACCTGGGCATATAACCCCTTCGCTCTACTCTTCTCTGCGGCTGTGCTGCCTGCTTGTGGTGCTTCTGGGGGCAGAAAGGGTGGCTGCAGGTGTGGCAGATCAGGAGATTAGTGGACTGCCTTTTGTGTGGCAGGAGGGAAGGCGAATGGGAGCAGCAATAAATATTGGATCTGCTGATTTTACAGTGCCTCTTCACCCCCACACCCTTGATTTGTAGCAAGTTTCAGGTGGGGCTAATTTCAGGAGATGTGTTCTTTACTGTTACCATTCCCTGTTCTTCCCCCGACCACCCCAGCCCGATTAGTGTCAGGTTTCAGGTGGAGCCAATTCCAGGATGTGTTTCAAGTTGTTGCTATAGTTGTTGTTCTGCTATCATGCTCCTTTCCCCCTGATTTTTGGCAGGTGCAAGGTGAGGCCAGTTTAGGTGCTTTCATCTGCTCGCATAGCTATCATCCCACTGTAACCCTGATTCAGCGCGGGTTTCAGGTAGGGCTAATGTTTGGGGGTGTTGTCATTTGTTGTAATGCTGACATCACTCCACCCTTGATTTGCGCCTGGTTTGTTGAGGTGCTGAAGTTTGGAGGACTTTGCGATCAGTTTATTATTTTTCCATATGCATCACCATGCCAACATAAACTTTTTCCGCGCATGGTATCCGACCGCTCTGTTTGGCATGCAGTCGAATTTTCCACACGTATAATATGGGTGGTGTTTCCGGCCGCGATCCGTCCTTCTGCGTGTGATGTTTCTCTGCGTGTATCTGACGTCTGTACGGGAATGACCAGCGAGCGGGTGGGTGAAACATTTAACAAGAAAGTGTTCTGCTTTCACCCTCTCATCAGGTTGAATGTGTGAGTGTGAATAGGTTTGTGTTGGATTCCTACTTATTTGGCGCTTGCTTTGTTCACTGTAAACCATGATAGGTATAGTGCACACGTTTCATTTTGATACCATTGTGGATTTGTGTTTATCACCATAAGTGCTGACACGTGTTTCGACCATCTGAAGGTCTTTATCAAGGCTAGGATTTAGGTGTATATTGTGAGGTCATTCTGAGAGGGCAGGTAGCTCTGGGTAGATAATATCACCTTGTTAGGTGCATCTCAATAGAACAGTGCTTCTCAACACCGCTCTCACTACTTTCTAAACTGTAAGTGTGAATAGTTTCTTTTTCTTTTAGCTATTTTGTAATTTTTTTTACGTTCATTAACATAGTACACAGCGTTAAATACACAATCAGCGCACTAAATAACACTGAGATCTGGAAATCTCTAAGGAAACATAGCATTTCAGGATCTATGTGTTTGTGCTGGTACCCACTTGCCCAAAGCCCACACTCTCTGAACTACACCCACTGAATCCCAACCACGGAACACCTCTCCCGACGTTCCCTCCTGCCAAACGCCTTTTCGTTGAATGTTTCTATTACCCCTTCCACCCCTACTCTGTTTTGCCTTGAAGGGTTTGCCCCACATCATGGCCTCTTGTTCTGCTTTCCCACTACTTTCTAATCTTTGCGACTAAAGTTGGGCTCTGTCCCCCATGCCCATGCGCAACGAACCAGCCTTGCTCTTGACCCCTAACCCCACTCCCCCACCCTATGCCATGGTCTTATCATGTTCCTCACCCTACTCAACTTCCTGCCGTTGTGCAGCAAATACTGGACATAGAAAGCAGAATATGCTTTCAATGGCTCTGGGAAGTTGGTAGTCCGGGAATCTGGTGACAGGTTATCAGTGATGATGGTTTTAGTGAATCCATCTTCACCGAACAAGGATGAATACAGCATTTACAAGTTCACTTATTTAAATGCCAGTAGCTATACTTTAAGGCCCAGGTTCTCAAAAATAGCAGAAATAAAAAATGCAAACAGGATGTGCATGTTTTATATGCATCAGCTGGTGAAAGGCACACATCACCTTATTCTCAAAGCTGACCTGATCTTGTAACAGTGGCTTGAGGCAGCCCAAGGATTCACTGGCCTGACCCCTTGCATGCATTAGTGTTGGGATGGCATGGCCAACAGTAATGTATGACACGGCTTTACCTCCCATTGGGTGCTAAGAGCACATTAGGCAGTGACAGGCTCTTAAGCAGCCTGTCACTGTGAGATGCACAGCAAAAAATAGCATTCCTACCCCTGTGTGAGGAATAGAAAAGCAAGAAGGGAAGCACTTGCGCATTCCACTCCCGTTTCACTTAGCAAATATGCGTGACAGTGTCAGCAGTGAGCCTGCCAGGCAATACACTGCTGCACCTCTCCCCAAAGAGGGCGAGTGGACATGTCTCTGCTCTCTGCGCATTTCAAAGCGCATCCCATTTGTGAATATGGCGGGGTGTGCAGAGACATTGAAGGACGCAGTGAGTGACATGGGTGTGTCATGTCTTTCATTTTCAATGTGGTAAGTCATCCTCCTTCATTGGCTACATATGGATTCTATCACATGCCTATCATTAAAGTGACATGTAGGGTAAAGGGGGAGTCGAGTATCTAACACACAGTGAGATGGGGACCTATAGCGTTTGCACTAGACAAATCTGCCGTGAGAGAATTGCATATAGAATGGAATTTATGGTATAGCGTTGTTTCTTCACCAGTCATTTTTACGACTGGCTTTTAAATGTGTACAAAATTACGAAAAATGAAAATGAAATATTTAAGGGGGGGCAGATAAGGGGTTGGGGGTAGGGAATAGGTAAAAATAGGTGGGTGGGTTTGGGGTGTGTAACCTCCCCAGCCCCAAAAAAGAATTTGCTGACCTTTTTCATGATTTTGTACACGTTTAAAAGGCATTCGGTGTAATGTATGATTATGAAAGAACATATAACCGAATTTATACCCCCCAGCCTGAAGAAGCATAGTGCATTTTATTTTGCTTGTAAGATAGACAGAGTATTTGCCAATATTTCAATGATGAAAAGTCCCTCAGTACTTCCCAACAGGAAATGACAGCCACGAATGCCGGTACTACCAGTACTACCAGTTCCCGTAATGCCACTACTACCAGTACCAGTAATGCCAGTACTACCAGGTTATCATAGAATTGCTGTGCTGAAAGGAATACTGCCACGCCGGAGTACAAGGATAAGTGGCGGCTAAACTGCATGCCCAGCCCTCATTCTGCTACAAACTAACAGGGATCCCAATCATAAAGGGGAAACAGGCGCAGTCAAGAGATATAGCCCCTTCACATTTTGGGGTAGCGTGGGCCGAGGGCAGGCTATACTCTTAAGAGGGATGTGAATGTGATAACAGTAGCAACTCAAACAGAAATAGTACAACAGTCCAAAATAAATAGATGTCCAATGGAGGTTCTATACAAACATAAATATACTTTAATTAATGACTATAAAAACAGTAGCAAAATCTCAACCCTGTGAAAAAAACAGAGAAAATGCAGAATGTAGATGATGCAAGCAGGCTGGGTAATGTAGCAGTGGTGAATGGCTAGACATTGCAACAATGTTGCTCAACCGGCTAGGTCTTTGCAGAAAAAGATGGAAATGGGTCAATTATCAGTCTCTAGTCTCCCAAAAGTGGGCCACGGGTGCTGGACCTCACATAAGTACCTGAACTGTTTGTAGGCAACTCAACAGCATTAATCCAGGCTTTGGGATGCTGTCTTAGCGGGCCAAAACAGGTTTGGGTGCAACAAGTCATGCTGGTCCAGGCGGCAAGTTGGTGTCTAGTCAGTTCAAAGAAGCTCCTATATAGTTCAAAGGCAGAGTTTGAACAATGCAGATCAGTGACCCCACCAAGGTCAGTCTGTAGTTCTAGCCAGTTTGAGATGATGGTTTCCGCGAGGTAGAGTTGATGAGTGACACGATGCTTCCAGCGGTTCAAGTCAAGGTCCAGAGTGGTTCGATGCAGAGACCTTGGTGGTTTGATGCGTTGTTCGAAGAAGCAGCAATTCAAGGTCATTGACATTGGCTACTTGATGTTCGAGCCAAACAGGTCACATGCTCTGCTGGTACGATACAACCATCGAGTCAGTTTGGTGAATGCACAATACCAGAACAGGCTTGTACCTTATGACAGTGCAAGACTGGAGGGATGGGCCTCCAGGCTTTCTTACCACATGTCATACAACTTTTGATATTCACACAGCACATGTGTATGGGTTCTAGGGAATGTTTCACAAGTGCAGCGGCTACATGATCTGAGTGATTTGGGTCCAGAGAGTGCTCTGTTCATTACGAAGTACTCTGTACGTGAGCAAATTAATGTCCAGGTGTCTAAGTCCATTATAGTATTTATCTCTTCCTCCTCATTTGTCATACATCCATTTTTTTGGTCAGCCATTTTCTCACAGTTTAGCATCTGGTACAGTTGGAAAGTATCACCCCTACACCGATGACCAGGCTCTTCCACTATCTTAGCTGAAGGAAAGTACTTTACTCTCTCCTTCTTCCCCAGATCATTCTGTGTCCTTAGTCCCTAAAACCTCTTTAAAACAGAGCTATGCTGTATCTGCTCAACCGTACAGATGCCTCACATGATACAGCAGAGACAATGCTTGCCTCCAAACTTCAGCCTCTGTTTTTCTCGACAATAGTGTGGCAGCATCAGCCAAGGGAGTCTTATCATCAACATCGTACCATCTAGCCCGCTTCACAAAACCTACCGCAGGAATGGAGAGTTTAGCTCTGGCTTAACTGCGGCCTGGAGAGTTCTCAGGCAAACCAAGGTGTGACTGCATTAGGGGAAAAGCTTCATGATGTGGACAGAGGTTAAGGAATTGAGCAATACCACTATCGCTGCCCAGATGCAATCTTTTCCTAGAGATCCTAGCACTCCACCCTGCCCAGAGGCATCTTGGCAACAGTCTGTCGACGTGTAGGATCACAGGGGCGTGTGATAGCGGATGTTCATTTTCCAGCAATACTATTGCCTTTGATGTCTCCAACCTCCATCACCACATCCTCCTTCAGGTTGGAGAGGGGATGGGGGGCTGTGCTCTTCCAAGAAATTCCTAAGATCGGCCCGGCGATCTTTTATTGCTTCATTCATGTGAACACCTTCAATCTCCCACCTCCACTTAGAATGTGTGAAGGATGCTTTCTCTTTGTGGAGGTTATATATTCAATGTAGAGACCCTGAAACTATAATCTGTAAAAACAACGAATATACGTCCTTAATTGAAAGGAAGAAAATGGATGATAGTACCTCATTGAGGCAGTTGTTAATACGTATGGGTTTGTATCCTAAGGTTGTGGGCTTTCACCACTCTAAAATAATATGAAATTGATAGAAACACATTCAAGGCTGAAGGCAAATGCATTTGCCTTTTGCGCTGTACTCAAGTGAGTTTCCATACAGACCACACAATTAATGGGTTTCTATGAATGAGGGAATGGAATACACAATTCTGTAAATCCTGTTATGTTTGCATGTCAAATTATTAAACTTTTCATGATGTCTTATCCAAGTTACTGTCTCATTGCCTAATGCATAGATATTGTGTAGAAATTGTACCTCAGTATGAGTAATGCACCTCATGATACCATCCAGGTGAATAAACTGTACCTCATCTCATGCACACACAAGCCATATCTCAAATCAGAGATGGACACAGCATATCTGAATGAGCGCCCAGTAAGTGTCAGTGAACATCGGGCTTCAAACCAAAACAATATATTTATATATTTTCCCTCCCGTTTTGCTTACTCACTTTATCACTGCACAGCAAGATGATCAATTAAACTCTGAGTCACATATTATACGCCGCTTTTTTGGTAAGCGCCATTACACATAGATAAATTATTTAACAAATATAGTCGATACACAAAGTTTGTATGAACATATTCATATGTAGCACGTCTCATCCATAAAAAGTATCCAAGCCAATACGTGACGTCACAATGATCAGGATGATGGACGTGATCTCTGGCAGGCACGAGCATACACATAGGTTTACTCAATACATTCGTGGTTCACACATATTTTATACGCATTGCTAAAGTTGGGTAGAAATTGCCTGATCCATAATGAATCATGCGTAGTCACTCTAGGTTAACTATAATTCTAAAACACATTAGACATGCGCGAACCTAAAAATGCAAACATATGACGTCATGCGTGTGGCGCCAAGCGCCCTCGCCCAACGGCGCGCGTGCCGTCACATGCATTGCCAGACACTGCAAATAACGGGACAGATTTGCGCGGCATTCGTGCGTGATGATCGAGGTATTCACACCTGAGATTACAACACGCTTGTGGTAATTGAATACATTTTAACGCTATGGGCCTTTACCATTGGAAAATTGCTTAGAACTCATCCGACGAAAAGGATGTTCAGGCATTCTATTCGTCTTACTTTTAGAGGACGTGGAATTAACTGATGTGATTTTTTTAGAGGGTTTATAACTTTGAACGTGCGCACTTCAATGATTTGCAATTCAGTGGCAATATGGTAAGCGACTTTCATACTAAGTTACCGTATAACATAGATACCGATCTTCAAATATAGTGAGAGCCCAGCCATTACAAGCTTATTATTTGATCCTTTATACAGGTTGTGGACTATTTTTGATGGGCTATTTCGAGGGAATACATCCAGTTATAGTTGAACACACGCACCCGTATAACATAGAATCCGCTCAAGCACGGTAAACCAACTCTTATCAATGACATGAGCATATGAAATACCCAAATGACATTTAGATATACCGATGGCATACCTAAATCAATTAATTGATATAGGTTAAAATTCCTTCCCACATGCCAAAGCACCAAATTATGTTAGGGATTTTGTTAGTGAACTATTACATAATCTTGTGATATTTCTTTATGATGGTATAGTGGTGTTGCGTTATTCTGATGATACCCCCTGTGATGTGACAAGACTTCCCTCTGGTACCTGTATTCTATTTGGGTTCAACTCTAAATACAGACTTCTGGGTCTTACATACTTGAAATGGTGACAGAGCTAACTGTCTCTCCAACATCTTATTTACGAGGCTGGACTACTGTCTTTGACAGATCTGCTCAGCTGTAAGCATGCACAGCCGAAACATCGCACTCACACAATCTGTCTATCTATAAAACACACAGTAAATCAAATGACACAACCCAAAAACCATGAATAATGTATCAAGACATGCAGTAACTTTTAAAATGTGCTTTTATAAGTGAACTTAATGATTGTAAAACAGCAACCTTGACTAGCGATACAAATAATCATGTGAATGTAATTCAGTAAGAATAAACAGCAAAAGAGACATTTCAACATGAACTCAGCTCAATGACACAATGTGAGTTTCACCCACTTCGACCTTGGGTTATGAATATTTGGCATGAACCACGCTTAGCACAAAAATGCTATTTCTCCAAATAACATTTGAAAGGTGCGCAAATAGAAGGCCACAACTTCTCTCCTACCACAGCTCGTCTTCTCAGTCTGCTGCGTGGAAACATCCTGCCTCTCTGTACTGCATGATCCCAGCCAATCACTGGTTCATCTGTCGGTAGATCTTCCCACCCCTTCTGTCTCCTGAAATTATATGCCAACCCTGTCAATCTCACTAAAAACCTGCCTCTAACACGACGTGCATCATCACCCAAGCTGGTTGGCATCTCTTCCCTTAGAGAATAACATCCCAAAGATGTTTGTAACAATAGCTTCCTGCATCACACAATAGCGCCTTCTCCAGAGTATATATTTTCCTTTGCAACTTGTGTAATGAAATCACAGCTAATGCACTTTGCCGGCACGTCTTAATTCCACTGCATAAAGCACCTTACTTTTGACATGTCATCTGAAGCATTTTGCACTCCTTTGTTAAAGGTAAATTATCAATTAATGGAAAAGTGTTAGTTGGTTAGTTTTGGTTAATATATACATAGTGCAAACTGGACAGATATCCTATTCACCCTGAAGTGGATCATTTCATAACGTGCTTACTACAAGAAAGTGCATTTCCATCTGTAATGTATGCCAGCTAATTGATGTTTGTATCCCGTTTACTACCTCCTCTGCATATAACGTCATGGCTCACTTACTTACCCTCATATGCAGTATCCCTACCTCTACAGCATCTCTCCTACTCTCTCCTACAGTGCACACCAGCTGATGCGTTTGTGCTTACTTTTTTAATTTGATGGCACACATTCCCCATCAGGCTGGTATAGAACCTGGTGCCGTGAACACATTGGCAACATCTGCATTCCCTCAGGCATTCATGTGTAATAATAGGTGCCTCATGTTTGACTCACTGAGTCTTATTCCGAAACTGTAAAGCGAACCTAATAAAATAACGATGCAATGAAAATATGTACATAGCCATTTAATGTTAAACCAGTGTTCTTTCTTTGTTTGTATAAACTGTGTTGTTTATGTATGTTTTCTGTTGTATTATGTACTCATTGAATTGTTATTCTCTTTGCTATAAACAAAAAAATAAAAGAAAGTTTATTTTTCTATACTAGTGTACCCACTTTACTCTCATAAGGTTACTTTGACTGGTGAGATACCAGTAAATTCAATACTGACAATCTGATATATACTGCTGTTTGGGGAAGTCTAAAAGACAACCCTGTGTCACTGCAATGAAGGTGCTGTGTAACACACAGTAAAAAGATGATGCCCGTGGAGTAGGTGAGGCTCCACAGTCTACGAACACAAAAATGTTAAACACACACAGCAAAACACATGTAAGAGTGGGAAAAAAAGGGTCACACTCTTGCCAGGTGAAACAAATAAATCCTAGAAATCCAGCAAAGCTGGTGAGGGACTCAGTGGGTAAGGGAAATTAGCCATTCTGGAGAATTCTCCCTAACAGTGCACTTAAAAGGGAACTCATTCTGTGAGGTGGTAGTGTGGCTCTGCGCGCAGTGTCATTATTTCCCATATATACCGATGGCATACCTATATCAATTAATTCTCATATTTTATCACAGAATGAGCAATTACTCATCACAGCAAAATCGGGGTTATCAAACAAGAGATGGGACATAAGTAGAATATAACGGCGCGTTGGGGCCATATTTGGTAGGTATTCAATAGCAACAGATGCACATTTTTCTGAGCTGGTGAACTACTTGGAGGCAAAGCTATTTGCCCATGGGGTGTGGTCATCAGAAAATGCAGTTTTATGGCGAGATCGCATATGTGAGGAGGTGCAAAAAGAGTCATTGCATGACATTTCTGACGAGGGCAGCATCGTACAGGTCTGCCTATTAAGACTTTTCAGGGCTTCAGACAAACATTCTGATAAAGATTGCTTAATAAGGTTATGTGCGAAGCTTTGGTTTCTCTTAAATCAGTTTTTAAGACTATAGGAGAATGATTCTGAAGTTATCAGTAAATTACAGATCAGTTTGGAGGAGGCAGGTAAAGGGGGAATTCATAGATTTCAGCACATAGGCAGCGCACGCGAGCAGCGCAGAGAGGGAGCGTGTGCCAGCGTGCGCCAGCCGTGTGCGCTAAACAGCATTCTGGCGCACCGCGCATTCATGGAATTTCCAAGCTATTTTCAGCGCTGGCTCAGAGAACATCCCACAGCCCCAGTTACGCCCCCAAGAACACCCCTTGTGCAAGGAAAAGCCATTGAAATCCCCAATGCAGCGCAAAGGGGCGTGCTAACCCTAGACCAGTTTACAGGGCCACTACACTGTAATCGTGTGAAAATACTAGGCGTACCCCGTTCACGGCAGACAAAACTCGTGATAATGCACTTGTGCACCCCTCGAAATACGCGTACCCCACTCATGCCATGTAAATTGCGCAGAAAAAGCACCCTCTGTTGTGTGGGCTGCCTGTGGGGCATGCCCAAGGTGGATTGGTTGCCTGTGGGGCATGGGGAGGGTGAGTGGGCTGCCTGTGGGACATTCCCAGGGTGGATGGGGTGCCTGCGTGTATTTCGGAGGTGAGCGGGAAGTTTCACACGCAATACGCATTGTGTGAGCGGGGTACGTGTATTTCGGGGGTATGTGTATTTCGGGGGTGCGTGGGAAGCTTCACACACGATATTCCTTGTGCAAGCGGGGTGCGTGTATTTCGGGGGTACGCGGGCATTTTCACACGTGATAGGCCTTGTGCAAGCGCAGTGCGTGTATTTCGGGGGAACGCGGGGAGTTTCACATGCGATAGGCCTTGTGTGAGCGGGGTATGTGTATTTCGGGGGTGCGCAGGAGGTTTCACACACGATAGGCCTTGTGCGAGTGGGGTGCGTGTATTTTGGGGTACGCGGGCAGTTTCAAACGTGATAGGCCTTGTGCGAGCAGAGTGCGTGTATTTCGTGGGTACGCGGGGAGTTTCACACGTGATAGGCCTTGTGCAAGCGGGGTATGTGTATTTCGGGGGTGACCGGGAAGTTTCACACGCGATAGGCTTGTGCAAGCGGGGTGCATGTATTTCGGGGGTACACGAGCAGTTTCACACGCGGTAAGCCTTGTGCGAGCGGGGTGCATGTATTTCGGGGGTACGCGGGGAGTTTCACACGCGATAGGCATTGTGCAAGCAGGGTGCGTGTATTTCGGGGGTACGCAGGGAGTTTCACACGCGATAAGGCTTGTGCGAGCGGGGTGCATGTATTTCGGGGGTGCGCAGGAAGTTTCGCATGCGATTTTGCATTGTGTCCCCTCCGGGGTGTGGCCTTTCTCCCCTCCCCATGCCCTGCAGGCAGCCCACACCACAGGGGACTACCATACAACCCTCACCATGCCCTGCAGGCAGCCCACATGGCACCATGCACTTGTGAGCGCACTTGTGAGCCCCGACTCATGTCGCCCACCCACCCACCATTGACGGGCCCCTGCCAGCAGGCCCCGACTCATGTCCCTCACCCACTCCCATTGACGGGCACCTGCCAGCAGGCCCCGACTCATGTCCCCCACCCACCCCCAGTGACGGGCACGTGCCAGCAGGCCCCGACTCATGTCCCCCACCCAAAATTGACGGGCACCCGCCAGCAGGCCCTGACTCATGTGCCCCACCCACCATTGACGGGCACCTGCCAGCAGGCCCCGACTCATGTCCCCCATCCACCATTGACCGGCACCTGCCAGCAGGCCCCGAATCTTGTCCCCCACCCACCCACCATTGACGGGCACCTGCCAGCAGGCCCCGACTCATGTCCCCGGACCCGACACGTCATAACACTCCAGACCCATGGCGCTTAAGGCCACCCAATGTCATGATCTCTGCTTCCAAAAGGTCAGGGTTTTCCCAACTCCCTTGGAAGCAGATCCATAACCCAGGTTCCGAGTGCCAACCAGTCCCAATTGGGACCTTTTGGACCCAGTCCTGGCGCCAGTGGCACCAGGCTCATAAATATGCCCAGTCCCAGCACTGGAAGCGCCGGGCTCATAATGCTTGGGTGGACTTACCTGCAGCAGACCATGCTGCTTACTTGCCTGCCAGTTGAGCCTCTGATCCTCTTCTGTTTGGAACTACTTTTCCTGTTGGGTGGGGCTGGAGCCACTCCCTAGATTCAGAACACTGGAACTCTTCTGGAAGGCAGGAACTCTTTTTTTACCAGGAACTCTTTTCTTACTTAGGCGTGGCTGTGGAAGGAAACACCTAAGCACTACAGGAGGCTATTTAAACCACACCCGGTGGATGAATCTTGCTTTGCGTTATTCTGCACCCTCTGCAGCAGAACGCTCATCGTGTCTTCTGCATCCGGTCCTGGGCCTAAGGAAAAAGGCTTACCATCCTGAATCCAGTCTTCAGCAACACCTATAAAGACAAGAAAGAACAGGTTAGCATTCCGGCATCTGAAAGGCAAAGGCTTACCTACTCTTCGTGCGCTCCGGAGGTCTTCACACTGCTTTCCGGCATCTGAAAGACAAAAGCTTACCAACTCTTCGCACGCTCCGGAGGCCGTCGGCGCTGCATCTCGCATCTGAAAGACAAAACAAGGTGCGTTTAAAGACATTGGGGAACTTTAATACTCACGTGCCATTACTCCTTTCCACATCTAACCCAGTGGGTATCCCGGCACCCTGCAGCCGCTCCGAACTTGTACCTGCAAAATAAAAAGACAGTTAGAGCGCTTTGTGAAGCTGGCAACAAGCGCTTACTTACGTGCTTCCAGGCGCTTCTATTCATCACACAGGCTCCATCTTCAACTCACTTCAGCCCGTCATCCGCCATCGCCGGAACCCTGCAAAACAAGAGACATCATTATTAAAGACTTTAAAGACATTTGAGTTACTCGAAACTTACCGTTCGTGCAGTAAACGACAGACAGCAGTCCTCTGAAGTCAAGAGGCCTGCGCTACCTATCCAGTGAAGAAACTGGCTACAGCACCCTGCCCCGAGGCAGATGGAGAGCTCGGCATTCACTTACCTAAGGTGAGAGCGTTAACCTGTGGGGGTCTACAGGAGAGGAGAAGAGGAAAGAGATAGGGACACCCCAATAACCCCAGTTCATTAACCCTGTATTTTCTATCTGCAGACATCTTACTCTGCATGTCAGGCATACAGGGCACAGAGGTCCAGCCCAAAGAGCCAATCGGGTGCTGCACATCACCTTTGAAGATACGGTAGTCGCCCAGTCAAGACCGGCGCCTCTGCGAGAATCAGGTGAGCGTTACAGAACGCAAAGCCTACCGCAAAACTCTCGCCCAGGCGCTATGGAAACCTCGGATACTGACCACCTAGCCCGGTTACTAGGGGAACTAAGGGCAGAAGTGCATGCAGCTCGTCAGGAAACGAACGCTCTAAGAAGGGAACTAATTATTTCCAAGGAGAGAACAGATGATCTTGCTAGACAATTGCTACAGTCACAAGCCGGACAGACCCCGCTACCCGCATCAGGGGCAAATCTTCCTTCAACATCCTCTATGAATCCAGTGCAGATCAACCTACCTGGGAATGTACCTCTGGCTCCGCCCGAACGATTTTCTGGTGACCCAAAGAGGTTTGCGGTATTTATCAATCAGTGCCGGTTGCACTTCTTATGCCGGCCAGCAGCCTTTCCAACTGATCAAGCTAAAGTAGCTTTTGTACTTTCGTACCTTAGTGGCAATGCGGCAGACTGGTCGATCCCTCTAGTTAATCAAGATGATCCGGTTCTCCATGATTTTCAAGCCTTTCAGCTTAGTATGGAAAAACTGTTCGCAAGACATGCACAGGGGCAGGCCTTGGACAATGAACTTCTTTCGTTGCGACAGGGTAATCAAGACCTTTTGGCTTATATTGCATCTTTCAATAGACTAATAGTGGAAACTCAATGGCCTGAGGACAAAAGGATTACGCTGTTTTATAGAGGTCTACGTGGAGAGCTCAAAGACGTTTTAGCCCAAGTAGTGAATCCCCCACAAGACTGTTCGGATTATATAGACTTGGTCATTCAAATAGATCACAGACTGCAGAACAGGAAGGCCGATCATTCCAAGTTTGATGCTCGAGTATTTTCCAAACCGCCAACTCCTTCCAAAGGAGTAGACTCCGGGGAACCCATGCAAATAGGGGGTCTGAAAGGTCCTCTAACACAAAGGGAGCGGGAAAGGAGAAAACAGTTGCAATTATGCCTATATTGCGGAAACTCAGGGCACTTTCTTCGAGACTGTCCGGTGAAACCTGCCAAGAAGGCAGTAGGAGCTGCAGTTACCACAGTTACAAACTCTGAGCAGGGAAACGACCTCGCCCGACAAGAATAGAGGTCCTCTTGCCGAGCGTGAAAACCAGTTCCGTGACCTCGCATTTCGTGATACCTATGGTCCTCATTAGCCCTGATAATCCGGGTCGATTACATGCAATTGAAGCTTACGTCGACAGCGGTGCCATCGGCAATTATGTGGATCATGAAATGGTTTTGAGGATGAATCTAACTCTTTGTCCCAAGGCTGTAAAGGACGTCATTACTACGGTGGATGGTACGGAGATAGCCTCCGGGCCAGTAACGCACACCACTCAAGAGGTGACGCTAGTAAGTCAAGATGGACACCATGAGAAGATCGTGTTCGATGTGATCAAGGCCCCTCAGTTCCAGATTATTCTAGGAATACCTTGGTTAGAGAAACACAATCCTCTGATCGATTGGCGAGCAAGAACGGTCCAGTTTCCAGAATGTGTCTCTACGTGTCACCCTCCACCTGGTGTTGCACTGGCAGCAATTTCTTCAGAGACTCCCCAGTTACCTCCCGAATACCTAGAATACCAAGATGTTTTCCGGAAGGAGCAGGCTAACTCTCTACCTCCTCATAGGTCTTATGACTGCCAGATAGACCTGATACCTGGATCTACTCCTCCTTGTAGTAGAATTTATGCCCTCACCGAGCCTGAGAACCTTCACCTTCGACAATATCTGGATCAATACCTGGCAAATGGGTTTATTCGTCCCTCCAAGTCCCCTGCCTCTTCAGCTTTGTTCTTCGTTCCAAAAAAGGAAGGAGACCTTAGAACTTGTATCGATTATCGCTCCCTGAACCAGATCACCGTTAAGAATAGATATCCGTTACCTTTGATCCCTGAACTCCTGGACCAAGTCAGAAAAGCATGCATATATACAAAGCTGGATCTTAGAGGAGCTTACCACTTGGTACGAGTAAAAGAGGGCGATGAATGGAAGACGGCCTTCCGCACCAAGTATGGGCTATTTGAATATCAGGTCATGCCCTTCGGACTTTGCAATGCCCCGGCCGCCTTTCAATATTTTATGAACGATGTCCTCAGAGAGCTCATAGATGTGTGTGTTGTTGTTTACATCGACGACATTCTCGTTTATTCTTCATCGGAATCTGAACATCGGAAACACGTGAAAATGGTCCTCGAAAGATTGCGTCAACACAAACTTTTCGCTAAGTTGGAAAAATGTGTTTTCAACGTGACTGAAGTTGAATTCTTGGGATTCATATTATCACCTGGCGGAGTGCGTATGGATTCAAAGAAGGTCGATGCAGTTCTCAAATGGCCATCACCATCCTCCGTAAAAGGTGTGCAAAGCATGTTAGGCTTCGCTAACTTTTACCGTAGGTTTATCCCCGAGTTCTCTCGAATAGTCCAGCCCATCACTGCCTTGTTAAAGAAAAACAAACGTTTTGAATGGTCTACCGAGGCGGAACAAGCTTTCCAGGATTTGAAGACTAAATTTATCTCTGCACCAATCTTAAAACACCCTCGCCCCGAACTCCCCTATATCGTGGAAACTGATGCTTCAAGCCTTGCCATGGGGGCAGTTCTATCACAAAAGGACCCGGTCACCAATCAGTTGCATCCCGTGGCATTTTGGTCCCGCAAATTCTCGCCTCCTGAAGTCAATTACACGATTACTGACAAGGAACTTCTGGCTATCAAGTCTGCCTTTAAGGCTTGGCGGCATTATCTGCTGGGGGCCCGACACACCGTTACTGTGATTACGGATCACCGAAACCTGCAATATTTGAAAACCGCAAAAGCCCAATCCTCTAGACAACTCCGTTGGGCATTATTCTTTGCCGAGTTTGACTTCATAATTACCTATCGACCTGGTACCAAGAATGGTAAAGCCGATGCCCTTTCTCGGATGGGAGTGGAAGAACACTTGATCAACCCTAAACCTGTACCAATCATTCCCGAACAAAGAATTCTGGGTGTAATCACCACAGAATCCATAGAGGAAGTTAAGGATAAAGCCAGGCAACTTGTAACTCCAGCAGACATACAGAATTGGCATCTGCAGGGAAAGGACTTTGCAGTAAAGGACAACTTATTGTATTTCCAAGAACGATTATACCTACCCAGCACAGATTTACAGAAAAAAGTAATCTCTTGTTATCACGACTCTTTAATGGAAGGTCATCCCGGTATAGCCAAGACCTCAGAAAAGATCAAGCGCTACTTCTGGTGGCCGTCTTGGAAAAAAGATATCAGAGACTTTATAATGTCCTGTGGAGTATGCGCCCAAAACAAGAGTCAAAAGGAAAGACCAGCAGGCCTCTTACGCCCTATTGACATCCCACCTCGCCCTTGGCATACGCTTTCTATGGACTTCATCACTGATCTACCTCCATGCTCCGGATACAATACGATTCTAGTAATCGTGGACTTATTCTCCAAGATGGCGCATTTCATTCCACTCAAAGGCTTGCCAACAGCAGCAACTCTGGCCCGAGAATTTCTCGAAAACATCGTCCGACTGCACGGTTTTCCTTCGGTTCTAATTTCGGATCGAGGTAGTCAATTTATTTCTCATTTTTGGCGAAGTTGCTGTCGGTCGGCTCAAATTGATGTGAGACTATCGACCAGTCACCACCCTCAGACCGACGGACAAACCGAGAGGACCAATCAAACTCTGGAACAGTATTTACGCTGCATGCTGCAACAAACTGAAAAAACTTGGAAAGATATCCTTTGGATAGCCGAGTATGCCTACAATAACTCTGTCCATTCGGGAACTGGGAAAACCCCGTTTTTTCTTTTGTACGGCAGTCACCCTCGAACCTCGGAGTTGGATCCCCTCCAAGATCTTGAAACACCAGCAGTAGACTACCTGCATTCTACAATCACCCAAGCCTTTAAGGAAGCTGTTTCTCACCTTCAAAGGGCTAAAGAACAATACAAGAAAGAAGCAGATCAACATCGGAAGGAAGCCCCTCACTATCAAGTAGGGGATCAAGTCTGGTTATCCACCAGATATCTATCTCTAAAAGGGCCACGCACATTCAACCCAAGACACCTTGGTCCCTATTCCATCACTACCATAGTAAACCCAGTAGCGGTCAAGTTGGACTTGCCCCCGCACATGAAGATACATCCGGTCTTCCACGTCTCTCTATTAAAACCTGTGCAACCTCAAACCCGACTAACCAAATCTCCAAAACCTATCCTAGTTGATGGAGAACTCGAGTTTGAAGTCAAAAGCATTCTGGACTCCAAGATCTCCAAATCTAAACTATTCTACCTAATTGACTGGAAAGGCTACGGCCCCCAAGAGAGATCCTGGGAACCTGCTGAATATGTCCACGCTCCTCGCCTAATCAAAAGATTTCACCGAACATTTCCTGACAAGCCAAAACCCCCGGAGAAGCCCGGTTTGGGAGGGGCGTTGAGGGGGGGTACTGTCATGATCTCTGCTTCCAAAAGGTCAGAGTTTTCCCAACTCCCTTGGAAGCAGATCCATAACCCAGGTTCCGAGTGCCAACCAGTCCCAATTGGGACCTTTTGGACCCAGTCCTGGCGCCAGTGGCACCAGGCTCATAAATATGCCCAGTCCCAGCGCTGGAAGCGCCGGGCTCATAATGCTTGGGTGGACTTACCTGCAGCAGACCATGCTGCTTACTTGCCTGCCAGTTGAGCCTCTGATCCTCTTCTGTTTGGAACTACTTTTCCTGTTGGGTGGGGCTCGAGCCACTCCCTAGATTCAGAACACTGGAACTCTTCTGGAAGGCAGGAACTCTTTTTTTACCAGGAACTCTTTTCTTACTTAGGCGTGGCTGTGGAAGGAAACACCTAAGCACTACAGGAGGCTATTTAAACCACACCCGGTGGATGAATCTTGCTTTGCGTTATTCTGCACCCTCTGCAGCAGAACGCTCATCGTGTCTTCTGCATCCGGTCCTGGGCCTAAGGAAAAAGGCTTACCATCCTGAATCCAGTCTTCAGCAACACCTATAAAGACAAGAAAGAACAGGTTAGCATTCCGCCATCTGAAAGGGAAAGGCTTACCTACTCTTCGTGCGCTCCGGAGGTCTTCACACTGCATTCCGGCATCTGAAAGACAAAAGCTTACCAACTCTTCGCACGCTCCGGAGGCCGTCGGCGCTGCATCTCGCATCTGAAAGACAAAACAAGGTGCGTTTAAAGACATTGGGGAACTTTAATACTCACGTGCCATTACTCCTTTCCACATCTAACCCAGTGGGTATCCCGGCACCCTGCAGCCGCTCCGAACTTGTACCTGCAAAATAAAAAGACAGTTAGAGCGCTTTGTGAAGCTGGCAACAAGCGCTTACTTACGTGCTTCCAGGCGCTTCTATTCATCACACGGGCTCCATCTTCAACTCACTTCAGCCCGTCATCCGCCATCGCCGGAACCCTGCAAAACAAGAGACATCATTATTAAAGACTTTAAAGACATTTGAGTTACTCGAAACTTACCGTTCGTGCAGTAAACGACAGACAGCAGTCCTCTGAAGTCAAGAGGCCTGCGCTACCTATCCAGTGAAGAAACTGGCTACAGCACCCTGCCCCGAGGCAGATGGAGAGCTCGGCATTCACTTACCTAAGGTGAGAGCGTTAACCTGTGGGGGTCTACAGGAGAGGAGAAGAGGAAAGAGATAGGGACACCCCAATAACCCCAGTTCATTAACCCCGTATTTTCTATCTGCAGACATCTTACTCTGCACGTCAGGCATACAGGGCACAGAGGTCCAGCCCAAAGAGCCAATTGGGTGCTGCACATCACCTTTGAAGATACGGTAGTCGCCCAGTCAAGACCGGCGCCTCTGCGAGAATCAGGTGAGCGTTACACCCAAATCCCACCCCACGCCACCCCAGTCCAAACACCCAACCAAGCATTCCATCCACTCCACATTGAATTCCCAATGTCATGATAGAAAATAAATAACCAGCATGCCAAGAATACATGTGCCTCAGACCCACACAATGGCGACACATGACTGTGAAAAACCACATTGTGACATGCACAAAACAAATGAGAGAAGACCACACAAGTAAAGTATAGAAAAAAAAGTGTATTGAAGAACAAACCAAATGAATAAAACAAACACACAGAACAAAAAAAAATATTCCAAGTCCGGAAGTCCAAAGAAGGAAAAAAAAATGAACGCTGTAACCAATAAAATCCAAAGTAAAATGGCTGCAATGGGTCCGTCCATCAAACAAAAATCATATTTAAAAAAAAAGCACATGGGTCTAAGAAAATGAAATCCAGGTCCAAAACTATTTACAAAAGAACATCCAAGGGTCCATGAGCCCAACAATCCAAAGGAAACCTAACCTAAATCCTACCTAAGTAATAACTATATACAAAAAGGCAGGGCATAGTCCATGCGCCCCAAAGGAAAAAAAAATAGAAAGGAAACTTACACCTACAGAACTATTTACAAAGGCGGCGGGCTAGTCCCACGGCTCACTGTTTGCTGTTACGGGCCAGGGCATCATTGAACTCCATGCCGATGTTCCGGAGGCGGGCCTGTTCCCTGGACTTGAGGTCTTGCAGGGATGCAGCCATGGAATCCCTCAACTCCCTACGAGTTTCCTCGAGTCCCTCCACCTGCCTCAAAGCCTGGTGCATGGAGTTCTCCGTCCTGACCATCCTGAGCCATGCCCTCTCTGCCCGCCACCTCTCCACATCTATTTGCCAGCCCAACCACTGCCACACGGAAGACACTCCCAGTCCGGGGTCCTCCTGCCCCTCGGCCGATGCCTGCCCCCAGGGTGTTGATGGCCCCGAGCCACGATGCCTCCCATGCTGAGCCTGCTGCTGCCTCCAATGCAACTGCCTCTGCCACCACAACGGCATCCGGGTTGATGGAATCCCCCGGTGCCGTCGTGCACATGCCCTGCCCGATGATGCCGGCACATCCTCTATCTGCTGGGGTCCAGTTGGTGGGGTGGCCACCCCTGCTTGACCTCCGACTCCCGACTGCGGCAGGGATGGGATCTCCACCTGGCTGGCTGCGTTGGTTGGGGCAGATCCACAGGGGGCACTGGTGGCATCTGGGCCGGAAGACGGCAGGGAGAATGACTGGCGTATAGTGTGCACAGAGGAGGAGAGGGCCGCAAGACTGGCCACCAGATGGAGGAAACCCCGGACCATGGCCCCTCCCAACTGGGTCACGTTGGCACACAGCTCTTTGTGATGACATGCGTGGTCCCCACAGGAAGCATGCACGTCATCACAAATGACACGTGTGCGCAACACGACACCAATCAGGACGGACTCCATCCGGTCATGGGTCCCCTCGTTCGCAGGTAGAGGAGTGCCAGATGAAGTGGACCTCCCCCTACCTGCAGACGGGCCTGGGACGGGGCATCCCCGCGTGTGCATGGTGATGCAGTCACAGTGTCAGGGACAGAGACATGCACACGCACCTCCGCGGCGACCTGTTGTGCCTCCTGCCCCTGGACTGCACCACTTGCACCAGTGGTACCACCCCCACCAGGCCCCATTTGCAGCTCTGTAGCGGCCTCCTCCTCCTCTATACACACCACCAACCTGGATGGCTCCACACCGTCTTCCGCCATTGCAAGCCCCTGTGGGGGCTCATCCGCCCCTTCCGCTGCAGCCATAGTGGCAGACGTGGCACCAGTCCCCTCACTCCCGGATGATGGAATTTCCTGGGAGGGTGACAGGGACTTGCGTCGCCAGCCGGTGGAGGCATCCTTGCCGCTTTCCTCCACAGCGCCGTCTCCGCCCTCTTCTTCAATCGCTGCTGTGTAAAGGGAGACATTGAACACAAGCATAAGGGTACTGTACAATAGTCCCCTAGACAGAAAGCAATAGCACATGAGTGGCACTGTCAAACGTCACTTCCATCATGTCTCCCAACAACACATGGGTCAGTGCAGGCAACACACATGCAGGAACCGGCATGGCACATGCAACAAAAATGTACATCCATGTCCACGGCACCGTAAAAACATCCAATGGTGGCCTGAAACTCACATGCATCATGGGATATGCTGATCACATGCACACGCATCACCAGAGGGTCATGCATCTGCCCCCGTATGCCCACAGACACAGTGATACAAGGATGAGTAAGCTGCATCAGTGATTCAACATATCGTCACGGACAAGTGTCATGCATCCATGGTGCACACACTACTCTGTGTGCATTCCACATGCTGCTCAGCATGATGCATTGTAACACACACACCATCCATGTGGGTCACGCCTGACTAGACTCACATGCAGCACCATCATTTCCCTGCACACACACATCCATACATGACCCATGTCACACATGCAGCCGAGTAGCTAACTACCACCACGCTTCAACATGCACTGTTTGAAACGTGAATGCATGGGCACTTACCGCTCGACTCCAGACGGGCCTGCATCCTCAGGATCTGGTGGTGAAGCACTGGGTGAATGCGCTCCAGGACCCTCATCTGCTGGATGGTAAGATGGGCCCGGTGCCCCACTGCATCCGCTGCCTCCAAGGGACACCGGGCCTTCTTGAGGTCCTGGATTTGTAGTCCTCCCAATGCTTCCGGACGTGTTTGATGTCGCGGGGTGCCACACCTCCGCGTTGATGGCACTCACTATGTCCTCCCAGACCCTCTTCCGTCCTTCATTGTCGGCGCGCGATGATGTGAAGAGGGCATCATAATGCCCCAGAACTTGCTCCACCAGGATACCAACTTCCTTATTATTTATTTATTATTTATTTATGTATTTATAACGCGCCGAAGCTCGCAAGCGACAAGAACACGAAAAAAACAGAGGTCACAGGACTACATAAAAGAAATGAGGAGGACTCAAGGGAGTCCAGGCTGAATAATTAACGAATTACTGGAAAAGTAACGTTTTCAGCTGCTTCTTAAATAGGGAGTAACTGCTTTCCAGTCTGAGGTTATCTGGAAGCTCATTCCAGAGTGCAATGGCTTTGGTGGGAAAAGCTCTCCCAAGTCCAGTAGCTTTGACTCTGGTATGGCTAACCTTAGGTAGCCCTTTTGTGGCTGATCTTAGGCAACGGCTTGGTTCATACAAGTGAAATTCCTTTTTAAGGTATGATTGGGCCGTACCGAATAGACAGCGGTGGACAAGTGTCAGCGATTTGAATTTAATACGCTCCTCTATGGCAAGCCAGTGGAGGCCTATTCGGTCGTGGGTGATGTGCTCGCGCTTGGATTTCCCGGTGATAGTTCTAACAGCGTTGTTCTGGATTATCTGGCATTGTTTAATGCAGGAGTTACTTGAACCAAGCATCAACGCATTCCCATAATCCAGTCGGGACAGAATCGTGGCTCTAGCAATGGTAGCGCTATTTTTGGCGTTGAGATATGGCCTAATGCGGCGTAATAATCTCTGGTAGTATTGGCAGTTCTTTTTAAGGTATGAGACCTGTGCATCTGCTCCTAGTGAGGATTGCAGGTATATGCCAAGTGTTTTCACTTTACTTGAGACCACGATGTTAGAGTCCTTGATATTGAATGACGAATAGACTGGGCCTAGATTGGATAAGGCTTTTGTAGATCCAAATGTCATAACTTCTGTTTTTGAACCATTCAGACACATCCAGTGGGCCTTCATCCAGCTTTCTATGGTATTATAGATAGCTGATAGCCTGTTGTTGTCTGTAGTGTGGTCTCCGCTGAGTTCTATAATCAGTTGTGTATCATCTGCGAAGTTGGTAAAGTAAATTCTCAACTGTGAGAGAAGGGCGCAGAGGCAGCGAATATATACATTAAATAGGAGAGGGGAGAAGCTGGCGCCTTGTGGGACGCCGCAGTCCACAGGGTTCGTACTAGAGGAATATCCACCCCAGGGGATTTTAGATTTTCTGTCCTCCAGAAAGGAGGGTATCCACTCGATGGCTTCCTCGGCACAGTTTCCTGCTTTTCCTAGGGCCTCACGGAGCTTCCCATGATCTAATAAATCGAATGCCGCCGAGAGGTCCAATAGGATGAGCAGGCCGGCCTTTCCTTTATCAAGGATTTCCAGCATTTTAGACTGAAGGTCGAGTAATGCTGATTCCGTGCTGTGTGCACTTCTAAATCCTGATTGCTGGGGGTGTAGCAAGTCGTGCTTGTCCACGTATTCTTGGAGTTGGTGCGTGGCTATATCACTGAAGCTGGTAGCCCTCTGCCTCTCTGGCTGGGGGTCGCCAGTGGTCTCTGATGGTGTTTGCCCTGACATGGCGACCCCCAAGGCAGGTGTGGGTGGGCAACTGGGTCCTGGGGCTGGGCTGTGGAGCGATGGGACTTCAGTCGGGAGTCCTCTGTTCCAGCAGGGGTGGTCACAGCAACTGGACCCCTGCAGATGGCAGATGTGCAGGCACCAAATGGCAGGGCACGGTGGCAGCCGGCAGGCAGCAGCAGTTGGCTCGTGGGAGGCTGCTCGGGGCTCTGCGGGGCAGTAATTCGGCTTTCTGGGCAGGAGCATGGTCTTCTGTGTGTTGTCGCGTGGCCAGCTTGATACGGAGTGATTTGGCACATGAAAAAACTGCAAGTCAGCGTGTAATTCGAGGAAAGGCCCTTAGTGCGTAAGTGCATCTGTGATGTGACACGTGCGGGCTTTCCCCTGGCACGGGTTGAAGGTCCCACGTGGGTTTCCATCGCTCTGTACGTGCTTTTCGTGGAAAGCAGTGCGTGTGTTTTCCAGGCATTGGGGTTCACACGCGATTACTTGACAGCGGGTGGGTGTTGGCTACGCGTACTTCTTCTGCACGCAAGGCAGACGGTGAGTCGCACATGCTATTTTTCCCACTGTGGGTGTCCCTGTTTGTTGCAAACCCTTTTTTTTTCGCTCATACTAGCCTGCGTGTTGATCACGTACGTATTTTTTGGGTTCCTGGCTGCCACAGCATACTGCGTGTGTTTTTTTACACGCACTTGGGCTACAGGGGTCGCTTATCTCTTTTTCTTGCTTTTATGGGATGCCTGTGTGTTGCGTGACATGTCATTTCTCCTAGGAGGACACATAATGGGACATTCATCTTGGCTGTATATACGTGTTTGTTGTTTGCGCACACTTTTGTAATGCGCAAGGACGCTACTGCCTGCCTTCGTGTGGTGGACGTGTTTAGGCCTGTGCGCGTCTTTTGCTGTGCGCTGGTTTCTCGTATTCAATTCCATCCATGAATACGTGTTGTTCGCGTGCGTGTGGGCGTTCCGTGTATTTCCTTGCAGTACTTCCCCAGTTACTCCTTATTTTTCACACGTTGTTCCCCATTGCGCGCGTTACGCTCTGTGTTCCGCCCCCTTTTTGGTGTGTGCGTTAATGTTGTGCGCTTTTGCTGTGGGCGTCACGCACAGCGTTTAGTGACGTGTGCGCCCGTGTGCGCCACCCAAGGATTTGGCGCACATCCCAGGGTTTTCACGCGCAGCGCATTCCATGAATCGACGAACGGCAGCGTGTGTGGCTTTAGCACGCGTGCGCTGCGATTTGCCCACTTGCGCTCCCCTTTTCGGTGCACATTTATTCCATGAATTACGCTGAAAGTTTTTAAAATTCGAACAGGAACTGTTGCAATTAAAAGGGGTCATAGACGCAATCAGGCAAGACAATGATGACACCATTTTGGAGATGCAAACGCTTCAAAAGTATAACATGGAGAGAGAAAACACATTTCATGCTATAGAGCAGGAAATGGGTAAAATGTTGGAAGAGAATGACAAGCAGGATAGAGAGTTTAATCAGTGTCAAATTTAGATAAATGAAATGCAAGCCGTGATTAATAAGATTAGTGATAAGAATTCTAACTTTTGTCAGGAAGCAGACCGACTTCATAAAAGGTGCAAAGATTTGGAACAGCAAATATTTAATTTTAAATCTCAAGAAAAACAACAAGGCACTATGTTTAATGGAGTTGAGATTAGCCCCGCCCGAGGAAACAATGTACCAATAGCTATACCTGTGGCTAGATCTGGTTGTAGCCCGTTGGAGGGATTTGATTCACCCGCCGGTGGCTACCATCGAACCTGTCCACCTGTGAAAAGGAATAAGGGACAGAATAATGTACCCCCGAATATTGCACCAAGTAGCCCCATCAAAATAATGAAATCAAGAAAAAGAGGTTGGACATCATTTCTCACCTTACCAGTCAATGCAAGACGCTAAGAAAGCAGTGTATACAATGACAGCAAAGATGGATACATCCCCTCGCCAGTTCCTCCAAGAATTAAAAAGAGCATTCTCCCGTTTTGATGTGTCTTTTAGCCCTAATTCTGTAGAATTTAATACTGCATACTTTTATGGTTTCCAAAAAACATTCTCACAGTTAATTTGCGAATTCGACAGAGAAAAATCCTTAGAGTGGATTCTTGAACAGGGGACTTAAACTGTACGAGGTAATCTATTGTCGAAGAGAGGAAGGACCTAGGAATAGGGAAGTAAAATCAAAATCTAAAGATTTCACACCAACAGTAATGGAGATAAAATCTGCAAAAATGCCACTTGAAACAACCCAAACCCAGGCAGAGAATAATATGACATATAAACAAAGGGGCACGCCACCACAGAGGACGCCACCCCAAAACCCTGCATTTCAATCACATGACCCAGGCAATAGAGTAAATTATATTAGTCCTAGATATTTGGGTGACAGATCTAGAGTAGGATACAGGCCCGATATGTCAGGCATGAATAACAATCAGAATCAAAATCAAAGGAACAATGGGCCATACCAGATACTGGGGGCACAGAGCAGGTTTGACCCTAATACCATGGTATATGGCCACAAGACAGACCACGCTATGTGGATAGATTCATTGAAAATGGAAATCAGCATAGAGGGCAGTTGCCACCAAATGAAAGACAAAACATGAATTATGTCCCGCGCCATTTGATCAATCACCACCACCAGTCGACCACAGCCAAAGAATGGTCACACTGCGTTCTCCACCTCCAATGGCCCATGAATTCAGAAATAACCCATATAGAAATCAATCTCCTGAGAGATACCAAAATAGATCCAATCAGGGTGAGTTTAACCAATACCGGCCTAGGCAGCAAAGAGAGGTATCCATGAAAATGGACCGATTTCAATGTTTGGACGCACGAGTTAAAATGTTGTCTGAGCAAATAGGAAAACTCTGTGCAGTCCTAAGACAGCAACCAAGTGAAGTTGCAGAAGGTCATAGGAGTGACCTTGTGCATTCTGATATTAAGTGACTACATCCCTGCAATGATAAAAATACAGAAGCCCATGAACCAGTTTTGTGTAACAGTCTGGAATTGCTTGCTTATCAAATAATGAAAATACCCACCAGTGAAATTGAAACAAGTGATGCTCACACACATAAAAAGGGAGTGTGGTTCAATTTAGAGTTGAACCAGACTACTGAAGTGTGCACAGATGAAAAACAAAAAGGATAAAATGAACAAGTAAATTCTAAAGAACAGATAGACAGATTTAAAAAGGACATCTTATGTGAAGATAAGACACCTAATAAAGAGGTAGGATTAGTTGTTAAAATGTCCTCCCTTGATAGTCCGAATACTGATGAAGTCCAGACAGGCAAAATGATTGCTAAAAAGGAGGGTGCACGCCAGTCACCTGAGGAGTATTTTGAGCCACACATATTTCAAGAGACCGAAAAGACAGATACCATGTGACATGCAAATAGGTGTTCTGAGCCAGAAAATGACAAGCTACCACGTGACATTTGTGAGAATGTTCAGTCAAAAAACTGCAGTGTAAACACTGATGGTCCCAGGTCAGAGGGTCGGACAGTGGCTACACTCCAAATGGGTTCTGAACATGGAAAATAGACAAAGGTTCCCAAAATGAAATGGGCAAGTAGGAGGGGAAAAATATAATTTCACTTGCCCACGTGTTTGGCAAAAAGTGAAAAGGGACTGAGAAAGGTGAGTCCTGAAATCAGCAGAAATTCATACTTTTTGTGTATACTGGAATAAGTTGAGCACAGGTAATATGCTCCTATCACTGTAGAAGAAAAATGCAATGCATTTGCAATGATTAACACGGGTGCACAGGCCACGATCGTGTCTATAGAGTTGGTAAGAAGTATCAATGAAGGGAGGACCCCACAAAATCATATAAAAGTGAGACAAGATGAAGGCCCAGTGCACAATTTTAATGGCGAGGAGATACCTATCGAAGGAGTCACCGAGGTTGACATAAAGATAGGGAAACAACGGATGAGACAGGAAGTATTGATTACATACATCAGTGAAATACCTTTCCTCATGGGGACAGATTGCCTGAAGAGGTTGTCGCCCCTCATTGATGGGGTAAATGGAGTCAATTGGTCCCCAGCCAAAACGCCATTGAGGCAAAGAATGTGAGGTCACAGAACAACCGTATAAAAAAATGCCTTACAGTAGCTAAGTCAGATGATGCAGTGACTGTGTACCTAGTGTCACTGTCATTCGAATGTGTCAGGGTGAAATGCAAGGTGAGGAAAAGAAGCAGTCTCTAGAGATTTATTTGGACCCCAAGAAAAAATGGCAAACGAAAATAGATGAAAACACATTATGCTTTTACTTAAAAGAAGAAAAATGCAAGCCACCTGTCATGCCAGAGATGAACACAGAAAAGCACATTTCAACCCTTTATGAAATACAAATGGGAGATGGGCAGCCATGGATCCCTGCCCATGTAAATGGTCATTCTGAAATGACGGAAGCCACTTTAGCACTGGAGCAGGAAAGAAGTTTCATTAATGAAAAAATACTCCAGCAAATAATTGACAGGGAAAAGATCCCAAAATTCAGAATAAAAAAACAACACATTTTTGGGTTTGTTGATCCAGACTCAGGAAATAGAACCATTGGAAGATGCATGTTAAAAATCACCATTGGCCCGAAGACTATCTGTCACAACGTGTGGATAGTGAGTGGGGCACAGAAAAACTTTTATTTGGAAAATGACATTATGCACAGAATGTGCATGGTGATAGACTTCCTTAATCAAAAAATGTTGTCCAGATTGGGGGGACCTGCACCTGCATTTGAAGACAAAAGACAAGCTTATTATTGCTTACAGATGGTACCATATGTAATTGAATTACAGGTGAAAAAGGATGTTACCATTCCTGCATTTATGAGGCAAGTTACAATAACGCTAAAACACAGAAAGGAACAACAGATGAGGGATTCTGATGCTCTTGTGTGCCTGAATGAATCTATGAGGCAGCAAGGGCTAGAATGTGAATATACTCCACTGGTAGAGATTGGGGATGGACCCATTAAAATCCCGGTGGACAATAAAGGCTGCAATGCTCAGGGTGAGTTGCCAGAGTCTTTGGATTCTCAACCTAAAGGAATATTTAAAATTCACTCTATGTATCCTTATGAATCAAGTGAGACAGTGTGCCGTCACCAAGATAATTGCATATTATTTGATATAAACGAAAATAAGACGGAAAAACAGCATGTTGAAATGGAAGTCAATATTCCAAAATATTTAAATGTGTCAACTCTCCAAAGAGATACAGCCACACGGTTAGAGGAGAGCACAGAGGTTCCTCCATTAGAGGACTTCCAGTGCATTAGAGGACTTCCAGTGCTCTAATGAAGTAGAGGAGAAGGTTCAGGCTGCAGATGCATGCACAAATGCTGAGGAAAAGAATCAGTTGAGAAAAATATTCATGAAATTTAAAGAGGTTTTTGCTAAAGACGCGTATGATTGTGGCCTGACCGATCTGCATGTTGCCACCTTACCAGAGGGACATGGTAGGGAACCAGTATTTGTGCATCAATATCGGTTACCACTGGCATGTTTGGAATCATTATCTGAGATAATTAAAAATCTAGAGTCTAGAGGGATTAGTAGGCCCATTAATAGCACATCAAATACTCCCATTTTGGGTGTACTGAAATCTAATGGCCAATGGCAGTTCTGTGCAAACTTACGAGAGTTAAATAAGAGAGTGCCTGTTTCCAGGTGGCCACTTCCATTTATTGATCAAGGCCTCGCACAGGTACACAGGTCAAAGGTATTTACCACATTAGATCTTACCGCTGGATACTGGTGTTTGACACTGGCTGAGGATATTCAAAACTTGTTTTCATTTTCTTTTGATAAATCCCTATATGCATGGTCACGAACACCTTTCGGGTATGTCAATAGTGAAAGTGAATTTGGAATACTTTTGAGGAAGGCGCTCCCAGATGCAGCAGAGAAGGGGAAAATAGTTTATGTAGATGATGTACTAATTAAATATGAGAATCTGAAAAGTCATTTTAATGAGATTAGACATGTACTTGGCTAGTTACAGAAGGCGGGAGCCAAGGTATCTTTGCAGAAAGCAGAATGGTGTAAAAAGAAAGTGAACTTCTTAGGTCACAAAGTGACTGAGAATGGGTTGAATCCACAAAAGAAAAAGGTGGAGGCAATACAGAAGTTGAAAGATCTTACTAATTTGAAAGGATTAAAGAGTTTATATGGGATGACAGGATATAACAGGAAATGTATTGAAAATTATGCAGCGATTACACAACCTTTAACCAGATTATTAAAGCAGGGTGTACCCTAGAAGTGGGAAAAGGAGCAGTGTGAAGTGGTGGCTTGGCTGAAAGAATGCCTCATGAAGGCGCCATGTTTGGCATATCCCATAAAGAACCATGACTTCTTTGTAGAAATTGGGCTCACTGATCAGTGTATTTCTGCTGTATTATCTCAGAGGCATGATTTAAATAACAAAACTATTGCTTATGCGAGTAAGGCGTTATCTCAGGTTGAAACTAAATTCAATAAATGTGAAAAAGCACTTCTAACCACTGTTTGGGCATTGCAAAATTTCCGTCCCATCAATCAAGGGGAAAGAGTAATTATTGGAACAAATCACCAACCCCTACAGTTTCTGCAAAGTAAAAGAATTAGGTCCGGTAATTTGGCACAGTCCAGAATTACTTCCTGGATGTTGGCACTGTGGAAGTAAAATATGGACAGAATAAAAAGAGCCCAGTTGCCCAAGGGCTGGCGGATCTGCATGATTGTGCAGCTGAATGCACACCTGATGAAGCAGAAATAGAATCCAATTTGCATGAATTTGAACAATCTCCCCACAAAGCTTTTAATGAGGAAATAGGTAGGGATTTACCAACGGTGTATGTAGATTGGTGTGCATACCATGTGGAAAATAACACAGAAAAAGAACTGGTAGCATGAATGGGAAATATCTGGTTTAAATGTGACAACATTCCACAATTAAGCATGAGGATTGGATCTAGGAGTAGTCAGGTAGCAGAGTTAGCTGCCATTTATAAGGCAATTGCTACTGCAGTTGAAAAAAACTCAAAGAGATAGTTTTAGATTCGGATTATGCGCAAAATTGTTTTGTGAAATATTTATCTGGCTGGAAGGCAAAAGGTATGCTCACATATAACAAAAAACCTCTTAAACATGGGAAGATGATCCAAGCCATAAACCTGTGTCAGAAAATGATTTAATAATACATTGGAGAAATATCTGAGGACATCTAAGAACGCCAAGTGAGGACAAGGAGGAGAATGACAAAGCAGATCAATTAGCCAAAATTGGAGCTGTGATGACAGAGTTGTTTCCCATTGAACACCTACTTGGTGAAATAGAGGTAGATGTGATCACACGCTCCAAATCTCCAAAAGAAGTCATACAGCCTGTAGTTCAATGGAGTTATGATATCCAATATCAGGATCTGATCAAAGCACAAAAAGAAGACCCAATTCTAGGCATATTTTATGATCACTTAATAGATGCAGAACAAAATCCTCTGTCTGAAAATGATTGTAAAGGTAAAGAAGAGTTGAGGGTACTTTTAAAGAAAAAAAAGAGAATTAGGTTACAAGATGGTTTGATGATTAGAGAATCTGTAAATGAACGAATGATTGGCTGGATCGTGCAGTACAGAGAGGTAAGATCTTGCCAGGCAGCAGACTGAGAAGACGAGCTGTGGTCGGAGAGAGGTTGTGGCCTTCTATCTGCACTGCCTGAGTGTGGGAGGTGCGATACTACCGCATGCTGGCAGGACAACACAGAATGGTTGCCCGTGATAACAGCACAGAAACCTCGCTCATTATTAATTTGAGTAGATCTGTGATAAGTGAGGTGCACGTGTGCAAATGTATTCTGAGACAGCCAGGGAAGTCTTAATTTTATGTAAAAGACTATAGCACCTTTCAAATGTTATTTGGAGAAATTGCATTTTTGTGGTTCTTGCCAAATATTCATAACCCAAGGTCGAAGTGGGTGAAACTCACATTGTGTCATTGAGCTGAGTTCATGTTGAAATTTCTCTCTTGCTGTTTATTTTTATTGAATTACATTCACATGGCTATTTGTAGCGCTATTCAATGTTGTTTTACAATCTGTAAATTCCTTTATAAATGCACATTTTAAAAGTTAATGTATGTCTTGATACATTATTCATTGTGCTCAGGTTGTGTCATTTGATTTACTGTGGGTTTTATAGATAGACTGATTGTGTGAGTGCGGTGTTTCGGTTGTGCATGCTTGCAGTTTAGCAGATCTGTCAAAAACAGTAGTCCAGCCTTGTAAATAATTTTCTGGAGAGACAGTTATCTCTGTCAAAATTTAAAGTGTGTAAGGCCCAGAAGTCTGTATTTAGAGATGAACCCAAATAGAATACAGGTACCAGAGGGAAGTCATGTCACATCACAGGGGGTATCATCAGAATCACGCAACACCACTATACCAGCATAAAGAAATATCACAAGATTATGTAATGGACCTCTGACAAAATCCCTAACAGCACCGCAAATAAGTAGAGCGCATGTTAACATAAACAACACAAAGCACTTAATGTTGTGATGGGGGTGAGGTGCATTGCTCATTTCAGCCATAGGCACAAGATTAATACTATTAAGATTGAATCAATTCTTATTATGATTATCTTTGTTCTGTTTTTTGTTTCTGGGCTACCAACAATCTGACACACGTTCAACGGGTATGTAACCATTTGACTTAACATTAGAATATTTGTCAACATCTGTCATGTGAATGCACACACTCATTTGGTCGCATGGGTATAAAACAAATACATACATTGATGGCTTATCCTGGTAACAAATACATTCTGACACTTTATGCTTTGTAATGTGATTACATACACATTCATGGTCTGTTATGTCAGCCTTGAAGACGACAAAGGTCGAAACACGTGTCAGCTGACCATCTTGGAGACTAAAACTGTCTATTGGAAGACTTGAGGATTTCAAGAACGTATTATTGTACCAGATATTTGCTTACCAATAGTGCAATAGGCAGAGCATGACATACCAATTCCCAACATCTTGTTTCACTATTACCTCACTGAGGCATCTGGACTGCAAAAAGTCGGAGATTTTTGGTATATAGTTAGGAAAGGTACAATGCCAGATAAGAGGTATCACATAACATTGGACGCCAAGTCTGGCAAGGCCACATCCAGTCCTTGTACACCTCAAGAAATACATCAAACCTGAATGACCTAGACTCGCCCAAGACCATTAATTACTTGACTGCTATCTTGTTCTCTTCCTTATCTAATCCTTTTGTCTTCTCCGTGGCTGAAGTCGAGAGGTTGTTGTGACAACACAACAATAAAGCCCCTGGCCCGACTATGGCCACTTGCAATGTGGGTGGCTTTTGAACTGTGGCTCTTTGGGGCGGGCTTCATGGAAGATCGTTAAGGCTGCTGGGAACCTTAGGAGAATGGGTACAGTGGTATGTGAGGCAGTACTCCTGTCTGGCTGTGGTTGTGCTTTCATGGGTGTCAATACGCATAGCTGTTATATAGTATTCCGGTGCACTGTGCTTTTATGAAACATCCCCACTGTTTGGGGATGCATGCAAACATGTGGAAGGGAGTTATAGAGGAATGTTGAAGAGGCTCAGCTGGGGAAGGGAAGACAGAAGGCGAGCAGGGCAGTGAAGCTGGGGGCTTGAATACCCATTACTTGTGTGCTATCTTTGTTAATAAATCCTTACTACAACTTTAGAGTGTGGAGTACATACATCAGTGGTGATGAGTGGGTCAAGCCTTGAGGGCCTGCTCGTCTGGCCGCCAGTTGTTCTACAGGTTCTGGAGGTTGACTGCCATCAGCCTTGATGCCAGTGCCAGCCCTGTGGTCCCCAGGCAGGCAGGAGAGTAAGCCACCGTCCGTGGTACCGACACAGCATCGGCTGGGAAAACCCACCAGCCCAACTCCGGCATCTAAGGCTGACTGCGCAGCTCCGGTAATGCAGCGGCTTTGGAGGACCACTGTCACAAGTCATTTGGTGTTCCTGCTTGGTGCGGCTCAAGGAGGACTGGTTGGTGGTGAAGCAAAGGCATTGCTGGATCAGTGCTCTGGATCAACAGAGCGCGCAAGCTCGCCAACTTCGACTGTATTCCCCAAGCTCGTCTGAGCTAGAGGAAAGAAACCTAGCATGTCAAGTGTGTGCAGTGTCGACTACAGGGTTGCCAGGAAACGGACACACTGTGATCCTCGTACCTCTGGAGCAAATATTTTCCCAGATGGAGCACCATGTCTACCACAAGCACCTGGGAATCTGAAAGGTGTACAAATAAAGTGACCGTATTCCCAGAGGAATGTGCAAGATCAAGGAATGTTAATTTCTGAGCTAGGCATTCAATATTTGGGTGGTGCTCCTGATAACTAGTGGGGTGCTGGGTAACATTCTTCATGGATGCTATTTTATTCCGGAAGCACCTCAAGGCATTCCACTTTGCTTCTGCCTTCGCCCCTCCTCTCCCCTGCTGATCTGTCCTTTCTCAGCATTGTGCACCTGGCCACCCTCTGACTTTCGGACCCAGGTACCTGGTCACCCTGCCACCCACCTGCACTGCCTCCTGGCAATCCCTTGCACTGAGGGCTGTATCAGTAACTCTAGAGTCCCCCGGCCTTTTTTCTGCACTTATCAGACACCCACCCTGCCTGTTGCCTTAAACCTAGCACTTGCCACTGCTGGCTGCACTACCATTATTTGTTTTTATTATTTATTCATTTTATGTATTATTTACTTTTATTCAGCACTTACCACTTCTTCCCCCCTCCCATGCACTTTCCCCCTTTACCCTCTCCCAGGCACTAGTGTGTTCTCAATGTCACTGGGCCTAGAAAGATCATTGTTTTGTTCTCCCCTGTTCCCCTCCCGTGCCTCGTCGCGCTCTGAAACACTTCTGTACGAGCGTGATACAAATGAAATGTCAATATCAATAAATCCATTACAAAGAACATCCAATCACCAGTGGCAATAACCATCTGGTGCAGGAATGAGTGATTTGGTAGCTCCACTCATTCATGGTGGCGGAACACCCACAGTGAAATGGTAGGCATGGAATGAGGACTTCCATGACTATGTCTTGCCATACATAGACCTACCTACAGCACTGACCGCCGTCGTGCACTTCTTATGCACTGCCTAGGATTTGAAGACAGGAAAATATTGAAGAACATTTCGGAACCCGTCCGAGTGAGAGCAGAATTGGATGGGGATGAAGGTGGTAGTGGGGAATTGTTCAATCTGTATGACACTATTTTGGGGAAGCTCGATATCCACTATGAGAAGAAATCAAGCATCATACTGGAAAGGTACTATTTCGAATAACGTAACAGGGTGGGGGAGAATCCATAGAGGAGTTTATGACGGGTTTGAGAGAACTTGCTAACAAATGCAACGTTGTAGTGTCACATGATGAGCGCTTGCAGGATCAGATCATGTTGAAGGAAAGTCAAATTAGGTAAGAGATTTGGACCAGAGGTAACCGCCGGCCTCGCAGAGGTTCTAGATCTGGCGATGAAGATGTAACACATGATGGCATGTGTGAAGGAGCCGGACAAGAAGGACCGTAGGTCAGGGGACACGCTATGTGCCACTGTGACGGCAAAAAGGGAGCAAAATAAAGTGATGTATAAGAAGGGTGCCACCTCAAGGAATCTGGGGATACAAAGGGAGTGTCAGAGGGTGCTTCTGAGAGTTGGAAAGACAAGGAGTCAGGATTGAAGAGAGGTTTCAGGTGCAGTGGCACTTTCGACTTTGCAAACAATGCAGCGTCGCTGGGGTCAAGGCACTACCTCACAAATGTCGGAAGCAAGGGCATGTTGTCAGATGCTGTAAGAACCTCTCTAAGAGCGGTGTGAAGGAAATCAATGTAGAGGATGAAGGAGATGACGACGGTGAGGATGGGGATGAGCTTGTCGAGGGTGTTTGCTGGTCTGTAAGCCAAGTGGACACGACACCAAAGAGGGGGGACAAGCCACATGCTGTGATGGTGGTGAATGGTGTTGGGGTATCCATGTTACACACTTTTAGACAGCCGTATGTGGGAAGAGAGATTCAAATCTATTAAGCTCAAGCATCCCTCAGTGAAGGCAAATATCTATGGTGGTTCGCACATAGAATTACTAGGAGTTTTAAAGATTACGCTGGAATGCAAGGGGAAGACTTGAAGAAATGATGATGTTTTCTGGGGTGGTATGAACAAAGTGAAATGGGGATTGTTGTAGACCCCAGTGATCCAGGTCACATTTTGGATGTGAGCAGGGATAAGCCTGCTGCACCAGAAGAAATGTACAAGGGAGTATTCAGAAAATGTTTGGAGTGTCTGAGAGGACACCAGCACTGTATCAAATTGAAGGAGGGTGCTATGCCAACAGTGGCAAAGGTCAGGACCGTGCGAATTTGCAAGAGGAAAGAAGCTCCATGCAGGGGCGCCATCAGGGGGTGACCAAGGGGTCCACGGCCACCCTTATAAGAATGCTGGCCCCCCCTGTGGCCACCCTGCGAAAAAGCACTCAAATATATATATCCAAAGTAAGGAGGAAAGGCGAGCCGCACTCCCGCAGGCACAGCAGCAATTGCAGCAAACTGCAAAGCACGGACAGAAAGCAAGGAAACTCTGTGTTGAAAAACGGATGTATTTTAATGTTTCCATAAAGATAATAAAATTGTACAAAAAAACATAAGTACAATCAGCAACCACAAAAAGACACACAGAGGCAGGACGTCATGGTACACGACCTGAACACAACGCGTTTTGCGCTCCACTGAGCGCTTGATCACGTAACAGAAGGGGAGGAATAGACTAGTAGAAATACAATGAAAACTACAGTCCTATTACTCTGTTGATTAACTCGTGGGTCCATAGCTAAAAAGGATGGTGCTGGCGGCCATGATGGAGTGTAATAACATGCGTGCATGAGTAGGGAAACAGGAAGATGATGCATAGTCACAGGGGACAAATGGATCATAACTACAATGATATATATGAAAATATATATATAACTGAAATACTGCATAGATGTAATACTGCAATGTGTAACGAGTTTTTCAATTAAAGTTGATGCCCCAATAGCAAGATGAATGAGCATGGAAGCGCAGTCAAAGTGACGAAACACAAATGCAGTCAACTATTAATGACAATTCCTGAAAAACAGTTGCTCATGCACGCAAAATGGTAGTTAATAGAGCCACGCAGCTGTACAATGACTGCATATGAAAACGTGAATACAGCGGTGACGCCTTGCAGTTGGGATGTGTTATGCACGCCTGTGAGAGATGCAAACAATAACATAGATGACGTGTACACCGCCAGCCAAGAAGTGCAACGGATAAGTATGAACGTTGCATGCAGGCTGTGTATGGGAACAATGGTCCACAAGACTAAAGTGCATAGTGCATACAGAGGGCCAGGCTCATAATTATGAGGGGAATTATAGTGTTAACCCCAAATTGCAGAATCCAATAAAACATTAATTCAGTAAAGCTAAAAGATACATGCATAATTGCACCCAATAAAAAAAAACGAAATAATAACTGCGATGTGATAATAGAGCCAAGGCTAACCTCGTCATCAGCAAATAAAGGAATGATGACACCTAAACATTTCATGAACAGGTCGGACAACACTCCCAATATAAACAATGGTTATAGCTCTCATGATCGAATCAGTGCATAAATATATTCTACTCATATTATGGATAGATATAAACGAGGTACTGGCTAATCAAGTGCAAAGTAAAAAAGGCCTCAGAATATTAAAAAGGCCTCATGATGGCGAAGCCATGGTAAAGTGCAAGTGCATTCATGACTGGACCTTTCAACAAGTATTAAGGTACACGTACATCGGCAGTAGCATAACAGCAATAATGATAAAATGGCCTAAAGATGGCATGGCCATATTAAAGTGCAAGTGCGACAGCAGCTAAAGCTTAAAGCAATTAATAAAGTGCAAATAGAGGCAGATGCCCAATTTGGCAATTTCAGAGCCCACCTGGCTGAATAACTACATGCGTATATGACTGTACCTTTACACACGTATTAAGGTACCAGTATATTAGCAGCTACAAATAGTAGATATGGCCTCATAGTAGCATGGCCATATTAAAGTGCAAGTGCATGAGCAACTAGACCAAGACACAATACAAAGATGCAAATATAGAGGACAACCGAAATGGCAATTAAAACGCTCTCATAGCAATTTACAGCCCATAATCACAGATCATTGCACAAATCGTAAAAAATGGAGCTAAAATAGGAACTAACCATCTAAGTACAGCAAGGCAACAACAGCACACCAGACCACAACAATAGGAGGACCCCGAGTTGAAACCAATTAAAAGAAAAGAAATTGATAATATAGACCTCCCCACAGGTACTAAAGTGAACAGCCAACGTATAAACAATCCAAAATAAGATTAAAATAAAAAGTAAAGAAATAATCTCCAGAACACAAGACAAAAGGAAAAGAGAAAAACAGCCAAGAACAGGAAATCAATGTCTGAAATGGACATAGAAGTCAGAGAATAAACGAAAAACAGCCCAAGGAAAGAGACAGAGCAATAACAGAGTGGCGAGGAAGGATTATGAAGAAAACTAAATGCCCAAGAAGGTATATATTTCCTCGTCAACATTGTGGCCCTTTGGATGCTTGGTATCAAAATCTAGAATGAATCTAGTTTCAAGTTGTCTTAATTTTAAGACACGGTCCCCACCCCTGGGGTGAACAGGTACATGTGCCACTCCAAAAAACGTTAATAATTTCACATCATTGTCGTGGTCTTGTTTAAAATGTTTAGCCATGGGGTACGCTGGATCCGAGTTCTTTATGGCTGTGAGATGTTGTAAGATTCTCAGCTTCAGTTTGCACGTAGTACTACCAATGTACCATCTCATGCAAGGGCATGAGAGGACATACACGACAAAAGTAGTGTCACAGTTGATGGAATACTTGATCTTTTGATTAATTTTGGTGACAGGATGAATAAAAGATTTGAGCACAGTGGCATGGGCACATGCTTTGCATTTCATGCATTTTGTAAAACCCATTGGAGAGGTCGAGAGCCATGTCGTAGAAGGTACCTCTTTCTCTGCAGGAGATAAAAAACTAGATACAAGTTTGTCTCTGAGAGAGGGTACACGTTTGTACGTCATAGTGGGACGATTGGACAAGACAGAACCAAGATCATTATCTAAGGTAAGGATGCGCCAGTGTTTCTCAACAATTTTCCAAATGTAGTTAGAGGCAGTATAAAACGAAATAATAAGTCTGGGGTCATCATTGTTGGCGATTTTGGGCTTGGTATTATACAGTAAAGTGTCTCTAGAAAGGCCCCGTGCCTTCGTGTAGGCCATTTCAACAGTCCTCTTGTCATATCCTTGTTTAGCAAAGTCTGCAGTTGCCGATGCACAGTAACGGTCAAAACAAGCAATATTGCTGCAGTTGCAACGAAATCGAACGAATTCGCCGTAGCGAATGGATTTTTTGCAGGACGGCGGGTGACAGCTGCTGGCATGAAGGGGCAAGCCGGTATTGGTCGACTTCTTATGAAGAGCCGTATGAATACCTAGGTTGTCCAACTTAACAAAGACATGCAGGTATACAATCTCAGAATAACTATGGCATTCAGTGAAGCTGAGATTGACCTTGTTGGTATTAATACTTTTAACAAAAAGTAGCCAATCGCTTTCAGCTCCCTTCCAGATAATAAAGACTTTGTTAATATACCGCCACCAAGACACAATCTGTGTTGGAAACAAGGTTGCAGTTAGATCAGAAAGGAAAGTAGCCTCCCACCACCCCATCGTGAGATTAGCATAAGATGGTGCAAGGTACTTCCCATAGCAGTCCCCCTAACTTGTCGAAAGAAAAACCCCTCAAAGAGAAAGACATTGGTGTGTAAACAAAATTAAAGCATTTCTAAAATCATAGAGCTGTGACCAAAATAATTAAGAGAGCGAGTGTCCAAATAGTATTTGCATGCATTAATGCCCACTGTGTGGTCGATAGAGGTATATAAGGAAACCATATCTAGTGTGGCTAAAATCAGACCCTCTTCCCAAGGTATATTTGTAATGTGTTGGAGAAAATCCTTAGTGTCCCTCAAGTAGGATGGCAACACTGATACAAAAGGAAAAAGTGATTCATCAATAAATTGAGCCAGATGTTCTAGTAGTGAGCCACATAGAGTACCAATGGGCCTTCCTGGGGGACACTTAAGAGATTTATGTATCTTGGGAAGAAAATAAATCGTGGGTATAGTGTGGCATGCAGGAATAAGAAATTTAATCAGATCATCTTCCAAGAGATCTTCTTTCGCCCACTTGGTACACAAAGTAGTAAGATCGGCCCTTATTTTTAAAAATGGATCTTTGGAAAGCTTGTTGTAACACAAACGATCATGTAGCTGTCGATTGGCATCAGCTACGCATTAGCCTCTATCTTGGATAACAATGTTTGAGCCTTTGTCAGCTGGTTTAATGACAATATTTGGCAATTGTTGAAGTTCACCGATGGCCGCATGTTGAGTAAAGGTCAGGTTCTGCTTGGTCATATTGATTTTCTTGCGCAGTTTTCTGAGGTCACTAATACAGAGATCCTGGAATGCCTCGATGCAGCCCCCTACTGGAAATTGCGGATTAAATCGTGACTTGTTTTTCAATTTGGTACGTATGTCCCAATTAGGATTAATATCGAAGTCAGACAAATCAAAGTCGGCAGTGTCAAATTTATCGTAATCAAGGCAGGCCAGATCAATGAGTGTTGGAATGTCAGAAATCAACAGGTCAGTGCCGCCGGTCCGTGATATCGGAGGCTTGGCTGGGGATTGTTGTAGACCCCATTGTTTAGGTCACATGTTGGATGTGAGCAGGGATAAGCATGCTGCACCAGAAGAAATGTACAAGGGAGTATTCAGAAAATGTTTGGAGTATCTGAGAGGACACCAGCACTGCATCAAGTTGAAGGAGGGTGCTATACCAACAGTGGCAAAGGTCAGGACCGTGCGAATTTGCAAGAGGAAAGAGGCTCCATGCAGGGGCGCCATCAGGTGGTGACCAAGGGGGGCCACGGCCACCCTTATAAGAATGCGGGCCCCCCCTGTGGCCACCCTGCGAAAAAGCACACAAATATATATGTTTGTTTGTTTGTTTATTTGGTATAGCGCAAAACCAAACCCAAAGGGTAGCTGGGCGCAGACAGTACAAGAATACTTGTGAAATTAGTTACAAGAAAATACAGTTATACAGTTCAGGTTAGAAGCAAGTACATGTACAAGCTAAGTGCAGAGTACGTAAATACAGGTAAGGCTAGTTGACTAAAGACCAGTTAATCTTGTTACAATCATCAAAGTCTCTAAAGCAGGTAGGCGGTGGGGGAGTCAAACTAAGTGTCATTAGATCGTATCCAAGTGAGGACTTTCCGCCTGAAACTGGTGTACGGTTGGTCCATTCTGAGATCAAGGGGGACTCTATTCCAAGTTTGAGCAGTTATGACTGGAAAGCTAGAGCCGCCAGCTGTACTCTTTTTGTATCTGGGCACCACTAGGGTATAGGCATTGGGTATTCTTGTGGGACGGTTAGAAATTCTCTTGTTGACTCTGTTTACCAAGTAGGGGGGAGCTATATTGTTAAGACATTTAGAGGTGAGAGAGAGGGTTTTGAGGGAAATCCTGTCTTTAATTTTTAGCCAGAGGATGTTTTTTCTGGAAGTGGAGATATGAGCTCTATTAGGAATGTTTAGAGCAGCTCTAATAGCGTTATTTTGTAGAGTTTGGAGTTTATCAAGAATGTACTTGTTAGATCCTGCATATAGAGCATTACAGTAATCCAGCTTAGAGATGATAAGTGCATTTGCTAGTGTAATGCAGCTAGTCTCAGTTAGGAAAGGTCTACATGCTCGGATCAATTTGCAAGCATATGCAATGGAGGAAGCTAAGGAATTGGTTTGTTTTTTGAAGGTGAGCGCTGAGTCGAGATAGACCCCAAGGGTTTTCACTGCAGGGATCACTTTGATAACATTATTATCAATGTTGAATGAGGCATAGTTCGGGTCAAGTTTTTTGATGGCCAGCTCTGAGCCGAGGATCAGTAACTCAGTTTTGTCGTCATTCAGGCAGAGGCCGTGAGATGCCATCCATGCCTGAATGAGGAGATATATCTTGTTTACTAAAGCTGTGTCTTCCACAAAGTTGCCCGAAAGGGGAATGAGGATCTGAGTGTCATCTGCGTAGTTAGTGTAGATGACACCCAATCTGTCCAACTTGTCAAACAGAGGTTTAGTAAAGATGTTATACATCGTGGGAGATACGCATGATCCTTGAGGGACGCCGCATGAAAATTGTGTGGGATCAGCGGCTGCTAGAGGGGAGAAGACTCTCATTGTCTGGTTTGCAAGGAAGGATTGTACCCAGGTTATGGCATCACTTGAAAAATGAGCGGCAGATCTGAGATGATTGCATAAGACTGCATGATCTACTAAGTCGAAAGCCACAGAAAGGTCAAGGAGGAGTAGCATAGCTGATTTGCCATTGTCCTTCAACTCGTCAATTTGGGTCTTAAGGTCAATCAGGGCCGTTTCAGTACCATGAAGGGGCCGGAAGCCGGATTGACGTGAGCCTAATACGTTGTTGGTTTCTAAGTAGTCCTGAATTTGCAGGTAAGCTACTCTGTTAATGATTTTGAGCAGAAATGGGACAGTGGTGATGGGTCTATTTTTTTTTATTTTTTTTTTTTTTTTATTGATTTGGTTGAATTTAATCAACCTTTCAACCACAAGAAAAGAAAAAGTAAAAAGTACAACATTTAACATAATTTTTAACATTCATTATATAAATCTTAAAAACAACATTTCATATACATTATTCACCACTTAAAAGAATTTGGAAAAACTATAATATGCAACATTTGATTGGATTCTCGCTTTGATTAATTGTCTAATTTAAGACTGATGAGAAAGTTAACAGCTGCTATTTGGATTGCAATATTGTTTGAACCCAACAGAACCGACCAGCATTCATCCGGTGAAACATTCCCCAAATATTGACAATGTCTAGCAAAGGCAACTTGTCTGTTCGCACTGAGTGGTACACATTCTGTAAATAAGTGAGCCAATGTTTCACCTCTCGATGAGGCTTGACAAAATCTACAGATATTCTGATCTGGTCTAGCTAGTCTACGTTTAGTCCTGACTTCCATAGTGGCCCATAGATTAAAGCGAAGACGCATTATTCCTGCTCTATATTTTAGGGCAGGAGAGCGTACTAGGTACGCTGGGAGTGTTTTAAGTTTTTTTGGAGGAAAGCGGGCAGGATCACTGTCGCGGTACATGATACTTGATTCACATGTATTAATCCAATCTGTTTGATGAATTTTAAATTTGGCTTTGTCGGGGTTCAACAATAACAGATCAAGTGAGAAGTCTGCTGTTACCATTGTTTGATATACTCGTATTAACCAATCTGTAATATATCTAGATTTTTTTACCGCAAATACGAGACGAGACAGCGTATTTAATAAAACGTTTTCATTAGAAGACAACAAGCATTTCCTAAAAAGTGAACATATTCGCCAGTTATAATGGGCTTCAAGAGAGGTTAGACCAAGCTCATATCTCATCCATGATATGGGGACGCATTGAGGTAGGTGAAGAATTGCACGCCAGTATTTTGCTTCCCATTGTTCGAATTTAAATGCAGAATCTACAGGCAAAGTTTCCAGGCCATATAGTAATGTAGGGACAACTTTCTTAGTCCAGTAATGCCATGCTGGAAGAATGGAGAATTTACCATATCTGCACATAATAACCCGAGCTTGGGAAATGGATGCAAGTAGCTTGGACTCAATCCTCTCAATCTGCCCATTTGATTTTAACAACCCTTCAAAAGTCATACCTAAATAGCAGTAGCTGGGAACTAGACTAAGTGGGGTGCTACCTATAGACCACACATATGAAGCTGGGCCTGTACGCTTGGGGGAATATTGGATGATATGAGTTTTGGACGTGTTGACAACTAATTCATTGGATAGGACATATTGATGGAACGTGTCAAGAAGTCGTTGTAACCCCACTTGGGTTCTGGATATAAGTACTAGATCATCTGCGTACATAAGCGATTGAACTTCCTGATTACACAGTCTGGGGGAATCTGATATAACAGTAGAAAAAGCAAATTTAACATCATGGATGAAATAATTAAATACTGCTGAAGCTAAAGAACAACCCTGTTTTAAACCACGAAAGGTCGATATGCTATTTGTTAATAGACCATCGAGTGTAATACGTACTCGTATCGACGTATCATGGTGCAATGAATGTATGATGTCGTATAGGGTCGCTGGGCAGTCATCTCTAACGAGCTTATTTAATAATAAAGGACGACTCACAGAATCAAAAGCTGCATTCAGGTCGATAAAGGCCAGAAACACCTGTTATTTTGTTTCTTGGCACTGGGCTTTAATTGCGTTCAAGGTCATAAGATTGATGTTGGTCCCCATTCCTACCATAAAACCAGTTTGATTAGAGTCCCTAAGGTTATTGTTGCCTGTCCAGGTGTGAAATTCGGCTAAGACCAATTTGGTGAAGATTTTCCCTGGGGCATCTAATAATGCAATCGGTCGATAGTTAGAAGGTATTGACCGGTCGCCTTTTTTAAAGATCGGTATTATGATAGAGGATTTCCATGATATTGGAATCATGCGATTGCGTATGATATCGCTGAAAATCCTGGACAAGATCTTAGACCATGTGTCTGGGTGGCTTTTGAACATATGGTTTGACAACCCATCTGGACCTTCAGCTCTTGATGAGCTCAATTTATTGATTATGTCACGAATAGCCTCAACCGAGACTTTTAAATTCCAGCTAGATGAAAGCGCCGGCAGATAGTTGGCGTGGTTGTAACAGGGGTCGTCATATAATGTTAAGAAATGGTTAATCCACATGTGTTCAGCAACCCCATTCAATTGAGCATCAGCTTGATGGTGACACGTTTGGTTGTTCAAGAGCGACCACATGCCAGCTGAATTTTTATTGCTCATGGCACTAGCCATGGCTTCACTATCTCGTTGATATAACAGGGACTTACGGCCACTGATCCAATTTTTATATTGGCTTTTTGCAGATTTCAGTGCCTGCCATTTGTCAGCTTCATTTGAAAGTAAAATTTTCCTTTTGAGCCTCCTGTATTCTATCCTTCTTGTACAGACTACCGGGTCAAATGTGTGAGAGTGTTTAATCCTATTTGACTGTGGTATATTTATGGTCTGAACAAATGAACGTAATAAGTCAATATATTCATTACTGCTGCAATGATAAGCCCTATTCATTACAAGATGTTCGAACTGGGTCAGAGAGTTTGCAGTCCACTTGAGGCGTGTGCGGGAATTATTCACTCCCACAATGCCATGATATTGTGTATGTCGGATTGCTATTGTGGATTGCAGCATGCACTGTAAAGACAAGAGGCAATGATCACTTTTTGAATGAACTATGATGTCAAAGCAAACTACTTGTTGGAAAAGCTTGATGTCCACATAAATATAATCTATGATACTATTTAAAAGCCCTCTGTGCCAGGTGTAATGAGGGGGGACATCATTGTGGACTGAACCATTCACCATATGATAATTCCGTTCAGCCATGATCTGTTCCCATTTGCGAGCACCTTGTGTCTGTTCACCCACCTTTAAACAATTGAGATTCAAATCACCAAGTATGATGGTATATGTGATTGTATTGTCAAGAAGGATTAGATTAAGCATATCATTTAAGCCTTCAAAAAATATTTCATCAGGCATACTGAGAGGATTGCGATATATATTTAATAAGGCAAAATTTGTGTCTTTGTTACGAATTCTCACAAGCTGGATATGTGCACCAACAGATGCCCATGCCGTGATTGAAAAACCAAATTTAATGTTGACAGCCACTAGTAGACCAGAGGATGGTCTACCTGCAGTCAATACTGCGGGAATTAAAGCGATTTCATAGCTGTCCCATAACAGAGATTTGGTGAGCCATACCTCTTGTAGAGCAATAACATGATATAGTAATGACATTTCTCCAAAAGTGGAATGGAGATGTTTATGCCCTCTTGTATTCCAACTGGCCACAAAAAATGCGTTTTGAGTTTCTTCTTTTGGTGGTTAATACCGAGAGTTTTCAGTTGTCCATGATGCTCTGGATTCGCCTCGGGAACCTTGGTATATCTTAGGGGCCATGACTGGAATGTTTGAGGGCAGATGAGCAGACTCTGGTTCCTCAGCCAGCAAGATGATGGGTCTATAGTTTGTTGGGATTGCAGGGTCAAGTGTTTGTTTTTTAGCAAGGGAAGCACCCAAGATTGTTTTAGGTTATTAGGCACTAGGTTGGACTTAAAGGATGCATTGATGAGTTTAGAGATGAAGGGGGCTAGGTCTCTGGCTGCATCTTTTATAATTTGGGCCGGGCAATTATCACCTTTGTAGTTTGATGGCTTTAAGGATAGTATGATTTTTTCTGTCTCTAATATAGTTATTTGTTTGAAACTAAAGGGGAGAGGGGTGTTAGACTGGTTTAGTGGGAGCTGTGGTTGAGGTGTAGGCTCTGTTGGCAGGAGCAGGGAAGCTTTTTTGTTGGCGATTTTAGTCTGGAGCAAGCTAATTTTACCCGCCAGAGCATTTTGTATATTAGTGCACCAGAGTTTGTCTTTAGGAATGTTATCAGTCGGGGGTATGAGTGATTCCATTTCGCGGAGGATGGAGAATAGTTCCTTGGTATCTGATTTAGCCTTAGATATTTTGGTGCTTATAATTTCCTTTTTGTACTGTTTGGCGAGGGTGGTTAATTTAATTTTGTTCTCCTCAGTAGGTGAGCGTCGCAAGATAGACTGCAACTTTCTTTTTTGAGTTCTGAGGTCTTTTAACTGTGGTGTGAACCAGTTGTTTAGGTGACAAAGTTGTTTACTTTTACGAACTTTGGTAGGGGCAATCAGGTCAAGTGCCTTAGTCATCGTATTATTGTGGGCTTCCACAAGAGATGTAGGGTCTGTAGTATTGTCTAGGTTTTCAAGGGTGGGTAGGAGATGGGGTATGAGTTGTTCTGCTGTAATATCTTTTTTACTTCTAGAGGGGAGTGGCGGGGCCATAAGTATAGATTTGGGTCGGATAAGGTCAAGTGCAGCAGTGAATGCAATTAAGTAGTGGTCAGTCCAGGATTGCGGCATTATGTTGGTAATGCTAATGTTGCAATTCCGATCGGCAACCCAGTCTAGAGTTCTACCTTTGTCGTGGGTAGGGGAAGAAACTTTTTGTATCAAGCCGTAATCATTCAGTAGTGAAGCAACAGATAGGGCTTGTTTGTCATTACCGTCATTAAATCCCAGGTTAAAGTCTCCTAGGAGTAGAATTTGGGCATGGTCTTTGGTGGTATTGGTTAGGATACTAGTTAGGTCATCTTCAAAGGATCCTAGTGGTCCAGGTGGTCTGTAGATGACATACATGGTAAGGGTGCGGTTACAAGAAAGGTGGAGTTTCGCAGTCAGGAGTTCACATGATTGGAATAGCAAGGTAGTAGCTAATCTGATGGGTAGGTTGGATTTGTGAATGATGGCTAGGCTGCCTCCTCTAGTATCAGGTCTATCGACTCTTAGTAGTTGGTAGCCATCTGGTACTGCTAGCATGATGGCCGGGCCGGCCGCCTCATGAAGCCAGGTTTCGGTTATGAGCAATAGGTCTAATCTTTCCTTAGTTAGGGTGTCAGCGATCTCTGTAGCGTGGGCTACCATGGATCTCGCATTGACAAGTGACCCAGTTAGTGATAGGGTGCTGGTTAGTATGGTAGTGGTAGGTTGTTTATTTTTAGTTAGGTTGACTCGTTGTGATGGTGACTGGTTAGATGATATGGGGACAGGGTGGAGAGGGGTAGGGTTAAGGTAATGTGAACGTTTGTTTGCTTGGTCAATATAACCTCTGTGGTTATGATAGGAAGATGGTTCATAGAGACAGGACAATCTTGCCCTCAGTCTCATGTTTCTATCCTTAGGGGGGTGTGAGGCAGTGGAAGCAAGTGCCATGGTGGTGAGGATGCTCAGTACAAAGTGTAGTGTCCGGTCTTGGGTGATTTTCATTATGGTCGTGGGTGGGGAGGTGTTAGTGATAGGCGAAGCCAAATTTGGGCTATCGGAATGGACTGGTGCCGTGTGCAAAGGCAAGTAGCTATATTAGTAATGATAGTTCGGTAGCAGGAAAGTCTAAGCAGTATGGTTAGGACTGTAAAACTAGTACTTGGTATACTAGGCAGGTGGAGATGGGCTAGGGCCTAGGTGCATACAAGGCAAGTATAAATAGGCTAGGACCTAGGTGCATACAAGGCAAGTATAAATAGGCTAGGACCTATGGTGCATACAAGGCAAGTATAAATATGCTAGGACCTATGGTGCATACAAGGCAAGTATAAATAGGCTAGGACCTAGGTGCATACAAGGCAAGTATAAATAGCCTAGGACCTAGGTGCATACAAGGCAAGAATAAATAGGCTAGGACCTATGTGCATACCAGGCAAGTATAAGTGGTTTAGGACTAGCTGGGCAGACAAGTTGGACAGGTACGAGGGTGGTAGTGTGCTAGTAATTAGGCAGACAAGGCCTCAGTACAATATAGGTTAGAGGCAAGCTTACAAAGGCAGCAGCAGACAGTGCAATATAATAGTGTATTGGAGCTAGGAATATATCATGTGGTATAAGGGACATATACAGTGTCATGTCAACATTATAGTAGTCATTGCAAATATATGTGGCAGTTATACAAAGGGAGACATCCGGAGCAGTTTTAAAGAGTCTTTGGGCCAGTAAACATACAAATGTATTGAAGTGGCGGTTCTGGGCGTACAGTTCCGCGATGGGCAAGGCTGGGCAAAGTAATGGGTCACAGTACCTTAAGGATGTTTACTGTGAGGATCAGGGATTCAGGCAGGAGACAGGTGCCAGGCAGTGACAGGCAAGGACAGGGAGATTCCCCTTAGTGCACGCCTTCGTGCTGATTTCGGCTTGCGCCTGCCGGTTGGAGATTGGCTGTCTTCAGAGCAAGTGCAGCCAATAGGGAGCCACTAGTAGCCCAGGTGGACCAAAGCCGAGGAGGGCAGACCCAGGACACGGCGGGCGGCCATCTTGGAATGGCAGCCCCACTATTCAGACAATGGGGATACAGGTGACTTCTGGATCAGCGTGGGTGCGTGAGGGCAATTGGAGGCAGCAGTGGCAGTCATCCGGAGCGGGATCTGATATGCGTGCAGTCACGCTATTTCAGTGAAATTCGTGAAGAAAAAAATGGAAAACGAAGCAGCACGCCCAGGGGCCTACCTTAGTGAGAGAGGAAGCTCCAGCTTTTATATATATATACTTATATATATATATAAATAAATATATATATTTTTTTTCGCACTCAACTGTGCATGGACAATAAAATGCCCAGTTCAGTGCAAAGAAAAGGTTTTTTTTGTTGCTTTTTTGTCGAGGCCCGAGGCCTACGGCTGCCAGCCATGAAGGACTGGAGTCAGGATGGACCCGGAAATAAACACAGCCTGACCCGCCTGGACGCATGCATTTTTGCTGTAGCTCACACTTCCAGGGCAGGCTGTGTTTATTTCTGGGTTTCACTTTCAATTCCATCCAGTTCCTTGCACGGCTGCAAGTTGCGCCCACCCACGTGTGTGCAGCACAAACCTTTGGAGAGACACACGCTGCCAATATTTTTGGATTCAGGCAGTGGCACTGCCTGCCACTGAAAAGGAGACCTGAGCTGAGATTCCACCAGCAGGCAAGCACTTCAGGGGGAGCTGAGGTAAGTAGTGTCTGTGTGTGGCACCCACCCTGACTTATCACTCACATATGGCTGGGTCCTGGCTGGAAAGAATTGTCAACATGGATGTTATTTAGGGGTCTCCCTTGCTACCCCTGTGGTCTCTCTTGCTACCCCAGAAAAATACATTTTTAAAAAAGTGTTGTTTTTTGTTTAAATGCAAGGTCCTAGTTCTTTGGCCAGCGCCATGTGGCTCTTTGCTTCTGGAGTGGCTGGCTTTCATGTTCAGGGCTTGGATTTTATTTTTTATGAACTCGGGTTCCACAAGTCTAACACTTTCAGCAGTGTCCCTAAATAAGAAAGAATAGGAATACCAACTAATTTGTCTTTCTAGAATTCTATACAATAACTGCTAGACCAATAAAGGTTTATTTCAGGCACACTTCAGGGGGAGTCACTGATTTTGTCTTTTCTTGAAAACCTCAACTCAGCATTTCATCCTTCTGAGGTCGATAAATGAGTACCAGCACAGGTTGGGTGATATTGTATGTATATTTGTTCTATATAAAGCGCTTAAGCGTAAGTGCTATATAATAGCACATCACTATCATTTGGCCTTGGACGTCTGCTTGCATTCACAGTTATTTAGTAATATGGGCCTATACTCACTGATATTAACGATACACATGGTGATCCATTCTTGTATGAAATGCATATCGCATTATAGTGATATCGTAACCATATGTTTTGTAGCGTGCTTAGGAACAATGCTATGTGATGCCACTTCCTGTTTTGTCAAGGGGTGAAAGGTTGTGTTCCATCGCTTCCTGTGAGATCACTTCGGGGTGGGATCAAACTTCCGCTAGCCCTGGCGTTTAGGTCAAATGAGGTCCCTGAATGTCAACAGCCTTTAAGGATGTCCGAGGAGTGATGCTTTCTTCTAGTATTTCAACACAACCAACAACTTATGCATTTAATCAGTGACGTTAAAAAGAATTCACTGAAGGTGTTCATGTTTCCTGAAAAATACATGTTGGACATAGTGAGGGAGGCGCAGGATTTACAGAACAGCAATCTGCCATAATGGTTTGCCTTCCACAGCCTAATGGTCTGGACATTAATGAAATAACATTAACTCCCTTGAAGAAGTATTTTAGAGCAGTCCTTTTAATATTGTTTGCATGGCAATGTGTCTAAGTAATTGTAATGCTTCTGTACACTGCTAAATGCCTACGGAATGTGAATCTTTGAATTTATGGCTGTCCGGACAGGTGCCTGTTGAATGTGCATGTGAAATGTGGCACGCGTGTAAACGACTAGGGCTTTTTCCATAATTTTGGTAGCTCGGCGGTTTGAGTTATTTTTTTTAAATATCAAGGACCCTTACTTGAGAGACCTGATGGGGTAGAAAGCCTCAAACCTGTTACTCTTTTCTAATAGATTTGCAATTCTTAGTATTTGAAGCATGGTGAAACTGTGACCAAAAAAAAGGCAAGAGAACCTAAAAAAAAAAGTGTCCCTCATTTGTCAACGACGGTTTGGCCCTTTTTTACAACTATCTAAGATGCATAATAGTGTACCAAAAGAAGGAGTAGAACTATGTTCCCTGCTGGCTTGCTCCCGCTACCCGCAAACCCCATTGCCACGCCTCCTCCCACGTGCAATCCAAACCTCCAAACAAATGCGCCTACTGTTTAAGGGAATGTTCAGTGCGGTGCACTGAAGTGCAAGATTCAATATCTTCCTACACTTCTATTTTAAAATGAAACCATTCCAGAACAATTTCTTTTTAAACTAAAAATATAGAAACCGTAAAATATTTGTTTTTAAACTACAGGAGCACTGCTCCCCAAAGCTCCTGCCCAGTTCGACCACTGCTATGGGTTTACTGGAGTATATTTTGGCTTCTACTGAGAACTGCTTATTGTTTGACTACTATTTTCAATGCTCATGTATTATCTTTGCCTGAGAAGAAATCCTCTGTGTTCTTGTGTTTAATGAGCACTAGAAGCACAACACTGCAAGTGCAAATGGTTGTTGTTTTAGTAAGAAAAGTGTATTGTTGGACATTTGATTACTTTTAATGTTGGTAATTCACACGAGTAATAGGTTGCTGGGCCTACCACCACAACCCCTAATATTAAGTCCGCCGGGTGCTCAAGAGTAGAGGGAGAGAAGAGGGTTTGAACTACTTGCGGACACAAAACCTGCCACAGCCCAATGCAGGCCTTTTGATCTGCCTCTGGCTAGGAGATTAGACTCTGCCATAGCAGGGTGTGATGGAAATCGGGTTCAAAATGGTATTTGTGTGGTAGTCAGACACATTTCAAAGAAAAGTAGTGAATGCAAGTTTAAACAGCCTATTGTTTCTTTTGTCTTCTGCAGAAACTGTATGTGTTTGTGTCAGGGTCATATGTGCGTCAAAGATGGCTAGAGGTACAGAGGGACATGTTTCAGGGGACCCCAAGAGAGTTTCAAAGATTGATAGAGACACGCTGGGCCTGTAGGTACAATGTTTGCAAGACAGTTAGGGACAGACTGCCAGCCCTCATACGTCTACTAAAAGAAATATCTGAAGAGAAAAATGGTGATAGAGCTGTAGAGGCAAGAAGTCTATTAGCCCAAATCGATTTAGAGTTTTCTGGCTTCCTTTTAACATTCACACATGTTTTTGGTGATATAAAACATCTGTCAGATATTTTACAGTCCCCACAACTCAATTTAGGCACGGTATTTATCCTTGTTGATTCACTTGTTGACACATTAAACAGTTATAGAGAGGGCTCTGTCTTTAATGAGATTTGGAACAATACTATGACCCTTGCTGATCGATGCAACATTGCTGTTGCACCTCTAGGGCGACAGGTCACACCAAGTTCTAGGCTTGAAGGGTATTACATTTCCACGCCTATATTTCAAAGACATGCCAATACAGATAAGGAGTAATTTCGGGCAGGTACATTTATTCCAATTGTTGATGTGCTTCTCTCTGAGGTGAAGAGAACATTTTCTAAAGAAAATGGTGCCATTATGCAAGGGATACAAGCCTTGAATCCCTCCAGTGCCACATTTTGTGAGACAAATGTAGTGTTTCCATTTGCCTCGCAATAGAACTGCAGCAGTGAGGATCTAGAATAAGAGATCCCTCATGTCAAGCGAATTCTTGATAGGAGGCAAACTAGTGGTTTTGAAAAACAGACCAGTTTAATAGAGCTCACAGTCTTCCTTGATCCATGTAAGGAAGTGTTCCATGAGATGTTTAAACTTTGCAAAATTGCACTTGCATTACCTGTGAGCACTGCAGCATGTGAGCATAGTTTTTCTGTTCTAAAGTTAATCAAGACTACCTTGAGAAATACAATGAGTGATGAGCGATTGAGCTATTTGGGGTTGTTAAGTGTAGAGTCAAGAAGGGCTAGGGCAATAAATCTTGATGAATTTTTGGATGTGTTTGACAAAAGACACAGCAACAGGCGATTAAAACTATATTAATAATACAACAATAATGAATAGTTTGAGTACAGAGTAGGCTATGTTAAAATGTATATTGTTGTCCATGATCATGCACTTTTGCTTTGTTCATGTTTAGTTTGCAAGAAGGCACACAAAAGAATGTAGCCAAGAAAAGCGGGAATGTAAATACGTTGAGCAGGCTATACATAAATATATATTCTCCATTATCATGCTTTTTGTTTCCTTTTTGTAAGTATATATAGTTTACAAGAACACACAGCAACATGAACCAAATACAGTTGTATTGAAAGGTGTTTAGGCCACTGTGTTGTTTTTTACTTGAGTAGGCGTGTTCTCAGTAAATGTTTTGTTCCTTACAATCAATGTGCTCCCTTAAATTAAAGCTGTATATTTGTCTTTTCAAGTCAAAGTCGAACAACTATTCTGTTTAAAGAACAATACATTGTCTAACATGCATGTACACATCACATATTCCTTAAATAGCACAAACAGGATTGTGGAACTCAAACTGTTAACTTCCTGATATTAGTAAATGCGCATCAGATACATTAATTAGTTAACTGTTAAATAATGAATTCCTTAACTCTCATATATGCATAGTTTTCAACTGGACTACATACTACATTGGCATAATAGATTTCTTGAAATTCAGTTATGTGTTTGTTTTGGTGCCACCCCAAGATTTACTGGGGCCTCATCAGGCCACCCCTATAAATGATTTCTGGGGGCGCCACTGGCTCCATGAGAGATAAAGAGGTTAGAGGAAGGGGGTGATTGAACCCCCAGAGGCCTCTGAGTGTGTTTCTCCTATTGTGATGGTGTGGTAGCCAAGTCTGGTTGTGTATAGAACTCAGGAGTATTGAACAGGGAAGTTGTGAATTGTTTCCCCCTACCTAACATAGGTGAGAATGTGAGCATGGCAACTGGTGGCAAGGTACTCAGTACGCTGGACTTGGCTTCCGCCTATCACCAAGAGAGATTACATCTGGATTGCCGTACTCTTACCAGGTTTGTAACGCTGGAAGGGGCATTAAGGCCATTAAGGCTGATGTCAGCAGCAGCCTTTTTTTCACAGGGTGATGTACAGGATTTCGACAGGGGTGGATGGGGCAGTATATTTTCAGGATGGCATCTTGGTGACAGGGAAGGATATGTGTGAGCATGACCGGAGGCTTAGTAGGGTGTTGGCAGTGTTGTCAGAGGCTGGCATGACACTTCAGAAGGAAAAACGTGTGTGAGGCTGGACTGATCCCTGCCTGAGAAGAACAGCGGTAGATTCATACTTTAGGATTTCCACAATTTGGAAACCTCTCAGAGATATTAATTCATTATTTGAAACAAAAAGAAAAAAAGAAATAATATGAAAATAATTATTAGCAAGGGTACATTTTTCTGTTTAGATGGGCTTTCTTGGTTGTCAATATTCATAAACCAGCCTTGTCTACCCTTCTCTGCCTGGGCTGCTGATATCTTTCCCTGTTACAAGAGGGCCGGATGGAGATCTTACTTCCAAAATGGGTGTGGACTCAGCTTACCAACTTCATTTTCAGGTCTATGTTGGGAGTTCTAGCATGAACAGAGTGCTGCTCCTGGCGTCTCATATATTTATTTATTTGTTTTGTTTTATTTATTTATTTATTTATGTGTTTTCCTGAGTGCTACCTGTCACCTCCTGGCTGCATCAAAGCCCCTGTCAGAACTGTACAGTGCAACATGACATGCATGTAAAATAACATTACAGAACATGACAACATAACAAGCCTTAGCACGACATAACCAGCTAGAAAAACAAATAAGGCATCATGTCCCAAAAAACAAAATGAAAGAGGGGAATAAATGCATAACTACACAAATAAAAATAAAAACAATAAAGAGCACAACTCCCTTAAAACAAAAAATGAAAGTCGTTTACATGCTCGCAATTGGAAAAGGAGATGAAGCACAGAAAAAAAGTGGAAGTCCAAACTGGGGACCAGTAGGGTTTTAGTGGGGAGCACCCACACAAATCAAAAGGCGGGTCTACATTAAAAGCACAATTTTAAGTTAACATTTCTAGATGCATTTGAGAACGAAGTACACAGATCCGACCAAAAACAACTTTGCACGCAGCAGTTTAAATATGACATGGCATAGGATGACATAGCATAGGGTACCATATCAAAGCTAAGAAGCCGGTCAGATAGCACAGCGGGTACAGCGCTCGCTTTGACATTCCAGCAGAGCCAAGCAAAGCCTTTCATCCTTCTGAGGTCGATAAATGAGCACCACACACCGTGGGAAATAATAAGCAGCGCTCAGGCAAAATAATAATAAGAAGAAGAAAGCGTAGTATTCTTCCCTTTCCATACTTGCCATACGTATACAACGGTTGGTATGGAAATCCATCAGCAGGGGGTCCAGAAACGATGGTCCTCACCCATGTTTCTAATTGATGACTGTGAACGGTTGGCATTGCATTTAACCTGTCCATGCCGACTCCCAGTTATCGCCACTTTACCAGAAGGAAGGAAAATGGGAATTTTGGCAATAGACGGGGTGGGAAATCCTTCATAAACTGTTTCCAAATCCAGGCGGAATGACATCAAAGATTGTGGAAATCAATTTGCATCAACACCACCCACCAGACTAGGCACAATTCCTGCAGCAAGGCGAAATGCATTTTAGTTCATTTATTCCAATTATTTCCAAATATCTTTCCCGTTTAAGGGGTTTCCAGAGAGATCTTAGGGGAAGCACACAGTCTTCTGGATATCTGGTGGAGGGAAAAGCAGACAGAGGTTTTTGAAGCACACACAATGCTCAATGGTACATTACTCAGAACATCTTTATTCCAAGGGGCAGTTTCACAAAGCTTTTGCCAGGTGAAAGTACATTTTACACCTGGAAAAAAGATGAATTCACTTACGTCAGGCCTAACATAACAGAAAATGCGATTCCTTGGGAAATCGGCTCCAATATGTGAGTTTTCGTGCATTTTTTAGGCAGCTCTGGCACTGCCCATCTCTATGTGGTACTTGGACGAAAGGAATCGCCGGTAGCTTAGTCTTCATGTTCAGAGTTTGCTCCAATGCCAGCTTCCACGAGGCCCATGGAATGAGCCCCTTCTTGGAACACTTGATTTAGGTTTCTTTGGCTTTCAGGGTGGGAGAGGCTTGCAGCCTAGATCCTAAGGACAGAAGGGGCAAAATCCTAAGAGATTTCACACTAGGCTGATAAGACACTAACAGATCACGTGGGTGCCATGTCCCCATGTTCTTTTACCAGCTAGAGCATTGTGGGAGTTGTGTTCTTGCTTGTAACTCCAGGGTAAGGAGTTTTAGCAAAGTTCCATATTAGAGTGTTGTGTAACATGGAAGATTCAGTACTAGAGTGTGCTGTCCATGGTGACGTGGAGCTATATGCAGTGGCATAACACAACATATAGCCCCCCTGGGTCCCCGAGATTCTCCCCTCCCAGTGGCAGAGACAGTCCTTGCGTCAATCTGGGGACCCTTTAATAGTGGAGGCGGTAAGGGGCGTATGGGCTGCAGGGTAGTCCGCTGTGAACCTGGCTTCATTTGTTTATTAAATGTGCATTTGTTAGGCGTTTATACAACAGGTCAATTGTGTTTCAAAGCACCCAATTCATACCATTGTGAAACCATTATTTAAGTGTGTTTCACGTTCTGAACATGTTGGTATTTCTCAAAAGTGTAAATTCTTCATTGTGAATCCAAACAATGGTGGGAAAATACAATGCAGGTATAACTAGTATCTGAACGCCTCCCTGCGCCCTCAGTGGGCTGAGTGATCTGGAGGTGTGCAAGGTAGTCGACTTAATTGTGGGTGGGCAGAAAGAGGACACGACCTGGTAGAGGAATGGCATGTCGCGTGAGAATTAAGTCATCAATGACGCCAAAGCCCGCGGAGCGCAGAGTCTGTGCGGGCGGCGCTGGGAACGCTCCAGGGATCGGAATGTAAACACAGCCCGGGGATCGGGCCTAACTCCCCGGGGCACGCATTAATGGCGCTATTAGCATCCATTGGTCGCCGCAGCGCGCTCTGCTGCACGGGAAAGCGTGAAGGAGAAAACACAGAGGACATCATTTATACAACATGGTCTATCCCTAGTCAGAACAGGAGTCTGGGTGTAATCCATGTTCCTTAGAGGCAGAAACTGAAGGGCAGTGTGGCAGCGCACTTCCTGCACGCCTTCAGGGCTGTAAAGAAGCAGGCAGTAAAGTAGAACTTAGTCTATGGCTTGTGAAAGATGTTAGCAACTATTTCCCTTTCTGAATTCTGTGTCTTCCGACTGTGGTGTAACAGCAAAGGATTATGGAATTCATAAACAAATCCTATGACATCACATGGCATAGCTCTCAACTCACACGCTTTTGGCGGGTGCTTGCACGCTCATTCGTTTCAATGGGCTCTCACCCTCCAAAAATAAAATCGGGTGTTTTCACCCGCCTTTGCGACTCAAATGGTTGAGAGCTATGCCATTGGATATGGCATTTTCTCTGCTAGGATTTTGGTTTTATGTTGTATAGTTCCCTGAAGCCTCCTTCCAGGCACTCGCTGCAGTGCTGGCCCATGGGGAGAGTATTGGGGGTGAAGAAGGAATGCAGGGGTGGGGGAGGAGGGCAATAGCATCAAATTATAAAGGCGTAGCTTTGAACTGCAGAATGGAGGTCTAAGTGACGTCATAGACAGCTTCGCTCTACTTATCTGTCAGGTGCCACTATGAACCCCTGCGTGGAATACACAGCTCTGTACAGGCTCTGAGGGCAGCGCGTTGCCCTGTGACAGCTCTTATGGTAACGCAAATAGGGCAGCAGTGGTTTACACCACTGTCGTGCCACTTTACAAATGACATGCCATGCAATGTGATTCTCCCTGTGCCTGTGCGCATTCTAAAACATATCCCATACCCCAGGCTGCACTTTGCAACTCGCAGGAAAAAGCACCCTAATTGCACAATGGAACATTCAGGTGCTCTTTGTGAATTTGCGTAACTTTGCCAAAATTGTTTTGTAATCAGTCTTTATAAACACCTGCAGGGATGTTAAATAAGGGCAATATAGGAGTGCGCTTTTTGCTTGTTCCTGCGTGTGCAGCGGCTGTAGGGGAATGTAAGTGCAGTTGAGGCATGTTTCTGAGAGGCGGTGAACGAAGGGCCGTATAGGAGTGCACTCCTTGTATGTTCCTTGGAGTTAGGGGATGGAGGGGACTGTAAGAGTGCACGTCATGCATGTTCCTGGAAGGCAGTGATGAAGGGGACTGTAATAGAACATTTAAAGCATATTCCTGGAAGGCAGTGATGAAGGGGACTGTAATAGTGCATTTAATGCATGTTCCTGGAAGGCAGTGATGAAGGGGACTGTAATAGTGCATTTAAAGCATGTTCCTGGAAGGCAGTGATGAAGGGGACTGTAATAGTGCATTTAAAGCATGTTCCTGGAAGGCAGTGATGATGGGGACTCTAATAGTGCATTTAAAGCATGTTCCCGGAAGGCAGTGATGAAGGGGACTGTAATAGTGCATTTAAAGCATGTTCCTGGAAGGCAGGACAGGAAGGGGACTGTACTACTGCATTTAAAGCATGTTCCTGGAAGATAGTGATGAATGGGACTGTAAGAGTATACGTCATGCATGTCCCTGGAAGGCAGCGTTGGAGGGGACTGAAAGAGTTCACATCTTGCATGTTTTTGGAAGGCAGGGATGAAGGGGACTGTAAGAGTGCACTTCTTGCATGTTCCTGGAAGTGACTGATGGAGAGGACTGTAAGAGTACATTTAAAACATTTTCACAAATTGTAACAAATCCAGAGAATTCATCCCTTCTCCCCAAGTGGGAGCCACCCACTTTGGAAGTAAGAGAAGTAAGCCCCTTTGCTTAACACCCCCTAGGGGACAGAGCAAATGGAATTCCACTGGGGCTGCCCCCCTTTCAGGACAAGGAATCACCAGAAAGGGGTTTTATTGCACAACCCTCAGATACAGACTCCCATTTCATTGTTAGCTATATGGGGAGGTTGTCCATGATTCCATCGAATGAGAACTGTCCGAGTGAGAAAAATGTCATCTAAATCTCCAGCGGACATTTCTGGTAACCCGCAACCCCCTTACCTTTTTGCGTCACACTTCACTGATTCCTGCAGTCTTCTGCAACACCGGTTCCCTTCACTTACGTGGCGTGGGAACCAGCGCTATAGGGCCCTTTTTTGGTTTTTCTTTTTTTCTTTTATTTATACTTTAGTCTTAAGGTCACGGGGGTCATCCCCGCAAGCCCCGATGCTATTGTAGTGAACAAGGGTGCAGAGGACACCCCCGCAACCTTCGCTCCCTTTGTTCACCATAACGGCACTGAATGGGACATTTATTTGAAATTTTCAACTGTTTGTAATTTTTTCATACAGCCAAAATTCAAATAAATATCCCAATCGTTTCTTTTTTTTAATTCAGTAATTTCTACGGATTTCACATGGTGATTGAGGAAATCAGTTGTCAGCAAGGCTCTTCTGAAATTGCTGGTTTGATTTCTGACTCTTTAATGATCCCAATGTTTCGTGCACCACAAAATCAACAGGCTGCCCAAACTCGGTCCAGCCTAAACCATGACGGGGCTGCATGGGCAGGCACTTCAGAGGAAGCCACTCCTTTGGAGCGAGTTGCTGCCACAGTTGAAGGAAGTCAAGCCGCAGGTGAGTGCAGTTGTGCAGGGTCAGTCACAAGAGGAGACATTCTCCTGGAAGGAATGGACTAGAGGCTCCCAGACACGAACGGCAGCTGACTTGGAAGAGCATAGGAGATCGCCGAACGTTGCTCTCTCCGACAACGTATCAAAAGCAAAAACCATCTAGGTGTGAAATAACAGCACCTTGTTGGGAAGGAGACGATCCTTGCCCCACCTCTTCCGTGACTCCAGGTACATAACACATGTAATAACCGAGGGGGGAGGCGCAGCCACCGTCGGCAGCATTCTGTTGCACCTCCTCCATAGAAAAGAACACATACACCATAGCTCTTAGCCTCGCATTGGGAAACCATTTGGAACTAGGCCCAACGCCATCTTTTTATTAGGCCCGAAAATCCATCTCTCTGTAAGAGATGGAGCTCTCCCATCCCCAGCGCCTCGCACAGCCAGCCCACACCATCACCTTCCCCTTGCCAGCTCTGCATGACCCCTGTTCTTACGGAAGCCAGCCATGCCTTGTTACAAATCCCATATTGTCATTTCCGAAAGAATGTGCTCTTCGGAGAGCATGAGACAGTGCCAAATGATAGGCCCAAGTACCCATTACTCTCCACTAAACTGTCTATCCCCTCTCAACCCCCACCCCACAAGGCCAGAGCCCACCAGCTCTGACCACCAAGTCCCTTTCATGATGAGACCCATCTGACCCTCCCGCACTTGACCACTCCAGGACCCCCACCACAGCCCTAATCCTGGGTGGCAATATATTCTTCCAAAAGGCAACACACATCTTCCTATATCATGAGGACGCAGGCAGGGCAGATGGCAGATCAGACCTTTAAGGTGGGCCCCTGGGTGCCGAGAGTGCGGTATCAAAGAGATTCAAAAGGATAGAGGTTAGAATGCCAATATATTAGCCCATGTGACCTAAGTACCCTATCCGTGCAAGATTTTTATGTGTGCCATTATTTCTGTATTATCAGTGCCTGTTGTTTAGTTTCGTTAGATAGATGTATTGCTCCCTTGCCCTGACCTTCACACCGCTGATATGAGCCCACGGGACGGATCCACGTGTGCCAAGAGCAACGGAGAGACGCCGACCAATCATCATCTTCTTTCCCTTAAAGTACCAACTGTCCTATAGACCCCTCACCAATCCGATGTTAGAATGTGCACCTCATTCATTTCCTCATCAGTGATGCTGTTTACCCTTTTAATGTGCTGTAATGTTTCAGCAGAGCGCTCTCGAGCAGCAGAGTTCTTTGTTGGCAATTTCTATGATTATATAAACTTTGTTATCTTTGCAATTCATCTCCTGGTCTCATTCCCCTGACGGGGGTTTGCCTTATTTCTGTATATTATTGTGACACGTAGTGGGAGGCTACCTTCAACCTGCTGCACACGGCGTTGATGAACCGTCGAGGAGAGGCTGAGAGAAAATGGCCCAATGAACCAACGCGGAAACGCAAGCGAGAGCCCAGATTGTGTTGCCGTGCCAGTCGAGGAAACCACCCCTCCCAAGAAACGCAGCTACAACAAACAAGGTATGCAGTTGTCGCAGGGAACAGGGAGGAGAGCCGGCCATAGCCCAAAGCGTGCTGACAGAAACCAGAGACCTCTAGGTGGGGCATGAGATATAGTACCCCAGGGTGGGCTGAAAGAAGCAGCAGCCCAGAGCAGGCTGAGAGATAGAAATCCGAGACCCCTAGACTGGGTGAGCAATACAGTACTCCAGGGCGCGGTGAAACAGCAGACACCCAAGATGGGATAAGAGCTTGGAGACCCATACAAGGGGTGAAAGATACAGTGCTACAGGGTAGGGTGGGAATAAGAGAACCCAAAGGCCGGATGTGAGAAACAAGGTCCCATGCAGGGAAGAGAGACGATGTTCCCGAAGAGGGGGGGGGGGCAGGAAAGAATACCCCAAGCTAGAGTGAGAGGATAACTACCTCAAGAGGGGAACAGACACACTTTGAACTGTACAACCAGGCATGTGGCCTGAGAGAGAGACCTTTGTGAGGGGGGCTGGAACGAACCACCATCTGTAGAAGGGCAAGAATAAATAGACATTTTGATCTGTATCACCAGGCATGGGCCTGGGAGAAACCAAAGGGACACCTCGGTGGGGGTCAGAATCCAGCCACCCTTTTCAAGGTTGAGAGAGAAATTCCTTGAGTGACCTTTTCTGGTTGAGTTTATGTCACAGAGTTCTATTATTGGTAGGAACAGCACATAGAGTAGATTAGGATTGGACGGGGGACTGAGTTCTGTTGTAAGACATCCTGACAAACACACTTGTGTTGTTTTCTTCATAGATAGGGAAGATTGCTGTGATACCCAAAGGTCTGGGTGAGTAACAAATGTAATAAATAAATAAATAAATAAATAACCTATTAGAAGTAGGGTCAGGGCTGGCCTTATTTTGGTGTGACCTCTTTCCCGTCTCCTCATTCAGACTTACGGATCGAGGAAAATGTAAGAGTGCATTTTGTGCATGTTACTGAGAGGCTGTGAAGGAAGGGGCGGTATTTGAATGAACTGCATGGCTCTTTGCGGGAGACAGTATCACAGTGAACTTCATGCTTGATCATGGAAGCCGGTCAAGGCAGAGGAAGTATCAAAAAGCAGTACATGTGAGTCCCTGTGAGGAAGTGAAGGGATAGCTTAATGTGAGTGCCCTTCATACATGTTCCCTGAATGCAGCTAATGGAGGACAGTATCACAGTTAACATCATGGCTTTTCCTGGAAGGCAGGAATGGAATGTTATTGTGGGTGGGCACTTCTTGCATGATTCTGCAAGGCAGTGATAGGGTAACGGTAAGGCAGTGCACCTCATGTATATTGTTGGCATGCAGTGAGAAAGGGCAGTATTGGACTGCCTAAGAAGCAATGAATGCCTGAGGTTAATTTAAAGGCCAAGAGCTTGAAACTGCAGCTGATAGCAAAGACCCGAGGCCCCCGCTCAGCAGAGCTGAGCGGACGTGGGGCAGGCTGCTTCCTGCTGCCAAGTTGATTTGGAGCCGAACAAAGGTGGGGCCAAGAGCATGAAACCACAGTTGATATCATAAAGCCTCAAGGACCCCAATAAGCGGATCGGGCAGAAGTGGATGTGGGGAATGCTGTTTCCGGGTACTCAGATGATTTAGAGCTGAAAAGAGGTGGAGCCGAGAGTGTGAAACTTGCAGCTGATATCAAAGCCCTGGAGCGGAGTGGATGTGGGGCGGGCTGTTCCACGCTGTTTGCTGCTCTTCGCAGCTCTGCATGCAGCGCCGGCTTCTGCCTTCATCCGGACTCTCTGTTCTCTGTTTATTGCACACTTGCCCTCTCGGTCATCATTTTGCTGGCACAGGGCTTGAACGAGGTGATCACGCAGGTTGCAGTGTGTCCCTTTTGTGACAAGCCAGAAGAAAGACTCAAACAAAAGGACATACTTTTCAAATATCTTTATTCAACTTAAAAGAACAAATGCCACTCTAACCCTATGGCTAAAGGGGGAGTGCACATCCTACCAAATTAAACTAAGGTGCTTGTCAATAGTAAAAAGAAAAATAGTACTCGTCCAAACATACCCACTAAACTGGCCCGACCACTTAGACAAAAATAAAAGAAGGTTAGGTGGAGTGTCCTGCACTCATTTTTGGATACTCTAATATTTCCCAGGGTTTCCAGGAATCTCTCCTGGTTTCAGGATTCTTCAAGTTAACAGTTTTTCTTTCACAGTTCCTGTCAGTTTATCAACGTTCCTCAAGTTGCCCAAGTTCAACCAAACAACAAAAAAAGTTTTAAGTTTCAGAAAAAACAAAAATGTCAAACTTTTCTTAGATGGAGGGATATTTCCCTGATTCCCCTCCACCACTTGTGTTGCTCTCTCCCCACTAGATTCAGGGTTTGTGTCTCTTCTTTACTTTCTTTATTAGGCCCCTCTGTCTGCCTTGGGTTTTGTTGTACCACTACATCACTTGGCTCTCTGGGGTATCTGTAACCCCTCTCTTCTATTTATGATTCTCTCAGCACTTGGGGTACTTTGTGACACTTCTGGAGGAGTATCCTCCTCGAGTTACTCACTCTTGTAACTCTTCTCTTCCTCTTGTTCAATCTTTTTCTCTGGGCCTGTGTGACCCTGTACTTCAGTAAGCTCTCTCTGTTCCCCCTCTACCAGGGCAACCCACGTAGTTTCCGTGTTGCAGGATCAGCCCCAGTGAGGGGGTGTCTCTTTGGCAGCAGCAGTGCTCCTCCCCACCTGCCAGTGTTCCGGAATGGGTAAAAGCGATCTTCAGACTCAGCTCGTTGTGGTGTTCTGTCGCCCTTCTGCATTCTCATTCGGAACAGAGAATTTACTCGTCCCTCAGTCTCTGGTATCGGTGTAGATATCTTAAAATCACCTTAGTTTGAATGTACCGGCCAGGCCGCCCCATTGTGGTGTTAACCAATGTCCCTATCCTTGAACCTCGCCATCCAGAAGACATAATTTCTCTAATGAATACAGTTAATCACTTTATCCGCAATATTTGAGTCTCAACCCTGCTTAGGGGAAGGGAAACACTGATTTAGAAACACTATTTGAAGACAGCTCAGAGTGTTCTTTCTAAATCAAACTTTCATACCCCTGCCGGACACAAGTGTGTGCATTGCGTGAGAGGCGCGTCCTGACAAGGGAAATCACTGGGGCGAGGTATGTGTTTTTTCACGCGTGCGCGTGCCTGCGTGTTTGCGTGTGTGTGTGTGTGTGTGTGTGTGAAGGGAGGGGCAAGGGAGCAAGTAAATGTGTGCTTGCATGACTGTGGGAGAGGTGATGAACTGTGTTGGGCTGGGAAGGGGCGGCGGGTGATGAAAGTGGGAGTTTGGGGGTAAAACCCCACAATATTCTAAACATTCAGACAGTGTGGGAGAAGTTGAGTGTGGGGGTGGGATCACCTTCTCCAGGTTGGGGGATCAGAATGCCATATTTCGGCATTTTAAAGGCCACACAGCATTGCAGAATGCAGAAATAGCAGATAAAACGCATACACCCACCAGCTGTGGGGCGAGGCAGGAAGTAAGACTGAAGCAGGACTGTTGGCCCTCAGGATTGTAGTCTCGAATATTGCGAGTTCAAAAAGTAAGCTTCAGGACACTGCCCAGTGAGATTTCAGTAAATATCACCAGGTTCTCCTTTTTCGGGAGACCCGGTCAATTGGTCCAATTTTATTACATGATTATCTCGGGCACCATGCTCCAGATGTTAGACTGTGGAACCAAGGACGTCCATCTGGGGCAGTATACATCCGTTGATTTGGTTGGGACATTAAACAATCTGAGGATTCATCAAAGGCAAAAAGTCTTTCCTTAAAGGTGAAAAAAAAGGAATAATTCCCTTGCCTTCTTCTATTTTTACAATAAATTAGGAATGGGTCAGAAGCGCTACTTAAGATACTTGAACAGTAAATTCTGAACAATTATGACCTGCAAGGATGTGATTTCCCTGTAATTGTGTGGGTTGGGGGGGGGCGAGGGGGACTTTAATCTCCACCTGGGTACAGATGAAGATCTATTCAGCAATAAAGAGAAAAATTCAGCCTTAACCGTTCCGAAACTATGTTTGGCCAACCCTCTCGCCAACAATGGCGCCCTTGTGCTATGGGCCAATAAACCAGTGGGGATGTCTCACGGAACAACAGGAAACACAATTTATAAACAGTAAACTCCCACTAGTAAAGAAGAGAGTAAGCTCGGTCAGGAATTATCATAATCATTATATATTCGAATTTTATAAATACAATTCACACAAAACCATAAAACATAACCAAATATTGAAGCTATTATGTATACAAACATCTAGTATTTCTAAAAAAACTTTCCAATTTGACAAATAAATGGTAAAAGATGTCATCTCAAATAAATAAATTACTTTTTATATTTTTCTTATGCAAAAAAGCTTCATAATAGATACTCTATTAGTACATGACGAGGGTCAACCAGAATGTAACAAGCATTCTGATTGGTCCTCGCCATGGCATTACCAGGGCGAGAATCCCTCGGCCGGGATTCCACGCCTTTGTCCCCGGCGGGGGGCCTGGCAGCCCCTCAGCCAAAGAGGATGCTCGAAGCGGGGCCATCCCCGCTCCAAATCTCCACACGGCTGGAGACCGCCTTCGTTCCCTGCTGGGGATTCAGGTATGTATTTTTCTTTTCCTCCATCCTCCCAACCCCACTTAACTTCAGATTTCCTCTTTTTGGGAGCAAACGCGCTGGGAACACTTCTGTTTCCAGCGCGTCCAATCCCAATGGCCGACATGGAAAGGGAAAACGGACTCCGTTTTCCCTTTCCCGGCGGCCATTTCCTTGGACATTTTTTTTTTTTTACTTAATGCTATTAGTACCCCGGTCTTGGGGGCCTGGGTATGAATAGCAATATTCCCCTCGCAGCGGGGGCATTACAGAATCTAGTAACGCCCTGGGGCCTTACCTGACTCGGTAATGCCCCTGCTGCTCAGGGCATATTGCTTAAATAATGCATTAGAGGCAAATGCTTCCTGTGTCCATCCTCTTTTGCACATGGGGCATGGGACATATTGATTGAAACTGGTTGTAGAGCAATAACTGGTAGATTTCAATCGGGCACGGCAGGGAGCTCAACCTGCAGCAATGGGAGATTTTGCATCCTCATGGATTCTATTGTGATTCTCATGGAGTGGTGGGGTGGCATGCTGGCTTTTAAATATCAAAGCGGCGCAAGAGCAATCAGTACCCCCTGTCACTCATATGGGCCTATGGCGGGCATGTGACATGGCATGGGGTGTCTGTATACCTAATCTTTGACAACAGGTGGAATGGGTAGATTGTTGCATTGGAAAGCTCCACGCCTACGCAGGTGGTTGGTGCTTTTTCCTCTTTTTATAGCAAATTGTAAGGAATTGTTTAGTACTAGTAAGTCACATGGGTGGAGCCATTGCATGAGGAACACATCTTGGCTCTCCGCTCACTCTAAGCACAAGAAGAGGGCTCTTCTTGAAGCTTTTAAAGTAGCTTGTCCTGCCTTTGATATGATCATGCAGAGGCGATGGGATTATAAATAAGAATTGGCCAAAAGAAAGGCAATTCAATTCATAGAGAAAATTGTAGATGACTTCTGCGACTCCAAATCGTTTTGGTGGATAATTGCCGGGAACTATAATGGTCTTTATTTAGGGTTTCAAGCAGTTCCTGAAGTTCTTGTGCCTGAAAAAGAATGGATCTGGCATTTCTCCCCTGTATATAATCCAGGTGATAACACTGGGGAGCCACTGGGTGGTTTGGGAGATTGTTTCTCCAGACAATGGGACTTTAACTGCCTTTTTAATCCGGGAAGTGGAACATTTAAAAAGGAAACCGAAAGCTCTTAAAGTACCTGGAATTGATGGGGTACTAAATTATATTTTCTGTGCCCATATTGAGCTCAGGAACCCCTTCAGGCTACCATTTCTAATGCTATTAGTGGGCAGGTACCCCACAGCTGAAAAACGGGGATCATTTTACATATCTATAAAAAAGGGAACAAATCGTTGCCCTCATCCTATCATCCAGTAACACTGCTGGATGGAGCATCAAAAATGTTTAGGGGGATTGCATTAAGAACACTAGACGAGTGGGTAACAACACACTATTTTATCCGACACACAACTGACCATTAGACCGTGCATGGGCACAATAAACCAGTTCTAAATTTGTATTTGACACTAGCTAAATATATAACCGGCCTGGGGTGTCCTGTGTATGTGACATTCATGGACATTGGCTTGGCCTTTGACTACATAGATAGCAGCCTCATTTGTCAAACTCGCATTAAATGGGGCTCTGGAAACCTGCTATATATGCTGGAGGCTCTCCATGCTAAAACCCAGGCTCGCGTCCATTATTATATTGTATTGTATTCGTCATTTATATAGCGCCCTTTCCCGATTTGTATGGCCTCAATGTGCCTTGAGGTTGGGACACCCTCAGTGACCGTAGTCCATGTGCAGGAGGTTCTAAGAGTTTACATTAAAAATGTTTGTGTGCATTTTTGCCAGTTAGGACTTAAATGGGCTAGCTAGGCTCCAGTAAGCAGCCGGAGGTCAGGCACGTGGGCGGGTGCTGTTGCTGGTTTGGGATAGAGTTCTAGTGCAGAAGATTCAATGTGTGCCCAGCTTGACCAAATTTTTGTCGTTGGTTGTCACTGTATACTAATGGCAGAGGTGTTGAAGTACGTCAGGCGTTTCAGTGTGGACGGCTATGTGTACTGCTAGACCAGAATAGCATAGCCATTGCTGCATTATAGGGTACATGGATGGGTGGCCGTGCCTGTGGCCTGTGTCCACAGATGTGGTGTACGGTATACGTACCGTAGGCTTGGCTGGAATTCGGCTGCCGTGTTCTTTTTTCTTGGTCTACTGTGCTTGGCTAGGCTTGCTATTTATGGTCTTCCTGGAACGAAAGTCTAAGCATTGGGAGATGGCCTGGATGGATGACGGGACAGGGGGTGAGGAGAGGATGATAGTTTGCTATGGTGTGCCTCTGCGAACGCTGCCGGAATCCATTGGGTATTGGTGTGTAAGGGTGTTGTTGTGTTTGAGGTGGATGATAGTTTGCTACGGTGTGCCTCTGCAAACGCTGCCGGCATCCAGGGAGTATTGGTGGGTAGCAGTGTTGTGTTTGGGAAGGAAGAGTTTGTCACAGTGTGCCGCTGTGAACACTGCCGGCATCCGTGGGGTATTGCCGAATAGGAGTGTTGTTGTTTTTGTTTCCGCAATTCTGTGCACCTATCGAGTATAGAGTGGGGGATGGTTTCAAGGGGAGCTAGGGAAAAACCAGGTTTGGAGGGCCTTTCTGAATGCCAGGTGATTGTCAATATTGCAAATGGGTAGGGAGTTCTAGATGATCCGCGCTTGGATGGAGAAAGAGGATCCACCGAGTCTGGAGGAGTTGTACTGTGGGACTACTTGGAGAGATGGTGTGCCAGATCCGAGAGTCTTTGAGGTGTGGTAGCGGGTGACTTTGTCTTGAAGAGGGTAAATGAAGTGACCCTATTGATGTAGGGATTGGGGCTAGAGAAGAGGTGCGTATTGGCACCCCTCTTGTTTAAACTCCTAAGGGCTATTCCTGGAAGCCTCTGGGGCTGATGTCCATCTTTTTTTTTTTTACTTTTTATTATTATGTAGTTAAATTAATAACTTTTTAATACATCTCATAATAAATAAATAAAAGGTATAGAAGTGCTTTCACTAACACATGTAAATCACTTTACACAGTGGATTCATGCTTCGATAATTGCTATTATCTCGCAAATTTCGTTCCATAACCTGGAAAAATAGATTATACATCCCTCATGGTTCCCAGACATGAATAAATCCCAAAGCTCATTGGTTCTTACTGTTGTCTGAAGGGCAGAGTCTATAATCACTTTCCGCCGAATGGCTACCATTGCACCACAGTCAAAAAGGAGATGCCGTGCAGATTCTATAACCGGTTTGCCACAAAACCGGCTAAGTCTAAGGTTCCTTTCTACTTTATTCCAGCAACCAGATGTCTCAAATGTTTTGACAGCATTGAATTTAATACGTAGGTAGACCCATACCAGATGGTGTCCGATGAAGTTCTCAGTACAGACTGGAGTTAACTGTCGCTTTAGTATGTATGGAAAAAAACATTCTGCAGTTGATTTCGAGGCCAAGTCAACTATCATCTGATCACAGATGTGTGCATCCAACAGCGTCCTCATGGTTCGTTTCTATTGGCCAAGATTCATTCCCTCTTTGTAGTAGCAGAAATGTTCCTGTCTTAAGCTCTGCGGATGATGTTGTGTTACTGCACAGGACTCCTAAATCCTGCAAAATGCTATATAATGTGCTTCTCTAGTAAAAAGAAGAAGATCTATGACATTTCCTTGGCTGGCCTGGGTCACTGACCTGCAACCACTTTGAATACTTAGGGATAAGATCCAATGAGAGGTTGACGTGGAAGGATAGTATTGACTACCAAGGGACAAAGGTGTGACAATTTAAAGGCAGTCTTTTCATATTTCGCGAGAACCATGCTGCAGCACTCAGCAGAGTATATGTTGACGATCTGCATAGGTAAGAGAATTGCTGCAGGAGCTAAAAGGACAGAGCTGTTGGGTCCTGGAAATCTGGAAGTAGAACAAATAATTATTTTGTTGTATGCCTTCTGGGTGTCCCTTCTAGCACATCAACTTACGTCATGCACCTTAGGAACAGGTGCAACCTATTTTACCAATGTACCATCCCTGTTACTGCACATCCTTTGGCTGCATGCAATGCCTCAATTAACGCAATCAATTATGCTGCTTGTGCTGAGTAGTGTGAAGGGAGGTGTTTCTGCACTATAACTTTGTAAGCTTCTCCTTCTATTCTTACCACTGCTGCACCTACATGTTTTTCTCCCGTTTCGCTGCCAATTGATGCTGACCCATCCATGAAGTATATTCCCCCCCCTTCGAGGGCATTTTCCCTTGCTTTTGGTATGTCATATTCTTCCCCTTCATATGTGGGGCTATCATGTGTTTGCATATCTTCTACTATTCAGGGTTCTGTAATAAATGTGGCAGGATTCACAGTTTTACATCTAACTACATGAACGTTTGGGCTGGATATTATGATCTCATATGCTGTTGCTCTTTGTGTTGTGAGTGTCAATTTAGATATTTTCAAAATGTCAAACAGTGAGTGTTCTGCATACAATGTCACAGAACAACCCATCACTATGGTAGCGCTTTTCTCTATCGCAAAGGCGGCTGCTGCGAGAGCTTGTTCGCACGCAAAGTGGCCCTGCATCACTGAGTTTAATGTGCGGCTGTAGTAGGCCAATGGCTTGTGGCCTAACGATGTTTTTGTGTTACAACTGCTGTCATCAATATTCCATTACAGTGTGAAAAGAGGTAAAACTCCCGTTCATAGTCGGGGTTCACTATAACTGGTGCCTGTGTGATGAGGTCTTTTAGTTTAAAATATTGTGTCATCATTTCTTGGGTCCATTTTATTGGGGCGCTGTTCTTTTGTGCTTCTTTTAGTCCTTGTAGTAACGGGCGTGTGTAAGCCGCATAGTCCAGTATCCATGCACGTCAATAGTTACATATGCCAAGAAATGTTTGCATGTCCTGCTCTGTTTGGTATAATTCTTTTGCCATCTTTTGAAATCAATTGTCCCAGATATAACACTTCCGCTAGGCAGTATTGGAGTTTGCCCTTATCTACCTTGTACCCCTTTAAGCTAGTAAATTTAGCAACATTATGGAATCTGTTCTGCACTTGTCTTCACACTCACTGCAGATGAGAAGATCATCCACGTATTGGATTATCATGCTTTTTACATCCACATTACCAAGGTCTTCATGCAAAATTCTATTAAAAATGCTGGGGCTCTCGCAGTACCCTTGGGGCAATCTACAATGTTCATATATATTACTGCCCAATGTGAATGCCGTAAGATACTGACAACTATGGTCAAGTGGCACTTGAGGGAATTCCTTTTGTATGAAGTCATTAAGTGGGTGGAGGTCCTGTATCATCCTCCAAGCCCCGCCCCTTGCTTTCTTGATCGGGTAAATTGCTGTATTACAAGGTGAATTCGATGGCACTATTATACCTTGTTGTAATAATGCATTTATAGTCTCTTTTATTCCTTCCTCTACCTCTCTCGATAATGGGTACTGCTTTACCCTGGGTGGATTTGCACCTGGTTTTAATTTTATTTTTACAGGCATGACCTCTTGCAAGAACCCTACATCGTTTGGGCCTGTTGTCCATAATTCTGGCAACACCTTTTCCATATCCTCGGCGAATATAGTGGGTGGTGTACTGACGCTGGCCATGAGGGGGTTGTGTATTTCTCTATGCTGAATCATTATGTCACATGGTACACTTATTTCCATTATAATTTCTCCATCGGTATCATTGTCAGTAAACAGCTCTTCATCAGTCAAAACACGCAAAGCTATATTTGGGTCTATGCACGACACTGTTCTCCATTCACATCCATGTGTGTCCAGTCCTATTATTGCGATACGTTTGCTTGAAACCTGTACACCTTCCAAATCAATAGACAATATTGTGCCGGGTACAACATCTGAGTTTACGATCGGGCGGAATACAAAATCAGATGACACTCTCCATTCCTTCTGTGTTATTTCAGGTACCACACTAGCAAGTACCTGTATCCCATAAATGAACATGTCAATGTGTATGGGTACTCTTCTTACTGCAATTTCATTTGCCATAGTGCTGATCATTAACATAGCTCTTACTGGACATACCCCTGGAGTAGGACATACTATCCCTCTCTCTGTAAAGGAGATGGTCATATTTAATTTACTCAGGAGATCCCTTCCTAGCAACGTTATTGGCGAGTCTTCATGATATAATAGGGGTGCTTGCACTGTCTTTCCCCTAACCGCTATGTCTAGATCTTTTGTGTAAGGAACTTTCAAAATAGCCCCAGAAAACCCCTGTGTTTCCAAATGATTTCCTGAAAGAGGGAACCGGCCCCCATGAGGCACGATTTTTCAGCTCCCGAGTCCACCATGAAGATGAACTGTTTATTTCCTATCTCTACACCCACCAGTGGTTCCTCTTCTGCACGTAGGGTAGTTGATAGGACTGGACATGCAAGTGCTTTCTGTGGGCTGTCCTAATCTGGGTATGTCTCTGTTCCAGGGACAGAAAAGACATTGTCCCCAACTACAGCTGTGCCGCAGAAAGGTGCCGGCACCCCATTTGCAGTTGTTGAAAAGATATTAGTTTGTGTATTTCCCATCGCATTCTGACATGCTATTTGTGGTTACATACTTTGCTGCTGGGGCTGCTGCCTATGTGGCATTTGTTGTGTTCTCTGCGGATATTCATTATAACATTGTTTGTGTTGCCCACTTCCACCCATTGGTAATCCCATAGGGTCTGCCTGGGTGACGCGGGCCAAACTGTTGCTCATTTCCCATGGTAGTTGGGCCCTTGGTAATATCCCATCGGTCTCATTTGACATTCTCTAGAATAATGTCCCCACCTCCTACAATTCCAACATGGCCCTTGGGGTCCTCCCCTCATTTCTTGTCCTCCAAACCCTCTAATTGCCAGTCCCCCAAATCCTCCTCTTTGCCCTCGGTACCCACTGCGTGCTCTTGCGGGTCTGCCCTGTCATTGGGGTCCTTCGTATTGCTCCACCCTCGCCCATTACTCTTGTCCATTTGCGGACTAAGTTGCTGCCATCCTTGCTGGTGTATTTCCTGACCCCTCCTCCCCGTCTCCCTGCCATTCTGCAGGCAGGGCTGAATTCATTGTCGCGACCTCCACTAATTTACTCTGAACCAAATCCGCTTTGTCTGCCAACCTTCTCTGTGCTATCTCCTTTTTCCTATCTTTCATCCTTCCACAATGATGTACTATTATGCTTTGGATCTCTGGCCAGCCTTTGGCTTCTATCCCAGCTATTTTATACAAGGCCATCTGTACCTCTTTAGGAAGCCCCCACTTAATTATAAAGTAGAACAGGGTGGTGGATTGGTCTCACGCCGTGCCCGTTTCAGATCTCCACAAGTCCTGCACCCGAAGGATGAACTACGCAGCCTCTTCCTCCTCCCCCATGGTGCATTGCTTTACTAAATGTAAGTCTGGAGTGTCTGGGAAGGTTCTCTGCAATGCATCCCACACTTGCTCCCTCACGTTGTTGAATGACGACCCATCATGGCGGTCACAATTTATTGTTACTCCCGGGAAAACGGCCATCACCCAAACCCCATCTGCTTGAAAGTGGGGGGAGCAGTTTCAACAAGTTATTTTTATCCATCTGTGCCCATGGTATATAGTGGGGCCTCCCTGCCCCCTTATGTATCAGAGGCATCTGAAGTTTGGCTTTGCTTCCTTTTTTACTTACCGTTACCTTTTTTGCTTTACTTAGGAACCTGTTTCCCAATCTCTGCCTCAGTCTCCCTTGCCATCTTTGGAGCCCGCCCCCATCCTCTGGGCCCTCCCGTAATGGAAGCGCTAAGCCTGCAGCTGCCGCACCTTCTTCATATTCATCTAGATCACTCCAAACTTCATCTATCTCTCTATCTGACTCTCCGCCTCCTTGTCCTTATCCTGCCTGATCGTCTGTGGGTTCTGCTCACACAATTCTTATTGGCTTGTCATTTAAATGGAAGAAAAACTCTACTGATTGCCACTCATTCTCTGGCCCTTTTGGTATATTTCTTTGTGGCGTCGGGGAAGGTGTAGACCCTCCTGCTACACTGGGTGGGGGCGTTAGGTCGCTGGCTACGCTGGGTGGTGCCTCCCCTCCCCTGGGCAACATCTGTCCTCTATCACACAGAGTGCTTAATTGTGTTAACTCTATCTGTCTACTGGTGAGTTGGCTTTCGAAAATCCCCAGTAAGCCGTGCTATATTAAGCCGTGCTATATTTACCGGAGGGGCGCTGGTGGGCCCATATAGGCCTCTTGGGTCATAAGGTGGTGGGGCTGTAGCAACTGGGGTTGTCGGGGTGCTTGGCGCAGGAACGTACATAGGATCACTGTATCCTGCAGCGGGCCTAGTTAATAATGGGTAAAGCCTGGTGAGGTAATTTTCCCCTGTTTTACTGTTTACTCTCCTGCTGTATCTCCCTCCTCCCTCGTCGGGGCAGTTGGCCCTTCCGAGAATGCGTCCTGGTTCGCGTCACTGCTCGGGGGTGTCTCTTCAAACATTCTCCATAAATCTAATATTTCATGCCTGTTTTGCAGTTGTTTAAATTACCTCGATACTTTGCTAACAAGTGGGTTATGACAAGGTCTAATACTCTTTTTTCAAAGGACCCTCCTTCCGGACAAATGTGGGACGATCCCTCTCCCTTTATCTCTGTAAGCCACGGTTCATGGTACTTCTGTATTTTTTCAATGTACAAGGGGGGGTTTTGACAAATATGAGCTAGCAGAGTATTTCCTCCCATGGCTCCCTGTCCCACTGGTTGTGCTTTCACTCCTCTACTTGATATATCACACAATACAATTGAAAAGACACTTTTAGTTACTCTTATTAACACTTTGTGGCCCGCACCGGGCTAAGTCTCAACAATCTCTTTTGCTTACACTTTTTTCAGGACCCACAATACACGCTTTTCATCAAAACCTATTCCAAAAACAACATAAATACACACATGCTTTATCGACAGACCAACACAATTAACTTCAACAACATTAAACACTTAACGTGTACTACCTTCTGGTATGAATTGCCCCTTTGTTTTTATCCTAGTCTTTTTATTTCGTACTCTTATTTTTTCATCCACTCCCCGCTTCTGAGCCCCCTCAGGCTGCCCTCTAGAATAATTCTACTCACATGGAAAAAGAATATTGTAAATTACTAGCCTGAGTCTACTAAATATATAAGACTCCTACATTTCTTTCTTTATATAAACTTATACCCAGCACCAGTCAAGACTTCTACCCCCCTTCAGAGCTAGGATCCCGTATTCCTTTTACCTCTTTTACTTCTTCGTCCACAATAACCTAATGGCCATATTAAGGATAGATAAGAAAAGCCTAACAGTTTCACTCACATAGTCCCTAGAGTCAAAATTTTAGTTCCCACTATTCTGTAACCCTATCTTTACACCGAATAGTTCACAATTTTTCCCGTCACTTGAGAATCTCGCAACCAGTACGCACGTATCCGGGGTTGTCCGAGATCCTCCGTTTATGGTCTATCCACAATTGGGGCCGCACCCCAACCAAGCCGTGGCCCGCCTCGGTGAGCAGTTGGGCATTTTCAAAGATGACGGGGACCCTTGGAACCTTTCCTTTTTGTGCGCACACTGGTCGACCGCAGAGGCGATGGTTTTGCTGGGGGCATCCCGGATCTCGCCGCACTGCAACCTCTCTTGGCACACCCTTCTTGATCACGTCACGGGGGTCACCAAATGTAATAGCTCTCTCCCCGTAGTACCAAAAAAAATGTATAATAACTGACACATCCCAGTATGGAATGAGACCAAGAGAACAGGTTGCAAGGTTAGCAAGTTTATATAGAATTGGCATCCAGAGAACTCTGCTGCCTCGAGAGCGCTCTGGCAAACAATACACATACATGGGATTATAAAGTAAAATAGCGGCATCAATTAGGTCATTTACATAGGGTATAACATTAGTACATGATTGGCTGGGGGGTGATGTTGCATACTGTCCTGTAGGCGCTGCTTCTTCCTGATAGGCTTCCCAGTTGACAGGAGGGTGAGCGTCACAAGGTCCAGCTGCCTGTGTCCAGGTGGGGTGAGGGTTAGGTCGTGGTGAGATAGAGTTGACACTGACTAAACTGGCATGAGAAACTACCACTAGATATATAATAAACAACAATCGTTATTATACCTTTGAGTAAATCTTGTAAACCTATAAATTGCATACACGTGATTACATCATCTTTCATTGGGACTTTTATTAGGTACAGGGCTTAGGGGTCTTGTCCTATGTGATAACCTGGGTGACTGGGTGGGTCTTAGCACATCGAGGCAAGTGGGGAGTATAATGACATTTGTTAGTTTTAGGACACAATATACTGAGACAGAGGTCTGGATTTAGTGGGGGCAATTTGGGGTGGGCTGCACAGCAGAGTCACCTTCTGGTACATCAAGAGAATACCTTAAGAGGGCACAGGGTTGGTTTGGCAGTAATTTTCCAACAGCGGGGGTAAGAGGGTAGGAGCAGGTTTGTGGAGATGGATGACCTACAAGTGATGGCTCAGGCCGGTTCACACATAGGACAGCGATCTCAGAGGAAGAGTGAGAAGATACATTAAGTTGTTTGTTTCAATTATCCCGGCGCATTCGTGAGAAAGGGTTTTGGGAAGCTTCAGACAGTGGAAGAAAAGGTGGGGCCATGAGCACGCTGTACGCGATGCTGCAGAGAGGATAAAAGCTTTTCGTAGTATTGGAGTGCGGCCTAGTCCAAAGATGGAGTCGAGGGCACACAAAATGGAAGCCAGGTGTATCCCGCATAAGCCCCACATATGCTAATAAGGGCAATGGAGGCATCCCTGCTAGTGCGCGAGCAAGTGGTCCATTTCGTATAGAATGTACAGGGGGGGGCAAATGGCCCTTCACTCCCTCACACTAACTCAAATACAGCTCAGCTTCATCACAAAACACATCCTTTAAAAATGACAAACCGTTGCCGAGAAAGTTTCCCCCAAGAGGAGTGATTGCCTGTCCAAGATCAGTTTGCCCAAGTGTCTGGACAGAACAGTATTAAATGCTTAAGTGTCTCCTCCACTTCCCTTTTCGCACAGTATCTACAACCCATCTCACTCACATACTTGTAAATGTGTAGAATTTGCTTGGTAGGGTATAAGTTCAGTCTCAATCACATGAACTGACTTCTGTACCACGAGTAAGGAAATTTGGCTAAATATTTCAGGACATTATCAAAGGCTTTGGTCTAGTTTTTCAGCCATGAGAGCAGACGATTAGTATTTTGTCCCTATAAGGTCTTAATCCAGTCATCCTGGCACCGTTTTCGGTTAACTATCCCTGAATTGCTTATCAGTATTTCCGGGTCAAATTCCAGTTGTTCTAAGAGCAACCACACCCTCTGCTCCATTGGCCTAATAAATCCCCCCTATTTTCCCGCATTTATCTCCACAAATTTGAAAAGGGCCCACTGGCTAGGGCATCGTACATTTGCGGTACAGGGCCAAAGTTTCAAACAGTTCTTGCATATAGGGATATCATGCCCAGTTCATACCTAATCATTGATGTAGGGATAAGATTAGGGAGCCTCAATATTTTCCTCCGGAAACTGCCCTTTAGCATGGCCCAGAATCTCCAAGGGGTAAATAAAAACCCCTCAGGCATAGATGAGGCCGGGTGTTACCTTTAGTTTGTAAAAGGTCAGCACCGAAAGCATCGTACATTTTCTGTACTTTTTCTGATTCAGTATGACTTGGGATATTAAAGTTTTCGGTTTAGATTTTGCAACCAATTGTCGTAGTAGATTGTGGGTACTGGTATTTATCAAAGCCCCCAAGTACATCACCACAGAAATCGGGGCCAACATTTCCTGCTTTACGTACCATTTGAAAGTGGACTTCACCCCACCTCTTTTTGCCCCAAAAGCCATTATGGGAAATTGGAAACTGTGTGCCCCAAATTGTCCTTAGCTCTAAAATCAATTGGAAGCATCTGTCCAATCCTTATATTTTGACCAATAAATTGGCTAAGCCTGCATTGGTTATGCAATTGTGGAAAGTGCATCTTTTTCTAACTCCCTTTTGTACTCTTTCATATCGTGTCCTCTTTTCTCATTTTATTCCCCTTTTTCTCCAATGGGTGGATAGAGCCGCATGATTCATCGGTGTCCAGTCAAAGGATCGAAACAAAAGGATTGAATACAATAGTTTCGAGTCAAAAGACCGAAAAAAAGGTTGAATGCCTTTTTTAAAATGTATTTTTTTTTTTTTGGTTTCCGTATAGGAAAAAAAGTGGTTTTTACACCAAAAACAGGGTTTGGGGGGGGGGGGCCCAAAAAAAATAAAAATTCTACCTTTTATTTTTCCGGTCCTTTTGACTCAAAACTATTGTATTCGATCCTTTTGTTTTAGATACTTTCACCTACAACTGATTCATCACTATCCACCCCCTCATCCCTCTCCTCCCGAGTCTTTCCATCCACCCCTCAGCCCTTTTCCCTCGTTTCCCTCCTTTTTAAACTTTTAACCTCTTCCTGAAATCACCATATCCAAGCCTTCATTTTCTGCTAAATGGTAATTTCAGTTATTTTTGGAAATTATGTGTGAGAGAAATTTCTAAGCATCACTGACACAACTAAATTTGACATTACACTTCCTTACAAACTTTCCTTCTGAAAGGACCTTCCCCTCTTTCACTCACCCTCACAGATGCCACACTCATAATAGGTTTGGCAAGCACCAGCAACCGTGTTTCTGGGCAAAAGCACTCCTCTCCACATCCCTTTGTCTGGGTCTCCTTAATGACTGACTGCAGTGTGACTGAGGCTGACTGGAAGGTAAGGCTTACCTCACTCTGCTGCCCATTCCAACTCTGCTCCCCACGAATTCTACCTTTAGGCCTCTGGGCACGCCCATTATGTATGTCGCTTTTAAGCTAGTTTTGCATTATATAAATCCCATACATACATACATACATTTTACTGGGGCAACACTTGAATAGCGTTTTTAAATTGGCAGAACAGTTTTCTGGGGCAGCTGTTTGTTTTGCCACATTGAATTTTCCCTGGTGAACACAATCATCTTGCTTACCTCCCACTCCCCTGCTGCATCCTCAGGAGGGAGGACTGGTGGGAACACTGTCATGTGACTTAGTCACGTGACTGGCGTGACTCCTACTTCTCTACAGCTTGCGTGAGTTTCTTGTCCTTTGGTCTGGTTGGTATGTGGCTCAGTTCTGAGTGCTGTGCATGGGGCTGGTTCCTGAAGCAGCTCACTTTGTCCTGCATCATTTATTTACCCCCCATTTGTTGCTGTGCCATCCAGAGACAGGACTGGAGAAGACACACTATATCACATGGCGCAGTTATATAGTTATTATGTGTTCTCGCACCGCGTCATTCGGATAGTTAACGGTAAAGACGTGCCTTTGCCTGTTGATTGCAGGTTGTTGTATGACATATTGTAACCGGGTCTAGTGGGGAAAGATTGATTTTTCCGTGAGTCAATTGTTTTAACACTTTTTGTAAAATCATGTAGGCCTTAGCTTTGGTAACAAAATGTCAATGAATGCATTGTTTTTTCTGCTGCATTACTGAACTGGCATGTCCCCTCGTAGGTCAGCACCGCACAGATATCTTCTGGCGATGGCACTGCATTTGACACAGCGAGTCATCTTCTTCTCAACCTGCTCCTTCTTGTTGGAATTTCTGCTTTCTGACACAGAGGATCACTCTGGCCTTCTCAACACTCTCTTTTCTGTCAAGCTTTCTGATCCCATCTGCTTTCGGCATAGTGCCGCACTCTCTCCTTCTCTGCTCTCTTTTCTCGCTGCTTTTCTGGGCCCATCCTACTTTTGTCCCCCTTCTTTCTCTGGCTTCGTTCTTCATCTGTGTGTTTACTCATCATTAACTCTCCCCTAGATTTTCTTTTCAGTGCCTGGTATTGGGTCTGCTCCTCTTTTCTCCCTGCACTGCTTCTCTGGGTGCCTTCGTTCCCGTCAGGTGCCTCTGCCATGTCCTTGCTGCGGGTTCTCCAATCGTCTTCTCTTTTCTCTGCTTCATTGATAACTTTCATCCATGTCTTTTCTCCTTCGTCCTGAATGCATTCTGTGCTTTTTATTCTTAGCGATCCCTCCTGAAGTGAAATTCTATTATTTTCTTTACTCTGGTGTCACTTATCCTCTATGTTCTCTTTCCCCCCTTTCCACTACCATAGCTCCCAACCTTTTGTGTCACCAAGATGGGTGAAAACACCCGATTTTCTTTTTGGCGGGTGAGAGCCCATAGACGTGAATGGGTGCATGAGGGACTTGGCGGGTGATTCAGCTGCTTGCAAGGCGGGTGACACTCGCCAAAAGCGGGTGAGTTGAGAGCTATGCCACTACCCACATTTGCTTTCCCTTTCACCCGATCCAATCACTATCTTGGAAATATATTTTCAATTGCCTCCTTTACTTTTGTACACATCTCTCCCTTGCTGCTCCCACATAAATATTCCTTTTTTCATTTTTTTTTAGCCATAATTGTATTGTATTGTATGGATACTTAATAGAGCGCGAAGAAAGACCAGTGAAGGCGTCAAGGCGCTTGGTATGAGAGAGAAGGTGAAATGTCCAAGGGAGAGAGTTTTTAAAAAGAGGGTTTTTAAGCGTTTACTGAAAGGTAGAAATTGGACAGTGTTCCTCAGTTCAGCTGGGAGATCATTCCAGAGAGTGGGACCTAGGACGAGAATGATCTTTCTCTGGCCTGAGAGCGTCGTAGTAGACAAAGCGAAAGTAAAAAGAAATATAGAAAAAGTCAATCATCAGGGCATTTCAGGTAAGATATTACACATCCTTCTTAAACATTGCTATTAAAGGGCATTATTTTGTTAAAGAATCCTGAAATGTTTTACTTTGAAATGTTATGGCCCTAGCTAATTCTAATCTCCTTCAGAAAGTCCCATTTGCATGCAGATCATACTATTCTGATCTCTACCAAATAAGGTTCACCTTTCAGGGTACACATTCTGTGAGAACTCAGTTATTCCCAGCCGGCAAGTTGCTATCCTTCCTGTGCCGGGGGATAAGTAGCTGAGCGATCATAATCGATTTAAACAATGACATCATTAATAGTTCTTCAAGAAAGCATCAACGCAAGTGGAAATCTACTCCATTCCTCTTTACACCAGTAATCAGATTAGACCTTTCCTGAATAAAACTACAATAGGTAATATGTGGAGTCTGGCTACATGGCGAACAGAAGGGTCTCAGAGTTTGGGCTTTTTACAGAAATGACTTTATTAAGCAGGTGTAGCCAAAACAGGGGTGAAAGAATAAAGTAAAATGTTCAAACGTAAATGCTGTAGAAGTCCATCCCTGAGTGAATAACACAAACTGAAGGTCTACCTCACCTATGAAACAAAAAGGTGCCCAAATTACTAAAAAAAAACCTAAAGCAAGCTCGCCGGTCACAACTAATCCTTCAACTTAAAAATAAACGTTTTCTGACTCAAAGGTTCGTTTAAAGTGAGTTGTTAGAATGGCTAAATCAAATGGTGATATGAAGAACATAAACGTAAAGTCCTTCCCTTGGGTGAAAAGTACTGAGGGTAGAATATCTAACTTAAAGTCCTCCCCAAATACCAAATGACCAACAATTCAAAAAAGGTTTCTCTTACAGTTTTCTCAAATAGACCAACAACAGGGCTGCTTATGCAAAGCAATCAAACTGGGATCTGTAGTTGCCTCTAGGTGCAGGACCTCTTAGGCGAGGGATCAGCTGAGTCCTGTACTTTAGTTATCTATCTACGTCCTTCTGATGATTTGTCCCTCTCTCTTGGCATGACTCCTCTTTCCCTCAGGAGTCATTATCTTCCTTCTCTCTTTCTTCTTTGACCCTCCCATTCTCAGGGGGCCTTGATTGTCATCCCTCTCCTCTTCCGGGGATCTTTGTTTTTGCCCGTCTTCCTCTCATTGGTCCTGCTTCTGTCCTAGTCTCTCTGTACGATGATCTTAGCAAGGTGTGCTTTAGCGTCTTCCCAGGCTTCTCGGGCGGGACAGTTCTCTCAACTTTCTGGCTGTAGGGGTACTCTCCTTCTCCCTGGGTTAGCCGGTTTCCTTCGCCTCTTCCCAGGCTTCCCAAGCAGTTCAGCTCTACTACCCTTTTGGCTTAAGTGGGAATGCAGGGGTACCCCCACCCCCCTTCTTCCCTTGGGTCAGCTAGTCTCCTTAACCTCTTCTTAGGCTTCTCAGGCTGATCTGGCTTAGGTGAGGATGCTGGGGTACTCTCCTTCTTTCCCCTGGGTCAATCAGTTTCCTCCACGCTCTTCAGGCAACTTCTAGGCATGCAGTACTACATTGTAGGTCAGGCGCCTTCACCCAGGCTGCAACTCCTCCCTCAGGAAACAGCTCCTCTTCATGCAGCAGTGTCTGGAGAGAAGTACAGGGGAACCTGTTCCTGACTGAGACAATTTCAGAATGAGCTGGCTCTGCTTTTATAGCCAGAGTCTTTCTCATCCTGTTGGCTGCTGATTGGTGGAAAACTCTACTGACAAGATTGACTGGCAGTGTTTCCACTCAAGTCCTCCTGTGTTTAGGCTCTCTTTCTGTTGGCCCATTGGGCTTCTATTAAATCAATTTTAGATTCACTTTATTTGCTTTTTGTATTCTTGTTTCATCATGGGCTCCTTTTAAATAATATTTGCCTGATCTTTGGGGCTCAGGTTTTTTTTAAAATTAATTTAAGTACCTCTTATATTTCCCCAGGTTTCTCTATGGGGATTTGAACCCGGTTCCTCCCATAAACTCTATGGAGTTCCAAACATCTGGGACTTTTCCTGGCGCTGTCGAAGGACATGACTAGAGCCTTTGCTCTGAGGTCCTGCTGTACTTCTCTGTGGCGTTCTGTCATCGACTTCCATCCTTCAGAGCGGAGCACGCTGACATCCCGTCTCCCGGTGTGACAGCGCTGGCACGCCAAGGGGTGGATGCCCATCCGTTCCTCCACGTGTCGTGAGCTACGCCACTGCTGCCGCCATGCTGCCCCAGTGGGTAGCATCACTACCACCACCAGGTCGTCTAGGGTAAGGCTCTTGCTTGGATCGTGGTAAGTAATTTAGAGCAAAACAAACATATGAATAAGATCTGCTTTGAGGAAACTACAACGGTGACATAGATGTTGCGGACTGGGGTACCTACGGCCCAAGCATTGAGGCATATAATAGTGACACAGCAATCATGTATGAGGTGCTGCTTTATGTTGTTGTATGCATTCCTCTTGAGTCAAAAAGCTGTACCACCCTGTCATGCATTGTAATTCCCCCACATCTGTTCCAGAGAGGCATAGGGGAAAGAATGTTTCTGTTTTCTGTACATTTTAATATGCATCCTGTTTCTGAATTCGACATGCACATTAAGTGTGCAGAAATTCCCCCTTATTTGTGAAAATGTGCAAAGTGGAAGAAAACTGGGATCCCAACGTGTGATGCACACATTCAAAGTAATTTTGTGATTAGGGAACTTCTTTTTGGTTGAAAGTGATGAGGTGCATTATGGCATCTCATAATTTGCACAAACATAGGTTTTGAGAATAGGCCTTTTCTTGTAGGTATATGTTATGTGTTTTTTCCCAAGCACATAGCTCCTAACATTGCAACCCCACCTGACTAAATGCTATTCCTTTAAGGAAAGTCGTAGTTTACAACATGAATGCTTGAGAATTGACTGACTCTGCCTCAGCAGTAAGGCCTTTCAGATTTCCATATCTGTTCTGAATTCTGTAAATTGTAGTATTATAAACTGCAATGATACTCAATAAATCTACCTCGAAATGATGAAAAGCAAATCCAAGCATGTCTGACTTGTGACTGACTCTGCTGGTCTGACTCCAGTCGTAGAATTCACTCTTACTTTGTTAATTTGATCAACTTCAGAAGATGAAAGGCTGAGTTCTTCGTATACATATTCAAACCTAGGACCTGCAGGATACACACAGATCATTGCAGTAGGTGGATTAACCTGCTGAGACATATCACTACAGTATTAAATGTTTTCTCCTACTTGGATAACATTCACTGATGTACAGGACTCCATTTATTTTTGCTAAACCCCCATCCAGTCTCGCACAACCTGTCACTTTCCTCTAAACTTTCTCTCCCTTTCTGTAGCCTACGTTATTTCGTGCATGTTTTTTTTCCAAAGAATCAGTCGGAACGTGTCGGAACTTCTCTTGCACTTTCTGGAAGATTTATAGATCGTAAAGAAGATTTGGGTAGATTCGGAGTGGAAATAAATCCTCCGGAGCCCGAGACCTTACCTGAATCCCACTAGGAAATTTGCAGCAGCCTGTGGATTACGTTTGAGAAAGTGCACCCAGACTTTCCTCGATACGAAACTACACTGAAATGAAAGTATCTACATTCCTAAATTCCTTTTGTATTGTATACATACTTTGGGTGAAAGCAGCATAACATTTTATCAATAATGAATAGATCACAGAGCCATTTATCGTCATTTTCAACTGCCGGCGCAGCCCTTAGGTTGGGTAATTTCGACACACAGATAAAGTGAACATACAGGAGTAGCGCAGCGTTGTGTGTTACTTTGAGTTTGTAACATGCCAGCGTGGCAGAATGTGTTAGGGCTCAGTGACATTGGAAGCAACAAGGAGGGCAGCCATAAGGGTTTAGGAGAGGGGCAGAGGTATAAGGAGGGTATGATATGATATGATATTTTATTTATAGCGCGCCTATACACAAGTGTTTCAAGGCGTGACGAGGCAGAGGCCCAGTGACACTGAGATTACGAAAGTGCAGGGGAGAAGTGCAAGGGGAGGAGGAGAAGTGCAAGACATAGGATCAAACATCGAAAACAAGAAGCGCGGTCAGCAGGTGGCAGTGCAGGTGTGCAACTGAGAGGGCAGGAACCTGGGCCTGTGGTTCAGAGGGTAGCCAGGTAACCAGTGCAGTATCAGGCAGGAGATCAGCAGGGAAGAGGAATAGAGAAGGCAGAAGCAAAGAGGAAAGGCTTGAGCTGCTTCCGGAACCGGAGATGGTTCTGCTCAAGTTTCAGAGAGGCAGGGAGGCTGTTCCAGAGGGAGGCGCCGGCCAAAGAGAGAGATCTACCCCCAACTTGTTGCTTAGTCGCAGAAAATGTGTTTCCACTTTTTATCACTTTTAATGTAGCTCCAGCACCTAGCGATCTATATATGACAGTAAATAATGAATGGATCAAATGCAATTAAAAAATACTTTTTTTATTTAGTTCCTAGTGTAAGCGGTGTCATTGATTGGTATATGGACGTTTGCTTCTGTGGACTGTGATTTACTTAGATCACTGGCACTAGCACCACACCTGCAGTACTAATTACTCTATCTGTCATTTGTCCCCAGAGGCTCATACCCCCAGTACTCACATTGTCTATGTTCCCCAATTCCTATGAGCTTCCAACCTCTCACACTCTCAGTGGGCAGTAACTACACACAGTGTCTATGTGCCCCTGCAAATCAATCTATGTACCCCAAGCTCATCACATGTTCCTCCAGCTGGCTACAATGTGTTTGTGCCCCATGCTTCTCACACAGTTAATGTGCCCCAGGTACTCATATTTTATGTATAGGGTCCCCAGGATATCCATGTATCCCAGATGGTCACACGGTGTGCCCCTGTTAAGTCATAGGCTCTGTCTAAGTGTCTCCTTGTATGTTAATGTTAATTATACTTGTAGAGAGCACTATCGCCTGAAGGCATTGTAGCGCTAATGGGTAGGAGAATAGAAGGGGGAAAAAAAACAGGGCAGGCAGATGTAAACTGCTTAGAACACAAGCCTTTTACGGTGGCACCTAGACAGATAGTGATTATCAATGGAACAGATGGAGCGCAGAGGCTTGTTCCATAGAACCACAGCAGACACTGAGAAAGCACGGCCGCCAATCCTGGTCCAGCGAAACCTAGGGACCTAGATCAAAAAATCTGAGGCTGAGTGCAGATCTCTGGCTGGTGTATATCAACAAAACATTTCCTGCAAGAACTCAGCACTGACATCATAAAAAGCCTGGTGGACAATGCAGAGGGACATGAATTGAATACCCCAGCTAACAGAAAGCCAATGAAGGCGGCGCAGAGTGGGGGAGATAAGGTCCCTCATTGAGACACCAGCAGCCACTCTGGCCACAGTGATCTGAAGTATCTGAAGACGGTTAAGTGTATATAGGGGCTGAGACAGAAAAAGTGAGTTGCAGTAGTCAGGGGAGCCAAAGACAGAAGCTGGAACAACAGGACCACGCATGTCAGGGGGCAGGAAAGGAAGAATCTTACAAAGGACTTTACGCTTAAAATAGCCTCCCTGACAGACTGAGCTAACCTGAGCATCCATAGAAAGTCCCTAGGACTCACTTTTCAGCCGACCGGCAGCCCACAGAGTTAATTTAGAATGAGAACTGCAAGTTAATTAAGTTACATTTTTTGATTCCCGTTTTTGATTCATTCAACCCATCTTATTGTGGTTCAATTTGGACAAGAATATTGTGCCTCAGAGGAAGAGCTACGCTCGAAACACGTGACAGGCTGTTCATATCATGGATTAAATAACTGTGCACCTGTACTTTGTGGCAGAGATTTCTTGTGTGTGGCGCAGACCGATTGTTATACCTGTTCTGATTTGCTTACATTGTGGATGCTGGGCAAGGCACTCACACATTAACAATTGACTGCAGCCGCCGCACAGCCGCCTTTGTAATACGACGTAAGCGCTGGGGTCTTTTGGCCTTTTGTCCACTTTCCCTTGCAATTCCTAAGATTAGCTGAGGCCTCAGAGAGGGCAAGATTGAGGGGCACCACAGTCTGTGTATCATCCACGTAGATGTATGCACACGTTCATGTGCCCTCAGCTGCTCAGGGTGTGGGGCTATGCCCCAGATATCCACACTTTGTTTCCATGTACCCCAACTACACACCGATTATATGTGCCCACAACTCCTCCCTATGAATGTCCATGTTCATAATGCCTGCTCAGGTTGGTAAAAAGGCGGTGTCAAATTCAGATTTAAAGGTGTCAATCACAAATGTAAAAAAAAGAAATCTGTCTTTCAATGTGATACATTTTAATGAACAAGTGTTAAATGTTTATAGGAAGTGATGAATTCATGTGAATGTAATTTTTGTGTATTTATTGATTTTTGTAAAGTTCATTTTGATTAAACTAAACAAATAAATAAATAATAATTAAAAGAAAATGTACTAAATATAAATGTGCACACATTGTAAAAAGGTTCTTTGGTATGTGGAGCTAATTTAGATGGTTCATATAAAAACAATATTTTGTTTTAAAAAGGTGTGGCTATTGAAATATTCAATTTGTTTAAAGTCTTTTGCGGTGAGGTAGCCATACATGCATGACTAGCCACCTCCCCCCCAACAGAACTGTGGGTGGGTGTTTGCAATGCGATGCTTCAGAAAATATCCAAAAAGTAAAATAATGGTACATTACACCTTTTCCAATGAGAAGCCTTTGCCTGTGAAATTAACTATTTGAACTGGAGAAACAATTACTAAACCAAGCACCAGTTAGGACAGAGTGACCAGGCTGTCCTGTAATATGAAGTACCTCAACAGTCTTATTAATGGAGCGAGCTTCTGCTGAATGCCCTTGGAGAAACAGGATGACCTGCAATCCTTCAGGTCGGTCATCAATGCCAAAGGCTGTAGTGTGTATGGGGATTGCCTAATAGGCCAGTCAGGAGAAGTGTATGGTGATAAATCATTGTGTGGAAATCTCATACAAATAGACATGATACCAGTAACGGTCATACAGGAGTTACCAGGACCAGCAATCCTCTCTGCTTGCAGGCCCTGAGAAGGATTCTGTATCATGGAGAAAGGAGAGAGGCTGTAAATCCTGAGAGTGGGCCAGTTGAGCAGAAAGATGTCATTAGTACCTGCCTCCTGTCTAGTCTCCAGCTGAGCAATCTTTGAATATGGGTCTTTCAGCAAGAGGTGAACACATCTACATGTAAGGGATGCCCTGGTTGAAGGTGGGATGAAAATATATCTCAATGAGCATCCAATCGCATATGCCCAGACAGTGTAAAGAATTCCAATGAGCTATGACATTGGAGAGTCTACGGGCTGAGTGGCGATTTACTTGAAAAGGCAACTATGAAAAACTTCTTGTGAAAAATCAGTCAAGTGTTCGGATTTTGATTATATTGGATGGTTGAATGGACTGTGTAGTAATTGTCCTTCTTCAGGAATACACACCAATTCATCTTGTATTTGGAGAAACACTTCAGGGCAAATTGCCCATGAATAATTGTAGGGACTTTGAATCTCCATTGAAATAAAGTCATTTTGGGCTTTTAGAGTTCAGGTAACTTTTGTATTGACTCATGAAAAGTGAGGGTCGCTCATGTTCCACAGAAATGTGAAGGACAGAGCCAACAATGTCATGTAGATATTTCTACATGAGCTTTAACCCTCAGTCAGATCATCTTCCTCTCCATCAGTCTGTGCTATAGTTAGGGTTATTATGTTATGTTACTTGGCATTTATATAGCGCCTTATGTATCATTGGTATGATCTCAAAGCGCTGGTCGGTTGAACGCCCTCGGGAAGTCAGTAGAGAGAAAGAGTCATAAGGTGCATGTGTGCACCGGATATGTGTGCCGCCAGTGTGGCAGTTGCATGATAGCTGCTTCTTAGCGGTAGGTGTAGCGATTGGGAGGTCAGGCATATGTGTTCATTCTGGAGCGATGACGCCCAGACTAATTTGTGGCTGCGTTAGGCCTGAGGAGACGCTTAAGCTAGCAGTGTGCTAAGCTGATGTTTAGTTAGGATGATGGGGAGTATGTGGCGGGTGTTAGTATGAGAACAGCTATACCGAATATGTCATAGTATCGCTGTGTTTTAGTTGAGTGTTGGTGTATAGGAGAGAGTAAGCATGGTAGTGTAATATGGTGGTTTTCAGTTTTGCGCTTGAGATCGAGCACTCCATCTGTACCATCAATTCTATCTGTTTTATTTACTCTGTCCATTCATTCCACCTCGTCGGATCATCCATTTCATCTGTTGCATCCATTTGGTTATCAGTAAGGCATTTAGGATCGGGCATTCCATCTATACCATCTATTCTATTCTTTTTATTTATCCCGTACGTTTGTTCTACTACATCTGTTCATCCATTACGTCTCTTTTATCCATTTAATCTAATTAATCTTTCCATCATTCCTTCCACTCAACCCATCGTCCACATAGCTTACTCCATCCATTGCATAGACTCATTTCGTCCTTCCTATCCGTTTAATGTGTTCAATCCATTTCATTCTTCCTATTCATTCGATCAGCTCCTTCGATCAGCTTCCACCCATTCAGTCGGTTCCATCCACTCAGTCCATTCCATCCACACTATCGGTTCCATCCACTCCATCCGTTACATCCACTCCATCCGTTCCATCAACTCCATCCATTCCATCTACTCCATCTGTTCCATCCACTCCATCTATTCCATCCACTCCATCTGTTCTATCCACTTCCATTTGTTCCGTTCACTCCATTTGTTCCATTCACTCTGTCCACTCTATCTGTTCCATCCATTCCATCTGTTCCATCACTCCATCTGTTCCATCCACTCCATCTGTTCATTCTACTGCGTCTGTTCCATCCGCTCCATCTGTTCCATCCACTCCGTCTGTTCCATCCACTCCATTTGTTCCATCCACTTCATTTGCTCCATCCACTCCATTTGCTCCATCCATTCCATCTGTTCCATCCGTTCCATCCGTTCATCCATTCCTCTGTTCATTTGTTCCATCAGTTCCATCGGCTCCATCTGTTCCATCGATTTCATCTGTTTCATCCACTTTGTCTGTTCCATCAACTCCATCTGTTCCGTCAACTACATCTGTTCTAACAACTTCATCCGCTCTATTCGTTCTCGTTCTATCTGCTGTATCTGTTCCATCCATTCCAACTGTTCCATCCATTCCATCTGTTCCGTCTACTCCATATGTTCCATCCACTCCATCTGTTCCATCCACTCTATCTGTTCCATCCACTCCATCTATTATGGAAATATTCATTTCTCTATAGTGTTTGAACCCAAGGATGGATTTTCATCACGTTGGTAACCTACTCTCCTTGACATATATGAGTGAACTTGCTAAGTTTGGTAAGACTTCATGCACTCAATCACTTTCTTATAAGGGAGATCGCCATAGAGAAATGGAAAGATTAGAACCTAATTTTTCTAAGTTGGCCAATTCGATTTTTGAGGTTGTTGACACGGGTAAACATTTTACTAAGAAGTTATCTATGCTTCAGAAATTTAGAAAATCTCATCAGAGAACCTTAAAATCTTAAGTTGTAAAAAATGGGAATTTATATTTCTGACATGAGCAAAATGCTCAAAAGGTTTACATTTATGAAAAAGCAGAAGCATACGTAAAAGCTAGTCTCTTGTAATGTGACACACAAAAGCACATGTATGAGCAGAACACTGAGAATGGGTATTATTGCAAACAAGTAGAAGCATACAAATAAGCACATCAATTTAGTGTGTAATTGCATACATGAAAAGAGGTTACCCAAACAAGTGTCATTGACCTTATCCTGACGCTCTCCTTTCTTGTCACAAGGCCCTTACTCTGGCATCCCTCCTCCTCCTCGTCACAGTCCCACATTACTCTTACCCTGGCATCTCTACTCCTTCCTACAGTACATAATTACCCATACTCTGCATCCCTCATCCTCATTACAGTCCTTCATTACCCCTGAATTCCTCATACTCATCGCAGTCCCTCATTATCACTGCATCACTTGTCTTCCTGACAGTCCCTCATTACCAGCATATCCCTCATTCTTATCTCTTTGCTTTATTACCACTGCAACCCTCAACCTCATCACAGTCCCTCATTACCACTGCATCTCCCTTTCCCATCACAGTTCCTCATTACCACTGCATCTCCCTTTCCCATCACAGTTCCTCATTACCACTGCATCTCCCTTTCCCATCACAGTCCCTCATTACCACTGCATCTCCCTTTCCCATCACAGTCCCTCATTACCACTGCATCTCCCTTTCCCATCACAGTTCCTCATTACCACTGCATCTCCCTTTCCCATCACAGTCCCTCATTACCACTGCATCTCCCTTTCCCATCACAGTCCCTCATTACCACTGCATCTCCCTTTCCCATCACAGTCCCTCATTACCACTGCATCTCCCTTTCCCATCACAGTCCCTCATTATCCCGGAATACTCCCTCCTCGCCACATTCACGCACTACCTCCACATCCATCCCCTACTCACAGTCCCTCATTACCCTGCCATGTCTGATCTTCATCAGAGTACCTCATTACCCTTACACTGTTCCCTTAACCATCCTCGCCACGGAACATCATTACCCCAGCACCAGCAATCCTCATTCTTGCCATAATCCCTCATTACTTCAGCATCTGCAGCCTCATCACAGTCCCACTAGGGTTAAGGTACATATGTAACAAGCATTGGCAATGCCAACAGTTTCAGCTTTTATGTAGGCATGGGAAAGGCACTTGCCAGGTACTGCCGTATTGGTTGTAACTGCCCATCGATTTTAGCAAGTGCAAAATGGTGTGAGTAACTGACAATCTAATAGCTTGCCTGGCAAGTGCCCAATACTTATATAAAAGCCAAAACATGTGTGTTTTTAACAGAACTTCAGTGAAGGGCACACGTAGTACTTATAAATGGAGTGGCTGAAGGCAGACCAAAGACATTTGTATTACATGAGTAGGCGTTTTACAGCTCCAGTTAAGTCATTAACTCTCAGAAGACTGATTTGAAAAAAACAGTGGCAGTCACATCGAGTGCATAGTTTTATGGTAAGGCTCAATTAAGACGAGCTGAAAGTGTTCCAATGAGGAGGTGTTTTGGGCGAGGAGGGTCAGGAACTTGCTGGGAGTGGCCATAGTGATAGCATGGCCATGGGTAGTCAGTGGGTGGGCAAATAACCAAATAACACCTGGGAGATATGCCATGTCTCCCTCTCTGTACTCTAATGCAACAGTATCCTACATAGATGACGCACGCGCCACCTAATAGCCCAAACTAAAAATTGGGAATGTTAATACGTTATTAATAGTGTATGAATATTCTGAAACACCTTCAGTAATAAAAAAACATTTGAAATTCAAAGAATTTTTAAAAGCACATTATGATAAACCTTTTGCTTTAAATCCAGTTTAAATTCATGGAAATACGTTGCTAAATGGACGTTATGGTTAACTCATGTATAAAAAAGAGGTATTTTCAATAAATTATGATTAGTGCATTAACATTATCAGACACTTTCAGTTATAAACACCTTTGAAATGCTGTCAAAAATCTTTATTTGAAGCAATGCAATAGTTCATGCTGTGTTATGGTTACAGCACCAAATCTAAGAAATACAAAAATGTGACAGTTATTATTGATAGCTGCACAATCATGACACACATTGCCATCCATGCACTGCTCATGTCATAAGGGGCGCCCAAAAGGTCGGTGCCGAAACAGCGGCTGCGTCATGTCTCAACTCGAGTCAAAACTTCAAGGGCAAGCTAGTACAAACGCATTTCATTCAAGAAATGTAAAACAAAATTACATTTAAAAAACAGTTATGGTTACCATAACAAAAAGTTTAAAATGTACAAACATTGAAAATACCAGCATTAAAGTGTGAATGTGTGTCTCACAGGAAAACAAGAATAACAGGATAGCAACATACAAAGACAATGTTACTTCTTTAAACCACAAATGATTAAAACCTTTAAAATTACATTTTTTTCAATTACATATCAGTAAATACAATGCACGGTGATGCTATTGGCACGTAGTTACGGTTACACCCAATTTTATGTAGGGAAATTCAAAAGTCACATGCAAAAATGTATACGTCAAAAATGGCAAAGTTTCATCAACATGTTCATGGCGAAAATGATTGATGAAAGAACGAGTTTTGCAAGGGTCTTTCCATAGAGAATTTAATATGCACGTATTTGCCATAATATTTCAGAAATGTCTGCTTTCTGTATTTTCAGCACCACGTGAGCCATAGGCTAAAGTAGTGCATGGCCCAAAAAATCTCATCAGCTAACCTCAAGTCCACAATAACCGAACACTTATGGATGTACACACACAACCCTCGTAAATTAAACACTCAATAGGTAACCATTCAAATGTACTCTTTTCTCTATTTATTGGCTAGGAGTCTAAATGGCAGAGCCCACGCTAATTCTAACACATGAATTGCCTAGCAAAAGAAAATACTAACATATCCTAAATGTAAATATTTCCTTCCAGATGTATCTTTAAATGACCTGCACGTTGCCTGCAGTGAAGAACATTTACAAGCCATGGAGAATAATGAAGATGGTAAGAAGAATTCATTATTTAAAGAAAAAACTAAAATGTTTACCTCCAGATTATGCCTTCCCAGTACACAAGTACCGGCAATTGCCCACGATGAAGAGCAGGCTAACGAGCACACCCCTACACCCCTCCATGTCCCCAGCAGCAAACTCACACATCACCCTACCAACAATATCAGTAACACGTTCCTCAATGAAACTTCAAACAAAATAATAAAACTGTACACCCAAAACACATCCCACAATACGCTCAGACAACTCCTGCAATCATAGTAGGATACAAAAAGAAATACAATCTTACAACATGCACTCCTGTGCACTTATGTGCAAAGACACACAGATAAACCATTGCTAAATCCTATGTTGGTGAGCCATCAGCCGTGCCAATAGCGCACTCACAAACAGGGAAGGAATACAGCGAAGTCGCATCTATTGTTTAAAATGCCCAAACCGCATTGTAGGAACGGAGAAGGACTGGAAAAAACACAGCTACATCAATTCAAGTGTGATCTAAAAAAAAAAAAAACAAGAAACACAATTTCTATTCAACATTAAAAAAAATTAAACATACTACTAATAAACAGAAAATAAATGCTGTCTATGTCATTATTCACCAATTTACCAGTGCAAAGAAAAAGTTCAACAGCAACAAAATGAGGAATTTAAATGTCTCTATTCTTCTTCATAGCAGGTCACGCTGCTCTGTGGCAATGTCAAACAAACAAGTGTTGCAAATCTACAAGGGCCTTCATACATCAATGGTCTTACACCAACCTTACTTCAAACTTCCCTAATACATTCTAGTGACCAAAATAAGCTCTGTGCACAATGTTCTTATTGCACAAGTAAAAAGAGCACGTGTACAAAAACACTGTAACTTAAAAGGAAAAATAAATACACACATAGAAAAATGGATACAAATGATCATACATGCTCAGAAACATCCAATCATCCAGGTCTCTACTAAACATCAGACTAGCCTATAAAACACTATACCAAAACGAAAAAAGATAGAGTAATAAACAAAGAATTATCTGCACGAATGTAAAACACACCATGCTCCAACAAAAGTCAAGGCTTCTCGAACCAAAGCGAAACAAATCAAACTGCAATTATGAGCCACTCAGTCTATTTGGTGTGAACCAGTCAATTCATGTTAAATTAGTACAAAATGTTATTTGACGCCCCCAGCGTGAATATTTCATTTATCTCTCTGTCAGCTTCATTCGCAAAAGTGTACCCTCATGCCAACAAAACAACACACAAAGAACACAGAAAGTAATATGCATATAAATGTGACCTTGGGACACCTACACAATTGATCAACGTAATTCACGAACAATTTGCCCAGCGCTGCCTTAAAACACAGGTAATCAATGGGAAGGGCAAATCTTCTATATATGTTGAAAAATGTCAAAGTTACGGTTTACCTCGTAATTACTCCCGAAGCGTAACATAAAACTAATATTAACACCAAACATAACTTACAATAAAACCAACATGTTAAGTGTTAATGTTGTTTTATGTTAAAATATATCATGTTATATGTTTAGCGTGTAATTTTACATTATATTAAATGTGGGCTTTCCCGACATTTTTACACTTCAATTTTTTGATAGATAGCAACAACAACCTTTTATATTGTTCTCTAAAATATATACAATTCAATCAATAAAATGACAATTACAGCGATAAAGTTAATACAAATAACATGCCAGGCAGGATTAAGGGAAGTGTGGGACTATGACATCCTCAGACACATTTCTTGCAATCAAACATCAAAGAAGACGACTTGAATAATGTCCCCCAGCTCAGCTTATACACACTGGCCATGGCCAGATGTGCAAAATACGGCCAGGGGTCATGACCTCTGCACCCAGAGGGTGTTTTTCCTCTTTAAAGAATACAAAATATTGTTCTCTGCTAATACAATGTATTTCTTTGCTGCAGGAGAAGTGTGATGAGGGGCAATACGTGTAGAATAAACATAGTAGATGTTGATGAGAGAAGTGCCTTGACAGTAATGCACATTGCATCTGTTTTGTTGATAAGATCAGATGTCCCTCTACAAAGCAAAACATGAACGATACATGTTATCGATAGCTTGTGCGTATATTGCTATGAGCAGCACACACCATATACTGAAATAGATCAAATGAATTCCAAAACCAGCACGCCACTAGTAGTGGTCGAAGTGGGCGGGAGCGGTCGGGAGCTGTCGGGAGCTGTCGGGACCGGTGCTCCTATACTTTTTTAAATTACTTTGTACAGCTCCTATACTTTTATTTTAAAAAGAAACCGTTCCGGAATGGTTTTCTTTTAAATGAAAGTGTAGGAAGAAGTTGAAACCTTCACTTTCAGTGCACTGCACTGAACGTTCCCTTAAACATCAGGTGCAAGTGTTTGGGGGGGGTGTATTGTGTGTGGGAGAGGTTGTGGCAATGGGGTTTGTCGGGGAGCAGGCCAGCAGGGAACATAGCTCCACTACTTCTTTTCATACACTTCGACCACTCACCACCACAGTACAGACCCCAGAGGAGTTTTTGGCCCCATACTGGACAGAGACGAAGCTCTTCCGGTTCCAGGAAAGATCTAGGTTGCAAGTGATGAGCGGTCAGGGCCATGGGTGCGGATGTGAGAGGTAAAAGGTTTCAAGTAGCATGACAGCACGAGCAGGCGAGAGACAGAGGGAGGAAGTAACCGAGATAGAGAGAGCCTGCCCGTTGCGCTGACGTGCTGGGAAAGTTTGTTGCTGCGTTTGGAGAGAAGAGGGACAGTGTTGCCTGGAAGATGAGACTTCTGTGCATGCGCCCACAAGCAGGGGGCACAGGGACACTCCCTGTGGTTTTACACACTGTAAAAGCGAAACTATGGCACCTGCATCATCTGATTACACCCTGGGCGAAGAGGACTGCTATGAAAAAACACTGCATCCAGAGCTTGAAGTGGGCCGAACTCTGCCCTAATTGGGCTGCACAGAAAGGCTGGCCATCTGTCACTGAGACATGCTCTGGACAGTCACTGCGAACATTCTGGATAAAGAATCAACGGTGGTCAGTCATTTTTTCGAGAAAAAAAATGTCGAATGACAATTTTTTCGAAAAAATGTCAAAAAAAAATTTCGAATTCCATTTTTTTAATGATATATTTATTTTGGGGTCCGGGAGAAAAAAAAATGGGTAAAACAAAAAAAAATTAAAAAAGGGGGTTTGGGGGGGAACCCCCATTTCAAATAAAAAACGTATAAAAAAAAATTCGACATTTTTAAAAAAAATATTATTAATTTATTTTAAAAAAAATTGTCGACACAAATTCCAGACACAGTGGCAAGTGTACGTTTGTACATACTAGAATAAGCACACAACCACAACTGCGTCTAATACTATGAAGGAACTAGGCAGCCTCTAGAATGACTCATGATAAATCCAGAACTTCTCAGCTTTCAAAAATGTATGTGGTTCAACTAGTCACGAACCTGAACAAGTGAGCAGGCCTACTGGGGTGCCCAGAAGGTATCCACCCTAAGACTATATTTTGGGACTATTAAGCCAAATATTTATAAACTATTGGGCCACTAGCAATACATTTCATATACAGTGTTTAACAAGGTCGCTTAAGATAGCATGCAGCCAGAACCATCCATGCAAGGTCCAGTGCCCATTAGAAAGTTTGTGTCCACGAGCACCAATGATTCAAAATGGGGCATGCTGCTGACAATGCAGAATTATTTCTGTCTAGTACATTTTGGAACAGCAGAGAAGGGACTCATTTGCGTAGGGCGCGCCCCCCATGCCTTGCGGCGCAGTGCGGGCCCGCTCCCCCATGTACTTGGCGGGGCCCTCAGCACGCTGACCTTAGAAAGAAATAAGTTCTTCCTAAAGTCAGAGTCTAGGGCCGAGTTGAGCAGCAGTGGCAGCAGCGACTAGAGATGGATGCGCTACGGCTCCACTGCACATGTATGGAACCGGGAAACTCTTCCTGCTTCCGGTCTGTGTGGAGCATGGGAGCCTAGGCCTGGAGAGGAGCATTGAGTCCAGAGCTGATCGGGTCATGAAACATGTAAGAAAAAGTATTTGGGTGTGTGTATCTGTGTCTGCAACCAAGGGCATTGTATGTTTATGTATGTAGGCATGCAAGGGTGTGTCTGTGTAGGTGCACATATGATTTAGAGTTCTCATTTCTGTGTGAATGCAGAGTTAATGTTCTGAGTGCACGTGGGCCAAATGCAGTGTGAATGTTCTGGATGCGCATGTGCAGAATGCAGTGTCGGCGCCGTTAAACCCTTAACGCCTGACTTGTAATAAGGCCCCGGGTTTTAACGCCTGCTTTTTGCAGGCGTTAAAACCCATGCCGCAAAGTGACCCTGGTGCTAAGTACGGTGCCGCAATTTGCTAATAGCACCATGGTCCAGCGCCGGACTTGTAATGAGGGCCAATGTTCTGGATGAGTGACTGGTGGATGCATTGGTATGCATGCGTGCGGGCCCAGGAGCTTTGGAGCATAGCTGTGTCTCACAGTGACATGGCATGTTTTCCTGGCATTTTTGGGGAGCGCCAACTTGCCTAGTGTTAATAAGCCTAGGAGTGGTTGGGGTGAGGGGTTTATTGTACATTTGCGGTTGGCAGCCTGGAAATGTTCTTACTGTTTCATGGCCTTCTTTACTTGCCTTAAGGGCAAGGCCAACATAACGTGTTCTCACACTGGTGGGGGAAAGGCATTTATGCAGCCAGCAAGGATATGTTTCATTACTGTGGCATTGCATTTGTACTGGCAATTAGGGCAAAGTCAACATGAGTATTCTTACATGGTGGGAGGAGGGTCATTATGTAGTCAGAAGGAGGTGGTTGAAAGAAGGGTAGGAGAGCCCCTCTACTGAAAATGAGCATGGGTCAAATACCCTGTTCTATGGAATTTCTCCCACTCAGGAGGGTCTACGACCATGTTTTGGCTCGCTGCACCCTTCACAGAGGAGAAATATCCATTTGCATATCAGTCTGGTAGTCCTGAGCCGGAATGCTAGGCAATTCTCCTCTGAACAAGAGTACCATCAGCAACCCCAGAAACGTGTTTCGGCCTTATTGGTTCTCCTGAGTGAGGTTTAGCTGACCCTCTCTAAGGCACAGTAAGCAAGGGGTCCATGTCTGGGTTACCCTGCGTTACTTAGGGTATCATTACTACACATAACATTACTGCCCAGGCACAGATGCATTTGGGTGCTACGAGCCTGGCACAACATCGTGTTTCTACTCTAGGCGAAAGATTTGCATTTTTAACAAAAGGCAGACTTACCTCATTCATCTAGTGCGGTGTGTGGCATGCCCCTGCAGTAGCTTGATCATTGTGATTGTGTGGCACGGCCCATACCTTGTTGAGGAGGTTGAGTGGGGAGCGCAGCATAGTTAGCAGGGGGCCCCACATTATGTGTAATACCACTGAAAGCACTATCATAAAATATGTGGAGATGTGACAAAGTCCCATTCTGTAGGCTAGATGATGGCAATGGGGTGATGCTAGGGGCTAACTGCCACCACCCACTCCATGACCCTGCCCCCGGAGAAGACACACAGAGGATACCCCATCTCACTAATCCATCTGTGCCCTCAAAGTAATGACAGTAATGCCCAGGGATAGAACCCATAGCTGACACACTTGTGAAACCCCCCATTCATCCCAAGCTTGCCAGGAGGATCCCAAATTCATATGTACAGTTCATGAGAATGCAACAGCCAAGGTCCTGGCAGGACTCCAGCAGCTGGTAAGAGCAAAGAGGAAAGATGTAGGAGAAGTCGGGCATTGCAGGTGCAGGAGCAGCCCCTCACAGCCACAACCTCGGTGCCTGCTCCCAAGGAGACCCCTTCCCCTCAACAGGGGGAACAGACAGTCTTACTGTCAAATCTGATATTAGATCAAATGAAGCGCTTTTTACAATATGGACCTTTACATTTATTAGCTGATAGGATTGGATACCAGTTTGCGATGCAAAAAGGATTAACCGTAGATTGTGTTATTGTGTGGGTCTATAGCATGCCGGCTGCCAAAGTAAACACTAATACCAGAGAGCCCCCACAGGTGTCTTTCACCCCCACCTGGATACACACAAGGCCTTTCTGTTTCCAGGAAGGGCCTGTTGTCATGTGCAGCCGGTATGATGGGTGCTGATGTGGGAGGTGAAAGAGTGCATATACTGAGACAGCAAGACTGAAAATAAGAGTGCGGCCCATGCCATTGACGTCAGGATGCTGGGAAAGTTTGAAGCTGTGTTTCTTGAGAAGAGGGACACCACTGCCAGGAAAATGCAACCGGCATTGTGATCTATTGATGCAGCACTATCCTTGCATTGCGCGGCACGCGCGTGCCACCACAATCACGTGGCACAGGGACTTACTCACTGTGGTTTCACACATTGAAAAAGCAAAACTTTGACACCTTCCTCATTTGGTCCAAATCCTGATGAAGAACTATGCAGCTGTGTAAAAACACTGCGCCTAAGGTTTTAGGTAGGCCATCTGCCGTCCTTTCCCTAACAAGGTGTTGAATTACCTACCGCTGGGATTTTTTGATATGTAGGGGTGTATGACATGACACCGGCTCTTACTTGCTGGCTGGAGCCCCAGCCACACAGATCTATTCTATCCAAGGTTAAGCTCTACCCAGTGCAGCTTCCAGGCCACGTCCAAAGCCGCCTCAGCCCTTCTCCTCATTGTTCTGCGTCACAGGCTCCCGCCACTCCCTCCCTCCTTTATAAAAGTGCAGACAGCAGACCGGCAAGAGCACTTCAGCACTACAGCTCAGGGTGCAGCAGGAAGGACCTGGCGGGTTCCGTTCTGCCTCACAAATCAAAGTTTGCATTTGTATTTTGTATTTTATTTGTAATTCATATAGCGCTTCAAGCCAAAGTGCTGCACATAAAATCATAATCGGTACAATTAAATGAAATAGTTTACAACAGGAGGAAAATTAGGATCACCCATGAGACTGAAGAAGTTCATTCTTCAAAGAAATACAGAATTGAGAATAAGAATTGATAGAATGAAGAGAAATATTTCTAGATTGCTGGACAGATATAGAGCTCGCTTTTGATCAAAGATTATTTGGGAATTGACGTTGCAGCATAAGATCAATTACAGCAGGGGTCTGCAACCAGCGGCTCTCCAGATGTTTGACTATGACTCCCATGACCCCTCACGCTGATGGAAATTGTAGTGCAAAACATCTGGAGAGCCAAAGATTGTAAACCCCTGAATTGCAGGATTATTGATCAGTTTCACTTACAATGCTAAAGACACATTTTTCATTATTCATACATTGTTCAAGAAGATACTGTACGCTTTATGGTGCTTTATGTAGGCCCTCTTTGCACTACATAGAACAAAATGTATTATGGAACATTTGTCTGCTTGTTATCCAAGAAAGACTGAACCTATCAAAATCAAAAATGCAGACACTTATACATACGCATGTCTGTATGAATGGATAAATGGGATTGATATAGGGCCTACCGAATTTGAAAGCAATGCAGAACCATACAAAATAAGGTGGGGAATATGGAGTGAAAAGGACAATGCAAGTAGGGAGTGGGTGATAGGCGGGGAGAAACGCTGCCACCGGGCGGAGAGGAGTTCTTTTAAGAGCAGAATTTAGTAGTTTACTACTTCAGCAGAATGACACAGGATGTAGGTAAGACGCTGGAGCCAGCAGGTACAGCAAGTAGAAGTGCTTTATTTAAGGTTTCAGGCATGTTAGAAGAAGAGGGAGAGCATAGATAACACCCTCCTCCCAGAGATTCCGGAGCCGGAGAAGGCATGTTTTCCTGATCCTTTCCTTCTTGACGCTCTTAACTGTCTGCTAGTCTAGTGAGGCTTCCAGAGATGGAGATCTCCAGAGACTTCGCCGTCATTGAATCCGGACAAAAGGTCCTTTAAGACGAGGTAACAGTATCTGAGATGGATGGGAATGCAGATCTTCCTCAAACATCAATAATCAGACCGACTCAAGAAGTTGGCAAAAGGTGAAGCTGTTTTAATAACAAGTCTTTTAATCAGGGAGTACAACGGACATCAACGGATGCCGCACAGACTTATCTCAAAGCATTTCATAAAAAAACAACACTTTTATAGTAAAAACTCGTCATAAGTGACGTCGTACTACGTGGCAAATAAGAAAAACCTACGGGGGGTTGTGGTTGGTGAACAGGGAACATATACATATGCATTCTATGGGCTACAAGGACGTGATTGGATCTCTAAGGTCAATTGGGCAACTAAGCACATCCCAAGTGCAAGTCATCTTCTGTGTCATGAAAATATACAACATTCTATTGGCTTCTCAAACTATGGGGCTCCTTAATACGTGGCCCTCTATAATTGGTTGGCATGCTTGTACCCTTCTGGAAGTTACCGCACGCTAGCAGCACGCAACTGTGACTCCAGGTGCGGGGGTGTTTGGCCTGGTCATGCCTCTCCACCCAATTAGCCCAACATCTATCATCACTCATGTGGTCTGCCATTCAATCAATACCTTTGAACTTTGCCTTGCAGAGGCTCACTGCGCTTCAGAATAAAAGGGAATGAAGCATGGTCTTCTGGTCTTGGTGTAGCTCGATGCAAAGTCTATTCTCATCCGATCATGTGACTGGAGACCACATTTTCAAGTTCTTTGTTGTATTTTAATACCATTAAATGAAGAAATCTTGGCACCGTTGCCGGTTTTCATTATACCTCAAACAGGAGCTGAGCTTCGTCTCACATTTTTGTATCTTCTCGAGTACAAGACAAGACTCTCAGCGGCCCTCAAGCCTTTGTCGAATCTTCCTTCGCCGTCAGCTATTATTCTTCTGCGCCACACTTCCAATTCTTCCATTCATGGTGTCCAAATTTGCTAAAGTGCGTTGTGGAACATCCAGATTCTATGTATTCCTATGTGTATACATTGGTGCATCGCCGCAATCTATTCACTACATACCCAGCCTTATGATCACTTCGTCTACTTGCGTTACTGCGTCTGTACAATTGTAAATTGGTTTTGCATTTTCTTCGGTGCCTCTACGCAGGGGCGAAATGTTACATACTTCCTTACTTCGCCATCAGGTTCTAGATGGTCTATATCCTTACTTCATTTATATCTCTTCTGTGTGCATCACCTACATGTGACGTCACCAGTTCTTTCTTTCATTCATTTTCACACTTCTTCCAGAACTTCCTTCAGAAGATCCTCATTACTTTGTGCAAGCATATAGGGTTTTCTCATTGGATGCCTTGTTTCAAGGACTTTTCGCGGTCTTGGCACTTTTACTGGTATTTGCACATGTCGCAATTACTGGTTGCCAACATATAGACAGAATAGGGGTGGAACTTCCGGTAGCGTTACTTGGCTCCTCCGCTACATCATTACCGTGTATGCAATGCTGGACGTTGTGAAGATGATGTGGGCTTGACTAGTTGTGAAGGAGGGATCATTTTTTATTTGTTTATTTGTTCTTGGTTTATCACAAACCTTTACAAAAGTTATCGCAAAAACAGAGTAATGATAGAAAAAAAAACACTAACATTTTTCACAGTCAGAATATAGACGTTTCATTTAAAATACATAAGAACAAAGAACTAACAATAGAACACAAAATCAGAAGTCAAAACATTTCTAACTTAATTCACATACTATTTTTAAAAAGGAAATTACTCGAATAATCTAAATCGGTGAATATCCGTTTCTCATTCTGTACCATATAAATTCAGGATCATTGCAAACACCATTATCAAATAACTCTGCAAAATATTCAGTTCTTTGTTTTAACAAGTGGGGACATCTCAACATAATGTGTTCAAGAGTCTCATATGTTTCAAACACATTACAGAATCGGCACCATTTCGTTTCCTCCAGGGGATTTCTTATGTTTAGTATAGAGCGAGTGTGCATTGAGTCTAAGGGCCTCATTACACGGATGGCGGTAGGGATTTACCGGTACCGGTAAAATACCGGTACCGGTAAATCCCTACCGCCTTACTACGAGGTCCCTTTGCGGGTTGGGGGATTTAACGCCTGCTTTTAGCAGGCGTTAAAATCCAACCCGCTAAGTAACCTCGGAGCTAATTATGGCACCGCAAAATTGCGGTGCCATAATTAGCGCCTTCCCCATTCCCATAGACCCCTATGGGGCAGAAATGGGAATGGGGAAGGGAAATGGCGGAAAGGGGATTTACTGCCCCTCCAACCTTGGAATGGGGCGGTAAATCCCCTTTCCGCCATGGCGGTGCCGGTATTTTACCGGCATGAGCCATGGCGCTAATAACGCCATGGCTCACCGCCTATCGGGTAATGAGGCCCTAAATCTCATATACGAATTTCTAAACCTCCTTGAGGGATATTTGATCAAGTAATTCTCCATAATCGGCAAAAATGTCCAAAAAGAATGTACCTGATTATACAATTTAGGGGCTAACACTTTACTCTTTGTCAGAGACCAATCCATACCTCTTAAGATCTTCTTGCATTTTTTGGGTTTGTTCATTACAGTACATTTAGCAATACCAATTTCTTCCATCATAGATTTGATATCATTATTTAAAACACACATAAATGGACAAGAGAGATCGGCACCCGCCTCTGCATAAAAGTTAGCAGACCCAGATAGTTTGCATTTTCTCCATAACATAAGCCTTTTGGTTACAACCAACGAATGGAGAGATTGCAAACCCAATTCGTACCTTAGTACTTCAATAGGTATGGGGGGGATAATACAAAAAGATACCCACTGATATCTTAGTGATACGGATGGGTGGAGGATTTAGTTAGAAGCACTGAAAAGTTTGGAGACCGTTGCTACAGAGGAACGCTTTCAAGACACAGCACATGCTTGTCAGTGCCATCCCAGAAGACTTGTCTTAGTAGATCTATCATGAGTGTATAAGATTTGAAATTATCTGAGGCTTGAAGAAGTTGAGGGATGTGTCCGTAAAAAGATTTGCTGCAGGCATTTACAGGGTTTCTGCGATTAAATAAGAGGGAATAGAGTCGGTCTTAACTTTCAGATAATGTGGATATCTTGGAGTATGTGCCAGAGCTTAGCTCAATAAATCTGCCCCAGTGATCCCAGATGTCTCTAATGAGATTCAATTGCACTCACCTCTCCCTGACATAGATGTGCAGGAATACAAGTATAGGGGCACGTTTGTCAGTCATGCATTGTGTGACAAAAACATCGCCATCATCTCAGTTGGTTGGGTGCCCCCCACAGATACATATATGTTACCGCAACTTTTTGACCCATCCGAGGTCAATACCAAGAGGTGAACTCTGATACTGGCTAGTGCTTCCTGGTAGTCTAGCTCTATGAAAGGACACTATGGGATCCAGCACCTGAATGCCTGTGAAGCTGTTGGATGACATCCGAGACATGGAAATGGTTGAAAGCGCCCCGGGGCGCAGCCTACCATCAGTTGATCCGTCCCTCCTGAAGCTTCAGACCTGCCTCGTTTTTGGAGCTACTCGTGTGAAAACTCATGTGAAAACAGAGAAGGGTCGCTTAAGATAAATCGAGGTAGGTGTTGATAACCAGAAAGGAAGTGGGGTGCCCACCATCACCTCAGGTTGAGTGGCTGATGAGCAAGATATGGCGGGTCATTTGTTGCTGCTCGGAAATCAGGCATCCGTCGAGTCTGCAGGAGTTTGTTTGCCTTTCACGTAATTCATTGAACGCTGGAAGCGTTTGGCGGGAATTCCCAGCCTTTCCCCCACCATCAGTCCTGCTTTTCTCTGTATGGGGAAGGTGCATAGCATGTGTATGGGGAGGCGTAGGCACATATGACACATTTGGCATGTATGCAGCGTGTGACAACATTCCAAATATATAAATAAAATAATATGTTGTAGCCAGGGGTGTTGCTAGGTCTGGAAAAGATCTGGGGCTAAGCTAATGTCGGGACTGTCTGGACTCAGGGCTAGCTAGCCTTTTGGTTGTGCCCCTGAACTTCTATCCAGGGCTACAATCCAAAGATCTGAGGCTGTAGCCCCCTCAGGCTCTCCTCCTTACCAAAGCCTCTGGCCGTTGTACCTCTCTACCCAATGGAAACCATTACAACTAGTCCCTAAACATAGGAGGGGTCACATTGGCAACTGCAGTGCTTTAAACCCGAAAAGTCCTTTCCGAAGGACCGAACGAAAGGACCTCTCCTGTCTGTGCAGGAGCACGAGGTAAGTTCCATCCAGCTTCCCCTTCATCCACAATGTGCCCTCTCCCCATTTCGAGTGAGGGGCATCCAAGAGGATTTGGATTCAATATAATTCAGAACGGATCTATGACCGTGAAAAGATGGCCACCGCAGTTTTCAGCTTCACCCTGCAGCCTCTTACTTCCTCTGCAGTTTCTACCATGCCCAGCCTCGTTGGCTGGGCAGCAACCAATCACCGCAAGACTTGTACTGCCTGCAGGCTGTGCCGGCCCAGTCCCTCTCCGAAAGACCGAACCAAAGGACCTCTCCTGTCTGTGCGTGGCCAGGCACACCGGGCACACTCTACCTAACCCCTCATCTAATGAAGTCACACATAGGACTCCACTATCTTCCCATAGGCGATCTACCACAGCAGCAGTGCATGCCCGCGTCTATCACATCACCATGACTAAAGGTAAGAGGAATGCTGCCTCTGACTCGGGCGACTTAGCACTATGAAGTCCTACGTAGTGCTTACTAAGCCCCCACTACCTCTCCCTACCAGCTTACTGCCCCCTTTATGCTATGCTGGGTGCATCTTTGCCAGCAAGCCTCTCCCTTGTGTCCCTCTTTACTAGTCAATGCCGAGTACTTTAAACATTGAGCACCTGAAAATCGGACACCGCTCACCACTCCTTTTGCCTGCTTGAGCCGTCACTGCAGAAGGGGTCTTCCTGTTTCTACTTAATGTTATTTAATCCACAAATCTATCACTTGCACAGCCTTGTGCTGCTAATGTATTCTACTTGCAACCCACCAATCTATGACTTGCGCAGCCTTGTGCTGCTAATGTATTCTACTTGCAACCCACCAATCTATGACAAGCGCAGCATTGTGCTGCTAATGTATTCTACTTGCAACCGATCAATCTATGACTTGCGCAACCTTGTGTTGCTAATGTATTCTACTTGCAAAAAACCTATTTATGACTTGCGCAGCCTTGTGCTGCTAATGTATTCTACTTGCAACCAACCAATCTATGACTTTGGCAGCCTTGTGCTGCTAATGTATTCTACTCGCAACCAACCAATCTATGACTTGCGCAGCCTTGTGCTGCTAATTTATTCTACTTGCAATACACCAATCTATGACTTGCGCAGCCTTGTGTTGCTAATGTATTCTACTTGCAACCCACCAATCTATGACTTGCGCAGCCTTGTGCTGCTAATGTATTCTACTTGCAACCCACCAATCTATGACAAGCGCAGCATTGTGCTGCTAATGTATTCTACTTGCAACCGATCAATCTATGACTTGCGCAGCCTTGTGCTGCTAATGTATTCTACTTGCAACCCACCAATCTATGACTTGCGCAGCCTTGTGCTGCTAATGTATTCTACTTGCAACCCACCAATCTATGACAAGCGCAGCATTGTGCTGCTAATGTATTCTACTTGCAACCGATCAATCTATGACTTGCGCAACCTTGTGTTGCTAATGTATTCTACTTGCAAAAAACCTATTTATGACTTGCGCAGCCTTGTGCTGCTAATGTATTCTACTTGCAACCAACCAATCTATGACTTTGGCAGCCTTGTGCTGCTAATGTATTCTACTCGCAACCAACCAATCTATGACTTGCGCAGCCTTGTGCTGCTAATTTATTCTACTTGCAATACACCAATCTATGACTTGCGCAGCCTTGTGCTTCTAATGTACTCTACTTGCAACAAACCTATTTATGACTTGTGCAGCCTTGTGCTGCTAATGTATTCTACTTGCAACCGACCAATCTATGACTTGCGGAGCTAATGTATTCTACCTGCAACCAACCTATTTATGACTTGCGCAGCCTTGTGCTGCTAATTTATTCTACTTGCAATACACCAATCTATGACTTGCGCAGCCTTGTGCTGCTAATGTATTCTACTTGCAACCGATCAATCTATGACTTGCGCAACCTTGTGTTGCTAATGTATTCTACTTGCAAAAAACCTATTTAAGACTTGCGCAGCCTTGTGCTGCTAATGTATTCTACTCGCAACCAACCAATCTATGACTTGCGCAGCCTTGTGCTGCTAATTTATTCTACTTGCAATACACCAATCTATGACTTGCGCAGCCTTGTGCTGCTAATGTATTCTACTTGCAACCGACCAATCTATGACTTGCGCAACCTTGTGTTGCTAATGTATTCTACTTGCAACCGACCAATCTATGACTTGCGCAGCTAATGTATTCTACCTGCAACCAACCTATTTATGACTTGTGCCTCCTTGTGCTGCTAATGTGTTGTACTTGTAACCTACCAATCTATGACTTGCGCAACCTTGTGCTGCTAATGTATCTTGCTCGCAACCCATCGACTGTGACAACTTTCTGTAACACTTGACAATTTCTTGTAACACCATTTCCACTATAACTAATGCCTAGATGCCTGAGGGCTTTGTGCGCTGCTATAAATGCAAAATAAATAAATAAATAAAAGTCTCATACTGACTTGCCGCACTTGTGCATCGTTGCAGCTCAACTGCGCCCCATTGCTTTCTATAAGCACAAGCTAACGGAGGTGTTTCCAGCACTCAAAATGTGCCATAGTGAATGAAAGCTTGCCTTACTGTAAAAGCTGCTTGGAAATGTTTTGATGGTCTGTATGTACTAATGTATGAAAAGGAATTTACAGCAGATGCCAAAAACATTAATTTGTTCAGACAGGTATATTACATGTTATGTTATTTGTCTTTTATACAGCGCACCTCACCACGATAGTGGCCAGACCCAGCTGAAAATGTGTGGGGGCCCATTTTAAATCCCTGCTTCCCCATTTCACCAATTATATTATCAGTTGAAAAACACACATAGGAAGTTGTCATATTCAGTTATTAATTATTAGAAGACTACAAACTAGGAGCAGAATTTTTAATACCCCTGAAGAAAGTTGCCAGCACCGCCAGTAGTATTTCTGAAAATCTGCCCTACTCAAAGTTTACCACCAGCAGAGGTGGTATTTCTGGAATACCACCAGTGCTATTGCAGAAATACCAGCTCCAATGAGGATAATGTGCAATGCTTTGTAAACATTCATTGTCAGCATCAATGTGAAGGTATAGAGATTATGTACAGTAGTGGTTCACATCAATGTTGTTGATTTTGTAGGCCCAAAAGGCTCAATTCTGGCCCTTTTATGAACTATATGGTTAAGGTGGTGAGAGGAGACAATCAGAGATGCCCACATGTTTAGCCACTCAACATGGCCCTTCATTCTATTGAAGGGAAGAACCTGTGCTTCAGTCCTGCGCAGTAACAAAAAGGATTTAAAACATTTTTGGCCAGTTTGGATTTTTTACCTTCACCTTCTCTGAATGACCCCTAAGTCTGTGATCATTTTTCATTGTCTTGTCCAGAACACTCCTTTCCCATGTGACTGACAAAAGACACACATGCAAATCAACACAAGATTCGGAAATATAGATACAAAGTCATATGAGCCCAGATACATCCTTCCGCCTGTACTTTACACTGTCACAAATACACTCAAACACATTAGCCCAGCCTCAGTACTGAAACACACACACACATGCCACCTTATTTGAAAACACACATGAATAGGCTACTCTTGCTCTCTCTGCATTACCAGGTCCAAGGCACATTTCCCTTGCGGTTCTCTCCCTCTCCTTCCGTGAGTTGAACTATGCAGCAGACTTTCCTAGAAAGTGCAACGTGGGAGCACAAAAAGCCACGCTCCCTCACATTATTTCACTTTTCTTTATTGAAATACTGACTCCATAACAACAATTACCAGCAAGACTCCAACCATAGCTTCTTGTCATGTCTGGCAGACACTGACTGTCAAATCAAGGTGGTCTAATTTCTAACTGTAAATCAGGGCAATGGAAAGAAGTGACAGTTTGGAATGGCCTTGACGTAATGGGCAATTCAAGGGTGTGCATGGCAAGGAATTGGAGACCAAGCAATGTGGGCAAGTGAAGGAGGTGTGTGCAAGGTAAGGGAAGGGGATTGAGTTAATGGTTCATGGATGGAGCAGAAGGGGAAAAGGGGTCTGAAAGTCAATTGCAAGAAATAGGTGGGCATCGGCTCCCTAGAGGTCTCGTGGTATTGGAGAGACGATTGTAGGACCTTGGCTTACAGAGATCTCTTCTGGAGGAGCCAAGCTGTCCAATTTTGCTATGATTTGGTGCACAAGTTGCGAGGTAGCCGTTAGCCAGGTCGGTTTGTCCCCGCTAATCATTCTTGACCACCAACAAGATTCACTGTCTAGAGAAGGATCAGAAGAAAAATGCCGCATATAGGCGGTCCTGGTTGATTTTGTTTCTGAACAACCCAAGAGGAGATGGCGAACTGTCTCTTTTTCATTTGTGTTGCGACAAAAATCTGCAGTGTGGTGAGTTTGATAAACCCCTGATGGTTCGGATTTTGTTTGTAGGTAGCACATTCAGTCTCACTCGTAAAATACAGTTTCTTGCTTTTCTGTTGGGGAATTGTTTGATATATCTCTGTAATTCATTCAGTTTCTTTGTGTTTGGTGGTAAGTGGAATGTTAGTTTATTTTCTGAAACTTTTGCGAGCGTTGTGATCCAGTCTAACTCTTTGATTTTTTTCATGATTTTTACCGGGTTTTGGATCAAGTCGTCTTCGTCACACTCGATTTCTTTCATAAGCCCTGAGATGTATGACTTCCAGGTTTGTACAGGTTTATTTGATTCAACTGCTAGTTCTGTTTTGGTCAGTCCATATAGCAGTGGACTTTCAGGGAGCAGGATTTTTCTATAAAGTCTTAAGGAGTTGCAATTCAGAGTCCCTTGAAGGGACAGAAGACTCAGTTCTCTGCGAATAGAAGCTACGGGCGTAGAAGTTGGAAGACCGAGAACTGGTCGCCAGTAATAAGCTTCGATTTTGGGCCAAATTTCGCACGGGAGCAGTATCATCATTTCTGTATCGTAGGTTAAAGCAGGAACCACCTTCATTTTGTAAAAATCGATTGCTGGGTTCGTTGAACATTGGCCTAGCTTCTGGTCAATTGCTTTTCCTTGCGTAGCAAGTTTCCTAGTTTTTATTCTTAGATGCTCTTGCGTGGCTGTTTCTTTTTTGCTGTTGTCCAGTACAATGCCCAAGTACCTGAAGTTTTGGACTTTTTCGATCTCTGGCGCTTGAAAGAACCATTTTAGTTTTTCCGTTTTCTTTGTTGTTTTTTCCAAGGTAACTATTTTTGTTTTACCTTTGTTTACTTCCAGGTTGTTAGATGTTACATAGTCGTACAAGTTGGCAAGTTGGCGCTGTAATCCTATAGGCGTTTGATCAATCAGTATGAGATTGTCAGCGTAGAGTAATCTACTGATAGTATGTTGACCCATCCGGGGTGGGAACGATCTCACAGAGGTTTCCGATGCTTGATAGTCACCAAGGTAGGCCAGAAAGAGTGCGGGGGCCAAAAGACACCCCTGCCTGACTCCTCTTTGAGTCGCAATAGGTTTTGATAGTAAACCTTGGCGGTTCAGTCTGACTCGGACTGATGTGTTCGTGTGCAACGCTTTGATGGGGTTCAATATGGCTTCAGGACAGGACCAGTTTTTCAGTTTACTCCATAAGAGAGTCCTGTCAACTCTGTCGAATGCTTGGGAAAAGTCAATGAAGGCCAGATGTAACCTAGGCCCCCCTTCAAGCACTTTAGTTTTCAATATGCTTATTAAAAGGATGTTGACTGTAGTTCCCAGGTTCTTTTTGAATCCAGATTGGAATGGATCGTTGCACGCGGCGTCCAGGGCCAACTGTTGGAACCTTTTCAGTAGCAAAGAACCGAATAGCTTTCCTATCGGATCAAGGAGCGCTATGGGACGATAATTAGCAGGATCGTTAATGCCACCCTTCTTGTATATTGGTACAATCGTAGCTGTAGTCCAAGAAGCAGGAATTGATTTTGATTCTGAGCATCTTGAAAAAACTTGACTTATGAAGGAGGACCAGGCTTCCGGATGGGACTTCAGGTCGATGTTTGTGATACCTTCAGGTCCAGGAGCCCTTGAGTTTTTCAAGTTGTTTATTAAGTCGAAGATTTCTTCTTGGTCGTTAATTTTATCCCAGGGTGAATCTTGGCTCTCTAACATAGAGGGATTCTGGCCCCAAGGTAGTCTGAAGGTTTCCTTTATATACTTTTCCCAGGTTACTTCGCCAATAGCATTTTGGATGTTTACACTTCTGGTGGATGACTTGGAGTTTAGTAATGTCCAAAATTCTTTCAAATTTTTTGTACAGATGGCTCTCAGTGTTGCTTCGGAGTCCTGTTGGTATAGAATTCTTCGATGTGATTTTAGCCAGGAGCGGTAAGTAGATTTTGCTTTCGCTTTGGCGCTTTTCTTTTGGTTAACATCGAGCTTGGCGGCAGCTCTAATGGTTTTGCGGTATTCTCCTTGTTTTTCCACTAGCTGTGTGTCGTACGAGTGCTTTACCGATGAGGAGCCAGATCTCGTGAGGCCGGGCTTCTTGTATGTTGTTAGCAGGGGGCCATAGTCAGTCTCAAACTCCAATTCACTTGTTCTGGCCTTGTTGTACTTGTTTAATAGGTCTTTAATATTATAATTACTATATTTACTATTTCTCATATTTTTTTCAAGTTGTGTTATCAATTGATCACACGAAGATTGCAATTATAGCACGTTTTCATTATAAACATAATCTTAGTCTGCTTCTCAGATGTATTTGCCTCAGGATACAGATGATTAATAGGCTTCCCCCTTGTAGATAAATTGGTACTTTGAAAAGCATATATTTATCGAATAGTGTACTAGTTTAGCACTTCAATAACAACTTTACAAACATCATGTTTTGGTTTCCAATATTAAAGATGGAATAGGAGAATATGAAGTCTCCCCTGCTTTCTGAATTGGAAACTGTTGGAACAAGAAGACCTGGCTCAAATCCCCCCCTTCCACACTTCATACATGATCTGATCCTGAGTACATCACACCTGATTTCCCTTAAATATCTGTAGAAAACCTTTGCCCATATGGGTTTATGCTCTATAGGGTTTCTCCATACATAATTATAATTTTAACTATTAATGTTAAGCATATTTGTGAAGAGGCAGGATGACACGTGATTGTTTTATGTTGTTGGGTGGGTAGACAGGATGCAGGCATGGATTTTGGGTTGTGGTCTGGTCGGCAGGAGGCCAGGTATGGGTCTTTTGCCATGCCAGCTCATGCTTGGCTCTGAGAGCAAATCCAGTTGTAGTCCAGCTGGTTCAGCAATGGCTCTGCCCTACCAATAAATTATCTAGCTTTACCACCTCTTTACATTGTTCTAAAACTAAGGATGGGTTGGGATGGGGAGAGATGTAGCCTGCTGTCAAATTACAAACCGTAACACAATGAAAACTGGGCTCATATCCCAACTTTCCCATTCCACCAATCATATTATCCCGGTGAAATAATTGTATTACGCTTGGTAAGTGGAAGAATTTTCTAAGAAAACACAAACATAACTGAAAATTATATTGCATAAAAGGAAAGTAATGTCAATAACGTCTAGTATACATTCTTGAGAATATGTGCAAGGGATATTGAGTTTACTTGTTCTGGAAGCTGGGGCCACTGCTGTGTGGGCTTGGGCCATTGCACTGTCGGGCAAGAAACATAAACGTTCACCCAAGGCTATATGTTGCCAGTCCCCCACCCCCCCCGGTCTGCAGGAAAGTGTGCTTGCCAAACATATCAACTTGCTGCATCTGTTCTGTAGTTATAAACGTGAGTTATTGGTTAGATGGCCACTGATGGCCAGAGATCAAAGGCCCCAAGATACACAGAGTGAGGTAGTGGGCGGGAACCCCATGACCCCACAGCCAAGAAGTGATACTGTTGCCTGATGCAGGTGCTTAACAGAATCAAAAGAACAATCAATCCAAATCGAGTCATTGAAGGCCCTGTAACTGCCAGTCAAATTAGTGCATACCCGTGACAAAATGACTACTTCACTGCAGGAGGAGAGGAATGAGTAGTGACTTAAGCACCTACTCAGCCCGACACTACCACTAAACTAACAGTGATCCCAATCAGAAAGCTTAAAAAGGCACTGCCCAACAGGTATAACTCCTTCACCTCTTTTGGTAGCGTGGGCTGTGGCCAGGCCATACTCTTTATGAGGGGGGTAATCCGGTACAGATGCCACACAAACAACAAGAGTACAGTGGTACAAAAATAAAAAAATGGCCAACCAAGGACAGTAATGGAAACCGCAAAGTATGAAGACATTAGAATAAAAGGGCACTCTGGATGCTCAGGCAACAATTTTAGCACAAAATATCTAAGTTCATGAAGGTCTCGTGCAAAAGGTATAGAATCGGACATATCAGTCACAATGCCCTTTAAGGTACACCAGGAGGATTTGACAATTTCAAATACCCTGAGTATCTTGTTTTCGTGGTTCAACATTGTTGATCAATGCTTTACTGAAGTCGAGGTGATCAAGTCATACTTTCCCAATGGCGAGTTAGAGTGGAGATGTTTTGAGGTGTGGGCTCCATGTGCTTCAAGTTTGTGTCCCAGAAGGGTGGACCAAATGTTTTGTAGTGGGTCGAGACGATTGCTGAATTGGTGGTGGGACGATGCTTGTATTGGGTAGAGTCGGCATTCGAAAAAGGCAAATCGATAGCTTCTAGCAACTAAAGTCAGGGTCCGGCCTTGGCTGAGTTAATGTTACTATGTTTATTTATTTGGCCCTTACAGCCAAAGTATCTAAGCACTAATGAACCTCTACAGAACAAGGAAGTATTAGAAAATGTTACACAAACAATGCTTCGATCAAGTCAGCAGTTGAGACGCTGCAAGTCAGTTGCTTCCACAGAGTCAAGCCAGTGATCGCTTTGAGTCACAGCGATCTGCTTTAATGGGTCCAGTTGGTGTGTGGACAACTTGAAGAGCAGACAAGCAATTCAGAGTAATTGCAGTGCCAAAGACCTCTCTTGTATGCCCCTCTTTGGGATGTTTTCTCTTTCTTTTGGTTCTTTTGGTCTCATCTCTTTCCTGTAGTAGCTCAAAGTGAGCCAAGCATGGTCGAGCCATCTCAAAAGGCATCTGCAGGCAGACAACAGGCTTTTGGCAGTCTCACAAGGTTTGCAGTCACTGAGAATCCCCAGTCCAAGGTACCAGGGGCAAGGTGAGGCATGTATTCTGCCCTTCCCAGTTAATAAGGTTTGTTGAGGTTGCTTGCTGGGGTTCTCTCACCTCCAGTGGCAGGATGCTGGGTTGCAGTGCATCAGTTGCAGTAGGCCTTGGCCACAAGCAGTTTCACAGCAAGTGTGCCCTTGGAATGGGCAGGGTGAAGAGCTTTCCTCTTCCTTGGAACTTTCTGTCTTCACCTCTTAGCAGTGGACTTTGCAAAAGACTTTATCCAATACAGAGTTCCAGGTGAATCGTTCTGGTCTACAGATTAATCAACTAAGTGGATGGTGTCCCCACCTTACATTTGCAAAATGCTAAAGTTGAGTGGTCCAAAGTTGAGTGGTCTGTTGTTAAGAGTCCAATCCTGGCATCTGGAACAAGTGTATTTTGCCTGCTGAAGTCCTACCCAGAGTGCCTTGTCTACATGAAGTGAGGAGGGCGGAGGAGGTTTGAGCAGCCCATTGCAAAACAAAGATGGTGTATTCTCTCTCTTGCCTCAACCACATCCTGGGCTACTCTAACTCCATTTGTTCTCTATCTTCTGTTGTTGGTCAGAATCAGGACTTGGTCAACGCAACATTGTATAATAGTATTTTTTGTCAGATTCACACTGACCTGTCCTTATTAGCTTAACCTTATTCTATAAAGAAAGATAGAATAATGATGCTTGCCAGAATGTTACAAAATTAATAGCAGTTCTGTGTCCAGAATCATATTCTAACTGTCCCTCTCCATTATCTCTGTCCCTATCCATTAATAAACGTATTTACAAAAACAATAATAAAAGGGGTTAGTGAGGTTTCAATGTGAGGTTCTGGCTGCTGGTGTCTGACTCCCACTGATGTCCCTTCTTCCGTGAAGGCCTTTCGCTCACAGTTCCTGTTCATATACAACCTTAGCTGTGTGTTAGGAACTCCCCCAAGAATTCAAGTCCAAGTCTCATTCCACCTCCTCCCTCTCTGGGCGTCTTTCAGTCTTTCTTCTTCTCCCTCTTTTCTGGGGTTCTCTCAATCTTTCCTCCCAGTCGGGATTGTTCTTACTTTCCCCCCTTTCGGGAATGGTTGCTGTCTTTTCCCCGCTCTGGGATTTTTTTCTCTTCTCCCCGCTGTTGGGCTTTTCTTGGTCTGCCTCACCGCTGTTTGTTTCTCCCCACTCTGGGAAGCCTTCTGTTTCTCCCCCATCCAGGACTTTTCTTGGATACATTCCACCCGGTGGGGTGATTTCTCTTTCCCAAGGTTAGGGCTCTTCTCTGTTGTATGCCCCTCTTTGGGATGCTTTCTCTTTCTTTTGGCCTCATCACTTTCCTCTGTAGACACGTGTACCTGCTTTCTTCTGCCGGTGCTCAACGGCACAGGCATTGCGTCTGGCCATTTTTTCAGTGAAGGTGTAGCTCGTGTGTGGCTTCTCTGTTGGTGCAGCATTGATTATGGGAGCTGTCAGCCAGGCTCTGCGCTCTTCCTCCTCCTCGGCGAGTTGCAGGCTGGGTGGTGTTGCCAATGCGATGACTCAACTGGGCTCTGCTTTGGTGGTGCAAGACCCTCCTGCCTCATTCCTGCAGGAGCTGGTGACTGCTTCGGCCTTCCCTTCCGTGGCGTCTCTCCCCTTTGCTCGGACGGAGTTGGACGCCGGCATTCTCTTTCTCTCACCTGACCTGTCTCTTTCTTCCAGGCTGCTATTGTTATATAGCATGGGGCTTGCCCCTCTGTTATTGGTTGGCAGTGGTCCATGCCGCCATGGGGCAAGTTCCTACGCTTCTTCTCTATCTTGACAGGACATTGGGCAAAGGAAAAGTCAGAAGCCAAGTCAGCCATGGTGAAAGGGTTTGAATGGGTATTAGAATGCTTAGTCCCTAAATATCCCATCAAGGAGCTATTGACTCTCGGGGAGGGATGGTGCTGTACAGCAGTCTTAGGGTACCGGTCTCCAAGATGGGGATCAGTTACAAAGGAATCCCAATTGCCCTGTCCGGTAGGTAGTGTTAAGCAGAGGCATTGCTACAGGAGGGGCTAAAGGGGATATAGCCCTGTGTCTTTTAGTTGTAGCCCCTGATAGAAGCTCAGGTGCTACAACCAAAATGCTAGCTAGCCCCAAGTCCCGCCCGTCCAGGCATTAGCTTAGCCCCTGATATTTTCCAGACCTAACAATACTCCTGGTGTTAAGCGTAGCAAGCTCGCCTACCTAGTCTCAAGGGGGCCGGCTCCCGCTTGAAGGGAAGTGACGATCTCCCTGGGATTGTCACATACCCCACCAATGGATTCAGACCCACATTTTGCCCGTTTAGAGGATAGCGGCTGAGGTATTCCACATTCTGCTGGTCTTTGCCCAACCTATGTTCTACTGGAAAATAAAAGGGTTGGAGATCTAAAAACCATCGCATTACCCAACTGTTGGCATCTTTACACAGGGACATCCAGGCATCCAGGTAAGATGAGAGTGGTCCATAATGAGCTTGAATTTTCTACTGTCAGGTTTTACCATAAACTGGTTTCTACCCATTTGATGGCCAGGGGCTCCAATGCTACTGTTGCATAATTTTGTTCTCTGGGAAAAAATGTCCAACTGATGCAACTGTGAGAGAATGACACCCCAACCCTACCTTCGAGGCAGCAGTCTGTAAGATGAATTACCTATCAAAGTCTGGCATTTTGAGGACGGGCTCAATGCAAAAGGTCTTCTTTCAGGTGTCCAGGCTATTCTGGTTTTCCCAGCTCCAGACATGTGTGTTTGGCTGCAGGTTTTTAAGCTTGTGTGTAAGAATGGCACCAAGGGTGGAACAGTTTGTGAAAAAACGCCAGTTATAGCTGGCTAGCCCTGAAAGGCGCGGAGCTCCCTCTTGCTTTTTGAGTCTGGGGTCATGGCCACAACTGTCCATCACGTTGGGGCCATATCAACCCATTGCCCATAAAGTAACCTAAAAACTTTACAACATTTTGGGCTAGATGGCATTTTTGGGGGTTGGCCGTGAGTTGTGCCTTCTTTAAAGTCCTAGTTGCCTCATGGGGCATATGTGTTCCTGCCAACTTGATTTGTGGATTACTATAACATCTAAGTATGCCCTGGCAAAGGAAGAGTACGGTTTTAAGGCTCTATCCATTAGCCTTTGGAGGCTGGCAGAGGCTCCATAAAATCCAAATGGTAAAACAGTGAATTGGCACAGCCCCTGGAGAGTACTGAAAGCTGTATTTTCCCTATCTACTGGGTATAAGGGAACCTGCCAGTAGCCTTGAGTTAAAGTTGTGATGCACTGGGCTTTCCCAAGGTGCTCTATCAACTCATCAATTCTTGGCGTAGGATCATTATCTAAAACTGACATGGAATTTGCTCTTCCAAAATCTATGTAGAATCACCATGAGCCCTATGGTTTGGCCACTAGAACGATCAGCGAAGACCACCGACTTTCACAGGGTTCTATTCCTCCCATCTTCAGCATCCTTTCCATTTCCACAGTGATAATTTGCCTTCTAACCTGGAAGACACGTCTAACTCTTCCAGGCTCCTCTGAAAATACCCCAGGAAACTATACTAATAGATCTTGGAGATCAGTCTGCTTCTTCCTACTAAGATGGTTGGGAATTAAGTGATGGGCTCATCTTCCTCCACTAGGAGAGTAGCCATGAGGACGGTATTCTGCATTACCGGGTGGATCTTCCACTCTTTCAAGTGATTGATATGGTAATTTGGGGTCTTTTGTCTAATGCCAGGCTTTGCAATTATGTAGTTATGAGGATTTCTTTATTCTAGGATTTTATAGGGTCCATACCAACTCAACACCATCTTGCTCTCATAGGTGGATATGAGTACAAATACCTGGTCACCTACAGAAACTGAGCGATCTATTGCCTTTTGGTCATAGTACCCTTTTTGCAGCTCCTGGGCCCTAGACAAATGTGTACTGACAATCTCTCATACTGTTTGCATGTGGGACTTTATCAGCGGTTTTAGGATATGAGCAAAGGAGCATCTTCCCGGTCTTCCCGGGTCTCTCAGAGCATATCTAGTACGTCCTGAGGTTCTCTTCCATATAATAACTCAAAAGGGAAGTCACTTAATCAGGACTGGGGGATCTTATTACCACAAACAGGGCCTCAGTTATCATTAGGTCCCAGTTCTTCCCATCCGTTTCTACTAGTTTTTATTAGGATGCATTTTAGGGTCAGATTAAAATCCTCCACTAAACCAGCAGTTTGACGGTAGTACACAGAAGTTCTCAAGGTTTTAATATTCAGTATTTGTTTTACTTCCTGCATATTGCGGGACATTAACGTAGTTATTTGCTCTGTAAAGATTTCTTTTGGAAACATCACCATAGACAGAAAGGGAATCAGATGTTTTAAGATGTGTTGGGTAACGTTTCTCGAAGGGAAAGCTTTGGGGTACCTGGTGGCATAGTCCAGAATTACTAGGATGTATTTGTTCCTCAGTTTGAAAGGTTTAAGGGGTCCTACAATGCCCATTGAAAGAAGGGAACCTCTATGACAGGCGGGAGCTGTAACAGAGCTGTAAGTGGTGCTCAGCGTACTGGGGTATTTGATGTCTTTTGACAGATGTCACTGGCCACCATGTATGTTTTGACATCCACATACACTGCATGCCAATAGAACTTACTAAGGACCTGGCTTTGTGTTTTCCCAATCCCCTGATGCCCAGCTGTTAGATGGGAGTTGTCCAGTTCTATCACAATATTTTGATGGCTCGAGGGAATTATCATTTTGATTTTTTTTGTTCCATCTTCACCTCATATACACAATACAGGCCACTTGTTTTTCAGTTATGGCAGAACCAAAAGCTTTGATCAGATTCTGATAATTTCTCACTCTCCAAAGTCTAGGTTACCCCTCTCGGTAGTGGATAGTCTCTGAACCTCATGGTCTCGGGGTATCTGGGCCTGTACCAGAAAACCATTAGCTATAGCCTCCCCCATTTTACCTTATAGATCTGGGTTCCCATGTTGTGTGACACTATCGTCACTTCTGCTCGATAATGTGGGTCAATTACCACTGTGGTCACGTCCAAAGAATATTTCAACACCAAGCCTAAGTTTCTAAACTATCAAAAGCCCCTTTTAGTGGAGAGATCACTAGGCAAGTAGAGATTAACGTTCTGTCATGTGCCAGTATTTCCATTTCTATCTGGTTAAAGTGGTCAAATCATATATACTGAGGGGTAGCTACTTCAGAAAGTCTGGCTCAGGGGTCTAATTTTTGCACCAATATGTGTCTCAACCCTGTATCGAGTTGTATGCATCCCACTCTGACACCACTTTTGGCTGGTGAGGGTCAGAACCCGGACAACGCGACATGATATAAAGTTTGCTTGATTTTGTCATCTTCAAAATGGCCTGTTCTTATTAGCATAATCCCATTCTATAAAGAAAGATAGAAAAAAGGTGGTTCTCAGAATGTCCATAAACAAGCTGCAGTTCTCCATCCATAATCCTATTCTAACATATATTTTTCCATATTCCTTAAAGAAAAACAACTAACTTACAAAAACATAATAGAAGGGCTTTGTTAGGATTGAACGTGAGGGTCTGGCTCCTTGCTTCTGACTCTCACTCCTGCCCACTCTTCCGTGAAGGCCTTTGCTCACAGTTCCAGTTCATATAGATATTTCCTGTGTGTTAGGAACTCCCCCAAGAATTCCAGTCCAAGACTCGTTCCACCTCCTCCCACTCTTCGAGTCTTTCAGTCTTTCCTCTTCACCCCTTTTCTGGGGTTGTCTAAGTCTTTCCTCCCACTAAGGATTCTTCTTACTTTCCATCCTTCCAGAATGTGTTGCTGTCCTTTCCCCACTCTGAGATGTTCTGGTCTCCCCAATCTGAGGCTTTTCTTGTTATCTATCTGCTCTCTTGGGTGCTGTTTCTTTCTCCACAGCTGTGTAACCTTTCTGTGTCTGGCCACTCTGGAAGGATTTCTGTTTCTCTTCACTCCGGGACATTTCTTGTATTGTTTCACCCTCTCTGGTGGGTTCTCTTTCACCCCACTCTAGGGCTCTTTTCTGTTTTATCCCCCATTCTGGGAGGCCTTCTCTTTCTCTGTCTTTTGGCCACCACCCTTCCCCCTGAAGCTACTGCATACCTTATTGCTTCTAGCGGTGCGTCAGGGTGGTTAATTGGAGAAGGTGTATCTGTGCGTACGGCTTTGCAGCTGGGCTCTGCTTCCGTTTACCAAGGTGTTTCCTCCTTGGGAACAGGACTTGCCAAAGTACCTTTGTTATTGGTTGGCTCGGGGACATGCCTCCAGGGGACTGGTTCCTTCACCTCTTCTCCATTTTGACTGGTGATTGGGCACAGTTCAAGTCAGAAGCCAAGTCAGCCATAGCAAAAGGGTGTGTATGGTTATTAGAAGCCTTAGTCCCTAAAAATCCCATGAAAGATTTATTAACTGTGGGGTAGGGATTGAGGCCTATAACCTTCTCAGGGACCCTGTCCCCTAATGGGGATTCAACCCCCAAAGTATTCAATATCCCTGTCCTCTAGGGGGTGTGGAGCATAGCAGGCCCACCTCTCTAGTCTAAAAAGGGGTGGCTTGCATGGGGAGAGATGCGGTTTCCCTGGAATCATCACACTGTCAACTTCAAAAGGACACCAGTAATTGGCACCCTGGTGTGCGGGTCTAGTGCAATGTTGACAGGGAGGTTTCCTGTCTTCCGGAGGAAGGTGTTGACCCCCCTCGGTGGAATTAAAGAGAAACATCCTGGGATGGTCCCACATAGTTGTTATGGGTACACCCAGGCCAGGCGGCTACTACACACTCAGCCCAGTCTTCAATGAATCACCTCACGAAGATGACAATTATATGACATTTAAATGCTTGCTGCTGTGTAATTTTCAGAGGCCACCATGTCATAAAGAAACATGACTTATATTTAGATATTAACGTGCCACCATGCTTCTAGGGTACTGTGTCTCACCAACGAGTCCCCGGGATCTGTCATTCAGGTGGCCAGGACACGGCCATCGCTTTTGGATCCAGTTTCTGGGTGTGGACCAGTGCAGGAGAATCACCTGGTTGAAGGGTCTTCGGGAAGACTGGATGGTGAGATGTGGTATCCCCTTCCCTGTAACACCTTTACCTCATCCTACCAGCAAGGATATTTAGGAACTCTACTCCCTCCCCCCTTTTACAACACAAACACTTTTCACACGGACAGCCGGCTATAGGAGAATACAGACTTAACACCTGAGCAATATACCTGACGTGTCCCAATACAATGGCAATAACTGACCATCACACACACCTGACTTCCATTAAGCTGCCCCACATGGATGAAAGGCGGAGCACAACAGCACACTCGGACCGAGGCAAAGCACACAAGGAAACAGCAGTTTCGAGACAGCAGTTTAGCGACAGAAGAAAGACAGCAAAACAGAAGGGAATCGCAAGGAGGGAAGTTCCCTTGACCTTTTCGACAAGTTACTTTCCAGAAACCTCGAGAATAGAAAGCGTAAGACCGGGAAACCAGGCTGAAGAATCCTCCATTGTGTGTCAGAGCTACACGGGGCCCTCCTGCATCCATAATCAAGGTGGGGAGAAGCAGCAGCCGCAGTGGATTGTCCTTGGCTCAAAGAACAAAACAGTGTCAATGAAATCAACAAAGCTGATGAGTTGGATAGACTGATACAAGACCGGTCTGTGTTAAAGCCAAGGTTGCAAGCAGCAACATTGTATGGCGAGCGCTGGAATGAACATTGTTAAAACGTGTGTGATAAGAGATGCAAGTAGAGTTAAACTGCTGATTTGATTGAACTTTAATAGCAAGATACAATACCTTTCACAGGGCGGTCCAGCACCGCGTGGATGCTCAATTGAAGGTCTCTGATAAGGTATGCAGCTGACAAGTGGCGAAAGTGAAAGTGAGAAAAGGATATATGAAGAAAAGAAAGAGTAATTGTGAAGCAAAGTGGTCCTGCGATGCGTCAAGCAAAATCCTGCGCACAGTGGAAAGTCTTCCATTTTGATAAAGTAGAGAAAGTTTGGAAAAGTAGATACATTTGTTTGGAGCCTGGTGGAGGGAGACCAATTGAAGGTTTTGTGTTAAAGTGGGTCTGAGCCCGGTGGAGGGGGACCTAGGGTGAACAGTAAATCACCCAAGAAGATTTTGTGTTAAAATGAGTCTGAGCCCGACGGAAGGGAAACCGGGGTGAACAGAAAATCACCCATGTGAAATCCTAAGAAGAATAGAACGTTAATGTTTGTTGTGTTGCATCAGGCACTCTGAATTAAGAGACTTTGACACAGAAGGCCCTGGAGCTGAGATTTTGAACTGCACCCTCGTGCTAGAGAAGCCAGAGACTGTGCTAAACTCGAGTGTGCCTCCTTGTCCTGTGCTGTGAAAATGTGGGGAAGGGAAGCCAACGGCTTGAATATCCTGACACATCATTTATTGAATACTTTTCTTTTGCATAACATTGTTTCCCACACTGTTTGTATTTAGAAGTAAGGATTGGCAATAGGTTTATTAGTATAGGACTTTTATTTTGACAGACTCAATTAGGACTGCGTTATTATTACTTAATGGTCGTAGCTTGCTCCCATCTTTAGATTTAGGATTACAAAGGATTAAATAGTCATTTTTCAAACACACTTGAAGTTCAATAAACACCCGTAAATTGTGATCACGTGTGTCTGTCTTCCTGTTTGATACCATAGCCCTCATTACAAGCTGGGCGCAAAGGGATACCGGGTACCCGTAATGACACCGGTGCCGGTAATCCTTTTGCGCCCTACTAAGAGGTCCCTTTGCGGGTCCCTCCCTTAACGCCTGGTTTTACCAGGCCTAAAGTACGGGACCCGCAAAGGGATACCGGGGTCAATAACGGTACCGGGAATGGGGAATGGCATTTAAAATGGGGACTTACCGGTCCCGCAAAGGCAGAATGGACCGGTAAGTCCCCATACCACCACGTCGGTGGCGGTACCGGTATTGGTGCTAGTCATGGCGCTAATAGTGCCATGACTAGCACCAACCTCGGAATGAGGGCCCATGCCTTCCTTACAGTACACAATTATGCAATTTTGAACCAGAGCTACAGACGATTAAAAGGCCACCTCTGCCTATTGGAACTTTGTGTTCCAGCAACTTTTTAGGAATGCACATGTGACCTTTGAACTAGCCATGCTGTCACTGCAGGGAAGGTGCTGGGGATGTAAGGACATGATCACAGCAAAGATACATCAGTGCACTGTGTTTTTAGACTGGAACATTATGCAAGGGAGGATATGATAAGTGGGCCTGCCTTTCAGAAACAGAAGTACCTGCATCATTTTATTGCTAAAAATCAAAAAGGTGCAGGCTATCCCACACTCAAGAGATAGCATTCTGTCAAAATACCCATATAATCAAAACCAATATGAATCAAGTTAATCGCGCATAAGCAAGTTTACAGAAAAGTAAAATATCCTTAAATAAGGCAAAAAGTCAACAAAATCAATATCATGAAAAATAAGAATCGCCTCATTGCCAATGCAAAATGGCTGCGCTGTTTGACAAATGGGCTGGTCATTTGTTAAGACTGTATACCTTCCCTGTAATAGATAATAATGACTAATGTGAGAAACCTAGGGGTAGTCTCCCATTAAGACCCCAAGACTCCTCTATTAAGGTGGCCAGGGGAGTGTTATCGCTCTTGGATCCCAACCCTGGAAGGAAGAGACACCCACTAAAGCCAGGCCAGGAGTTTGATGCCAATATCCATTTATCCCCTACCAATTTAAACCACAGGGAATACAATAAAAACCCTGTCTTATATAATCAACCATCAGGAATATGGAAGGGGGCAACCATCCCATTGAGGGAAAACGAGGCTAAAGGATTTCCCTATGTCCATTGTCGATTCCCTGATAGAATAGTGGTAAATAGATATATCCTCCAAAACCATTCCATCACCCCCAACCCTCCCCATTTCCAACAGATACTTGGACGAGGAAGAGGCAACCGGGAGTAGTGAGGATTTCCCATAGGAATAAGATGGGGAAGATTTCCCATAGGAATAACATGGGGACTGTAAGGGAAACCGGCTGCATAAAGAACTTAAGCTGTCCCATTGATAGAGTCAGGCATTAACTAATTATCACTCCCACCTGACTCCACTTGACATGTTTTTCCAACTATTAAAGGTGTGGTTCTACACAGGTAAAAGAGCCAGATTGGGATCTTGTTTGGACCAGAGAAGCCAAGGAGCTGAGAGCAGCAGATTGACGTTCCAGAGGAGAACAGCGTGCCGTGTCGCTGGCCCAGTGTTTGTGAAGGGCCGCAGCATGGCTAGAGAGCCTTGTCTCCAGAGAGCCGGAGCGAAGCACCCTGCAGGCTGCTATTGGCAGTCGGAACATTGCTCATTCCCTTGGGACCTATGCCAGCCCCAATGTTGTCTGAGGGGCAGGTGGAGACCCTGACTCAGGCACGCACAACCAGAAGGGACTGCTTGTCACTGCACTGCTGTCTGGGTGAGTCTTGTGAAAGTAAGAGAGAGAGAGACTCAGAAGCATGCGACTGACTGAAGCGGAGTGGGCTATAGAAAATGCAAAAAGCAACACAGATCGGAAAAGAGGAAAGAAATGAAAGAAATTAGTAAAGCAATATAGAGTGAAAGAAGAGTGACAAGATCAAGAGAAATTAAGAGAAAGCAAGAAAAGCAGAGCGCACAAGGGGTGCGAAGTGAAAGAACTGTAATAAAGACGACGCGAAACGAGAGAGAAGGATGCAAGTGACCCGGCAGAGTGAAAACTGTGCAAGTGTACACAGGAAAGCTGGAAAAAGTGCCTGCAAGTGTGCATGAGAAAGCTGGGGCACAAATGGACAAAGAGGGTGCAAGTGTGCACGGAGGAAGTTAAAGAAGATGCCAGTGGGCACAAGAAGGAGGGAAGGTGCAAGGGTGCAGGAGAAGGAAAGAACGGTGCCAGTGGGCACAAGAAGGAGGGAAGGTGCAAGTGTGCAGGAGAAGGAAAGAACGGTGCCAGTGAGCACAAGAAGGAGGGAAGGTGCAAGTGTGCAGGAGAAGGAAATAACGGTGCCAGTGGGCACAAGAAGGAGGGAAGGTGCAAGTGTGCAGGTAAGGAAAGAACGGTGCCAGTGGGCACAAGAAGGAGGGAAGGTGCAAGTGTGCAGGAGAAGGAAAGAACGGTGCCAGTGGGCACAAGAAGGAGGGAAGGTGCAAGTGTGCAGGAGAAGGAAAGAACGGTGCCAGTGGGCTCAAGAAGGAGGGAAGGTGCAAGTGTGCAGGAGAAGGAAAGAACGGTGCCAGTGGGCACAAGAAGGAGGGAAGGTGCAAGTGTGCAGGAGAAGGAAAGAACGGTGCCAGTGGGCTCAAGAAGGAGGGAAGGTGCAAGTGTGCAGGAGAAGGAAAGAACGGTGCCAGTGGGCTCGAGAAAGAAGTCAAGAAAGCAGGAGGGAACAAGAAAGCCCCTGAAGGCAAAAGGATAAGAGCAGGAAATAAAAGAGAGAGGTTAAAGCTTGGAGTGCTCAAGCTTAGGAAGAGCAAAGAGCCTGGCATTTTCGAAAGTCTCTAATGCTACCCATTGAAAGAACTGTATATGAAAGAAGGGTACATCCTGACAAACTGAACAAGTGTTTGAAACTCAAGAGAGGCCTGAGCTTGGGTAAGGGTACCCTGAGAGGCCTATAAAAGTGGAATCATGATTATCTGGTTTTACTGAAGAAATTGAATCTTGGGGGAGGGATCCCCAAGACATTATGAACATTGTCTTTGTTTGAACTATGAAGATCCTATGAACAGTCCCTTCTGATTGAACAAATTCTTTTGAAGCTGACCAACCTACACCTCGCGAGAAGACCACCTGAAACCAATCCCGGCTTCCGATTTTTGTTGAACCACCACTTTTTGCTTTTATAAGACTTCCTAACATATGTGTGTCAAAGAGGGCGGGCAAGCATAAGTTTAGAAACAGACAGATTTCTATTTTGGACTTCGAGACTTCAACAGTCCTTAAAAACATCAGCTAAGGGAACCATCCCTCTAGAGTTAGGGCCCGTCAGGCATTACACCAACCCAGGAACTTTAGTAAATAAAGGTTTTCAAACGATTATCTTTGAGTCTGTGTGGGAAGCGTGGGCAGCAGCCATGCAGTGAGGCTGCTTTCTTTGCGTACTCCTGCATGATCCTTTAATAGATGGCACAAAGAAGCTCTAATAACACACTCTACCCGACAAAAATACAACAAGAGGAGGCAGAAGATACCGGGAGCACGGCAGGGACGAAATGACAGAGAGTGGAGGACCACAGGTGGTGAAATCTCTCCTGGAAGCTGACGAATGGTGCTCCCAAATTGGCAGCCGCAGGCAAAGGGTGTGCTGAGTAAACCAAGCTGTGCACCAGCAGTCAGCTGAGGAGGGCGACGGAAGAGGGTGAACGATTGCGCTGAATCCCAGCTGGAGGCGAGATAGGTCCCAGCTAACACTACAGGCAGGTGGGCAGCAGAAGGCGAAACCCCCGACTGAGACCGCTGTGCATGGAGCATGGGCTGGAGATCTCCTCCTCCCTCACCCCTTGGCAGACAGAATTGGGAGGTTGCGCTGATGATCGCGTGGGCCCCAGGAGGGATGGACAACGTGGCCGTATGACTGAGTTGGCAAACTAAGAGCTGACGGTGGACCCGACGGTCTGAATTGCAGAGCGCAAAAACCCTGGCGGCTGCAGTGAAGACAACTGATTGGGAGCAATCAGCACATCACCAGAAATGCAAGAGCAGCCCACCGGCAGTCCAAGAACATAAAACCAGGCCCCTGAACAGATGCTCCGGGGAGTGCTGCGGTCGCAGTGGTGCTGGGACCTAGCGGGGGATAGGCACCTGACCCTCTCCAACTGGGCGTATGACTGTGAAGCTACTCCAGAGCCCCGGGCAAGAGGAGGCAAGGGTGGTGGGGCCTATGACTATGGATCTTAGAGGAGGTGCACATGAGACTTGGTTCTGATGGGATCCAGGGAGCTACGGTAGCAGAACGGCCTAGATCACTTATGAACTATCTGAAAAAGCTGGGGAGCGAAGCTCCGAAAAAAATGCTGAGTGGGGGGGCACCCTGTGGAGGCTCGGAACTTGAAGAACGGCACGCTGTGACCTGCTGGCACTGTCCCACGAGGATGACCATAACAGCAGTTGGCCCTGGGACACTTCTGCCCAGAAGGACACCGAGATAGGGCACTCTTGTGTGGGCACTGCTGATTGAGAGACCAACCTCTGGCTGGAAGCGAGAGTGTGGAACAACCTGATGTAGACTGCTGCCAGTGCACACAGAGAGAAAAATACATTTGGTGCCCTGCAGCTACGTTGGTAGTGGAACATCTCACAGGAGTTTTGGTGGACGGAGTGTCCGGAAACGACATCACTGCACACTTGCTGGACAAAAGTCACCAGGCAAAGGCAAAGCAAACAAACATGGAGACATTTATCAAAAGAGATGCAGAGAGGGGAGCTGAGCCACCCTAGTCACAGCAGAGAGTGGGACCACATCACAAGAGGTGGAAGAAAATCATATCCTGGCAGCTATCGCCTCACAGAAAGTGGACGCAGTTATTGTGGATATGGGGTTGCTGAGGCAGGATGTGCGAGCCCTGTCAGACCGAATCGGAATGGTGGAGATGCAGGTAAGGGAAAATACGACCAACGTGGCTGCCACCCGAGCACAGGAGTACGCATGCTAGAGCATAGAGTGGAGGACTTCGAAGGTAGAGCCAGAAGAAATAATATAAGGATCTTGGGGCTGCCGGAGGGCAAGGAGGAAAGAAACCTGACGGCCTATTTTGAAAATGTACTGCTACAGGAGGTGGGCCCGGGACGTTAACCCACGGTTTCACAGTGGAAAGAGAACATAGATCATTGGCCCAGAAACCTCCCCCTCAGCTCACTGAGAGAAGGGATAGGGCACTGTAACTGATAAGAAAAAATGAGTAACGAACCATGAGCTTCCAGGAATTTGACCAGCAAAGGGGGAGCTACATGCAGGAAGAACACTCGAAAAGGAAGTGATCTTCGTGGAGAGGGTAGACAGTTGCCCACTCTGGCTCCTGGTTCACAGTTACGATGACACTGTTTTTGATGCCTGTTTTAAGGCATTGTGCTGCTACAAGTCTCCCAGGCGTGGAGGGGGGGCTGAGAAAGCAACGGAGCCTGAGCACAAGTTCTGGTGATGGGATGTTTGGGTTTGGTTGGGGAAGTTGTTCAGGTTCAATGGCATTTACGGGTTGAGCTCTTAAGGTGTGAGAGGCACAGAAGCATCAGGCTCCATAAAGGAAGGCAGGGCTCCAACAGAATGGAGAAGGGGACAGATCAGCACTGTGGACAGAGGGAGGAGGGAGGTACAGATGACCAGGTGATCATGGCAGATGGGACATGGGGCCTGTGGGAACTGCAGAGGCTAGACGGGGGAAAACCTGATGCCCAGTGACTTAAATATAGTGACATGGAATGTCAGAAGCCTCAGTAGTTTTATCAATAGTATTGTTTTTTAAGGATCAAAGACCTCAGTAGGAGGTCAGCGGTAAATGGATAAAGTGGCGGTTACGGAATTACTGCCACTTTTACCAAAAGTACAGGCCTACTTGAAAAGGACATTGCATTGTTGCAAGAAACACCCTTAACTGCACACCGACTAACGGTATTAAGTAAAAGATGGGGGGGCATGACGTATGGCTCCAGTTTCTCAGGGTATGCGAGGGGTGTGCTCATATGGGTTGCACCGACTGTCCCCTTCAGATTACTAAATTTCAAACGGGATGTTGAGGGCAGAATGGTGTTGATACACGTGTTTCTAGAGAATAGGGAGATATGTGTCATAAACACGTATGCACCTAACAGTAATGCTGCAACATTCTTCAGGTCCCATTATGCCAGAGTGGCTGTGTTCCAGGAAGCTATGTGGGTTTTGGGGGGGGGTGTGGGGGGTTTAATGACACAGTTAATCCCTTACTGGACTCCCCTGCTGATCTCCTTGCTGAAACTGAATCTGCACTGGTTACCTGGCTACCCTTTGATCTCATGCCCAGAGCCCCTGCTCACCAGCTGCACACGGGCACTGCTCCCCTGGCAACCCTTGCAATCGTGGGGCTGTTTCTATATCCCTACAGCCTCCTATCAGCACTTGATATCCGATGTCTGCACTTACCCTTACACTTGCCACCTGCTGGCCGCACTTTTTATTCATTGTTTTATTTATTTTACTGTTTATCCTATGTACTACACTGCCCCCTCCCACCTTCCCACAGCACTGTTACCCCTTGCCCCTTCCCATGCACTTGCGCGATGTCAATGTCATCTGGCCTAGCAAGATCGTTGTCTCTGTCTTCCCTCTGTTCCCTCTCCTTTGCCTCTCCGCGCCTTGAGACACTTGTGTATAGGGGCGTTATAAATGCTATATCATATCATACTCCTCCTGAGTAGATTGGGTGCACATGTGACTTGATTTCCATCACTTGTATGCATTTAACTCCATCTTTTAGGTGGAGGTAACTGCACTGTGTTTTTAGCTGAATTACCACAAATTACTCATGTTCTTTTGGAAGAATTATTCTTTATTTATTTCATCTGTATGTCCACTTGTAATATGGTGGAAATACCATTTATGTTTCTGGTGGTAATTCCGCTGACGGAATTAGCCTCAACGCTAATTCCACCATATCTCGGTGCTAATTCTGCTGGTGGTAATTCTGTCATTGGTGGTTCGCCAGGGGAATTAGCGCACATTTTCTGGAAAGCATAATTCGACAGAGTGGTAAAAGTGGTTGTAATTCCATAACTGACACTTTATCCATCTCAGCTCTGAGCTTGTACTGAGGTCTTTTAGCCATAAAAAACAATACTATTGCATTGAGTTCCAATATGAGCTAGTACTTGAGGTCTAGGGGTTAGTTCTATCTGAATTACCCACTGTATCAATGATATGATATGGCATTTATAACGCGCCTATACACAAGTGTTTCAAGGCGCGATCAATATCCGAATTGGCCTAGCTATAAAAACCGTTCGATGCCAGTTGTCCTGTCTCTGGTCTCTATTACACGCACTGGACAGGCACCTGAATCAGGATTGCCCCTTTGACTGTTGCTTAAGTATTTCTGGGCGATGCGCCCTGTATTCTCTCTACGTAAATAGATGCGAAACTTGGCGAGTAGCGTGGACTGCGAGATCATAACTGCCTCCTCGTTGGAACAACTGGTGTGAAAACCACACAACAGAGGGGGAATTTACGAGAGACCGAGTTTCAAAACCAGGCAGGAAATGGGCTCCACGCGGGTGCTTCCGGTTCGAAGACGTGCCAGTCATAGTTGGAATGATCACCTGCACCTCATTATCAGTCGTGCGTCGGGTCAGAGGGGGCATGTTACATCTTGTCTTTGATCAATGAACCCGATCACCTTCCTTTCAGGATTTCCCCTCTTGGTAAAATCATCTATTCAGGAAGGGGAGACACAGGTGGACGTGTTGTCTTCACTGGGGGGAGACCCACGGCGCAATCGCATAGCTCACTAGAGAGGCTTAGACAATCGAGAAGGGCCCTGAGTGCGCAACTGGTTCGCCAGCCATTCCGTCAATATTCAGCGGCAACAAGGCTCCCGAGCTCGGCAGAGGGACACAGTGAAGGATTAGTTTGCTGACTCGACCACTTCACTTTGGAAAATGCGTTAATGCATGTAGAAGTTGGGGGGGGGGGCATTTTTGAAGTCCCTAGAGGGTTAAAGCAGGTGTCAAAAATTTACGCATGGCTTTACACCAGCTTTAATGCTTTTGGCAAGACATAGATGGGCACGGAACAAAGTTGTCATTTCCACCTCCACATTTGTACCGCATGCCAAAAAATGCATACATTCATGCCCGCATCTGATTTTCATGCCGACGTTAATGCATAGGGGAGGTCATACGAATCAATGTTAAATGCCCCACCCCATCCATGCGTACATGGTGGGGGAGCATTTACAATTGTTTGAACTACGAAGAGCAAATACTGAACGTAAACTTGGGTCGATCTGCTCAGCTCTGGGTCATTTAATTAAATAATTACCAAATACGTCCACATACATGGTGGGTTGTGCAGAGGTCAGCATGGAGGGCTTGGGAGACACAGAGAAGCAAGCAAAGCCAGAGTCACGTTGGGGGAGCAACAACAGATGAAATCATTGAGCCGGAGTGGAGGGCCGCAGCTATATGGTCAGATATTACAAGTTGTACCGTGCAAATGTGGCACGATGTGCCATTGAGAAATAAAAATATAATTTGCAATCTCATCTTCTCATCCCTGTCACGGTTTCTCCGCTCATCACTATCCTTCCAAGTGTACATCTCACCTCTATCTCGCATTATCTGCCCTGCGTTTCTACATCTCTCATCCCCCACCTCCGTCTTTCGACACCTGCATCTCTCCAAAGATCCCTCTCATCTCAATATTGGCTTCTCTCGTCTCCATATCTGGTTCTCATCAATTAAGTTCTGCTTTTGAACTCCTCTTACTGACACTTCTTCCAATCCCCTGCCGCTTTCTCCCCTTCCCTCGGGCCTCCACTCGCCTCTTTTTCCAATTGTGCCACCATCTCACTCTGCCCTACTCTAGTATTTTTCTCTACAAAGCCTTGTTATCCCAAACTCATTACACGTATTCCATCTGTCCCAATTCTCGGTGCCATTATAGCCTCCCCGTTCCTTTCAGGCAATATCTACTTGGTTCTTCTATTATAATGACTCATTATAACACTTCCATCTTTGCTTCTTACCCCCACCCCTGCCCTAATAATAGATCCATCGCTCCCAATACACAGATTACCTCCAACACTGACATACTCATACCTCCATCTCTTCAGGTCTGCCTCTTACCTCAATTTCTTCCAGTCTGCCTCTCACCACCAGCTCAAGACAGAGAGGGCGTGGGAGGCTGTTCCAGAGGAGGAAGCCAGCTGAGGAAAGATATCGACCACCAGCTTGCTGATTAGAGAATCGCTTGACACACAGATATTTGGAGCCGGAAGAGCATAAAGATCTGGGGGGAGAGTATTTGGTGACAGCAAGTTATAGGTAGCGTGGTCCCTGGCACCGGACAGCCTCACGGATGATGCAGAAGGATTACAATTTGATCCTTGCAGCAACCAGGAGCCAGTGGAGACATTTTAGGGCTGGAGAGATATGGTCCCCTGGCTTGAGGCCAAGGATAAGTCTTGCAGCCCTACTCTGGTAAGCTGGACAGGGCGGAGAGAGGAAGAGGTTAGATTAAGGAAAAGGCTGTTGCAGTAGTCCAGGCTAGAGAGTACCAGGGCTCTAGAGACATTGAGCTTCTGGGGAAAACTGAGGAAAGAAAGAATACCTCTGAGGCGGTGAGATTGAAACTGGCAAGATCCAGGATGTGAGGGAGGAAAGAGAGAGAGGAATTGAAGGTCCCTCCAAGGTTTCTGGCATAGATGAGGGAGAAGGGGGAGAATCCCTAGAGGATGGCCAGACTGAAGAGAGAAAAGAGGGAGCAGGAGTCCCAATAGGAAGGATCTCAGTGTTGCTGGCATTGAGGCAGAGATCATTAGAGGGATACCAGGACTGTATAGAAGAAAGGCAGTCAGGAATGGTAGATGATTTAGAGAGAGGATCAAAGGGAAGTTTGAAGAAGAATTGGGTGTCAACCACATAACACTGCAAGTGAGGGGAGAAAGTGGAAATAAGGTGAGCAAATATGGCAAGATAGACATTAAAGAGCCATGGTGAAAGGTTGCAGCCCTGGGGAATGCCACAGGTGGAGATAGAGGTGGGAAATGAGAAAGTGCCCAGGATAACCTGGGTGGGACGGCCAGTGAGGAAAGAGGTCAGCCAGTCCAGTGCCTGCTCCGACATAACAAGGGTATCATGCAACCATTTTATGAGGATTTAGTGGTTGACCGTGTCAAATGCAGGGGAGAGATAAAGCAGGCATTATAAGAATTATTACGTATCTAGACTGCTATTTTGGTGCAGCCAATATAGCCACTCCTTACTGTGGAATCACAATCTTTACTTGTAATTTGATATAGCATGCATGGCGTTATTTTGTGGCAACTTGTTGCAGCCAGTCTAGCCATTACTTACTGTGGAACGACTTTTTTACTGGGTATCTTTGATAAAGCAAGAATAGTAAGTGTTATTATGTGGCTAGAGTGACATTTCCGTGCAGCAGGCCAGCCATCACGTAGTGGCATGCCATATTTTACTAGGCATCTTTGATAAAGCAAGCATGATTAGTGCTATTACATTGCTAGACTGGATTTTCATGCAGGCAGTCTAGCTATTTCATACTTTCACATGGCTTTTTGTACTGTGCATCTATAATAAGGCAAGCATAATATGTGTTATTATGTGGCTAGACTGGCAACTGGTACTTTGTGCAGCCATTCTAGCCCCTTCTTACTGTGGCTTGACTTTTTTACTGGGCATCTTTTATACCATGGCTTGGTAAGTGTTATCCAGTGGCTAGACAGGCATTTTGGTGCAGCCATTCTAGCTATTTCTTACTATGTAATGACATTGTTACTGAGCATCTTTGATAAAGCAAGAAATACGTGTTATTACGTGGCTACACTGGCATTTTGGTGCACCAAGTCTAGCCATTTTCTACTGTGGCATTACATTTTTTACTGGGCATCATTGATAAAACATATATGCAAGTGTTGTTACCTGGCTAAACTGGCATTTTGGTGCAGCCAGTCTAACTATTTCTTTGGCATGACATTTTTTACTGTGCATCGATGATAAAACAAGCATCTTGTGTTAGTACGTGCTTAGACTGGTATTATGATGCAGCCAGTTTGGACATGTTTTCATATTGTGACAAAACCAACTGGGCTATGTTCTTATGTGGGGATGCTGCCATTTATTGGCAGTAACAGCATGGACATGTTTTCTCATAGTATCCTTACTGGCACTATATACAAAACAAACATGAGTATGTTTGTGTATGGGAATACTGGCATATATTGATGCAGCCAGCTTGGAAATGTAAGAGCAGCGATAGCCTGAAAATGTTTTTATACTAGCATATATTGTTGGCAAAGGAATCATGAAAATTCCTTTGAAATGTTCCTGTGCACTGTTTGTGACATTGCATCCATAGAGACTTTTGGATTAGAGTTACCCTTCAAAACCAATTGCAAACTGTATGGCTTTTTAACACACGAGGGGTGGACTGGGAATCAAAAGAGGCCCACAAAATGATTCCTATGAGAAAATGTGGAAATAAAATAGGTAACCACACAAAAGAGGCCCAGGATTGCGAGCCTTACTAGGACATCTGCAGGCCAGTCCACCCCTGTCCACCTCCTCTCTACTCCAGATCTGCAAGTTTACATCTTAATTTCACCTTCAACCTTATCCATTCACCACTGATGTGTTACAATAGGTTTCTCCCTCACCTCAATCTTTCATCCTAACTGCCCTAATTTATCTACACTGTTATCTTCTGGCCTCGTCCTCTCTCATATCAGCATCACTGTCTCTACCAGACTCATTTTCACTGCTGTCTCTTGCAGTTTTAATCTCACCTTCACCTCTCTCATTCTCTCATCTTCTTTCCTTGTTTTTCTTTTGCTCCGCACTCTCCACTTCTCCCCCTTCAATGCACTTTTCCCCTCCCCTTCTCCTATGCACTTGCACATTCTCAATGTCACTGGGCCTAGTAAAATCGTTGTTTTGTTCGACCCTCTTCCCCTCCCTTGCCTTGTCGCGCTCTGAAACATGTGTGTACGAGCGCGATAGAAATAAAATATCAATATCAATCTTCCTCTCATGGTCACCTCTCATTCTCTCATCTTATTCTCTGTCAATCTTCCTCTTGTTGTCACCTCTCATTCTCTCATCTTCTTTCCTGTCAATCTTCTTCTTGTGTTCACCTCTCACTCTTCTCTTATTGTCTTTCCTGTCAATCTTCCTCTCATGGTCACCTCTCATTCTCTCATCTTATTCTGTGTCAATCTTCCTCTTGTTGTCACCTCTCATTCTCTCATCTTCTTTCCTATCAATCTTCCTCTTGTGTTCACCTCTGACTCTTTTCTCATTGTCTTTTCTGTCAATCTTCCTTTTGTGGTAACCTCTCATTCTATCATCTTCTTCTCTGTTAATCATCCTCTTGAGGTCAACTCTCATTCTCCCATCTATTTCTCACCAATCTTCCATCTCATTCCCATCTCCATTCCATTTCTACCTTCTCAGCCAGTTGCTCTAATTTCTACTCTCACCTACATCTCCAGCTCTCTCCTGGTCTTAACTTGATATCCCACTTTCCTGCATTTCTTCTCACCTCCTCACCTCCAATTCTCTTAGAGATTTACTTTCTCCTTCCACAAGTTCCCACTTATTGTTATTTGCCTATGTATGCTTCCTACCTTCATCCTATGCCTTACTTCTCTGCCTCCACATTTGCCCATCTCCCTCACACAAGTCTCCCTTACAAGCTTTCTGCTCGCCATCTATTTTGCTGTGGAGTCCCTCTCACTGCCTTTTCCCCTTTGTTGCTTCCCGCCATCACTCTACGCTTTTGCCTCATTCTTCCAGGTCCTCCCCTCCTGCATGTACTCTCACTCTCCTACCTTTCTCTTCCTCACTCTTTTATCACTTTATTTCTGTCGGTCGACCGTCTTCACTTTTCCCATATCGGTTTCACTGGTTTATATCCCGTCCCAGATTCTGTACTAAACTCTATATTTCTTTTTCCATTTATCTTTTATTGTTCATCTATGTATTTTCCTTCCCTCTCTCTTATTATAGCCTTCATTGTTCCCAACTCACTCTCATTGTTCCTTTAACATTTTATGCTGTCTTATCTCTGGCTATATCCTCGCCCTTTCATGCCCCACTTTCTTAACTTTCTTCTTTTTTCTTTGCTGTTTGTCCTTTCTTTTAGTCTTTTTGTCACGCCGCCTGTCCAGGGGTCTCCTTACCCGCTACGGCGCTCCCCGTCTTGGAGATTGTATCCCCGCTTTCGGCTTCGGGGTCCGGGGTTGTCCTGGGTCTCGGGCGCTTCCGAGTCTCCTGTGCGCACTGCTTTGCACATGCGCGGGCGTCCGCTCTCCGCGCATGCGCGGTGCGCAGGATGCTCGATTCAGGGAGATATGCGGCTCAAGCCTCGTTGTGGGGTATTCAATGCCTGGGAGACGGCACGGCTTGCGTTGCAAACCTCCGAGGTGCTGGTGGGCCTATTTAAGGAGCCCTGATCCTTTTTCAAACCGCGTCTCAACACGGTTTGTTCGGATCGTGTCTTCGCTGCCTTGTGTTGCCTTCCCGTTATCCTGTTACCTTCACCTGCCCTTGTTCTGCCTGGGGCACCCTGCCCTCCTACCTGTGCTGCCTCGCTCCCTTCCTCCTGCTTCCTCCCTGATTCTGAGTTCCCACTGGCCTACCTTGGTTCTGGTCCTTGTCCTCCTTTCCTGCCTGTCCGGCTCAGTCCTCCCTGATTCCATCCGGCTCTGAGTTCCCACTGCTCCTTCTGGTTCCCGTTCTCATCTCGTTGTCCGGCCTGCTCCTCTTGCTGCCTAGTCTTCGCTCCTGGAGGTACTGTTCAGCTTCTGGTCTCCTGATCTTCATCTGCTTCCGCCGAGATCACACTGCCTCCTGTGGACCTTGAACCTTCTACTCAGAGGCTCCCCCTGCCAGTGCTTGCACTGTCCTGACGCCACACAAATCAGGGGTGAGCCAACCCGTGGCGTTGGGAGCCGGTTCACCTCCAATCCGGTTCCATTCGGGCTGGTGTTGGGCTGGTTCCCCGCGCCATCGTTCACATCCCCTCGGATCATCTGACAGCCTGGCCTCATCACCAAGGAACCCAACCGGACGAACAGGTACGCAGCGTTCTCGTGACGCTATTTACAACACTTTTTTCTCTGGCCCCTTTTCTGTCTTTATATTCATATTTGTCCTTCTTTCTGCCTTTCTAATTTTTGTTATGTTTTCTCCTCTCTGTCAGTTCGATAGCTCAGTGAGTTTAGTGTGCCCTGAGCTATGCGTTTACACCCACATCATTGGTTTGATTCTGACTCAATCTTTTATACTTTGTAGATTGAGAAACTGAGAACTGATTGCATTTAGTAATCGTCCCATGTTTTATGTGCATTGCTTCAATATTTTACACACTAAAACAGCAAGTGCTATGTTGAAAACAAATTCTATTTCTCTGGCATGTTCAGTTTAATTAGTGCTCTCTCCTTTATTTCACTTTATTTATTTTAGAAAAATAGCGTTCTTCCATTCTCCCTTTGCCTTCCTTCTTTCCATTCATCTCTTTCCATCTCTTTCTTCAACATTGTTTCACTTGTCCTTTTCTTTCTCATTTTTGACTTCTTTTTCTTTTAACTGTTTTCATTCTTCCTTTATTTGATCTGTTGTTTAACTTTCGTATTCCTAAGGCTCTCATTCTTTCAAATCTCCCTTCTTACTGTGTTATCACTGTCCTCCTTTTATATTATTAACATTTTCTTCTCATCTTTCTACTCACAATGTCTTTATTTCTCTTCCCTTCTTTCTCTTGTCTCCCTCTCTTGTTTTGCCTATCTATTTTTTTCTGCCTCTTAACTTCTCCTGTTTTGAATATACCTTTATGTGTTTCACTCTCCCTTTGTCACTATTGCTCCTTTTTCATCTCTATACATTACAACGTGTCGCCTATGGCAGGGCACCCTCTGCCAATCGTGGGGCCATGGGTGGTTGTTGATTGTCCACAGGCCTGTAGGTAAAATCCCTTTTAGGGTTTGAGTGGACATCACGGCTTTGCCCTGCAGGTTTGTGGAGTAAACAGTAGAAATTATTTACATAGTTCTTGAAAGTATCCTTTCTTAGCAGAATCTGCCGACAGCCACAGATAGTCCCCAAATACTTAACTGTCCACTTTGTAATGTTGGTCTGGTGACCGCTAAGTGTAGCCATTTCTTGGACGAGCAAAGTGGAAGGCTTCCCAGGACAGCAGTACTTTGAGGGCATAGGATCAGCTGTTCCCATCATTCTCGGAGTTGAAGATCAATTTCCAAGCGTAAACTGGAAGTGAGTGCATCTGTTTGGCTTTTTTTCAATGTCCATTTCAAGCACAACAAGAGAAACAGGCTAGCAGAGGTTATTGAACTGTGGCCTGTCTTACCTTTTAAAACATCTTTTTGTTTTCAGCAATGCAAAGAGAAGCTAAGCTGTAGATGACTGCAGGAACAGCAGTGAGTGGGAAATTGGGAGGGGCTACTGTCTAAAACATTGTAAGAAAACTGATGGGATTATTTTTACATCTTACATTTCAAATTACAAAATCATTGCCTGGCAATGGGACAATGAAGAATGGTGGAAATGTGCAAATATGCACAGCAGATTGGAGCTAATCTTAGTTATGGGGATCCATGAGCCCACAGCATATATGTCTTCCATTAAGGGAGAGATTGTCAACAAACTACTTACGATCTCTACACATTTCAAACTAATGATGGGTGGCAACATAAATTGGGTTCTCAACCGGAAAGTAGCTTGCATATTTAGACCTTCAAAGTCACTCACGGAACTACATTCCATTTGTAAGTATGAGGATCTTGAAAATGTTAGGTCATGTGGAACTTAATACTCAAGGATGCTTGAAGAATCCTTAACCCCTTAGGTCAGGAATGCACTTTTTTCTCGTTTACACACCAAAGCTTTTATTGAATCAACTATTTCTTCATTGATCAGGCACATCTTGATTAAACTGAAGAATCCTCTATTCAAACTAATTGCATATCAACTATGTAAGTCTTGCTGCATCATCTATAAGGCATTTATAAGGCGGTCGCTCCCAAGTCAACCCAGCTACCTTGCGGAAAAACTCAGCAACTCATGTTTCTGTTCCTCAATATTAGACCCTTTGGCAAAACCAGCCTCCGCAGCACAACATTTATTCTCAACATTAATTAAGGAGATAGGCCTATTATTTTAACACAGGGTTTCATCATTATCTTCCTCCAGGATCAGTCTTATCACTGCCTGCCTCTTAGATGGAGGAAATATGATTTTTACAGTGAAAATCTAAAATAGTCATATGGGTTTGGGCTTCCAAGATTTTTGCATTCCAAATAAAAATCACCTGGATGCCCGTCCAATTCTGATGAACTGTTACATTCAGTTCATGTATAGTGTGAACAATCACACATAGATAAGATAAGATGGGGCAAATCTTGTTCTCATAATACAGGAAGTTGTGTGAGATCTAAGCAGTACCGTTCATGGTTATATTCTACCAGACACCGGCCTGAAATAATGTTAAAATAATATCGAGGGCGGTGGCAGAGAAGACAGTTACTGCAGTCCTTAGTGGAAGAGCGAGGGAGTCCCAGAGCGCTCGATCATGGGGGTGGAGGCCGGCGGATGCTGAAAACGTTGAAAAGCTCATAACATTATGTGTTAAGTGCCAGTGGAGAGGCATTGGTGAAGGCAGTTTCCACTGGCCCCGCTGAGCCGCTGGATACCCTGGAGAGCCCTTTTGGTTTTGCTCTTCTGAAAACAGTAAGACAACTAAAGAACTGAAAGATCTTGCGAGCCCATGGAAATGTAGAGGAGGTCCCAAATAAATCCTGCACTCCCATCGTCCATTTTGAAGTATCAGGAACATTCACACCAAAATATGTGACATATGATGAGCAAATAAACCAGCAGAGAGCCGCAGTAGGGCTCTGCCCAGTACCCATCAGAAGAGCAACACCTAGTGAAGTACCAATAACCTGACAACCATGGACAGTGAGGTATCCATTGAGAAAACCCTTCCAACAAATGGGACGAAATGAAGATTGCCTAAGTATCGTCCCGGAAGAAACCAAAAAAGTCTTAATGGAAGATGAATGGTGACGTCACGAGAGCCCGGACGGACTCACAGATAGAACAAATGACGAACCAAGAATGACACAAGGAGACGAAATGCCATGAGAAAAGAAAGAGATTGTGAGCTTAAAGTGATAGGAAGCTATCAAAACGTAAGAGAGTTAAGCTGTAAGCAGGATGAAGATATTCTTGAAACTGCAAGAAAGCTAAGAAAACAGTATGGCTTGCTATGCTAATTAGAAGAATAGCGCGACAAGCGCCATTGTACATCATCTACCTTAAAACGAAGCACAGTATTATAAGTGCGATTCCACTTTACACGAAAAGCAGAATCAACTCAATTACTAGAGGCCAAACATGACAAAATTCATATTCTAGCAAAATGAGAAGAGACGTCTGAATTGAAACTCAGCAGATGCAACTCATGCCAAGAGAGCCAAGGTCACAGCAATAGAAGGAACAAACTGTAGCTACATCTAATTGAAACCTAAAAACAGAATATCGTGTCTCTGAAAGGTCAAGCTAAGGATGTGTAGGCAGGTGGCAAGCCGAATAAGAATTAAATGCACAAATCGAGAGACACTAGGCAAATTCACGGTGTCTGCATCACGTGAGCATCCGAGCGAGGAGAAGCACGAGTTCACACCTACGCATGGCATCCGCCCAGGAGAAGATATCGGAACTTTCCCAGACAGAAGATGCAGTTTCGAGGCTAACCACAGTAACATAATTGACACATTGTTGTTGAAGTGATGATTGATTGTAACCTTAATTGGAGGAAGGCCGGGTAGCTGAGGGGGGCACCCTGCACATGGCTGACCATTCTGCATGCTGCTAAGTAAAGTTGAAATTTATGCATGGGGTTGGTGCTAACCCAATCACAATGGACCACACAATCTAGGGTCCTATAGTAGTAGAACCAATGGGACGTCATACTTTTAGTGACATTTACAGTAGTCATTTTGAAGGAAGGGCTTAGACGCCTACCTCACAGTATTTACCCAATCCCCTCACTCCGTTACCATATACAGATATAGCACCTATATTAAAGTTACCTTTTCCGAACCAATAGAAATGCTTATTAACTTTTGAGTGTTACACGTCAAATTTTCAGTATAAATTATGTGTTTTTTATGAAGTTCATTTGAGTTGAAGTTAGACGGACTATCGCATCACTACTGATTGCCATGACTCCCTTTGCCAAACCATTGAGTTGTCCTTATTGATTGGTGTTGGAGTAATAAATCTGCACCCCCATCCATCTCAAGGTGCAGCTATCTTGTCCTAAACTACTCTTGGAGCAAACCTCGGCTATATGGGCCAGATGGGGGTCTCCTGAGTATACTTGGTAGCAGAGATTGATGGTTATCGATTATCGATTATTGATTTGAATAAGACACCTATTGACCATCAACATAAAGTATCTCTAGGTCTTAGGCAATATCACAAGTCCTTTGCCATTTGGCTGAGTAGACTTTGAAGCTCCCTGTAGACAATGGTAGTGTAAACAGACTGCACTCAGGACCTGAAGGGACCCGTGTTCCCCACGCATCCCTTCCCATTCCTACGGGCAGCTGAACGGGCGAAAACCGAAGAAGGCGGTAACAAAGGCGCTGATTCCGAGGGTCCAGAGAAGAACCATGCGACCGGTGAGTGAAAAAGACTAATGTTCTGGTAAAAGTGCCTGCTATAGAACAAGTAACGGGAAAAGGTAACGGAGGGAGGCGGGAGAAGAAACTAAATATAGTTAGAAGTAGAGAAGACTGTATATATATATATAAGGGGATAATGACTCAAGAGTAATAAAAGTAGACAAAAGCTTATCAGGGCAGCCAACCGAGAAGAGAGAGGTTACCGGGGCAGACACCTGAGAAGTGAGAGGATTCGCCTTATACCTATGCTTTAATATAGCGGCTAGAAGAAACGTGCACCCAGAGTCCCACATAATGGGGAACAAATAGACTACCATAACGTTTAAAGGCGTTGTGAAAAGGGTACGTTTACACTCCATGAAGGGGTAATGATTAGAGGCAGAGATATCTGTGCCCTGCTGGTGTCTATCTAGTCTGTCAAGCATCTGTTTTACATGATTTTGTTGTGACGTCATATGTAAAAAAAATTCTTAAAGAAAACAGATTTGAATTTTGTGCGATTGGATAGCTGAGATAAATCGCATATGAATTGATATTTTGTGAATAAATCAGAAGGTATAAAATTTTGCAAACATTTGGATTGGAGCTTGCAGTGTTTGGTGCTCGCTCATATTGTTAGAAGTGGTTTAAGCCACACGGAAACGTTGACAAGTGTTATATAAGAGAAAAGGAAACAGATTTAAGCATGGAAGACATGACTCCATTGGCACACATATGCAAGCAGTTGCCAAAACACGCATCCAAACTAAAGAAATATAGTACTGAGTGGGTTAAAGGTACCGCCCACAAGATGTTTATGCCATGGCCACAAAATGGGTCTTTATCTAAAGCCGTTTTACAACATATGACGACATATTTGCGTGCCACATATACAGGCAAGAAGTTAGAAAAACGCCATGCTGTTCTCGAGTTGTGGAAAATGTATGAACAGGGAAAGGAGGAAGAGCCGCCAACAGATTGGATACTTAATGTATGCACAGAGGGGGGTGAGACGCCTACCGTGCCACCTGCCCCACCCGAAACAAAAATTGAAGAAAGTAAGGACGAGGGCTTATACCCACTGAGAGAACTCAAAGCGGCCACGGGGTATAGCAATCCCACATATGAGTCACCTACACATAGTAGTGACAAAAATCAAGGGAAAGATAAGGACAAGAATATTACCTCTGCAGTCCCAAGGGACAGGGAGAGACGTGATGGCGAACAAAGAGATCAAGCACAGACAAGTGCATCTCTCGACAAAGAAAGAGAATGGAAAAGAAGGAAGGGAAGCGAAGATAGAACTGATGAGACAGCATTCAGAAAAGACGAATGGATGGGAGGACACATTTTATTGAAACTCGATGGCAAAGGCATTGATGACGCGAAACAAAAGGAGAAGTTAGATGAGACACGGAGATAGGGGAAAGAGAAAGAGTTAAGAGATGAAAGGAAAAGAAAGACAGACAAGGCGAGAACATCTATATCGCGAAGAGCAAGAAAGACAGCTCGGTCGCAACACAAGAGCAGCCAATGACCAAGACAAACAGAAACAGCAAAGGTTAGAGGAGGAGCAAAGGATACATCAGAAAAGAATAAAAAGACGAAGAGATGAGGAAATTCGATGGGCAGATGAACGTAGAAATGAAAAGAGAAAGGAACAAGATAGGGTTAGAGAAGAGGCGAGGAAATGTAAAGAATTTGATTACGACGTAGAACTTAAGCAAAGACAGAGAGCACGCGATCTTGAATATCTGGGGAAAAAGGGTAAAAAACCTGCTCCAGTTGTAGACTGGGAAGACATTGAAGAATTCTTTCCTGAGTACGATTCAGTATCAGGCACGTCCAGGGCAAATATTGACGATGACTTCGACATCAGAAGCATTGGAGAAAGAGATCGATAGAATATATGATGAAATGGGGCTAGAACAAATACCCCAAGGGGAGGGAGAAGACGAGCGCTTGGAGGGCACTCAGCTGTATTACACTGAGAATGTCTACCGAAGTAGTGGGAATAGAGAACTACCCCTGGATAGAAATAAGTAGGAACAAAGAGGATAAGAGAAGTCGCACTAGTTGGGGACAGACAATGTCCGACTCTGAAAGGGAGGAGCAGGAGGAAAATGAGGAAGAGGAAAGGAACAAAAGACGACTCCTAAGGGAAAAAGGAATAAGGTGTTCAGATAATAGCGAATCCGCAACAAGAGCATCAGAGTCCGCCACACAGCCTGACCGATATGAAGAAGTATCTCACGGTCAGAGGGGGGTGTCTTCACCGCCCTACGTGGACAGACTAAGGGCATTACCAGGTAGATGGCAATGCGGGAATATATTACCCCTGCAATAGACAGGAGAACAATGAAAGAAGAGAGAGAGAGGGCTACACATTCCAATTTCCGTTGCTCAAGAAGGGGGGAGTAAGACCGCAGTATATTCCATGGCCCCACATGAATCGAGAAAATTAGAAAAACAAGCTTCCAATATCGACATCGACGCCGGAAAATGGATACACGAATTAGAAAGAATGACAGGAGGAAACACGTTAGCCATAGGGGACATCAAATGTCTCCTAATCGCCATACTTGGTGAGAGAGCAGATGACGTGTGGGCACGAGCAGGCTACCCTGGCGTAACCACAATTAATACTGCGCATGACGGAGGTCCATTCAACAATTGTAGAGCCACAGTATGGAAAGCACTACGAGTGCTTTACCCAGACACTTCTGATATGGGAGCAATAATGACACGAAAGATGAAGGAGTCTGAAGATCCGTTAATTTACATACCGAATTTTCAAGACGCATGGGTGCTCGAGACTCATGAATCTTGGACGAAATCTATACCTGTGTTTTACCATATATTGTGCCAAGGGCTGCCAGAGCCAATACAGAAACAACTCAAGAAATTGGTGGGAATTGAAACCAAGCCTTGGGCTGAAATACAGTTGACCATCGCACATTATTGTAGATTGCTGCAGGAAAAGAATTGCAAAAAGGAAGCAACTCGAAAGGGTGAGGAAGCGAAACTGGTGTAAAGGAAATTGTCAAAATATGCTCTTGAGGGAGCCATGATAACTAGCACAGTTGAATCAAGCATGCAGCAGGTGGCTAGTACACAGCAAAATAATCAAGGCAATACAGGGTTTTATCCCAGATGAATTAGGGGAAGAGGATGGCAGAGCAATCAGGGAGGTTTCCAAACTAATCAAGGAGGTTTTCAAAACATGCAAAATGGTAACAAAGATGTGTCAAATGGGCAAATGATCCGACCACCGCCAGTATGTTGGCTGTGTGGAATGACAGGGCATTTGGTGTACACATGCAGAAATCAAGGAATGATGCAGAATAGCCAAGGAACAGGAGCAGGTGTGGCAAATCCACCTGTAGTTTTACAGCAGGGTGCTGCACAGAATCACACGGTACAACAACAAGCGCCAGGAGCGCAACAAGGTGTGCAACCGCAAAGCATGGGGAATTTTCCACAAGGACAATCCCAACAGGCACCGCTGCAACTATCGCAGACGATGAGCACAGGGCAGACCACAAACCCTTGAATGGGGAGTAACAATGGAAATGGGGGAAATTCACCAGAACACAGTGAGAATAATTTGTATATAAACCAGGACAGCTCACTGGGAACCCTGATGTGTTCTATCCTATCATTGACACCAGACCCTCACATGGACCCTAGGGTGGATGTTGTTATAGGGGATAAAGAATATTCTCTCTTAGTTGACACGGGTGCAACACGCTCGTGCATACGTGAAGGCAAGTTTTCCTTGTCCGCCGAGGCCATAGATACTCAGAGTTTTACAGGAGCTACCAGTCGTGTTCCCTTCACAAATGCACTTCCAGTCTCCATAAGAGAATGTGAAATGAATGTACCTTTATTATGTTCTCTGCAGACTCCAGTAAATATTTTGGGTCGAGATTTAATAACAAAGTTAAACATGACAATCTCATTCACGGAGAAGAGCATAGTATGTTCCACTCCAGGAATGCACTACTCAAATGTATGCGAAATGATTAGAGCATACTCAGGACACATAGCCATGAGGGCCATACCATTAGAGCCAGGAATTTTCGCATATGGTATGCGTGTGCTTATGACAGGATTGCCTGGCCTTGCAGACAAAATCATGAGAACCCCTGATGAGTTCTTATTCAGACCCACAATACCGATGCATGAGGAGAAGGGAAAAGTATTTCCCTTGATGATCCACACGGCTGCAGTGAAAGGGAGAGTGGCCTTGATTGATGGTTATGACGACGAGGGCCAATAATGGTGTGCAGTAATCGCCATTGAAGAAGGATATCAATTGACTGACGTCACCGATGACGATCTGTTTGAAGAACAAACAGATATACGAGAGACAATGGTGGAAGTGAGTCTCACCTTTTGGGTAAAGATGATTAACCCTTTAAGTGCCAAGGACGAGATATCTCGTCCTTGGGACTTAAGGGGTTAATGAAGGAGAACATGTTAGAAGGCTTTACATGGTGAAATACTGAAATCACCAAAAAAGGCCTTGGTACTGGGGGGAAAACCCATGGCAGTTAAGAGAAGTACCCCAGAGAATGATGTTGGCACTAAATCGTCCTGAATATTTTGATGACGATATAGCCAAGGTGCCTGTCTCAGTATGGACTACAGGACCCTATGAGGTAGGCCTCTTGAAGGAGGTTGGAGAAGTGAAGATTGAACTGAAACCGGGAGCAATTCTACCAAGAGCCCGACAATATCCCATGTCCAGATAGGCAGATGAGGGGATTTTTAAGGCAATTTCTACTCTAATAGAGCAAGGCATTTTAGTGACGTCAGAGTCATCATGTAATACGTCAGTGTACCCTGTGAAAAAAGTTAAGTTGGGTCGTGGAGGCTAATTCAAGATTTGAGGCCAATAAACAATATTGTTGAGGCCGAGTTCCCTCTACTCCCGAACCCATGTACAATTCTATGTAACATACCCGTTGAGGCAAAATATTTCACGGTGATTGACTTGAAAAATGCATTTTTCTCAATCCTGTTGCACCGTGACTCACAAGATCTGACGTCATTCGTGTTGAGACAAATGCGTCTGAAAAGCACAAAGTTGCCACAGGGGTACTGTGAGTCTCCTTCTATTTTCAACTGAGTCCTGCAGATAGACTTGAGCAATATTGCACTAGAAAGTGTCGTCTTGCATTACGTGGATGACATATTAATTTGTAGCACCACAGAAGAGCAATGCAGGCAAAACTCTGTTCAGCTATTGGCTATACCGGCTGAGAAGGGATATACAGTTGACAAGGAAAAGTTACAATATTGTCAACAAGAAGTGCTGTACATAGGTCAGCTGATCTCACATGAGGGAAAGAAGGTGACCCCAGAAAGGGCTGAAGCCATATTTAACACGGCTAAGCCACATACGATAAAGCAGATGCAGAGCTTTCTAGGCCTATGCAACTATGTCAGGGCATGGGTCTTCGACTACAGCTCTTACACCAAGCCTTTTCTTCAGGCCCTAAAGAAGGCGCAAGTGATGAAGGAAAAGAACGAATGGTCTGAGACCATGGAGAAAGGGTTTGCTGAACTCAAGAGAGCCATCTGCACAGCACCAGTTTTAGGGATCCCCAATTATGCAGAGGAATTGTACTTGTTTTCACAACCAAATGGCAGCGTTATGACGGTAGTACTCACACAGAGAACCATGTTGGGGTACAAGCCTCTGGCGGACTACAGTGGGAACTTGGACCCAGTTATGAGGGGTCATTTCCAGTGCGAACAAAGTTTACAAGCCACAGCGTTCGCCATAGAGGAGGTTACAACCATTGTAATGGGATACTCAATGACGTTGTACGTCGAGCACTCGCTATTTGCCATTCTAGAGAAACTAAAGGGTACATTGACATCTCAGAGAGCTTCTGCTTATGAAGTGATCAACTCAAATCCATCAATTAAAATAGTCCGATATAAGATAGTGAACCCAGCTATGTTCGTAGCAGAGCCAGTCACTGAAGGAGAGCCAATACATGACTGTGCAAATTATGAAGAATTTTATGATGAAATCCCCAGGGTGAAGGAAAATGCCCTGGCAGGGGGAGAGATCATCTTTATTGATGGGTCTTTGAGGATCGACCAAAATGATGGGCAAAGATACACAGGTGTTGCTGTAATGAAACACACAACGAATAGAGACTTTAGAGTGCTTCTTAGTGCACAAATACCATCTCATTATTCAGCACAGGCTGCAGAATTATTGGCGTTAATACTCACCATTGAGAATCACGCAGACCAGGAAGTAACGGTGTACAGTGAATCTGCCTATGTAACGTCAATAGTGCACGCAGGCTTGGCGCGCTGGAAAAGGAGAGGCTACCTCCGAGCAGACGGCACGCCAGTGCCGCACGCAGCCCTATTGGACAGGCTGACCAAGGCACTACAGCTCCCAGTAGGCATATCGGTCGTGAAATGCGCCGCCCACACGAAGGGGACAGATTTTATCCCATGCTGGAATCAAGCAGCAGACACGGAAGCCAAGCGTATGGCATGCAAAAGCGAAACGGACATGGAAGTGGAAGTTATCCATACCAACGAGCGAATGATGGTTACAAAAACTGCACCTGAAAGTTACAGTAATTTGGGGCAAACACAGCTAATGGAACTCCAAGGGGAGGCACCACAGGAAGAGAAGAACCTGTGGAAACATCGAGGGTGTTATTTAAACCCCTCTGACAGCTTGTGGCAACAAGACAGCACTCGTAAACCAGTAATGCCTGTAGCCCTATTGAAAATAGCGCTGGAGCAGTTACCTTACCCGGCGCACATGACAAAGGAGAACCTACCAGCAACACTCACAGAAGACTGGTTCATACCAAATTTAGCAGAGCACGTTGCATTCTTTATGGTAAACTGTATAATTTGTCAGCAATTTACGGCGGGGCACACATTAAAAATAATGAGAGGAATCATCCCAAGGCCAAACAGGCCTTTCCAACACTAGCACGTCGATTACAACAACATTATTCAAGTATGTAACGGGTACAGATACTTAATTGTTGTGGTGTGTCCATTCTCTAGATGGATTGAGGCAGGTCCATGTACACACCCATACTCTACCTGTGCAGCCAAAATGTTAGCGAGAGAAGTGTTCCCCAGGTGGGGGGTGTGTAAGGTCATGAGGTCTGATAATGGCCCTCATTTTGCCAATGCAGTGTTCCAGCAGATTAGCTTGCTGCTTGGTATAAGGCACAAGTTCTCGTCGGCGTATCATCCCCCAAGGTAATGGAGTCTGTGAGAAGCTCAACGGCTTGTTAAAGGAACGGATAGCCAAGTTGAAGCTTACTCTAAAGAAGGGATGGTTGCACTGCCTTCCACTGGCACTGTATGCACTTCGGAACCAACCTACCTGGGTCCGACAATCGTTTTACGCCACACGAGATAGCCACAGGAACGAGAATGAGAACTCCTCTGACAACTCGAGATAGAACTAGATGTGATGCCCAGTCAACAGGAGAGGTTTTAGGGTCTGAAATGCAAAACTATCTGAACTGCATGACATCTTGCCTTACTTTAATTTCAGACCAGCTGCAGCAACGACGAAAAGGGTGCAGAGCAGCACAGAACACAGAAGGAGACGCTACAACAGACCAAGTTCAAGGTCTACGTGTTCCACCTGTCTTCCCTGGAGACGCCGTCCTTGTGAAAAATCATACAAGGAAAAAGTGGGATGAGCCAAGTTTCAACTGTCCTTTTACAGTAGAGGACTGCACTCCGTCCGCAGTAGAACTACAAGGCAGGAGAGCTTGGATATTTATCAGCGATATAAACCCTACATTGGAGGAGGCCCCCCGCCTGCACCCAATGAGAGGAATCGATGAGCGATGGGGAAGAACCACAGCACGTGCTGACGAGAACCATGACGTGGAAGGACGCATAACCAGCCAAACAAAGACAAAGAACCTTTTGCAAATTATGGCTTAAATTGGACACTTCCTCAAAAAAGGGGATAAGGACATAAAAACAGACACTCTATGCATCCTAGTTGCAGGGTGAAGAAGAAAATTGCACGCACTAGCCACAACACAGTCTGATGACTTTGAACTGAGGCACACTTAATCCTTGAGAAAAGAGTATGCTAAATTTTGACCGAGGACGCTTACATTGGAAACAAATAGAGTATCCCGATTCGTTTAATACTGAGACACTATTCAGAAACACTCATGGTGTCCCACAGTAGAGACATCACATGGGACATAATAACCTATTTTGATCTAGTGCTAAGATCATACCCGTCATTGGTAGGGAGGCTCACCAGGGTCACTGACTTTCTGCAAGATCCTGAAAACGAAAAAACAATAAGACAACTCCTCACTGTCATTGCCGAGCAATTTATCCTACTCCCCGAGGACAGTGAGAAAGAATCACTTGTGCCCAACACAGGCGGAAATAGATGAGCTCATCAACAAACTGTTCTTTCGCATAATCGAAGACTGTCCAACTCTTATTGGGAGAACAACAGATACGCTCACATTCCTCAGAGACCCAGCAAATACAGAACATTTAAGCCATCTTTTAAATAAAATTATAATTCTAGTTGCACTCCATGCGACCGGACAGTGCAGACATTGTTCACATTTAGGAGAAAATATATAATCCTGAACCTCAGCAAGACAGGACGGATGTCCCTGTCACCAGAAGACACCAGATTGGTCCATAATGTTCTCTTTCGCCTAGTCACTGATTTTCCAGAGCTAGTGGGGAGACCAATTGATGTTGACGTCCTCACTTTCATCAGAGACCCAGCTAATATTGCACAGATGGGAATGCTCTTACACAGAATCATACTCCAGGTGGAACTTTCCAACCATCAAAGGAGCTATCTGAGGAGATTCTAAGAGCCTTCCGCTGAGGGACAGATCAAGGAAGCGGTACCAGGAACTCCACGTGTCATATTTGTTGTTATTTTTGTCCCTAATCCTTCATACTGATCAACATACACTATGTCTTCAGGGCTGAAGCAAATCCGAGAAGTGGATTGGGAGCTTACCTACATACCTACATTGAACATGCACAGTAAAGGGACTCACTAAAATGTTATTTTATTTCTTATTTTTCTCATAGTCTAGCAAAGGAACTGTATCCTGACAAAAGAGACCATTTGTAATTCACGAGAGAGGGGACACTTGTGGAGTACCGGACACTCTTAAAACACAGAAACAATAAACACTGACGTTTGTGAATGATCGAGATGGGGGTCCAGAGCAGCAATCTGGTCCTCCCACAAGAAGAGAGGCAACCCCGCTTCTCTGGAAGAAAATGCTGTTGCCTGACCTACAGGGGCATAATGTACCTATGCATCATATTCATTATTGTTTTACTGCCATTAACAATCAGAACTGAATTCTTTATTGGTGCACAAAGCATCCCAATTTCAGTGCATCCACCTAATGATGCACGCAAAAAAAAACACAAAAGCACCCAGACCTTATATAGTCATTCCAGAAGATCTGACGGTGGAGTGAATGAACTTGAAATGGATGTAATTAGCAGCGATACACACACACGTGTGGTAACGAACAAAAAGAAAAGCCGGAGGCAGGGTCAGCAAGGAATGAATGAAGTAACATCACTGACAACTACACGCACACAAACACTGAAAGCAGTCGAAACAGGCCTAGTGTCAATGACTGCAGAACCACAAACCAAAGCAGCAGAGAAGAAGAGACTGCCTGCCATAAGAAACTCCGCAGCAGACGTTGTGAGAAAACAAGAATTAAAGCAAAAGCCAACAGAAGCAGTTTTATCAACAACCAACACTCAGAAACTCTCTGCACAGACAAAACTGATAGTAGACTCATTAGTTCTGCTAGAGCTACAAGAGGAACTGTAGAACAAAATCTCAGAGACTGTATTACCAAGTATATACATTCCAACACAGGGAACAAGTACCAGTTCTACAATACAACCATACACCGGACCAATGTCAGGCTGGTTGGCATGGCTTTTGTAACAAGCAGGAGAAAGATGTATGAGGAGAAGGAAAGGAAAGAGTGGCTCCTGTCCACTCAATTGGTGCACATGAGGAGACCTGCACCATGGACCAGGATACCTGAGAATCCTCCAGCAAGAAAAAGCCATACCAATGCATTCAGGGATGTAGTCATAGCCAACTACAGGAAAACATTAAGAATCAAGAGAAGTATGCATGGAGATGACAATGAACTAAACCACCACCTGGACAACACAGCACATCTGGGAAACAACATTTGGTACCTGCACATGAAAGAAGTTGGAATACGAAGTTCAGAAGAGGAATGCTTTCTTTGCGCACTCCTACCATACAGCATGGGGAAGTCCAAGATCTTCAAAGCTGTAGAAATCGATGTCCAGGCAGCACACTGTATGTCACATATAGCAATGTACAAGACCAGAGGCCAGTTCATGGGTAGTGATGCCTCTCTGAAATGGGCAACTGAAGCAACTAATCCAAATGAAGATGATTATGTCCAGGACATAAAGACAAGAAACAATGGAAAGATGAAACACATTGTGATCAGAAATGAGAAGCCTGGAGTTAAAGGAGCAGAGATCAGAAGAGAAGCAAACCAGAAGCTAAATGTCTAAGGAAAAACTCCAGAAGAAGCTCGGAGATGGAAGAATCGAGGCCAAATGCAAATTTGGGGAACAGTGCTTTCACCAGACGGATGGGAGAAAGGAGTAGTGATATGCCGAGCATGGATGGTCTTCAGTCACTATGAGCCAACCATCAACATAGTGCGAAACGGATGCAAGCCATTATGGCCAAAACTTGCAAAACTACTCACATGGGTCGAAGACAGAGGAGGACCCTTGCTGATAGTGCCACTAGAAAGCCCAAATTCCTGTTTCAGGAACAATGGCACAAGGAAGATGGGAGATAATCAGAACTGTGGACGAGTTTTTGACACTACAGGAATGGGACATGGAACTGTAGTGATTATGCATCATTATTGGGTGTGTGGATCCAAAGCATACATCAGACTGCCAAGAGACTGGGGAGGCATATGCACGATAGTGAACGTCCATGTTCCAGCATTGGTAATCCTGAAAAGTGACCTGAATATTGACAGTTTCCCAAAAGCAGATGCTCACCTGAGGAAGACGAAATCTGTGGAACTGATAACTCAGATGAAGAGAGAGAATTACTTCTCTGCTAAATCAGAAGAAGCTTTTCATGCAATCCCATATGAACACAGGCTGTTCAGCCTCACCTCATCAGTGTTCGCAACAATTTTCATGCCACGATTCCAAGTTGGAGCAAATACTAAATGGTTACAGATAACCAGATGGGAGTTACTGCAGACCATCAACACGACAATAAAAGGATTCAATGCAATAAAGGAAGAGTTAAGAGCAATCCGACTGATGACACTCCAGAACAGATATGTGCTTGACATGATCACAGCCATGGATGGGGAGTTTGTGCAAAAATAGGAGAATCATGTTGCACATCTACACCTTCTCACGACGAGGAAAATGGAACCTTAACAGAAGCCATAGGTATGCTGCCGAAGCTACAGAACCAGATGATCGACGAAACTGACAAAGCTGATGATGACAGCTGGTTTGGATCACTATTCTCTTGGATCCCACAATGGATGGCAGACATATTCAAGTTTCTAGGAGCCCTGCTAGTGATGATATTACTAGGATTTTGTGCTATCAAGATAATAATCTCGCAATGCCAGAAAACTGCAAAGAAAGCCATAGGGATGAAGATCATGATTGATGTCAAGCCAGAATGGAAGCCCAAAGACCTGATTGATGAAGAAATAAGAGACTTTGTGAAGGCCAGAAGGCACGCGCCAGAAGGTACAAAGTTTCTCCCAGGAAGCACAGAAACTATGTGGGAAGATGGGTTTACTGTAGCCCAAATGGACAATGTCAACTAATGGCATGGAAATAGGACGAACATGTAAGGACAGCAGGAAACCTGAAAGGAGTAATAAAAATATGGAGTCCAAAGAGACACTTCTTCAAACCATCATCTATAGATTCAGAAGATGAAGAAGGAATGAACTCAGGTGATGGAGTGAAGATAAATATAGGAGAATCGAGTGAATTGCATCCAAAGGACGAGGTGAAAGTGGTCGATGAATTGCCAAGAGGGGGAGTGTAGAGAATGTCCCAAATAAAACCTGCACTCCCATCGCCCATTTTCAAGCACCAGGAGCATTCACACCAAAATATGTGACGTATGATGAGCAAATAAACCAGCAGAGAGCCACAGTAGGGTTCTGCCCAGTACCCATCAGAAGAGCAACACCTAGTGAAGTACCAATAACCAGACAACCATGGACAGTAAGGTATCCATTGAGAAAACCCTACCAACAAATGAGACCAAATGAAGATTGCCTAAGTACCGTCCCGGAAGAAACCAAAAAGGTCTTAATGGAAGACGAATGGTGACGTCATGAGAGCCTCGACGGACTCACAGATAGAACAAATGACGAACCAAAAATGACAGAAGGAGATGAAACGCCATGAGAAAAGAGATTGTGAGCTTAACGTGATAGGAAGTTATCAAAATGTAAGAGAGTTAAGCTGTAAGCAGGATGAAGATATTCAACCAGCTAACACCTGTACATATGCTTGAAACTGCAAGAAAGCTAAGAAAACAGTATGGCTTGCTATGCTAAGTAGAAGAATAGCGCTGCAAGCGCCAGTGTACATAATGTACCTCAAAACAAAGCACAGTATTATAAGTGCAATTCCACTTTACGCAAAAAGCAGAATCAACTCAGGTTACTAGAGGCCAAACAAGACAAGATTCATATTCTAGCAAAATGAAAAGAGACGGCTGAATTGAAACTCAGCAGATGCAACGCATGCCAAGAGAGCCAAGGTCATACCAATAGAAGGAACGAACAGTAGCTATATCTGATTGAAACCTAAGAACCGAATATCCTGTCTCTGAAAGGTCAAGATAAGGAAGCGTAGGCAGGTGACAAGCCGAATAAGAATTTAATGCACAAATCGAGAGAAACTAGGCAAATTCACTGTGTCTGCATCACTTGACCATCCAAGCGAGGAGAAGCACGAGTTCACACCTACCCGTGGCATCCGCCCAGGAGAAGATATCAGAACTTTCCCAGACAGAAGATGGAGTTTCGGGCCAACCACAGTAACATAATTGACACATTGTTGTTGAAGTGATGATTGATGGTAACCTTAATTTGAGGAAGGCAGGGTAGCTGAGGGGGCACCCTGCACCTGGCTGACCATTCTGCATGCTGCTAAGTAAAGTGGAAATGTATGCATGGGGTTGGTGCCAACCCAATCACAATGGATCGCACAATCTAGGGTCCTGTAGTAGTAGAACCAATGGGACGTCATACTTTTAGTGACGTCTACAGTAGTCATTTTGAAGGAAGGGCTTGGACGCCCACATCATAGTATTTACCCAATCCCCTCACTCCGTTACCATATACAGATATAGCACCTATATTAAAGTTACCTTTTCCGAACCAATAGAAAATCTTATTAACCTTTGAGTGTTAAACGTCACTTATGACAAATTTTCAGTATAAATGATGTGTTTTTTATGAAGTTCATTGGAGTTGAAGCGAGATGGACTATCGCATCACTGCTGATTGCCATGACTCCCCGTTTTTTGTACTTGTCATTAAACGGGCTCCCTTTGCCAAACCATTGAGCTGTCCTTAATGATTGGTTTTGGAGTAATAAATCTGCACCCCATCTATCTCGTCTTAAAGTACTCTTGGAGCAAACCTCGGCTATTTGGGCTGGCCAGGGGTCTCCTGAGTACAGAAGTGAAGCCAAAACAACATTCAGGCAAGCTGGAGCAAGTTGAAGTGAGTATAAAACATTGTTTTGGTGCGCGTAGTTGACTGAAATCTAAGCCTTGAGAAGGAGGAGGAGGCGGAGGTGAGGGTGGAGAGAAGGATCAGGTATCATGTTTAAGTTGCAACATTGATACAAATTTAGCTCTGGCACAAAGACAGTTCTGTGACAGAATTTTTTTTCTCATGCCTTGTTCTCTCCGCCTCTTCAGACTATGGTTTTACTAATACCTACCAAAATGGCTGAACAATGCTAAATGACATTTTATTTCCAAATTACCGCTTATATTGTTCTTGCTCCCAAGATCCTTCTGCAGGCTCCTTTCTTGGAACTAATCTGGTACTTTGTTTTTGTTTTTTATCCATAAGGCCAAGATAGGGTGCAACGCAGCATTTATATCCGCATGGCAATTAAAATTAGTTCCTCCTATCTTATTTCCAGGAATCTAGGTGGTTGGACGCAAAACCACTGGTGAATAAAACCAGTGAGTGTAACTGGTCTCCACCTAGGGGACCTGCTTATCCAGCAGGCCAAGTGTGTAGAGGAACTCTGGCAGCCTCTGTGAGGCAGTCCTCTGCATCAGAGTTCCTTTGCTGGAATTAGGTTGATCATTAGTCCATACAGGCAACTCGGGAGCAGCAGGGGAAAAGCAGAACGAAACACAGCATCCTTTGGACGATATTTCAAATTGTGTGCCTTTCAGTCCTTTCATTTCAATGCTAATTTGAATAACATAGCTGGTTGGACACCATGCCTTCGACTGATGTGTGTAATTAGCGTTCACCAGATGTTTCCTTCTCCCAGAAGACTAAGGGGTTAGACAGACTCTGGCTTCATCCTAAACCTTCTGACCTTCCTCGGCTGCCTCATTAGTATTTCAACTTATAGGGATCCAAGCAAAAATTAAACTCAAAAATGCACACCAAGCAGTAGGGTTGACTACTATTGAACATACAACAATTCCCCAAAGAATACAGGCATCCAGATTTCATCTTTTATGCCCACTGACTCTCGACCCAAATTCCATAGTAGGGTCATCCAAAATAAAACAACATCAAGAGTGGAGAATCACAGAACAGTGCTTTCCCCTGCAGGTTATACTAGCCACAGAAGAGGCTGAATATAACTTGGAGCTCTACAGAGAGACACCTGTTGCCTCACATGAAGCCGAACCCTGCAACTAAACTAAGCAAAATGCCCAGTGCTATCCATGCCGCCACCTGGAGCATTGCAAGCCTAGCTATTGAAATTAGTGATGATAATTGGTGAGACTTTGTAAAGGAGTCTGATATCATGGCTCATCAAAAAACCTTGGCCCTTGCTCCAATGAATTTCAACTGATTTCGGGGTTTCGACTGATGCTCTGCTCCAGCAATAAAAGTGGCAGGGAGTGGGGGCTGACAACAAATCTGTTATATTCCAGCAAGATCATTAAAACAGAAACGCCATGTGTAAAGCTAATAGCTTTGTAGCTTTCGAAAAACCTCCACATGATCATAATTAATGACTGTAACAGATCATGGGGACCTGCAGACTTAACACTGAATACCCTGGAGGAGAATTTAGAAGACACCACATCCCCCAGCAATAGAAGAGCTGCACATCTCTTCATCGCCCTTGGAGACACGAGCCTACAGTGACTTTAAAGGCAATCTCAAACCTTTTTGAGGAAGATTCGCTGTAGGATGTTCCAAACTTAAGTGCCTCTTTTCCTAATAATGAACATCGGTAAGCAATGGAAGTCGCTCAGCGATGGTAGAGTCTAGGTTTCTGGGCATGCAATGGTCGGCTACAAAGCAATATGTTGGTAAAATGTATATTGAAATATACTCGCAACACCAGCCATTTAGATTTAGTTTTAGTGAAACTGGAGAATTGTCAAACTGTTCAAGACCTAGTGGTGACAAAAGTGACCCTGTTCCCGGTTCACTAGTAGTGAATAAATGCAGACAGCGGTCACCTTTGAAAGCCTGTGACACCACCAGCCTAAGTAACGTGAGTAATAGGAAATGGATCTGGTGGGAGAGTCTGGATTCGACAAAGTTCTACCACCACTATACTCTCACATGATGCTCATTCATTAGAAGGTGCTAGGCTCTCCATAGATCACTCTAATGGTCTGTATTCATACAAGGCTATAACGACTGATCACAAAGAAAAATTCTCAAATGGCTCCTGTAAGATCAGTTCTTGGTTTGAGGCTGAATCCAGGGAAAGTAATTGCTATTACTAAACCTAATGAAAGCTCCTAGGACAGAAGCCCAGGGTCAGTAAAGAAGGCTAGGGAAGTGTATAGGGCAGTGATGAAATATACAATAAGAGATCATTTCAATCGCAACTGGACTGTTATTATGCCTGCCTCAGATTCTAATCACTCCAGTCTGGTGGGATTCCGTGGGCAAAAGTGCAAATTATTTTTTAAGAAAGGAGTCCAGGAATCACCATGCATGATGCCTTCGGGCTGCGGCGCGTAAGAAACAAATGGTTCCTAGTCATTGCATCGAATGCCAAACCGTCGAATGCCATACCATAGAAAAAAAAAATGCATAAAAAAAAATGCATCGAAGGCATTTTCTTTTCTTTCTTTTTTTTAATGGGGGGGTCCCCCATTTCCCCTTTTTTTAACCTTTAAAAGCCAATATAATTAAGCTAAACCCTTTACCATTTAAAAAAATGCATTAAATGCTTTTTTTCTATGCATTTTTTCTATGGTATGGCATTCGACGGTTTGGTTTTCTATGCAATGACCAGATACCAAACAACATAACAAAACACAGAAAAAACCTTTTCCTAGCCGCTTTAGAGGCACGGATCTGTTCCCAGAAGACTATCCCAGCTTTACAAGTGGCCTTCCAAAAGGGAATTGGCATAGGTTACCCGGCATTCAGGCTCCTCATTCTGGGTACCCCATTTTTTTTCCTGACGAAGCAAAGCTTTGTTTCCTATAGATCGTCGAACAGCGTTTGATGAAGTCCCCAGATCGCGTTTATGATCAGTACAAAAATGGAAAGTACACCCTCACTCTTTAAAGTCATCCTACATCTCTGTTCTGAAAATGTTGCTCACGTCGATGGGGCCAAACTGTCGAGCAGACTAAGGGCCCGATTTATAGAATAAATGCATAGACCCCGCAAAGTACTCAGCTCGTACAATAAATGTGCACGTGCTCAAAAGTCTCTTTGCGCGTTCCGCGTATTTATGGAATCCAAAGTGCAAAGTAACCCGACCCGCAAAGCCAACCGAGCTGCGCTAGAAACACCCACAACACGCCCCCACGCAAAACAAAACCCTTGCCAAAAACCATCCTATGCGCAAATCTTTGCGTCCACCTCTGATCTACAATGCAGCACCCCTGCAAAACTGCACGTGGTCCCCTGTAAGTCAGGGGTGCACCCTAGCGAAACTGTGAGCAAACCCCCGTAAAAATGTGGCATCATCCCTGGGAAACTGCACACTGTCCTCCGTAAGGAACAGCTGCACCCCTGCTAAAGTACACGTGGCACCCCATAAGTCAAGACTGCACCCCGTTGAAACTGCATGAGGTCCCCTGTAATTAACAGCTATACCCCATCAAAACTGCGTGAGGTCCACCATAAGTCAAAGCTGCACCCCTGCAAAACAATGTGAGGTCCCCTGTAGCAGCTGAATCCTGTGAAACTACGGAGCGTCCCCCCTAGTCCCCAGGTATCCAAACTTCTGCCAGATGCCCCTAAGTCATTTCAGTCCCATATAGCACCGACAACACCCACCAGCCTCCCTCACCCCCACCACTACCCCAGGCAGCCCCCTCAAGTCCTGACACCACCCACCAGCCCCCCTCGGCTCTACTGCTACCCCAAGCAGCACCCTCATGCTCCCGCCCCCGTCGTCTCCGACACTACCCCTAGACAGCACCCTCATGTCCCCACACCATCCACCGGCCCCCTCACCTACCTCCAACACTACCCCCAGACAGCACCCTCAAGTACCCACACCAGCCCCCTCAACTCCGATGCTACCCCCAGGTGGCACCCTCTGTCCCCACACCACCCACCAGCCCCCCTCACCTCCGACACTACCCACAAGACCCCACACCACCCACCAGTGCCTCTCGTCTCTGGCATTACCCCCAGGCAGCACCCTCAAGTCCCCAAACTACCCACCAGCCCCCCTCGTCTCCGACACTACCCCCAGGCAGCACCCCCAAGTCCCCAAACCACCCACCAGTCCCCCTCGCCTCCGCCACTACCCCTGACAGCACCCTCAAGTCCCCACAACACCTACCAGCACCTCCCATCACTGGCACTACCCCCAAGCAGCAGCACACACAAGTCCCCACACTATCCATCAGTCCCCTTGCCTCCGCCACTACCCCTGGTAGCACCCTCAAGTCATGACACCACCCACCATCCCCCCTCACCTCTGCAGATACCCCAGCCGGCACCCTCAAGTCCCCATACCGCCCACCAGCCCCCCTAGCCTCGGATACTGCCCGCAGGCAGCACCCTCAAGTTCCCACACCATCCACCAGCCCCCCTTGCCTTCACCACTACCCCTGGCAGCACCCTCATGTCATGACACCACACACCCGCACCTCTCGTCTCCGACACTACCCCAGGCAGCACCCACAAATCCCCACAACACCCGCCAGCAGCTCCCGTCTCTGACACTACCCCCAAGCAGCACCCTCAAGTCCCCACACCATCCATCAGACTCCCCTGCCTCCGCCACTACCCCTGGCAGCACCCTCAAGTCATGACACCACCCACCATCCCCCCTCGCCGCCGCTGATACCCCAGGCAGCACCCTCACATCCCCATACCACCCACCAGCCCCCCCAGCCTCAGACACTACCCGCAGGCTGCACCCTGACAGTACACCCCGCTCACCTCACCGCCTGAGATCTGCCCGTACCCCCAGGCTGGTCCTGCCAATCAACATACCTACCAGTGTAATATCGATGAACAACTCACCTCAACGACACCAGACTGTGGCAAACAGGAAGTACACTGCCCACATATCCACTTGCAACTTGAACAACTGATATCATTGCTGCAGAATCCATGTCCAGAGCTCATCACAGGACTTCCTGGTACATCACGCTCAGCTGCACATCAACAGGACTGCAAAACTTCTCAACAGCAACACTGTGACCACACCATGTACATCTGACATACCAATGAAATGCAATGCGAAGCACATATCATTTAGCCCATGTGCCATTGCAATGGACTCAAAGCGCTGTATGTGACTGCCTGTGGAGGCCCCAAGTCTGAGACATAACAGATTGTACTGAGTCACGTGTAATGTGTGTCTACATAGTAGCCCATACAAAGGCATGAAATAAGTCAGTGAGGTAAGCATTCAGGGGTGGCAAAGGCCCCAGAAGTGACACAAGTCCAACTGGCATATGGTTGTGTGATGTGAAGGCTGCCTGAGAGCGTGCAGGCCAAGAAAAGTGACGATGTGCACAGGCAAACCAAATAACAAAGAATCACGGAATCCTGCGCGTCAATGTCTGATGTACATGATGTGAGACCAGGTTGTGGGTGACTGCATATATGGGCGTGCAGTGTTCTATGTCTTGTGAGGGAAACAGCTACAAAAGAATGAGTCACAATTGGTGAGTGCAGCACACACATCCTCTGTGAGTCCCCATAGACAAAAAAAGACTGCAACACGTGTGTGATCATGAAACATAAAACTGTATTATGAAATGCACACAATAAAAACAAAACATGGGAAAGGGTGAAATGACCAGGGAGGAAAGGAAACCAAAATACAAAATCAAACCTAACACTAAGAACTATGTAGACAGGCAGTGGGTCTACATGTTCCTCAAAGCGTCCTCCAGGGCAGAGTGACATTCATCATCTTCCCCCTGGAGGTCCTCTCCTCCTCCTTCACAGCCCCTCAATACCCGCCTCTCCGACACAGCTACCCTGGCCCTTTCAAACCTTGCCTCCCTAGCCAGCTGCCTCTCTGCCATCAGCTGCCTACTGTGTACGCAAACCAGATTACGGAGCCGCCTCCTCTCCTCCTGCCAAATGCCAATCATGTCCTGCCTCAATTGCCTCCTCAGTGTAGATTGGGCCTGTGTGGAATGCCTCTGTACACTCCTCATCTGTTGCTGCCTGGCTGAGTGCTAGCTACCCAGGTACCCCCGCAGTCTGGATGACACATGTCGGAGGGCACAGTACCATCAATGTCCTGAAGTGCCAGCTGCCTGACCACTGCCCTGTCCCTGTGCTGGTGCCTGGGGCAGGCAAAGTGACCACCTCATCTGTCGCACGTGGGATTGTCACCAGAGGTAGGGACGTAATCACCACCAGACTGGGTGGTGTGGGTGGGGCTTACCCCAGCAGCCCCGCCTGATGGAACTAGCGCTCCCCCAGTACACTCTCCCTCGGAAGAGGTAGGTGGAGTCAATGGGGGCTGGCTGGGGTGTGCGCCTGGGTCTGGTAGACCGGTCTGTGCCCTTCTGCTCCACAGCAAGGCCTCCACCCTCTTCACGAGCTGCAGCAACTGTGGCAAATGGGACAAAGGACATTGGGCCTCATTACGACCCAGGTGCTAAGGGGTTAACGGCGCCGTAAAAGGTGGTGGCGCCGTTAACCCCTTACTGCCTAATTACGAGGTCCCTTTGCGGGTCCCTACCTTAACGCCTGGTTTTACCAGCCATTAAGGATTGGACCCGCAAAGGGACCTTGGAGGTAATTACGGTACCGCAATTTGTGGTACCGTAACTACCGCCTTCTCCATCGAGCCCTATGGGGGCAAAAATGAGAATGGGGAAGGGACAATGGTGAATGGGGACTTACCGCCCCGCCAACCTTGGAATGGGGCGGTAATTCCGCCATTCACCATGGCGGAATCGGTACAATACCGGCGGCAACCAAGGCGCTAGTAGCGCCATGGTTACCGCACGGGTCGTAATGAGGCCCATTGACATCAGTCATCGTTGTCAATGCATTTGTGTCATACATGATATCAACAGTACCAATCATGGTGCACGTGTCGACCAGCAACTGACACACAAACACACACAATGCACACACACATGGGCACGCCCATGCAAACTGCATGACAAGTGCCACATGAGCGTAGTGTCAACGATTAATCATAGTCATGACACACACACATGTCAACACTGTACATTGTCACGTTGCCACAAATACATAACCAACAACATGCAATGCAACCATACTAGTGCCAAATTGGCACATGTATGACATGGAGACAGGGGCATGGGAACTGCACCTGGGCACCTGTCCCCCTAATTACAATCAGCAACATGTATCCATGACAGCCTAACCTGCAAACAAGCAGCATGTATCGGCACACATATATGAGGAACAATTGCTGATGTTGTGAGGGCCAACACATACATATTGCATGAACACACTGTGAGAGAGACATGGTATCCCAAGTATACGCTGACGCAAGAGCTGCAAGTTTCAAAACCTTTATTGATGGTTTAACAGGGGTTGGAAAACTCCTATCTTGCCGTATAACTAAGGTGGGGGTATTCTCGACCATCAAAAAAAAGAAAATACAGTCATAGTCAGTCTTAAGTCAAAATAAAATGGCCTATACTACTAAACCTAATGCCTGCACTCTTTCTAATACAATAAATATGTAAAGACAATGTGTAGCGCAAAAAGGAAATCAGTGTTAAAAAAATGTCAGTATGGCTGAGTAAATTCCCTTCCCCACGTTTTATAGCACAGGGTAAGATGACACACTTGGACCATGTGAAACACTCTGGCTTCGGACACAAGGTTGCAATTCGTTTCGTGGACACAGGCCTACTTGGCCTTCCACGAAAAGTCACTAGTTTATCCGCTGGACCTCTCAGCTTTTTCTCACTCCATTCCAGGTCACCTTTTAGCTTGTAATAAAGTTCAACAAAAGTTTGATTCCTTCGGGTTACCACAATTCAGTATAGGTCTCCCTGCGCAGGGCTAAAACCTTTCAAACATAATTTGTGGGGGTTCTCTTCCCAAAGTTTCAATCACACCTTCATAGGCATCCCTCGGTCGGGCTCAAGCCTCCTTTCACTTTCCTTCCGCTGTCGAAGACTTTCAAAACTGCCAGGCTTTTGCTCTTACCTCCGCATGGCTACTTCAACCTTCTTTCTTCAAACGTCACTTTTTCTCTCCTACACCAAGACCTCTTGGTAAATGTAGTTTTGAGCGCAGTACTTATTTCAAAGTTCAAAGATATATCTTACATCCTGGTTTCCCTCTGCCGGGATCAAACCTAACTGTTCAAAGACATCTCTCACATCCAGGTTTCCCTTTGCCGGGAGCAAACCTAACAGCTCAAAGACTTCTCTCACACCCAGGTTTCCCTCTGCTGGATTCAAACCTAACAACAGTTAAAATCTTGCATCTCAGTTCCTTTCTCTTTCCGCCGCTTCTACGGCATCAGACATTTCACAGAGACTTTCGTTTGGGCAATCTCCTTTTGCCGGACCACTCTTTTACTTTGTATCTTTAATGTACAGTTCTTTACAATGCTTTGCTTTCTCTCGTGCCTTATCGGCACACGCGCAACTTTCATTCTTCGGAAACTGTTGCTGTCAAGTTTCATTTAACACAGGCCGGACTTCCATTGCTTTCATCAACTCACCGCCTATGTTAGTTCATTGTCTTCCTTCGCAGCTTTGATCCCGAAGTCAAGGCTGATACCACAACTGCTGCTGCACCTCCCCAACTCTGCCGTTCACCCAGGAGGGTGGCTGGTATCCTTGAAACACAAAAGTGTTTGTGTTTTCTCTCTAGCTGGACTTCTTTGTGTACCCTTGAAAGCCTTTCGAGGTAACAAGCTCTCGCCCGGGTGTGCAAGGTGTTTCCGTACCTCGGTTCCGTCCCTCGGCTTGACGCTCTGCTCCGCCTGGTTCACTCTCGCCCTGGAAGAACTGCTCCTTCTCGTGCACTGCCTTGCTCACAGTGTGTCTCAGTGTTTCATCTTTTAAGCATGTGGGGAGAGCTAATAGGTACCAGGTGTATGTAATTAAGGTCAAGTACCTAACCCTGCCTGATCTTATTAGTGTGACATGTCCAATATATTGCATTGGTGGTACTCCTTTCAGGCTCGGACCTCCTCTTCCTCGTCTAAGTGATTGTGTATGAAAGGGGCAAGGGGATCTGGGAAGTTGGAATATCCTATAAAATAGGATGCAACAGGGGTATTTGGAAAGGGGGGATACCATGTCTCACCATCAGGCATTCTTCCCCAACTCCCAGAGGACCCCTCACCCAGGTGATCCTCCCGCACTTGTCCAACCCCATGGTCTGGATCCAAAGGCGATGGCCATGCCCTGGCCACCTGAGTAAGGGATCCCCAGGGTTTAGGCTGTGAAACACCCTCTGGGTTTTCACAACACGTTAACTTGTGCATCAAATGCAGTCGGATGTCACATCGCATCCCCGTCCACAAGACGTGAATGCTCCAACTTTACATTCACAGACATCCATGAATGTGTCACTCAGCCGATATGCATGAATGGACTCACTCGCAGTTGCGCCACACATGGGGTTGTCCTTCATGCATGTCACTCACATGGCCACAACATCCCAGATCTGCTGACGTGCATCATGACCCAGCTGTGTTGCAGGGTTAAAGAGGACATAATAGGCACCCAGGGTCCAATCCACCAGGATGCCAACTTCGGTGGTGGTGAAATTGACAGCCCTCTGCCTCGCTGACGTGGGGGTGCCGCTCTCCCCCGAAGAGGTAGATGTTCCGGACATGGCAACCCCCAAGAAAAGTATGGATTTGCTTGGTCCTGGGTAGGTGCTGTGGTGGTGTTGGTAGGGAGAGGTGAAAGCCCCAAAGTACAGATGAGGTGGTCACAGGCCGAAAACAGGAGTACAGGCAAATTCAGGATGACTGGCACGCAAAGACAGTGCTGGCAGCAAGCAGGCACTCACACTCAATCAGGCAGCAGCATGAATAGAGTGTGTGAGGCAATATAGGCACAGAGGTGGCAAAGGCAATTGCTCGCAGGCAGGAGGATCTCTGGTGCACGTCTCTCATCTGAGGCAGCTGAATACAGAGTTAAGCTCCTCCGTGCGTAAGTTACGTTATACGCACTGCATGCTGTGCGCCTACGCAGGTCACTTCAATGACAGTGCTATTTAAGCGGTGCACCGGGCATCACTGGATCTGCACACAACGGTACAAAGAAGGGTGAGTATCGAGTACATGTTTTTGGAGGTGCTACGCAAGCCTTTTCCTTCAGGTAACACGTACCACATTCTCTTTTTGGGTGTTCCCTCTGTGCATAAGTGCATTTATTATTGTCAATTTTGATGCCTACTGTGTGGCATAAGCAATTTTTAGTTGTGGGGTGCCTCTGCGTATTGCGAACCACTTTTTTCACCTTTTGGAAGCTTTATGGGTATCGCGTATGCAATTTTTAGTTTTGGGGTGTCTCTGCATATTGCGTACTGCTTTTTCTACCTTTCGGAAGCTTTCCAGGTATCGCATATGCAATTTGTTGTTTTTTCGGAGTGCCTTTGCTTATCATGTACCACATATTTTTGCTTTTGGGGTACATTGGAGGCCTGCTGGACCACACATATACATAGGAAATCACGTAGAGTGGTCCCTTCCTCATATTGCCCAGATCAATATATTAGTGTGCCTTCCATTCATCAATTACATCTACAACATGTGGGCAAAGGCCCCAAAAGGGAAAGGGAGTAGACAAGAATCTGCTCAGGACACATCTGCCCCAGCCCCAGGAGGACATTGTGTGCCTCAGCACAGAGGTGATCCGGCACCTGGATGTGGATGTGGATGTAGTCAGAGGCAGACAGGTGAAGCAGCACCACCTAAGGCAATTAGGTCCAAGAAGGGACGCCCTGTATGAGACGATTCTCTGATGAGGAGCTCCAGATCCTCATTGACTATGTTAGCAATCCCCTCCATGAGATGTACCAGAATGCGGAGAGCATCCATACACCCGCACAACGAATGGTGCATTGGCAGCATGTCACAGGATTTATCATCTCCTTTGGTGTGCAGAATCGCATTGCTGAACAGATCTAGAAGCAGATAAATGATCTCACGAGAAGGACCAAGCATAAACTCAGTGTCAACCTGGCCTCTGAAGTGGCCACTGGAGGGGGAGCCACAAGAGGAGGAACAGTTGACTCCATTTGAAGAGGCCACGAGTCAATTTATCACCATTGAGCAGGTTCAAGGCGTTGGAGGTGCAGAGACCTATGGAGACACATTTGGTGAGTGGAATTTGTGTGCATCGTATGTGTGGACTATCATGGTTGACCAAGCCATATATGTGTTGCAGTACAACTGGCTGCAGTTGTCAGCCATCCCTGGGCAATGCACGTGTGTTACTGTGTAGACCTCTGTCACATGGCCTGCTTTCTGGGAGGTTGCTGTGTGGTTCACATGTGTGGCACATGTCAGTGTGACAGTACACAACACTGTCTGCTGGTCTTCGCAGCTGTGCCAGTACTTGCATGCAGGGTTTCAATGTCCGAATTATGTGCAAATTCCAAGACCCCATGACATGAACCCCTGATATGCACACATCCCCCACAGTGGGACACATTTTGCTTGTGCTGATTGAACATGGCTCCAGCAGAATAAACCATAATTGAACTCCTCTCCCACTTCCCCTGGACACAAGCTCAAGGTTGGCTTGCATTTGTTTTTAATGAGAATGTTTACTCTCTTTTTAACCATACGGGTTGTGCCGTGCAGACATCACTGGCACAACCTGTGGATACACCCCACCCTGTGCTAAGTCTAATACTCACTCATTTTGTGTTTATCACCCATAGGGAGATACAATCCTTTGGCCTGGAAGAAGGCACCAAATCCTGGAAGCGAAACATCCTAGGGTCCAGCCCCACTCCTGCTGGCCCCATTTACACCTTTGGGAATCTTTTGTTCCTGACGTAGACCAAGGGTTGGTCACCTATAGTTAACAGACAAATGTTTAAATGTACGGGACTTGCCTCGACTTTGCAAGGACAAGCACTTTCCTCCTACATTTGTGTTTGCACTACTAATTAGTGCCTGCTAGACTTACTTATGTTCTACTGAAGTCTACTCTTATGCTTCACTTTACTAAGCTGTTGTAAATGGATTAATTTCTATGTTGTTTTTCTTCTTCTTCTTTCTTTTTTGCTTTTACATCCTTCAGTCTACAACTATTGTGTTTGATGAAGTACAATTATATGTGAAGAATTTATACTTATGAAAATTCACTGTTGCAGAACACATTTAAGATACATGCTTTAAATGCTATCTGTTGGTTCTTATAGGTATCAAGATGCCCTAGTCTGATTGTTGGTGGCCTGATACCATAAGATGTATGTAATAAATTTACACCACCAAAAGTTTCTCTTGTTAGTAGAGTGCTTACGTGTACGAATTAATGTGCCTGTAGCCTCTACCCCATGGGGTCCTTTAGACTTTGTCACAAGTATGGACCATTGGTGATTCCTGTAACACCACAACTACCTTTTTTCAAATAATGTCATACAAAATCAAGAGCAAGCTTTAACTATTGTTTGGCGGTTACCCCCTTTTGTGATATATTGTATACCTCAGCCTCAGGTTCCGCCTTTTGGGCTGCCCCTTCAGTTAACACACATCACCCCCAGGGCACAACTCTGTGTCACACCAAAAAATGCAACAGCCACATGTATCGATCTTTGCAATATTCTTGTGGCCTGTCTCTTTGCATTGTACATCAAGCACATGCAATTTATGTCGAACACACACATCATTTGCTGCTGAGTTACATGTTTGTACTGTCACCTGCTCTTACAGGATGCTTTATCAGAATGCATATCCAAGCTGCCTGCATGACACACTGTGGTGTGACTAACCTGCCGGGGCATTAGTCCCCACAGACCACTGCCCTGTGTACCAGGCGTCTGTAGATGGAACTTAACTTGTGTATTGCAAGGGGCAACACTCAGGGACGTCATTTAGGGGTCGCCAGAGGTCGCAACTGCGACCTCTGAGGTCTCCCTTGCGACCTCTGTGGTCACCCTAGCGACCTCTAGAAAAAAAAAAGAAAAAAAAGGTTTTTGTTTTTTTTTTGTAATGCAAGCTAATGGGCTGTGGTCAGCACCATATGGCTCTTTACTTCTGGAGTGGCTGCCTTTCTTGTTCAGGCCCCTTAAAAAAAAGAAGAAAAATAAGAACAGGAGTGCCACAAGTTTAACACTTTCAGCACTGACACTAAATAAGAAAGAATAGAAATACCAAATAATGTGTCTTTCTGGAATTCTATACAATAATTGCTAGACTCATTAAAGGTTTATTTCAGGCACACTTCAGAGGGTGAGTCACTGATTTAGTCTGTTCTTAAACGCCTCAACACAGCCTTTCATCCTTCTGAGGTCGATAAATGAGTACCAACACAGGTTGACATTGGGTGTATATTTTTTCTATATAAAGCACTTAAGCGTAAGTGCTATATAACAACACATCATTATCATTTGGTCATGTACATCTGCTTGCATTCACAGTAATTTGTAATATGGGCCTATAGACACTGATCTTAACGATACATATAGCGATCCATTCTTGTATGAAATGTACATCACATTATAGTGATATCGTAACCATATTTTTTGTAGTGTACAATGCTATGTGATAAAACTTCCTGTTTTGTCAACGGGTGAAAGGTCGCGTTCCATCGCATCCTACAATATCACTTCGGGGTGGGGTCAAATGACATCACTTCATGTGATGTCACCAGGGGGTCAAGGGTCATGTGATGTCACTTCTGCTACCCCTGGCATTTTGGTGAAATGACGTCCCTGGCAACACTACATGAAACAGTGTGTGAAACAGGTGATGGTGGGGCATCATGCTAATATGGCCAGTCTGGTGCTCTCCAATTGAAATGTCTGTAGACAGCCCATGCAAAAGGTTACAGACATGAATAATGTCAATGAGTGTGCCTGCCTGCATTGCATGTCATGTATGTGCATGGTTGAATTTCAAAATGTCAATTCAGTTCATATTAAAGTCATCAGTTTGACATGAAAGGCCTATATGTGTTCATCAGTCGATGCATGACAGACAAATGCCTAGTTCTAAGCATCATTGTGGACAATACGTGCACAAACATTGGCCTTTATGTGTGCTTGATACGTGCAAATTGTAATATCATGGCAGCTACTTCGCCCAATCAGACGTGGCTTCAGGGCTCTGTTGATCCTGTAATGTGTCATGAGATCTGTAGATGAGGAGGTGCTGGTTGTCAGTCCAAGCATGCCCGGTTATGACTAGTGACACATCATCATAGGGTGATGTTCATAGACAGGGACTGATGCCCCAACAAAATCATCAGGCATGCCTCATCAGCGAATCGTGCACAAAAGAGCAGGCTCGTGCTTTGACTGACAGTGCTGGTATTAGCATCGCTACTCAGTGATGGCCTTCAGCCAGTGAATACCATGTTGTGGCAGTGTGGCAAGGTGGTATTTGACAGTTGAGTATAGAATTTAATTAGAATTTTGTGATTGATCCATGTGATTGAGTGTAGGTTCAGTATGGTACACCCGTAGCAGATGCAGATGTCAATTTTCACAGTGCATTATTGAATGTACAAGTGGAATAGAGGTGGCGCAAAGGACTACCAAGTTGTGCGGTCACACAGGACAAAGACAAATATAGTTCATAGCAAACACACACAATCTGCAGTGACACCTTGCATTGGGTGAAATGACACAGCCCTGTCAGTCACTCACTCATGACCAGTCATCTGCTGACAGTTCATATGAAAATGTCTTGTGAATAGCACTGTCATCACACACATTGGCCCTCATTACGACCCTGGCGGAAAGCGACTGACCGGAGCGCCACAGCGTAAATAGCGTTTCCGCCATTGCACGAAGGAGCAAAGTGCGGCCCATTCCGACCCATCGGGCACGAGCACCACGCCACGGCGGAAGTGCAAAGTCCGCGATGGCGGAAATGACCCCAAAACGGCCCACACCGCCGCCGTACGGCGCCCTAGGTGCAATACCGCTACCCCACTTAGCGGTCACCGCAGTGTGCGCCTACCGGAAAGTACGGTGCCCGGAAATATACGGAAACGGAAGTTAAAACATGGGGCCGGAACGGGAAACATCCCGGCGTACACCTATAAATACACTAAAACCACACAACCACTAAAATCACTTCCCTGAAACACACCCCAACCCGTCAACCACCCTAGCGAAACCAAGAAAAATGGGAAAAGTAGCGAAGAAAGCGTGCGACCGCAAGCGGCAGGTCCACTTCTCCCGTGAGGAACTCACCGTGCTAACAGAGACCCTCCAGGAGAATGCTGCCGTCGTCTTCTGCACGCAAATGACCAGGACGGCACTTGCAAACAAGAAGGCCATATGGGCTCTGGTGGCACAGCGGGTAAGTGCGGTGGGGACCGCACCCCGCACCCCACAGCAATGCCGCAAGCGATGGGACGACCTGCGGATACGCGTCCGCAGCATACTCTCTGCCAACCGCAACATTGCCACAGCCACCGGGGGAGGTCCTGAATCACCCATCAAGTTGACCCCCTGGGAAGAAATCTGTGCCTCCACCATCGGAATGGAGAGCATAGAGGGAGTCGGAGGGATGGAGAAAGGAGTGCAGACATCCGAAGATTCAGGTAGGTGGGCCAGATAAAACAATGCCAAATCCACACAGTCCATCCATGTGAAGTACCATGCGTCCACATAGTGCAACAGAAACACATGTCCAGGAGAACGCCCACACACATCGGCCTGATAGCGCACGTTAAAACCCACAATAAATACATAAATAATTAAAAACCCCAAATACACGCACTACACGTGCAGCAGGCACACCCTAACTGCAGGCTGCCAAACAACTGCACCCTCACTCCACACACAAATCAAAGCACCTCCAAGGCCCCGACCCAAATCACCCTCAGGTACCACCCCAATGCATGTGATACAATGCCATTCCAATTCCCACAGACCCATCAATAACCCTCGCCCTCCTTTACTCCACCACAGGGTCCGATCCAAACGACGAGCTACAGGACACCCCTACCAGCACACCTGCAAAGAGGGCCAAGACCAACGGCCAGAGACCCTCCACCTCAGCTGCACGCATCAAGACACGGCAGCAGCACAAATCAGGTGGCAGCACAGAGGAGGGAACATCAACAGGCACCCCAGCAGCCAGCATGCCCACAACACCACCACCACAGGTCCCCCCAATGGATGCCACGAAGGCACTGCCTCTGGTGGCAGCAGCACCATAGGTGACACCCCATTGATGGCAGCATGCTCGGACACAGAAAACGGGGATGCCGAAGTCAGATCCATCCATGACCTGTCCCAATCCCCCTGTCTGTCCCATCCCGTACAACATGAGGATACCACGCAGGGGCACCCACAAGACGACGACTGGCCATCCCCCACAAGCCCTGTGGCAAGGCAACATGAGGACAACAGCCCCTCTGTGACACCCCCGCAAATGGCCATGGCCCAGCAGAGGCAACAGTCCCTCGACCAGTTGATCGAACAACAGCAGCAACTGGCCACGCTCCTCAAGGACCATGCTGATGAATGTGGGGGCACTAAGGCAGACATAGAAACATCAACTGAGACACTTAGGGCACAAATCGAGAGTAGCACCGAGAGCCTGAGAGTCCAAATGGAGAGTAGCACCGAGAGCCTGAGAGTCCAAATGGAGAGAAGCACCGAGAGCCTGAGGGGGGAACTGCATGCGACGGCCAAGGACGTATGTGCCGAACTTGCCGCAGTGCGCCGTGTGCTCACTGAGCTCTCGCAAACCCTTAGGGACATGCATGGACGTGAGCAGGCAGACACATCATCCGTTGCAAGTTCCGTCCAGGGCAGCCCCCAACGTAGATCTGGAAGGAACCTGCGCTCCACGGGCAGGGGTGCCCCTGATACCCGCAGAGGGGGCATGCAATAGCGACAGCCCACTGACAATGAGCATCTTTGGACACTGGTGTTCGGGGGGGAGGTAGGAGGGTGGAGGGGGTGTGTTGGGCTCACTTGGGTGGCGGGTCGATAGGGTGTTCAACATGACATCACATATGCCATTAAAAGTGCACGATCAACCAATGAGATGTGTGGACATTGATCTTTGTGTACTAGGCCATCATAGGCGTACAGTCCATGTTGTGCATGTCCCAACACACGCAGTGCCACGAGTCCCGTGTCCATGTATCAGCCACCAGGCGTGAGTGCTAGAAGCATACATCAATGAGATGCTGACGAATGTCACGGGCCTCCGGTGCCTCGCAGACTCCATGAGGTGCTGCCACATCCCCACCCTCATCATGACCATCTTCAGGTGCTTGCAGTTCTGCGTCAGGGGGCATGGGCACATTTCTACGTACGCACATGTTGTGGAGCATGACACATGCCATCACCATCTTTGCAACCTTCTCATGGCGGTACAGGAGTGCCCCGCCAGACCTGCTGAGGCAGCGGAAACGGCCCTTCAGTAGGCCGAATGCCTGTTCTATGACTACACGGGTACGTGAGTGGGCATGGTTGTAGTCCTCCTCATGCTGGTCCCGTGGGTTCCGGACTGGTGTGAGGAGCCATCTCTTCAGTGGATATCCAGCATCACCTGTATGTGGACGAGAAACGTATGATGTGGAATGCCATTGATACGTACGCACACCCCCCCCCCCTTCCTGCCAGGTCATTGCCAATTCACATACCCCACATCATCATGCATGTAATGAGACTCACCGAGTAGCCAGGATCTGTTCCCTGCGTGTCGCTCCATGTAGCGTGGTATTGTAGAGTTCCTCAAGACCATAGAATCATGGGTTGATCCAGGGAATCGGGCACAACAATGTGTAATGATCCTGTTGGAGTCACACACCATTTGTACATTCAGGGAATGAAATTGTTTTCGGTTGCGGTACTGGGCCTCCATGGCATGTGGGACGACCAATTCAACATGGGTGCAGTCGATGGCACCAATGCAACCCGGTATGCCGGCAAGTGCATGGAATCCCACTTTCGTGTTTGTAATTTCCTGCTCCGAGCGTGGTAGGGAGATGTAGTCGTCTGCGTGCTGCAGGAGGGCATCGAGCACTTGCAATAGTGTCCGTGAGAACAGTGGCTGAGAAATGCCATGCAACTGTCCGACTGTGTGCTGGTAGGTGCCTGTGGCCAGGAAGTGGAGTACAGACACCACCTTCAGTAGGGGTGGGATGGCGGTTGGGCTATCTATCATGCTGACAAGGTCAGCCTGTGTCATGTCCACAATGGCGGCTATGGTGTCCCGGTCCAGACGGTAGAGGGTGTGGATCTGCTCATCAGTGAGGTTGAACGGATGGGCTCGGAGGCGTGGTATTGCGGGCTGCCTGCGTGGTGGTAGTGGCTGTGCTGGTGGGCCTTGCTGGCCCTGCCTTGGCCTCCTCCTCCTCCTGCGTCTCCTCCGTGCGGCTGGTTGTAGTTGGTGTTCGTCTTCTTCTTGGAGTTGGAGCACTTGCAGTGCTATCAGGTCCCCCAGGGCCAACATCGCGAGTCCTGCCGGTAGCATTTCGGTGTGGTTGTGGGAGGAGACTGGCTGTGCAATTTATGTGTTTTCAGGCTGTATGGCCTCCACCTGTGGTGATTCATTCCACCTGTGCAAACTGCTCTCCCCTTTGGCCGAGCACGTCCCGCGCACAACGCTGCAATTCGGGGAATGGTATCTTGCTATTGCTATCATGTATTTGTACCCGATGGCCGTGTAAGATTGGATTGATATGTTCATTCTGCTGTGGTCCCATTGTTTCCCATACTATCTGTGCAGTCGCGAACAGACTTGTGAAGGGTCAGTGGAACGTAGTACTCGAGTAACGGTGGGCCCTCATGCATCACTGTACCGAGTTGCAACGACGGGCGGGGCGTCCCATTCGTGGGTGAAGGCAGTTGCCATTTTCACACACAGCCGCACTCGATGGAATAATTAGTGATTTCAAACGGCCACAGATGCCTTTCCGACGTGGTGTTGCAAATGAGGAATTCGAAGGGCGGCGCTTTCGGTTTCCAGCTAGCGGCGAGGAGATGCCCACAGGTCTGACTGCAAATATAACGTTCTATTGTTCAATGTCCTTGAGACAGGGCCCATGGCGAGGGAGCAATGATTGATATGAATAGTTTGGGATGCGCAATAGCTACGTGGGCGATGAGACCGGCCGTTCCCAAATACATGTTACTTCACAACACTGGAATTACGGGCTGGGGCACTGTGGATTTTGCAGGCTGCATAACGCACAGACTCAATGGATGTTTCTAATGTTATGTGAGTAATTATTCAGGCGTTTTGATCCCGGGATGAGGGAATGATGAATGGATGCATGGGCAGGTGATTTGATACAGAGTTTGCCATGTACAGGGCTTCTTGGGATCTATCCGCCTCCCCTACGCTATGTGATGCAGGGCTGCCATAGTGGGACCATCGTCTATCTGGCCTTGTTGAGCCCTCCCTGTCTCGAGGCGCACTCAGACACTTGTGTCCATGCACGTTAACATTCCCATCTGATGGATTCTGTTTTGACAGACGCATGCACAGGTACACTCGTTTGTGATGGTGTTTGCACCTCGATATAGATGTTTATGAGTCGCAAGTGGTTTTGGGGTGGTGATGATCCTTTTGAGTGGGCTAGCATGCATATGGCTGTGGATTTCGTGTGATCATTGAAGTGAGTTGTTCGAATGTGGTTCTGATGGCCATTCTGTTCTTTTTCTTTTCTTTTGGTTGACAGGTATCTCCTCCCCTTTTGCCACTGCCATCTGTATGCCACTCCTGCAGATGGATTTTACTCCCGACACCTGCTGCTTCGTGTTAATCAGTGGAGCAGCATTACGATCTTATGGGACGATCGCCAATGGCCCACATGCCCTTACGCAGTACTGGTGGCTCGGAGCAACATTTCGGCCTTTCAGCTGGACTAGTGCCTCCCCATTGGGACGGCCCTGCGGTTCTGTGCGCTTCCATGTTGCCTTTTCGTACGTGAATGTGGCTCTGTGTACCATGGGGGAACAGGGCGACACACAAGTAGTGGCTGGTCATTTCTTGCGGATGCAGCCCACAATGGTGATTAGTGTTTTGGAGTTCATGGCCTGATGGCTGTATGGGCTTGGTGACTTTGATAAATTTCTATTCTGATTTGGCCCGTGTAGCGTTTTTCTTTGCAAGTGATGTGGCATATGCCTATTTGGGGGGCGATGTATTGTGAGGAGATCTGCATTGGGTTCCAGCTTCGGGGTTTAGTTGCGTGGTACTGTACTGGGCGCGTTTGCCTACTAAGCCCGTGAGGTCAGGGATGGGGGCTGCCTATATGACAGTTTGAATGTTGTCATGCTCAGGGGCGGGGGATTGGGTTTTGTGTGACAGATGCCGGTCAGCCAGGTGGACTGGTGGAATGATGTGATTATCGGAATATTGCTGGTCACAGGTGCCTGTGTTTGCGTGCGTTTCTTGGTGGGGGACTGTGGTCATGTCCATTGGGATTGCTTCTGTATTCGTGCCATCTGTGCCCTGCAGCTCCCATTGGCCCCTCTTGTGTTTCCTTTGTTCGTTGGCATGCATGGGTGACTTGTACATTTCAATGGTTGCATTGTGACTTCATTGCACCTACGGGGGGTTGTACTTTGTGGGCAGGGAGCGGTGTACAGGCACTCAGTGGGGCCGTTTACGGTTGATTCGCGATGCCGTACTTCTCGCCATGGCGGAATGGTACATTACGCCATGCCTGATGGCGTTAGGTACATGTCCGCTAGGGTCGGAATTGGCGTACCGTTGCACCATGGTGGTGTTTGCGGTTTGGCATGGCGCGCGCGCGCGTGCTTGGTGCAGTTAGCGTTGGCGTTCACTACGGTGTCGCTAATGGCTTCGTACTTTGCGGTGACGGGTCATAGTCGCACCGAGCGCTATTCGATGGCGGTATTGCATTTCCGCCATCGTTTTTCGATTTCCGCCAGGGTCGTAATGAGGGCCATTGTGATTTGCTAATGCATTTCCATTAATTGTGCTAGGCATACAGCAAGGGACACAGGGTGCAGGTACACCTTGTGTCGTCATTGATGTGACACACCAGACAGTAACAGTCATATGTGTAGTCCCATTTTGGCAAAGCAAAGCGGGGTCTCACTGAGAGTGGGGTGAATTGGCCTGTACACACATCATTTCCGCACACTTATAACGTCATTGATTGTACATGGACTACGCTCTGCACAATAACGCAATGGACTATGCGGTCCTGATCAAAGTGCAGAGTCACATTTAGGCGTAATGTGGCAGTGGTTAGCATGTTGGATGGATGCTGAGGATGCCGATGGTGAAGAAATGCATGTAGGTCATGTCCCCATGCATCCACAGGAGCACTTTGTCAAGGACATTACTATTTGGCATCTCAGGCATGCGGCATATATAGCAATGGAGAGTAATGGATGAGCAGTCTACATGTGTGATTTGCAATGACATGGTTATCAAGTACACATTTGTAATCATGTATTGTCTGTCATATTTCGATCTTGGTAGTACCTGTGGATTTGGCCGGCTAACGGATGCTATGTGCTGGCCTTCAGCATTACAATGCCCCATGTGCAGTACTTGTCACTGGGTTGTGTGTTGAAATGCTCGTTGCATGGCACATCAGTCATTGTATACCCCACTTTGCGATGTCTATGTGCCCACCAACATCATGGACAGGAATGGGGGTGGAGGGGTGCCACGTGTCAGCAAATGCCACCAGTGGTTTACAGCTCACAGTGTGCCAAGTCACAATGTCAGATGTATAGGTGTCCAGCAATTTTGTGTCTGTCTGCACTTTGATGTACATGTGCATATTTGTTAGGAAACACATTACTCAAACTGTCTTTCTCTGTCCATGTGCAAGTGATGATGCATCAGATACTGAGGAGGAGGAGGAGGAGGAGGAACAAGAAGAAGTGCTGGTATATCAGTCCACCAGTGGAGGTCGTGGTGTCCTTCGGAATGAAAATCCACAGGTGTTACAGACGTTTATCAGTCATGCTCCTGCCTCTTCGCACTCTTCTGATTCTGCTGATTCGGATACAGAACTAGAAGTGTATGACTCGCAGGGGGAGAAGGTGAGTGCCCCAATGGCAGATACACATGGCCGGTCAGTGGTGAGTCCCACGTCCCCGGTGGCTACAGCTGCAAGACCTCACTCCCATGAGTTGTTATCAGGTTCTGGGGCTGATGTCCAACGGATAGTTGCAGACCTGCAGTAAACAAGAGGGGCACCGCTGCAACAGGCCTGGTCCTTTGCATCAAACAGTGCTGACCGGCACACATGGTGGACGTGTACATGCTGGAAAGACATTGTGGTAGCAGCAAATGTTGCGTGTTGCCATCCGGCATGGCGATATGTTGAGTTGTATTGCAGAGGGCATGGATCACCTGGCCAAGAACATGTCCACACCAGCGGCTCGGGGTAAGCAATGGCAGCAAAACATGCAGTCTTCAAGCCGCTCCCACAGGCTAGACATGAAGGCCAACATCAAAAGCCAACGGGCTGATCCCAATGAACTCTGCCTTCCCTTCTTCTTGCCTGATCCCTGCTCTCTTTTGTGCAGCAGTCTCCTTGACCTTCGTTTCCCATTCCTTTACCGTGTCAGCTTGTCTCTTTTATACCAGTTGCCTCTGCGCCCTGCCTTCCTGTATGACTGCTGCCTCTTTGACCAGCTGCCTTCTGCCAGATCCTGTCTTCACTGCAATTGATGAAATGTTTGCATTCCATCATCTTGGAGTTTTCATCATCGTCCCCATGCCAGTGTTTACTGCACTGTCCTAATGCTACGTTAATCAGGGGATGCCATATCATGGCATTGGGAGTGCTTCCAAGGGGATCCAGGGTTTCCAACCTCTCAGTGATCTCTTTTTGGGATTCCTCACACTGTCATTCTGACTCTAGCAGGATCAGCGTGTTCACAATGGGGGCAGTCAGTATAAGTGTTGTGGGTGGGGAAGGAGTCACTGTGTGTGTTTTTTTACAGGGACACATGGTGATGGGTGGCTGGAGAGTTCTTGCTTGCATTTGTTGCATGGCACTCAGGGTGGCACATGTTGCAGTGTAATTCGGTGCATGGATGTGTTACCTGCTCTGACCTTGTGTTGATTTGGTGTACTGAGGCATTCTGTGTGGGCAGATGTTTGCTGGTATTGTGGAGATAAGTGCAGTGGGATTCTGCATGCAACACATCAGCAGAGTAGGTTGGTTTGTGAGCCTACCAAGGGGAGGAATAATTCATTCCAGGGTTAAGCTGCAGCAGGCTCACAAGGGGAAAGGTGTGAGGTGAGATGTGCATCTTTCTTGTAGTGAACCTGTAATTTTTGCATTCTGTGTGACTATTTTGATGTAGATGGGAAGTTTGGGCATTATAGTTGTGAGGGACTGGGGTGGACCGCGGAATATTGTTGTGAGTCACGCATAGGGTGGCCCGGGTGGTCCACACAAGTGTTAGTTGCGGATTGAAATTCATGCTGTGCCGTCCTTCTTGTGTTCCCCTGTGTGTTGTTGTAGGTCTGCGTGCACTATTGTTGGTAGTGGTCATGTGACTGTGGTTGGGGATTTCGTTGCTTGTGTTGCGTGCTTTGGTGTGTGCAACATGGTCATTATTGTTTACAGTTGCTATGGCTGTGTCAGTGTTTGTTGCAGTTTATTTAATGGCTATGGCCACGCACAGTTTGCCTCTCCCAGACAACCATTGTCAGGGTTTTGTTATGGGTACGTAGGATTGGCCCCAAGTCATCATTGAATGGCACCAGGGATTTGGTTTAACTGTGTGTGCTCCACAGGGGTTGATTTTCGTGTGAAGCATGTTTGCACGAGCTGATTGCATACTTCTTATCCCTGTGCTCTTTGTCCGACCAAGGCCAAGGGTGGTGCCTGTGGCTGCTCCATGCCCCTCATGCATATCAACTGGTATGTCACGCCATTTGGCAACATTGTGCAGGACACATGCTGCCAGGATGATTTAACATACTACTGGTGGGGCATATAGCAACACCCAACGAAAGTGGTCAAGGCAGCGGAAACGTGACTTGAGTACCCCGAATCTGCGCTCCACTATGCGCCTATTGGCTATTTGTGCTGCATTGTATCTTACCTCAGCTGGTATTGCCGGATTCTTGAATGGTGTGAGCAGGAATCTTGATAGCGGGTAGGCTCTGTCCCCTGCAAATGTGTTGATGGTGGTTATTGCCATTTATTGTCATGCTCAGTTGTTCACTGTGTCACATGAGTGCATGCATGTGCATGACAGTTGATACTCACCTAGGAGCAAGGTGTTGCCGAACTTTCCCGATGCTAGGGCCCGGTAGGGTGGTGACTGGCGCTGGATGTAACTGTCATGTGTGCTTCTGGGAAAATTGTTGTTGACTTGCATGATGACTCCTTTTGCATCACAGATGACCTGCACATTGTGGAATGCCAATGCCTCCGGTTGCAGTAAATGTGCTTCGTCAATGGGGGGGGAGGGGGTGTAGAGCAACATGTGTACAATCAATTGCTCCAAGTACACGTGGCAAATGTGCTACTGCATATAACTTCTGGCACACTCTCTGCCTTTCCTGCAGTGTGTGTAGCATGTATATGTTCCTATGCACACTCGCACATGATGTTATGCAGGCCAACACCTGGTGGAGACATCAGGAGAATGTTGCTTGAGGTATGCCACAAACAATAGCTGTGATGAGCTGGAAGGAGGCTGTGGATATGAAATGAGCATATGGTGGAGGATGAGCCAAAACACGGGGCACACCTATGATTTAACAAAAGAGTATTAGGGTATTTTAGAGTAACCTTTATAGAATTAGAGATAATTTGAGGTGCGGGGGAGAAAAGACTCAACCTTGGCAACTAGGTTGGGAAAATGGAGGACAAAAAGTGGTTGTTCCTAAAGAATTTAGGAAATCCCGTCCCCTGCACACTGTCTGATATCTGCAAAGCAGATCAATAACTTTCGTGTTTGTTTCTCCTCCCAGTTGGGGAGGGGTTGGCAACTTCCTTTAACACTGGCACCCTGCTACACTAAATAATATGTCATTCTCTAAAATAAACACCCTTATGGGCAAATCAGCTACCACTTTGGCTTTCTCTGATGAAGAAGCAGTGAGAATACTCGGACTGATTAAAGATACCAGTAAGGAACCACTGAGCATAGATAATCCACAAAATTTAATTCAAAAACTAAAAAGATTGAACAGAAGGGAAATTGCTCAAAAACTTCATGCCACTACCCTGGCACAATGCTTTAAATCCAAAAGAGTACCAAGAGGACTTCGGATATACCTTCGACCAACGCTCTGTAAAGATAACCTTGAATTTGTGAAACGCTGGGAGCAAATATTGAACAAATGCTCGCTTGACCTCATTCTGCTTACAATTAAGGAATTATCAAAGTCTCTATCTCAAATCAATCAAGAAATCGAAGAGGTCTCTTCTCAATTATCAAAACTCAAAACAGCAACAGAACTACAAACTATACTGGAGGATACTAACAACAAATTGGACAACTATAAGAAAGAAATAGAACAGCGTAAATTAAGAAAATTTAGACGGGACACTCTTGATTATGCCCGTGATATCGTTTACTCCTGGCAAGAATTTATTAATAGTAAACAGGCAAATTTCACTCCAGGACAACCTAAACCACGACTGACTAACAATAATACAGATAGTAGCGATGTGAACAGTGGAGAATTAGAGGAAATTCCATCAACGAGTGGCACCACAGTGCCAAATCCTACCGAGGGTCAAAGTACTGCTCCACCATCTTTAACAACACCAATACCAACACCCGAATGTTTTTTAGGAGGAGGAGTAAAGCCAGAAGAGGGGAAAAGAAAACCTTGTCAGAAGAACAAACATTGAGGGATCCCATAATAGTTAACATCTCTTCTAAACTACTCTCACAATCGCAATTGAATACCCTCAATTTGGGTATATCATTTATACCAACAAACAATATGAGTTTATTTGAAGAAGAAGTTAATCTTTTCAAGTTAGTTCGCAAAATGGAGTTGAAAATCTAATTTTGCCAATCTAACAACTAACACAAGTGAGAAAGATAAATGTCCATACCTTGAAACGAAAGACAAAAGCCACTTTCATCCCCAAATCAACCATCCTCTGGTAAATCTGTTTAAAACCAAAACCACTAGAGCACTCAAATGCCTTAAATACAGTAAATCCAACAAACAAAATATCAAGAAACATCAGCTTAAAATCATTAAGGATCTAGCAGAGGACAATAGTATTACTATTAAAAAAGCTGATAAAGGGGGTGCCTTGGTTATCATGGACACTGTGCTGTACAATGAAGGCTGTTTGAAATTACTATCTGATCAAGATACTTACCTCAAATTAGACCATGACCCGATCACTAATATCAAGGCTATCATTGAGAAAACCATCTCCAGAGCAGAAGAATCAGATTGGATTTCTGAGAACACAAGAACGTTTCTGACCAACAATAACCCGGTGACACCAGTCTTCTACGGTGTTAGGCGATCCTCTGCACACCAGGCCACGACACATCAGAACACTGCCCACATTCCCCCAACACCTCCTCCCAAGCTTCGAGGCTCAAGTGATTCGGTGAACCCACAGAACCGAAAACTCCGTACCAGTGTACGGGCTCGATTGCAACCCTTTCTGCATTGGCAACTGCCTTGGAGAACGTATAGCAGAAAGGGCGGCCTCACGTCCTCACACCAGTCACGTGATACACTACGGCGTTCCCCATGTGATCTTGGTGGACGTCACATGATCCAGAGAAGTCACGTGACCCAGGGGCGATCAGTATAAAGGACTGAGAGACAGAACGCTCATTGCTTCTCAGCTGGCTTCGGACACTGTTTGGCGTTACAACTTGCTCCTTGTTTACCTTGACCACGGAAATCTATCTCGGACTCCCTCGGACACCCCTTGGTACTTTTGCTTGGAACTCTTTACCTGTTGCCGGATATTTGGACTGCACCTCGACTTGTCTTTGGATCATCCCTTGGTACCTTGCTGATCTTCAACGCCTTTTCCCTACTGGGGATTCAAGTCCAGCCCTGACTCCCACAGGTGGCTACTCTTCATCCACGCTGAACCTGCGGTTCTACCATTCCAGGGACCGCCGCATCTAATGAGCCTCGAACCTCCCTACTAGGTCACCTGGGTCTCCATTACACCAGATAGGTAAGACACTTTAGTTACTTGTTTTCCTTATTGTATTGTGCTTGCCTGGTGCTTAACCTCATTCCCTCTTGACAGCAGCATCGGTGTTCCTAGAGGCTCCGTGGATCCGAGAAGACATCTCTCACCTGTGGCCTCAAAGGTCGTACAGCGGGTTTCTATTTAGTTCCCCTGTGCGTCACTTGGGGACGGAGGTCTCATCGGTCTACACGACACTCAAGTCAGAACAGACTGAGAAGCCGTATAGTCGTGTCAGACGATGCAGGGATCCACGGATGAACCCATAGCTGCTTTGGTTCAGGCAATTACAATATTAAGGGCAGATATGGCCGCCGCAAACGCTGTGATCCATCAAAGGTTAGATTCCATACAAAGTGTTCAACATTCCCTTCCTGCAGACCCTGAGTTTGGCGATGCCAGCTCCTCCACTACGCCCTCTCCCGTTATTGCTCCTGTAGTCCCAACTCCGATGATACTTCCAACCCCTTCCCCCCTAGCTGCTCCTGAACGCTATCAAGGGGATCCCAAGAAGTTCAGAACCTTTATTAATCAGTGCAAGTTACATTTCCTATGCAGACCTTTGGCTTTTTCCACCACCACTGCTAAAGCTGCCTTCGCCCTTTCCCATTTGGCCGGAACAGCAGCCGCTTGGGCTAATCCCCTGTTAGAGAACAATAGCCCAGTTCTTTATGACTTTGATTTGCTGGTCCTAGAAATGGCCCGAGTATTCGATACCCGACACAAGGTACAGTCTAGGGATTTGGAGTTGTTGGAATTGACTCAGGGTAAAAGGTCTCTGATAGATTACATCACCCGATTCAATCAGCTAGTTGCGGAAACATCATGGCCAGAAAACAAGAGGGCGGTGGTTTTCTATAGGGGGTTGAGTAACACCATGAAAGATGCACTAGCAGTGATCCCTTCTATGCCTACTCAGTATCAGGAATTGGTTGATCTGGTCTTGCAGGTAGATGCACGACGATCGGAGCGTAGAGCTGAATTGGGGGCCACTTCCTCTCCCACTCTTGTTGGCACTCCTGCTTCCAGTACCGAAGAACCTATGCAAGTGGGAGGGTTACGTAGTCCTATTACAACATCTGAGAGAAAACGTAGAAGGGTGGATAATGCATGCTTTTATTGTGGTACCACTGGACATTTCGTGAAAGAGTGTCCTCGACGGCCCAGGAAGAGTCAGGTTTTTCGGACGGCTCGACCTTAGAACCGGAGAACAGGTCGAGTGTTCCGTCATCTTCTCCGGGTACCTCCCTTGCCTTTACTCGTGTTCAACCCATTTCTGTAAGGGCTACCCTATGTCCCTCTACAGGCCTTCTTCATGCAGTCAATATCATTATTGATTCAGGTGCCACTGGTAATTACATAGATATTGATTTGGCCCATTCCCTCAACCTACCTTTAGTGGTGAAAACACGACCGGAACATGTCCAAGCCGTGGACGGCTCTGCACTGGTTTCTGGTCCTGTCAAACAGCAAACCGCACCCCTCTTGTTAACCATACAAGAAGTACACACCGAAACCCTGAGTTTTGATTTGATCACCACACCCCAATTCGGCATCATCCTAGGGATTCCATGGTTACATGAACATAATCCGTTGATCAATTGGCAGTCAGGTACTGTAGTCTTTGAGTCTGATATCTGTCAGAATTATTGTCTTCCGGTCCATCAAGCCCCTGACACACCTTCCCGGGCCTTGGGGGCCTTAGCCCAACTCGCACTGACTGTCGACGATCCGGAGCTTGTGCATACACATACTGTTGGGGGGTTGGTATCTGGGATTCCGCCAGAATACAGAGAATTCGAGTCAGTGTTCGACCGGGGCTCGTCTGAGGTACTCCCTCCACACAGACCATATGACTGCCCAATCGAACTGCTTCCCGATTCCAATATTCCTTCGGGCAGGATCTATTCTTTGTCCCCTTCGGAGGAACTGGCGTTGAAAGACTATGTACAGAACGCCCTGCGACTAGGACACATCCGCCCCTCCACTTCACCCGCGGCAAGTCCTATTTTCTTTGTACCTAAGAAGGAGGGGGATTTACGCCCTTGTGTAGATTATCGGCGTCTTAACGCTATCACTAAAAAGGATAGGTATCCCATCCCGTTAATCACTCCACTTCTAGACCATTTAACACACGCTTCCGTTTTCACTAAGCTCGACCTACGCGGCGCATACAACTTAGTACGCGTCCGCGAGGGAGACGAGTGGAAGACCGCTTTCTGCACTCGGTATGGCTTGTACGAATATCTGGTCATGCCCTTTGGCCTATGTAACGCCCCGGCCACTTTCCAACGATTCATGAACGACATATTCAGGGATATATTGGATGTATATATGGTTGTGTACTTGGACGATATCCTAATCTTTTCTCGTGACCTTGATGAACACGTGAATCATGTCCGAGAAATATTGACCCGTTTGAGAGAACATTCCTTGTTTGCCAAACCTGAGAAATGTCAGTTCCATAAGACAACTGTCGAGTTTTTGGGTTTTCACATCACCCCTGGGGCGTTATCCATGAATGAATCTAAGGTCAAAGCAGTCTTAGATTGGCCAGTACCTCGTACACTCAAATCCTTGCAGGCTTTTTTAGGGTTCGCCAACTTTTACAGACGTTTCATTTCTTCCTTTTCCACAATTGTAGCCCCGCTTACGGCCCTGACTAGTCCTCAGGTATCTTATCAATGGCAGAGAGAACAGCAGGAGGCTTTTGAGGCTTTGAAAACCGCCTTTACTACCGCACCGGTACTCCAACATCCTAATCCTGATCTTCCGTTCATAGTTGAGGCGGATGCCTCTTCCTTTGCCCTCGGTGCGGTATTATCACAAACATGTCCAAATACAGGCAAATTACATCCAGTTGCATATCATTCCCGTAAGTTTTCCAGTACTGAGTCTCATTATACCGTCACGGAGAAAGAACTCTTGGCTGTCATGGATGCTTTCCGTGTCTGGCGTCATCATCTTCTGGGGGCTAGACATCCCGTCACGGTATACTCCGATCATCGGAACCTACAGGATCTGGCTTCTTTGAAATGCATCAATAGCAGACAGGTCCGATGGCATCTTTTCTTTTCCGCCTTTGATTTCCATATCATGCACCGTCCTGGCATTTCACATGGGAAGGCGGATGCCTTGTCACGTTCTCCGGGAGGGGTCCAGTTGCCTACATTCCCCGACACTGTTCTCGGTAAAAGCCATGTGATTTGTCTCTGTACACCCTCATTGTCACTATTAGATTCGGTCCGGTCCTGGACTAGCAATCATTCTGACCAGTTGCGAGAATGGGATCCTGTATATTCTGATGGTCTACCTTTCGTACATGAACGCCTGTTTCTTCCTACACCTGATACACGTAACCTAGCCCTTGAGTGGTCTCATGACGCTCCCTTTAATGCCCATCCCGGACAAGAGCGCACTTTAGATCTTCTCAAGCGTTGGTGTTGGTGGCCTTCTATGAAGCGCGATGTAGAGTGTTATGTCAGATCTTGTGCGGTATGTGCTCAGGCTAAACATCAAAGGGGTCGACCGGTTGGATTGTTGCTTCCACTTCCGGTACCTCCCAGGCCCTGGCATACGTTAACAATGGATTTTGTTACCGATCTCCCCAAGTCCAAAGGCTTTGACACCGTCTGGGTAGTGGTGGACACGTTCACTAAAATGGCCCGTTTTGTTCCTTGTAGGGGTATCCCTTCGGCCCCTGTCTTGGCGGACTTGTTTTTTGAACATGTGTTTATGTTATTCGGCCTCCCTTCGGTCATTGTTTCCGATCGAGGTTCACAGTTCACCTCTCGGTTTTGGAGGTCCTTGACGAAACTGTTGGGCATCGATACGAGGTATTCTTCGGCCTATCATCCGGAGACCAATGGCCAGACCGAAAGGACGAATCAATCGATGGAACAATACCTTCGTTGCCTCATATTGCAACACCAGTCCTCTTGGTTGGCCGTTTTGCGGCTTGCGGAGTTCGCGTATAACAACGCGGCTCATTCAGCTACTGGTTATTCTCCTTTTTACGCCCTCTATGGTCAACATCCCAAGGTTTTGCCGGTCCCTGATGCCTCTGGTTCTTTGAATCCTGCGGCCACGACATGTCTTAGGGATCTTTCGGCTATTCATGCAAGTACAGTGGTTCATCTCACTGAAGCAAAGGCCTCCATGAAGGCCCGTGTGGATGGCAAGCGTCGTGCTGCTCCCCCTCTGGTGGTGGGTTCTAGGGTCTGGTTATCTTCCCGGCATCTTCGACTAGTGGGTTGCCGGAAGTTGCTGCCTCGCTTTGTCGGGCCGTATGTGATCTCACAGGTTGTTAATCCGGTGGCTTTCCGTTTAGTACTCCCCAGCTCTTGGCGTATCCATCCTGTGTTTCATGTCTCCCTCCTCAAACCCTGTCCCGACTCAGTCCGTCTTCGTACCCCTGTTGCGCCGGTGTCCTTGACCTCTCCTGATGTTTTTGAGGTGTCGGCCATTTTGGGTTCTAGGTGGTTTAGGGGTAGACTCCAGTATCTGGTGGATTGGACGGGTTACGGCCCGGAGGAGCGTTCGTGGGTTTCCGCGTCTGATTTGAACGCCCCGCGGTTGGTTGCCCACTTCCATAGGGATCATCCGTCCTGCCCACGGGGTCGTGGGCCGTTGGGGGGGGGCTATGTTAGGCGATCCTCTGCACACCAGGCCACGACACATCAGAACACTGCCCACATTCCCCCAACACCTCCTCCCAAGCTTCGAGGCTCAAGTGATTCGGTGAACCCACAGAACCGAAAACTCCGTACCAGTGTACGGGCTCGATTGCAACCCTTTCTGCATTGGCAACTGCCTTGGAGAACGTATAGCAGAAAGGGCGGCCTCACGTCCTCACACCAGTCACGTGATACACTACGGCGTTCCCCATGTGATCTTGGTGGACGTCACATGATCCAGAGAAGTCACGTGACCCAGGGGCGATCAGTATAAAGGACTGAGAGACAGAACGCTCATTGCTTCTCAGCTGGCTTCGGACACTGTTTGGCGTTACAACTTGCTCCTTGTTTACCTTGACCACGGAAATCTATCTCGGACTCCCTCGGACACCCCTTGGTACTTTTGCTTGGAACTCTTTACCTGTTGCCGGATATTTGGACTGCACCTCGACTTGTCTTTGGATCATCCCTTGGTACCTTGCTGATCTTCTACGCCTTTTCCCTACTGGGGATTCAAGTCCAGCCCTGACTCCCACAGGTGGCTACTCTTCATCCACGCTGAACCTGCGGTTCTACCATTCCAGGGACCGCCGCATCTAATGAGCCTCGAACCTCCCTACTAGGTCACCTGGGTCTCCATTACACCAGATAGGTAAGACACTTTAGTTACTTGTTTTCCTTATTGTATTGTGCTTGCCTGGTGCTTAACCTCATTCCCTCTTGACAGCAGCATCGGTGTTCCTAGAGGCTCCGTGGATCCGAGAAGACATCTCTCACCTGTGGCCTCAAAGGTCGTACAGCGGGTTTCTATTTAGTTCCCCTGTGCGTCACTTGGGGACGGAGGTCTCATCGGTCTACACGACACTCAAGTCAGAACATACGGCCTTCTCAAAATTCATAAAAACAAAACGGATCCGCTCTTCAGACCAATTGTTGCTGGTACAGACAGTGTTTTCCACCCCTTGGCAGTATATCTGGACACCGCATTGCAACCCCTGATCCAGAAAACTGAAACTTACTTAAAGGACACCACTTATTTTTTTACAAAACATCAAGAACCTTGAATTGGATGAATCAAATTTGTTACTGTTCACAATGGATGTAACCAGTGTGTACACCTCAATTCCCCACACCCAAGGCATTGAAGCACTGGAATGGTTCCTACTAAAACATGAAGAAATCAACATTCATAAAATATTGGCAATTGAACTCATCAACATCATCCTTTTTAATAACTATTTCAGATTTGATGGTCAATTCTTCCTACAAACTTCAGGTACCTCTATGGGGTCACCAGTCGCACCTTCCTACGCAAATGTTTTCATGTATTATTTTGAGCATACCCATGTTCTAAACGAAACCAGGTGGAAAGACAAGATCAAAAGTTGGTATAGATATATTGGCGATATCTTTGGAATCTGGAGAGACACCGAGGATGAACTCAACACCTTTTGCGAATACCTTAACAAATGCAATGAGAGAATCCAGTTCACAATGGACATTGGTAAACCTAATGTAAATTTCTTGGATGTCACTATTGAAATAACTAACACAGGACTCAGAACACAGTTATACAGGAAACCCACTGATGTGAACAGTACCTTACATTTTCAAAGCTTTCATCCAAAACACCTGAAAGAAAATTTACCGTACAGTCAACTCCTCAGGGTCAAGCGAATAACTTCAGAGGTTGACAGACTTCAGGACGAATATTCCATTATGAAGACAAGGTTCAAAGACAGAAAATTTCCAGAAAATGTGATCAATAAAGCAATACTCAGAACAGAAGCACAAAGTCGTGAAGACCTACTGGATCCAAAGACCAAAAATGAAAACAGGAATCTTATTCATTCATTAAAGTACTCTAGCCAGAGTTTTCAGGTCAAACGGATAATCCACAAGAATTGGGATATAATCAAAACAGACCCGCAACTGAACCGACTTTTTCCGGAACCCCCGATGCTTGCGTACAAGAGGGGCAAAAACTTTTGTGACAGTCTGATCAGATTAGAAAAACGAAAAACAGACAACCAAACCTTTTTGTCCAAACCTAAAAAGGGAACTTACCCGTGCCTACATTGCCAACACTGTTCAAATGTGATTAAAGGAGACCACATTCGACATGGAAACACTGGGAAGAAAATTACACTAAAACAATTTGCAACTTGTGATTCAAAAAACGTTATTTATGCTCTGCGTTGTCCCTGTCGAAAATACTACGTAGGGAAATCTACCAGGAAAGCCAAGGAACGTTGGCCTGAACACAAGTCAAATATCCGCACTAAAAATATCAAATCCCCGGTGTATAGACATTTCAGAGATCATCAACACACAGTGGCACAAATGAGAATGGTAATACTCGAAGTAATACATCCACTTTCCAGAGGTGGGGACTTACAAAAACTACTATCCCAGAGAGAACTCTATTGGATACACTGGGCCTCATTACGAGGTATGCCGGTAGCAATGCCGCTATTGGCGACATGGATGCCGGCAAAACCGCATCCGTGTCCTCGGAATGAGGAGTTACCGGACCATTCCGAGTTCGGATGGCCCGGTAATTCCTCACTCGAGGATACGGACACGGTTCATCCCCATTCCCATTCAGCCCCCAGAGGGCTGAATGGGAATGGGAGAGGGAGTAAACAACGGGCCATTACGAGATGGCCCGTTGTTTGCTCCCTCTTCCCCTCGCGGGACCCGGTATGCACGCCTGGTTTTTCCAGGCGTGCTTAACGTGTCCCGCTAGGGGACCTCGTAATGTGGCGGAACGGGTTGAACGGCGCCGCAGCCTTTTACGGCACCGTTTAACCCGTTCCGCCAGGGTCGTAATGAGGCCCACTGTCTTCATTCACTTGCCCCTCTTGGCATGAACGAGGACTACTACCTCGGCCCCTATTTATGAGGACCATACCGTTCACCTCAACTACTCTAGTTACATTAACTCATACTGACCATATCTTGGTTAAAATCCCCATATTTTTTATAAATGCACTCTGTGACCTGTGAATTATCCATCAAGGTGGTCTCATTGTGTTTACATGTGCAAATATGGTTGAAATGTAATTTTTCAAAGAAATATATATGCTATTAAGAATTGTTTTGAAACCGCAACATCCTCCTTCTTTAAGTTTTGGGCTGCTCAAATGATTGTGAAGTCACCTTTTGAAAAACGATGCCATATTATTACCCAATGTATGTCATCATTCTGATGGTAAATTCTGCAAAATATGGAGCTGCATGTACATTATATCAATACCTGTAATATCATTCGTGTTGAACTATATAAATGTACTGAATGAGGTACTGACTAGCAGAGGACGGTCTGACTTATCCATCTTATCTTTCAAAAACCACTTCGTCTGGTCCGCGTTCTTCTTTTCTAAATTTTCATTACTCCCCATGGCTCATGGCCACTTACTTGCCTACTACAAAATAGACAGCCACTTTCAGGCAGTTTTAGCCGCTCACTAGTCTCGCGCATGCGCGCTTTTCTTTGTTTTCATGTTGTTCTGACGCCGGGTTCTCTGTGTCGTCAGACACATGACGCGAACCAATTACCTATAACTTGTTGCAAATGCATGCGTAGCGATCGCTCTGCTACCACGCACGATCATTCATACGTCAGCAGTACTTTCAGTACATAAGAGCAGAATCATGAACGAACAACATCCTCTTTGTTCGGGATCAGGTTCGCCATGATTCGCTCGCTGAAGGATTCACACTGTATCTAGTAAGTGATCTATGTGTCCACTGGAACTTTTTTACTATTATTTACCTCCTCCTACTTTTTCCTTTACTTCTATACAGATCTATGTACTAGCGCGAACTGCTTGTTCCTTTTGACTCAGTCCACGTACCTCTAGCCGGAATCCTTTTGGAAAACTAATGTAAGTGTTGATGAAACTCTGTTACCGTTACTTTTACCTATACTTGCATCTTAAGTATACTATTGACTTTTCACATTTCTTACTTAGTGTGGATACACACGCTACCTCTCTAAAGCACCCGCTATCCATGGACATCGTATATTTTTTTGCAACTATGCCTACTCCATAGTTGTTAAGTGGCACACTACCTATATGCATGGATTATGCCATAATTGTATATAATTTTTTACATTTTTTAATTTTTTGTTTTATTGTTTTTTTTTTAAATAGAGTAGCTTGTCATTTTCCCACAAATTATATATCCTTTTCGTGTTGGTTAGAGATACTATACTTATCTGACTGGACTTATACTAAACCGAGCTACTAGGTACTATCCCAGACATCTCTTGACAATGTTTCAAACTACATCTATGATTTAATGTTTTGAAAGTTTGTATGAATAATTGAATTGTATGTAAAATACTAAGTTGTACCCTTCTCCACTTTTTTCTAGAAATTGAATTATGAATTGTGAAATATGTTTTTGCACCTGAAGAAGAGTTTATACTCGAAACGCGTTGGGCCCAGAGATATTGTACAATAAATATCATGTTTGTTGTCTATATAAATTTTGTGAGCGTGTTATTCATTGTGACTGCTCCGCCTATTTAATTGTCTATTCAACTGTGTGTTATGAAATTTAGTAAAACAAAAAAACACGAAAGTTATTGATCTGCTTTGCAGATATCAGACAGTGTGCAGGGGACGGGAGTTCCTAAATTCTTTAGGAACAACCACTTTTTGTCCATATGGTGGAGGATATAAGGTCTTCCTCCCACTCCCTGACCAGTTCTAGTATGACATGAGGTGGGAACCGGTACCTTGCATACACCTGGTCACCTGGCATCCCAAACAGTGTGGTGGTAAAATCCAGCATCACCACATCCTCCTCCTCCTTCTTTGCCCAACTATGATGGCTCCCAGTATTCCTGCATTCATTGTGGCTGACCGACGTTGAAATATTGTGCACTGCATGCTTTATATGCAATGTTTCCTTTGCACATTGTACTTTGTGTGTACTATCATGTGGCGGTGAGATCAGGAGGTTTGCGCATGACTTTTCCTGATGTGATGTTGCGCAGTGAAATCCATAAATTTGGTTGTGTTTGCGGTTGAATGGTCATATGGTTTCTTTGCGTGGCTTGTCCCTCAACACGTCCATGTTATTCCTCATTCTGCGTGGGGAATGGGCAATATGCATGTTCCACCCCCTATTTATTTTCTTGCATAGGCCACGCCCAACACTTTGCGTGCAGTCTCATGCACAGCACACAACTCCACGCAAAGATGTGACTGGTCCGTGCCAAGCAACAGAAAGGCACGGAAAGGCATGCAAAGTCAGTTCCATAAATCGATGAAAGGAGTTTTGCGTGCTGATTAGTGCACAAAGTCAATTTTCAGCGCGCAAGAAATTCTGTAATTCCGGTCCTAAATGTTTTCCAGTGGATAGGGGAGTTTGTCAGCACCATGTGCTCACCACAGGCTATATTTGTTTATATATATATATATATATATATATATATATATATATATATATATATATATATATATACATATATATACATGCAGCAAGTATTATGGGAAGCCCAATTTGTCTTTTACTTTTTACTCACAATGCAGTCTTGATATCGAAAACTAGCTCATACTGAAGCAGCAACTTGCAAAATAAGGTGTTTAGAAATCACATCTGAGAAAACAAAAGAAATTATGTGAAGAGTTCAATTGGATGACAAGTCTCTGGAACAGGTAGCCCAGCTCAATTAACATGCCTGAGGTTTACTCAAATGTTAGCCTGGCTTAGGCTTCAATAAATCATGAAAAGCTGTTTAACTTTGAAGGCCCTTTTCGAGAGCAGCAATGCATTTGTCAAGATCATACGTCCGCATCGCCTCCTAAATCTTTAAGATAAAGCCATGCCAGGCCAGCCTATATAGGGCAGACATTTGGGACATTTGCAGTTACTGTGATGTCAACGTTTTGTCTAAAAGCAAAAATGTTTTTTAAGCAACTGTTTGGCCTTCCACCCTCATCCCCATATCTGATCATTCATATGGAGCAGGGGTAGTTTCCCATTGTGAAACTTATAAAACCTCGCCCTGTATTATATTGGATACAAACACGCATTTAGAGCCATATAGTGACACTATTAAAGACGTCTTTAATCAAGAAGAAAGTGCCCAGCAGCTGTGGTTCAGACACGACAGAGAAACTGTGAAATGAAGAGTTCTGTCACATTATCGCCCCTCCCAAATATGATTGATTAAACAATAAAAAGATTAGTAAAAGAGAAATGATCTGAACAGTGGGAGCTAGAATTGACAATTTCACAGAGTGGCTCTCATATGCTTGACATCTACACAGAGTTAAGAGAGATATTTACATCTTATAGAAACAACTTTTTCCAGAGTAATATTTGTAGAATTCCAAGCAGGAAACCCGGCAGTGTCAGCCCTAACAAATTGATGATTCCCTGGGTCAACTGATCTATGTCCCACTTGCATTTCGCATAAAGAAACACTGGGACACTTCTTTTTTATGCCGAATCTACATTGATATCCGCAAAAGCAGCTTACATCCCTGTCTGGGAAAATATGTGTCACGAGACTTGACTTCAGCACTAAAATGATGCAGATCCCCAGGAGCCTCATGCTTTACCTGCAGGAACTGATTACTTGACAAAGACATGCCGACGTAGAAGCAGCGTCATTAAGTCAAACTAAATGAACACATATTATTGTATTGTGGTATGTTTTTTACAAATGCTATATCAGCAGAATAAAGCCGAAGAACTTTAAATGATGATTTAATATATTGTATAGGGAAATGATGACGAAAGTTGAAATAAAGAGTGATGATGAATATGAAGGGTTGGGGAAGAGACCTCCGCTTGATGGAGCCGATGCCGCCTCAGAAGACCCTCGTCTGGCGCTCCTGATTGACATCAAACATCCCTCCCAAAGAACCTATTATATAGAGGAAGCTTGGAACCCCCATAAAATGCACCCCATCCTGCCTCTAGATTTTGTAAGCATTGCCACTCCATTGTGAGTAGGGTTTGCCTCACATGCCCATCAAGGACTGGTTTACATTTCTAAAATAAAATCTACTCTCAATGCTTCAATTGCATGCCTGGCTTTAAATGCTGTAAGGCAGTATTGCAGGCATGCAAGGGCCGCAGGATAAAAGAGTCTGTCGCTTTTCTGCATGTGGTCAATCTGGGTAAATTCCCTGCATGTACAGAGCAGACGCAAGATAGACATTTGCAATGGCAGTCTCTATTTTTGGGAAGGGACTTTTGAAAAGACCCGTTGCAACCCTTTCTATTCTGCCATGCATTTCAAAAGAAAGTGGCTGGTTTTGCCTGGCACGCCAAATAGTCTGTTGAATTGTCACATGCCCAAATGGCTGTGAGACTTGAAATAGGAATGCATTATACAGCACGCATGCAGTGTATTTGCATAGATGGGGTGTCATTATAGTGTAGGGGAGGCATGGTATCACAAGTATGACACTGACAGAAAAGGTACAATTTGGAAAACCTTTATTAAAGTTTCTCGGTTTGAAAAAACTCCTACTTTGCCTTATAACTAGGATGGAAGTAGTCTCGACCATCAAACGATAAACAAAACAGAGCTAGTGGAATCCGCCAAATTAAAATGTACTATGCTAACAAACCTAATCCCTGCCCTATCTCTTGTACAAAAAGTGTATGAAGGAGATATGTATGTAAAGGGAAACCAGTGTTCAAATATAAGGAATAAATGTGTCTGTGTCAGCTCTCCTCCCCATGTCAGACAGCACACAGTAAGGCAGTCCCCGTAGGCAGGATGATACACTCTGGTTCAGGTTTTTAACATAAAAACTGTTCAAAACGTGGATCGAGGCCCACCTGGCCTACCATGTCAAAGTCTCTCTTTCCAGCCTTTCAAACCACATTTAACAAAATGTTCATGCCGGTCCTCCTATGCCAGGCTCAGACCTCTTCAAAACAAAAGTTCACGTTGGTCCCCCTCTGTCGGGCTCAGACCTCAAACGTTCACGTTGGTCCCCTCTGTCGGGTTCAGACCTTTCACAACAAAAGTTCAACAATACTTGCAGGGGGCTCCCTTCCCCAAAATGATTACACTTCAGGTATCCCTCAGTCAGATGTCGAAGACATTTGTATGTGCATGGCTTTCTTTACAGACCTCAGCAGGACCAATTCGACTCACAGTTCAATGTTCAGCCATTTACTCTCCCCTACTCTAGGGATTCATTTTGATCACTTCGCTATTACAGTTCATTCACTTGTCTGCCTTTCTTCGTGTCTCATCCACATGTGTGCAGCATTCACTTGCGCCCTACAGAATAAAATCTCCCTCCTCCAAAGTAAAATTGCCAATAAAAAAGCTAACCTACCCATCGTAGGTAGCCATAGGACCACCTCAGCTTTCCATAACAAACCCCAAAAAATGAAGTAGAAAATATCATCTCATCCCTCAAACCTTCTAAGTGTCAAGGAGATAGCTGTCCGGCACAGATAATTAAAGACGCCGCTAGAGACCTGGCGCCTTTTATAACCAAACTAATTAACTCCTCATTCACCTCTGGCACTGTCCTCAGTAACTTAAAGGAGTCCTGGGTCTTACCCCTCTTGGAAAAACAGTCTCTAGACCCTTCAATTCCAACCAACTAAAGGCCACTGTACCATTTCTACTCAAGATCCTTGACAAAGTGGCCTACACACAAATTCAGGAGTCCAACCACCTCCTCGTAGCACGCCAATCTGGCTTTTAGACCATGCCACGGTACCGAGACAGCCCTCATAGATAAAAAATCCAGACAGACGAACTGAAGGACAAAGGAAAAACAGCCCTTTTGCTACTTCTTGATCTTTCAGCCGCCTTTGATCTGGTGGATCACCAAGTTCTTTGTAAACATTTGGCCATAGCGGCGCACTTTTCACAAGACGCAATTACTTGGATTAAACCCTTCTTGAACAACAGGACTATGAGAGTCTTCTCGCCACTAGCAGCTGCTGACCCGATCCCAATAACCTGTGGTGTGCCACAAGGTTCTTGCATCTCTCCTATATTGTATAATATATTCACAAAGCCACTGTTCGACGACCGAGACCATCTGGGTGTCACCTACACCAACTACCCAGATGACACCCATATCCTCATACTCCTCTCTGGAGAGTATGACAAGGACCTGGCTTTGGTGAATAAAATATACCTAATCATCCACAGCCTATGCCTAAATGATGATAAGACTGAGCTCCTAATACTCGGCTCTACAACTAAACTCAAAAAACTGAGCTCGAACTATACCTCCTTCAATATCAATGGTAATGCCATTAAAGTGGTTAAAGAAGTAAAAATCCTGGGTTTTTACCTTGACTCAGCCTTCACACTATACAAACAAGTGCCATGGCATCCTCTACAGCCTACACCTGTAAGCTGATTAGGGCTTGCAAACCATTTTTGTCCAAAGATAGTTGTGCAATCCTAGCTTAAGCACTTATCCTCTCCAGGCTGGATTATTGCAATGCGTTGTACTTGGGTGGAAGCAAATACACCATCAACAAAACCCAAATCTTGCAAAACAATGCTCTTAGAGCAGCCCATAGCATGCCAAAGAGAGAACACATCTCGCATCTGAGGAGACAAGTCAAATGGCTCTCTACTAAGGACAAAATTATGCTCAAAACCTTATCACTTATGCATAAATGCCTTAATCAAGCAGCCCACATCTACCTCTCTGAGAGAATCACTAAAAAATCCACTATATGCCCTGCAAGGACAGCTAACTCAGCATGTCTTGTTGTGCCCAAATTCAAGCTAAAGAAAAGCAGGGGGAAGCAGCTGCCCTATTATGGCAGCGCAAGCAAGGAACTCCCTACCTCCTTCACTGAGAGCAAACCAACCTTTCTCCACATTCAGGCGTAATACCATAAATTGGCTTGTTACGATTGACTTAAATGGTTAGCTCTAGCCCTGCATACGTGAGGACTTCTGACCTGTCTGACTTCTCGGACCTCGCCAAGCAACTTCTCCTGACTTAACCAAGCAACCCTTCTTGACCACCATGTAATTCTCTTGTACCTGTACTTGTGTATATATTTACCTACCCATCACTCAAGTAACTCTTTTGTATCTGTACTCTTGTATGTATCTGCCCACCCTTACTGTATAATGTACTGCATCTTTGACATTACTGTATCTACTGTAACTAAGCTGAAAGTATACTTGGAGAAAGTATACGCCTGTGTGAAAGGTGCCCAGATACCCCCAGGTTGGATGCGCTATACAAATAAACAAACAAACAAACAAACGTTAAAACTTCAATCTTTCTTTAACACACACCGGTCTCTCCAGTCGCTTGCCAACTCACCGGCTGTGTGCGTTTCTTTCTTCTCTTTACATTTTTCCAATCCACGAGTCAAGGTTGATACCACAGGCTTGACCTCTCCTCCCCAACTGTGCCATTCACCCGGGAGGGTCGCTGGCATCCTTGAAACACAATGCAGCCTTCTGCTTTGGGATTGTGCCTTCTCCATGTGTCTTTTGCAGCCTTATGGAGGCAACGACCTCCAGGTGGGAAATCCTGGGGTTTTCGCCCTGCTTCTCTTGCCCCTTGGTCCGTCGCTATGCTCCAGTAGGTTTGCCTTCACCCCATAAGTTCTGCTCTTACTCGTGTTCCACCTTGCTCAGAGTGTGTCTCTATGTTCTCCCTTATATTCATGTGAGGAGAGCTAATTGGTTTCAGGTGTATGTACTTAAAGTCAAGTGCCTGACTTTGCCTGACCTGATTAGAGGGACATGTCAAATGCGATGTATAAGAGTTAGTCTTGTTACTCTCTGTCACCCTCTTCCTCGGCCCACTGTTTGTGTAGAAGGGGGGTAGGGAGGAGTTGGGACCTCAGATAATCCTAAAAAATAAGATGGGTTAGGTGTACAAAAACAGAGGGAATACTGTGTCTCACAATCGGCTACCTCACCTCCACTCCCCGAAGACACCTCACCCAGGAGATCATCCCGCACTGGTCCACCCCCTGGGCCTGGATCCAAAGGTGATGGCCGTGCCAAGGCTAACTGAGAGAGAAATTCACTGGGGCTAGTAGGTCAGACACCCTTTGGTTTCTCACAATAAGCAACAATGGCCATCGATGGCAGTGTAGAATATATTACGCAAACACATTTTGGGCAGGTTTTCTGTGGCTGCTGAGCTCGGAATGAGCAGCAAGACACTCTTCAACCTCATTTTAAAATGGGTGGTGCATTTAATGTGGGAACAAAACTATGTTCATTGGTTTCATGTCTCCATGTAAGACTCCAGCCCATTTTCAAACATTGACAAATCAGAAGAGGGCAGGGAGCGAAGATAAGATCACTATAGTGCTGTCATAACTTCACAAATTATAAATGCCTAAAATAAACTAAGAACATGGAGCATCTCTGAAAGAGCAAGCAGCATCATTCAGCCAGCTGTTTGCTGGATTGTTCATCTTGGTCGCTGCCATGATGGGAAGAGTGCCCCTGTAAAATGTGAAATGTAAATAACTGCGCATGCACCCAAGAACATTTTTCAACAAAGGTAAAGAAACTTTCAAACACTGCCTTTTAATTTAATTTAGAGATTGGCTGCTTGATGCTAAGGTGAAGCCAAGAACCAAATTGGAATTCTCTACCTGTGAAGGTGTTAAAAGGCCTGATTTCATACTTTAAAAACGGTAATGGAAAGAGCACATTTCTTCAACCATTACCTCATCTGTATGCAAAGACTTGCAGAAAAATGCACAGGGTAGTTGGAACTGTGCCACATGTAAAATGTTGTGTATTGTGATGAATCTAGTGGAGTCATCATGGATTCCTTGCTGGGAATCTCCTCCCATGTGGTCATTGGAAGGCAGCTACTACCTGACCCTGGGGGTGGCTTTATGAGGGAGGATCACATTGGAGGGGACAACCACCAGGGAGGTGTTATGACTTCACCGAATGAAACACAGTATCCCCCTTTCCCATTCGGGAAACTCTTTGACACCTAGCACCTTAATAGCCTATTGTCCTCTAACAGTTCCCCCTTGTAGAAGAAATCAAGAAACCTTTCTTTACCACATGTTAGTGCAGCTCCCACCTTTAGCCCAAACACCCATAACTCACACATATAACCTTCTACTTCTAATATGCCTGTCCAGAGAAAAAAACATTTGAGAGTTAAACGCCCAATGAAATTCATGGACTCCATGGACTCCAACTCCGATAAACACTCAAGTACTGAGACGAGGAGGAGGATAAAAGAGTTGGTGCATCGTGGTAGGTGCTCAAACTACAGCGTGCAGGCTAGTTGTTTTCCAAAGCCTACCTTGCGGGGGGATGTTAAAAGATGACCACACTAACAAAACTAGCAGTGCAGGAGAGGATGAAGAACTCCAAGCAGTGGCTTTTGAATGTGAGACACACTGTGAAGGTTACAGGGATAGATGGAGGGATGCTGCAGACGTGCAGGAAATGCCACGGAGACATGAGGAGCTGCGCAGAAGCTCCTGGGTGTCAGGCGGCTCGTGGAAGCAGCGTTAGTCAGTCCAGCCTGAGAGAGGAAGCCAGCATGTGACCGCGAGCTGCACGAAACGCTTGAGAGACCTCAGCTGACTCCACTGTGGAAAGCAAATGAAGCAGCTCTTCCAGAAAGGCACGGGCAGATTAAGAGACAGTGGAAGAGACCAGTGAGTCTACCCTGGGGTGTTCTAGCAAGCGCGTCGGCCTGCATTTGATAAATATCAGATTGTTAGCGATGGAAAAAGCATACAAAGAATATTTGAATGCAGTCAAGACAAAGTATGAACACAACACCCAACAAGAAGAATGTTTGTATGCAGACAAGACAAAGTACCAAGAGAAACCTCAATCAAATATAGGTGCATGAGATGCCAGTGTGGGTGGAGGGTGTTTGAGCAAGTGGTTTAATAGGCAAATATAGCAAGTACCTCAAGGTACAAGCCATTTTGTATAACCAAGGGACTGTAAATCAATTAAGAGAAGACCTGGTGAGCAAGTACATCAGGAAGTTGAAGCTATGTAAAGATTCCTGGTAGGAGAGTATACAAGGGAATCTGAAAGGAACTAAAAAAGAAAACCTGTCAGGTGAATATACCAGGTAATTGGGATTGATTGAAGGAATTATAAAAGAAACCCTGGAAGGCGAGTATATCAGGTGGATGTGGTTGAGTGAAGATTCCTACAGAGTTAAAGGAAATCTTACAGAAAGACTGTTGAAAAACTTGTGATTTGGACAAAAACTTTGTGAAGTCCAGTGATGAAACAAAGGAACTGTTAATTAAAGTTCTATTTAAGAAACAAGGGGAAGGGAACCACCCTCTGGATTAAAGGGTTTCCACCTTGGACAACATCTTTGTTGGAGTCGTTATTACATTTTGAGTTTGGAACACATTTGCTAACATCAAGAAAAAATGCATTCTCTTGGCTTTTTTGTCAGTGTTTCTTAGTGTGGGGGTCAGGATAGGACGGTTTGGACAGTTGCTGTCTTCCTGATATAGACGGATCCTTAGTTTTGATTTTTAGATACAGAAATTCCTCTTAGAATAGGGGGAGTTAGGTAGTTTCCCAACCCATTTTTACTTCAATAAATGTATTTGCTTGAAAATATGAATATCTTGTGTTCGACTCTCATTGCTGACCCCTCACAGTATGCAAAAAAATAATTCAACATGCTGCAGAACATTTATCAGAGTTATAAATGGAAACAAGTCTGGGATTTCAACCAAGTGTTAGTTTTCGGGCAACCCAGTATAGATGAAAATTCCACTTGTGTATTATCATAAACTGTTGATGATTTTCAATTATTGCATTTTGCAATATGTTTCCTTTTAACCAAAATAATGTGACATGTGATGCAGAAATGAGGCATTATTCGAAGTTTCATTGGATTTTGCCATGAGGTTCACTTCACATTGAATAATACTCTAATTTATTTTACTTGAAATTGACAAGTAACTGGATTTGGCTTGTAGTACTGCAGCCCAACATAAGGAATGCAGTAAAAATACCCTTATAATGAGCAAAGCATTTATTGTTGTGTTTGTTTATGTAGGATTCCCCAGCCTAAATCCTGCTTTAATCACTTTCAAAGCTAATGCAACTGCATTACATTGAGAATCACATGTTTTTGGTTTCCTATATAAAATGGAAAAGAGCACTGCCAGTGACATCTGCCTTATATGTCTTGTCAATCGGAAGAAAAAGCAAGGTCCTACATGAATTGCAGTTTATAACAAACATGTATATTTTACACACCCATATAGAAATCACCCAGCGTATAATGGAAGAAATGAAGATGAATACATAAAAAAATGATCTCAGGAAATACTTAATACACAGTGACAGTCCACATTTTGAATTCTTCCTCCTCACACATTCACATCCAAAGTTTAATTAAAATGCCTCCCACCTTTGAGGTTTTGGGACTGGTGGAAACCACACCTAGTCACAAGATGTGAGGAGGAGTCGAGGATTATAAAATAGCTTGCACACAGAATTGGTAGATTATTGGTGTTAGGAGTAATATTGGGAGACGAATATTGAGGAATATTTGTAGCTACAACGGTAGATGGAGATGGCTGGGGAACAGAGATGAACTCATCTGGATGACTAATTCCTAAGCAGGGTCGAGACAGAAGCCCTTCTCAAAGAGAGATAATCAGCCATACATTGGACCCTGGGTTCCAGACAACCATCTGAAAAGAACCTTGCTGAGGCAACATCTCCAGATTCAGGGTCTAAGATGTATCCCCAAAATTAGAATCCACATTTAAAATGTGAGTAAAAACCCAATGTAACTCCAAATTGTCGTGATAGACTGTCCATGGTAAATCCAGGGATTTGAGAGCTGGGAATCGAGGGTACTGCTTATGTGACAAAGGTACGGGTGCAGTGATAATGGGTAGTCTGTGTCTCCCATTTAAAATGTGTACAAACTGAGATGTAATTTCCTTAAAACCCAATCCTTTGTATTGAGAGGTGAAATTTAAAACGGACAGAATTTCAGTGTCAATTAAAGGCAGGTGTGTTTTAATAAAATTAAGCCACATTATTATTTGTTTTTATTACTTGGAATTTATATAGTGCTCTATATATCATTGGTATGACCTCAAAGCGCTTGTGGGTTGAACGCCATGGTGGACCGTAGTCCAGGTCAGTCGAGAGAGTAGGGTAGTATAGAGTGCTTGGGTGCACTCTGTATGTGTGTACGGCTAGTCTGAAATGTCAGACTAACATTAGGTGCGGTGGTAGAAAGAGATCAGTTGGATGTGTCCAGTCAGGGGATTGGTTTCTGAGACTGCATTCTGGCGGCATTAGGCCTGTGTAGGATGCTTATGTGTGCAGCTAGGCCGATTTCTTTTGTGAGGTATAGCTGCGTTTTAGCAGGATGTTGAGGTGTTCATGGAGTATTGTTTGTATGTGTGCAGCTAGGCTGAAATTGATCGAGGGGTCTAGCTGCGATGTGGTGTGTGTTGGTGTAGAGTCGAGAGTGAGCTTAGTGATAGGAGAGGTGAGTGTCTGGAGTGGATGTTTTATTCTTACGAGCCCACTGTTCTGGATTACAGTCTTGTGTTTTGTGGCAGCTGCGCTCAGAAGGAGAAGGCACAGGGGGCTGCTAGGCCTGTGTAGTAGACCCAGGAAGTGAGTAGTCAGCCATTATCTATCGTAGCCACTTGCAGGAATGTAAGGTTGCCATGGTATCCATTTCTTATTTCTGACTTGGTGACTTATTATTTGCTTTCGGTGTTCTCCTTCCTCGGTATATCCTCAAACATTTGTTCATGGGCGGTAATTACTTTCCAATGTAATGTCATTGAAGTCGTGGTCCATGGTGTTGCTGGGTTTCAGCGGCTATAGAAGGTCCTAATCAGGTTTACAGAAAGAGCCAGGTTTTTAGAGCTTTGCAGAAGGTCATGTAGTCTTGAATGTGTCAAATGTGTGGGAGGAGTGAGTTCCACAGAGTTGGAGCCAGGGTTGAGAAGGCGGATCCTCCAATCCTGGCTGAATTGGAGGTTGGAATCACTAGTAAGAGGGCAGTGCCTGATCTTAGGGTGCATGATGGGTGGTAGGGTTTAATCTTCTTTTGTAGGGATGTACAGGGAGCCAGTGAAGGGAGCGGGGGAGATGTGATCTCTGTGTCCCAAGGCAAGAAGGAGTTTGGCAGCAGCATTTTGGGCTCTTTGGAGCTCTTAAGTTGGTATGTCGGTGCTCCTAGGTATAAGGATTTGGCATAGTCCAGTCTCGACATAACAATGGACATAATAGCTGCACATCTGTTGGGGTAAGTGAGGTAAAGGAAAATGCGTCTTAGGAGTTTGAGGTGGTAGTGACATAATTTTGATACATTGTTGATCTGACGGTAGAGGGTTAGGTCTGAGTCCATATTGCAGCCAAGGTTTTTGACTATTTTGGAGGGCGGGGGGTGTTTAGGGAGGGGGACCATGGGAGTGGTTGCAGGAGAAGAGCAGTATTGCTGCACACCATGATCTCAGTTTTTTCTGGCTTCAAAAGGAGGTTGTTTCTTGTCATCTGTCGGTTAATATCACCGAGGCAAGCCTTAAGGTCAGGGGGTGGGTTGGAGCTTGTTTTGGGAATTCTTAGGATAATTTGGGTATCGTCAGAATAGTTGTAACAGGAGAGGTTGTGCGCGGATGACTCCTGGTAGAGTGGTCAGATAGAGTTTGAAAAGAAGAGCAGAGGCAGGCGCATTTGGGTACTCCAGTGTTCACAGCACAGGCAGTTGAGACAAAAGGCAAAGGAAAGCGATTTGTTTCCTGTTGCTGAAGAAGGAGGCAATCCATTTGAGTGCTGAGCCTTGATTTCTTAAAGAGTGGAGACAGTCAAGGAGGATAGAATTGTTAAGGATTGTAAAGATGCGGCACACTCCAGACCAGGACTCTTTCTACGGGCCAGGGATGCAGTGCACAATATGAACGCTTTTAAGTTTATTACATTCAGATTCCATTTTTTGAGAAGACAACCAACCCATCTCACACCCCCTTTGATGTACACCCTGTGTCTCAATGGACCATGATCCAAGCCGGTGTGTAATAATGAAATATTTACAGATTTTTAATCTTGAATAAAAATCAAACACATTAAATAGAGCGCAGCAATCACCAGTTACACAATAAAATAATAGGATACACTTAATTTAACCTTCAAACATCAGATACACAATGCACAATTGAATGAAAGCAAGATTACTTTTTCAGTAGTGCTTTAAATGGCACCACAGATAGGCATTACCCCGCAACACTCCCTCAAACCCCTGTTAACCAGGTTTGTGTGGGTGGAGAGTAGTAGCAAGGAGTCAGGTATACTAGGCACAAATCAGAATGAAAACCCAACATACCACCCCTGAATGGGATGCCAGAATCGGCTTGAGCTCCCTTGAAATATGAGCAAAATGGCACTCAGAATTACTGGATGGTTATTTTACATGTGCGGTTAAACGGATAAGGCAAGAATGTGTATGGCTGTACTAAAGAGGCAAGAAAACTTACAAGCTACAAGGCAATGTCCTAAACAACGGGCATACAGGTTAGAAAATCGACTTTGGGAGGGAAAACAGTGCAGCAAGAATCACACATGGCAAAATTGCAATTTCTTGATTTTCACAGGTTTAAAATGAGCAAACAGCTTAGGAATTGGGCTAAATTATCAAAATCGGAAGTTGGTTTTAATGCTAAAGTACAAAGGCACAGAACAGGTATGATACTAAAGTGAAAGGGTGACTCTTGATGGGTGACAGTATGGGATTCTTTGTAGGAAGGAAAGTCGGTTTTTAAAAGGGAAACAATTTTGTGGGCAAACTCGGTTTTAAGAGAAAAATGACAGGTTCTACTGAGATTATTGTTTTATTGGCTAGATTATTACAGAAGGATACTGCCCGGGAGAAGGTTAATTTGCAATATTAACCCATTCACGCCATGGGCCTCTTTATATGGGCATTAATTAATTTACTCCAAATAGTACTAAGGACTTATACAACGGGCTGAAATGATTTGGAACGAATTGCGCTAACACATGGAGAATAACACAGATTTTCCTAAGGACAGGATACACAGAGGATTCTGACAATTTAAGAATTTACTAGGATACTTATAGGATTTCTTACAGGGTTTCTTATGGGGTTGGACAATTTGCAAGGTAACAAAATGGTGTATGCAGCGTTTTGATATTGGGGAGGGGTGATACTTACAAGAAGCACTTGAATTAGGTAGTTTGGACAGGTAACTGGGTCTCTGGAGAGCGGGACAGGGATCTGGTCGCTGCAGAGCAGCGGGCAATCCTTTAAGGGAACAGCAGGGCAACCAGGGTTGGTCACGGTGGACAGCGGGGTGCATCAGCAGGGCAAGGACAGGTCTGGTCACAGGGTTCTCCCAAAGAATCAGCAGCCTTTCCTCCTCTCTTCCTGAATTATTGGGATTTTCTTAGGGTTTCATCTGGATGGTGGTTCTGCCTGGATAGGAGGTACAGCATGGATCTGGATCAGCTACCCCTGGCCTGGCACTGGAGTCTAGAATCTTGCAGGGTGAATGTGGAATGTCTGGTTATAGGGATGTTGATTTTTGAATGTCCTGATTCTTGAATGCCTGCCTCTTCCTAAGCTTCCTCCTTTTATAAACTGGATGACATCAGAGGATTTTTACTATGTGGGTAGATCTAAGCTAGACCTAGCTCCTAAGATCAGATAGGTCAGCCTGTGGATGTCGCCGCCTCCCTTTAAGCATATTGGAGCCACGGAAGTGACATCAGTTTTAGTGTGGGTGTTTTTATGATGTGCATTGTTATACAACACTTACTTTTGCCAAAATCAGTTATGAGACAAACCTCTTATATTTACAAATTTTATTCTCTTAAAATTCAAATCGGCAGACCCCATATTTTACAAGGAATATGCTGTTCCAACTCCCAAGTTTGGACGATGCTGTTTTGTTCTTCTGGCAATATTTCGCCATTTCTATGAAACATATTTCCCCTAAAATTCTAAAAAATGGATACACCTAAGCCTATTAATGCTGGGCATGTTTTCATTTAACTTTCATAACTGTGTCATGTTTTTCCAGAAATGCCACTTTATTGCTGTGTGTGTCCCCCACATGCTAGGATAACCCACATCTTCTCATTTTAATTGTGCAAAACTTACATTAAAACTATCCTAATTTCTCATTACTGCGTTTTCAGATTACTGAACTAAATGTCTTAATATAACAAGTCTTTTAAAACATGTAGGCTTGCTTTGTTCCCAAAAGTGCAACTTAACAAGGGGGGTCCTGGGAGTCCCTCTGCCAGACATTAGCCCTGGTTGCGAGAGACTTACCCAGAGTCTTTAACGCACTTTCACAGTGAAGAAATATCCCAAACATATCAGTCTTTGTCCTGCCCTGGGGCAGTCCAGCACCGAAATGCTAGGCAATTCTCCTCTGAACAAGAGTACCAACAGCATCCCCATACACGTGTTTCGGTCTGGTTGGACCTCATCAGTAGGGAGGAGCTGTGCCTCTCTAAGAATAGTGAGCAAGGGGTCCACGCCTGGATTCCCCTAGTAACTTAGGGTAAGACCCAAAGTTACTTAAATATGCAAATTAACAAAGGGGGTTCTGGGAGTCCCTCTGCCAGACATTAGTCCTGGTTACGAGAGACTTACCCAGACTCTTTAGCTCACGATCTTTCACAGAGAAGAAATATCCCAAACATATCAGTCTTTATCCTGCCCTGGGGCAGTCCAGCACCGAAATGCTAGGCAATTCTCCTCTGTACAAGAGTACCAACAGCATCCCCAGACACGTGTTTCGGTCTGGTTGGACCTCATCAGTAAGGAGGAGCTGTGCCTCTCTAAGAATAGTGAGCAAGGGGTCCACGTCTGGAGTCCCGTAGTAACTTAGGGTAAGGCCCAAAGTTACTTAAATATGCAAATTAACAAGGAGGGTCCTGGGAGTCGCTCTGCCAGACATTAGTCCTGGTTATGAGAGACTTACCCAGAGTCTTTAGCTCACTATCTTTCACAGAGAAGAAATATCCCAAACATATCAGTCTTTGTCCTGCCCTGGGGCAGTCCAGCACCGAAATGCTAGGCAATTCTCCTCTGAACAAGAGTACCAACAGCATCCCCAGACACGTGTTTCGGTCTGGTTGGACCTCATCAGTAGGGAGGAGCTGTGCCTCTCTAAGAATAGTGAGCAAGGTGTCCACGTCTGGATTCCCCTAGTAACTTAGGGTAAGTTCCCAAAGTGGGCAGTCTTTCTAACCCCCCACCCCCAGCCAAATGTTTTGCTCTGGTTTGCTATGACTCCCCTTTGATCCTAGGCAGCTGAAGCTTTTACAGTATTATTTCCACTTAGCTTGTACAATGTCACTTCACTGCTTTGCAGAGCAGTGCAACACAGGTTCATTTTACTTTTCCTGTTAGTTTACAAATGCGATTTTCCTTGCATCTTCATTCTGAACATTTACATGGCTTTGGTCAATTTCTTACACACAGGAATATGTTTGAGAAATGGGTTCTTTGAAACTGACAGCAGTCAAAGGAGAGGGAGAGCTTCTCTTGAAAAGGTTTTGTGTGTGTTACTTTGTTTTCACAGTAAATGACAGCCGTACGCACTGAAATGGATTTTCTCTGCTCTTCACAGATTTTGCTTGACACAACATGCCATTCAGTGAGGAATGCCCCCATCTGCTGGTGTACAACCATGAATATGGATGAACATGGCTGTGTTTTACTAAAACCCAAGCTGGGTGATGTTCAAAAATGCAGCTAACACCAGTGCAAAGTCGTTTTACATGGCACATTTTCTTTGGCAGTTTGAGGTTCTTGCAAATCCCAGCACTGCAGCGCTGAGCCAGGCTGCCTTTGAGTTCCGCTTTTTGGACTCCCATGAAGAAAATAAGTGCAACCATTTTCGGAATGTCTGTGCTCCATCTCACCCCATATGTGCACAGCAGACACAGTGCAGCCATGATTTCTGTAACTGCTGAAAACGCAATTTTGATGCAAAGGAATATGTGCTCAGCCGCCACAGCACAGCCATTATTTCTGTAACTGCTAAAATGCAGTTTTGTGAGGCAGGAATTTCTGTTGGGCTGGTAAATGTGCCCCACAGAATGGTAAACAGTGCCAAAGGCTGCAGACAGATCAAGGAGGATCATCGCTGTGCAACCGTCTGTGTCTGCCGCTACCTTGAGATCATTGCAGATCGAGATCAGAGTGGTTTCTTTTCCATGGCACGTCCTTAAGCCTGTTTTTGCCATTAAATAAAATCCTAGGCACATGCCAGCATAGATTCACACAGGCCATGGTGTATCCCTGACACACTATTGTCTAATGTGCTATCACACAAATGTGCGGTAATAGTCATAAATTATTGTAATTATTTATTTAATCGTTTTTGTATAACACGCCTAATACCATACCTGAGTTTGGTTTCTAAGCGCCAATCCGTGTTTCAAACCTCTGTTGCTCTGCATGGTCTTGCTTCCAAGACCAGTGCATTGCTTGCCCCTGTGCTATCCTCATTTTCTGTTGTGCAATTATATGTTTTCACAACAGAAATTAGCACAGAGAATTCATTTTATTCATTAAAAATTCTGAAAAGTGTTAAAACCGTGAAGTCCCTTGTCTTGAAATGCACAGGAAGATCTATGTGCAATGTCAACCAAAAAGAAGGTACTGCTACCAAGGGGTAGTCCCCATGTTGGTTGTATTAATCAGAACCTAAATGGTGATCCCCAGTATTACTGATAAAATAAATCATGAAATTCAAAGGTTGTGTAATGTGACAGGGAAATTATGTTTTAACATGTTCCCTCTTATTGGAGAATATTACATCTCCAACTGAAAAACTGTAGATCTGAAGCCAAATGAATACGAATAGACAGAGAACTGTACAGTGAAAGCCATGCACATATATAAAGAATGGAACTTACAACCATGTATACATTGCAAGTTATATGAACATGTTCAGAGAGAACAGCACACACATGTGTTCAGAGAAGAGTGCACAGTCCCTGAGAATATGATTTTCCTCATACAAACCTGCATAGCTTAGATGCAATTGGTTCTTGTATACATTTAAATGACTTGTACAAAGGTAAAGTATATGGGTTTAAATCCTAGTAAAGTGTGCTATGACCACTCAATGTTAAACGTGGTGGCAAGCTGCGCCACTCCTTCCCCAAGATCCACCCAGAAAGGGCTTGATTATGAAATGGCGATCTATGGAAGGGATTGGAATCTCTTGCGCTCTGCCTCTTGAGATTTAGTAAACTAGTTATTGGACATAGAAATCAGTCCAGTGTGTCCTTGACAAATTCTTCCAATAGAAAGTTTGTTATTCTCAGAGTAGGTCAGCCGACACGTGTTTCGACCTTAGTCGTCTTCAAGGCCATTTCTCATTCCTAATCATCATAATGACCATATCTAACTGATGAGCCCTGTTGAGATTCTATTGTTGTCAAATCACATGTGGGTTGCTTTCAGCATAAGCATTCTTACGCATACAGAATGACAGCGTCGCGCACTGAGGGTATTTGGACCCTTTATAGTAATGTGAGACCGGTCACTGACCAATAGCCAGAGTATTCGGAGGATCGAACCTCACATCATTACGACCACGCGCCATTATTCCCAATTCGTGAATGGATCATCTTCAAGATCCTGTCTATTATGCACAGATACCTGTCCAAAGTAGTCCCTCCCTACCTATCCCAAAAAATCACCAAAGCATACCCACCCAGACCAAGAAGAGCAGCCTACACCCACCACATCACCCAACCAAAATTCAAGCAGCAAAAAAACAGAGCAGGGGGAAGGCGGGCAATTAAGCAGGAAGGGATTTACAAGCAGCCTGGCGGGGGAAACCTGGGATAGAAGATTCCTCAGCCTCAGGTTATGTGGGCAGTGGAGGGGGTGTGGACCTAGGTGTTAATGAGGAGACATTCCTTGAAGAGCAGGGTCTGAGCTCCTTCCCGAAATGTAGAAGTGGGGTAGGAGCAAGTCTGTTGTTGATGGGGAGGAGGTTACAGAATCTAGGGGTGTAAACAGTGAAGGACCTTGTCGTGCAGAGCATTCCACAGTCAGTAAAATCACATGAGAATGTTCTGCATGCATGCTGCCTGCCTTCACAGACAGAGGTCCATAGCAGCCCATTTGCAAGATGGGAGGCGTCCCAAAGAATGCATGCAGGGCCTCTGGCTCAGCACTAACGCAGTGCTCCTTAGGAGCCCCAGCATGTAGGAGGTCAAGAAAAGGGTTGGGGCCCCCATCATGCACAGAGGAGAGCATGCTGGAGCTCCAAATCCACCTCTCATAGTGGTGGGATGCAGGGAGGAAATCAGCTTCCCTCACTGTTTGCTGCTTCGCATTGCTGGAGCAGAGCAGCGCTGTGGGCGTCAGGAGGAGCAGCAGAGCAGAGGGACCGGGCAGGAAGGTAGCGTATTCTTTTATGAGTTTGTATGTATCTGTTTAGGTGTGGAGGCTGGGATGCACCTTGAGGGTGTCTGGTTGTGAGAGTTGACACAGGAAGCAACAGGGTAATTCTGCATTAGTAGGAATGCCCCTGGGGCAGAACCCAGGACTGGGGGCAAAGCTGGCAAGAACTTAGCACTGATGAGCAAATTGAGGCAGGACTCGCCACTAAGTGGCATTTTGGGGCAGAAATGGGCCCTAAAGTACAAGCTGCAGCAGAAGTGGGCACAATCGGGCAATTGGAGCAGAGCCGGACATTGCAAGATGCATTGGGCTGAACTTGTCATCGAGGACAATGGGGCAGAATGAGACACTGAGTGAAAAATTGGGGCAGAACTTATCAGAAAGGGACACATTTTTTGTAGAAATGAGAAATGAGGGAGACATTGGGGCAGAGACACTGCAGAACCAATTGTGGCAAAACTTTGAACTGAGGGGCGAATTGTGGTAGTACTGGGCACTGATGGTAAATTGTAGCAAAAGTGACCACTTTGGGGAAAAATCTGGGCCAGAACTCAGGAGTCAGGGATAAATTGTTTCAGAACCTATTACTGACAGACAACTGGGGGCAGAACTGGGCACTAAGGTTTAAACTGAGAGTCAAATTGGGGAAAGCTTCAGTACTAATTACCAGAGGGAGGAAAAACTGGTCACTAGTGGGAACATGTGGGCAGAACTCATCACTGATGGGCACAATTGGGCACTGAGGGACATGTTGGTGTACAACTCTGCAATGTGGGGAAAATTGGGCAGCATGCTGTACTTAGGGGTGAATCTCCAACATATTATCATTCGCCTGCAGCCCCCAGTGAGTGTTGTGCCGCCAGACCCCTGTGGGGGCCCAAACGTTATAATTCCATCTGTTTGGGACCCCGCCAGGCCCGTGTGCAGCCCTTGTTCACAACCCACCTTCCATTTCCTGGGTTCTCCCCTCCCGCCTCCCAACCCGCCCTCCCTCCGTGATTGGTCATTTGGAGAAAGCAGATGGGCCTACAGACCCGCACTGCACGCGACACCGCCATCATGTGCCTGCAGCCCCCGGTGAGTTTTGTGCTCCCAGACCCCTTTGCGGGCCCAAACGTTATAATTCCATCTGTTTGGGACCCCTCCAGGCCCGTGTGCAGCACTTGTTCGCAACCCACCTTCCATTTCCTGGGTTCTCCCCTCCCGCCTCCCAACCCGACCCTCCCTCCGTGATTGGTCATTTGGAGAAAGCAGCTGGGCCTACAGACCCACACTGCACGCGACGCCGCCATCATGCGCATGCAGCCCCCGGTGAGTGTTGTGCCCCCAGACACCTGTGCGGGCCCAAACGTTATAATTCCATCTGTTTGGGACCCCGCCAGGCCCGTGTGCAGCCCTTGTTCGCAACCCACCTTCCATTTCCTGGGTTCTCCCCTCCCGCCACCCAACCCGCCCTCCCTCCGTGATTGGTCATTTGGAGAAAGCAGCTGGGCTTACAGACCCAAAAGCAAAGCCGCCATCATGTGCCTGCAGCTCCCGGTGAGTGTTGTGCCCCCAGAGCCCGGGGCGGGCCCAAACGTTATAATTCCATCTGCTTGGGACCCCGCCAGGCCCGTGTGCAGCCCTTGTTCGCAACCCACCTTCCATTTCCTGGGTTCTCCCCTCCCGCCTCCCAACCCGCCCTTCCTCCGTGATTGGTCATTTGGAGAAAGCAGCTGGGCCTACAGACCCGCACTGCACGCGACGGCGCCATCATGCGCCTGCAGCCCCCGGTGAGTGCTGTGCCCCCAGACCCCTGTCTGGGCCCAAACGTTATAATTTCATCTGTTTTGGGACCACCCCCGAGACCGGATTGGTGCTCTGCGTGGCCATAAGGAACACTCCAGGGCAGCCCCCCGCGGCTAAGGGCCCCAAGGCCACAGGCGGCTCCGACATCGGCGGCTCCAAGATGTGTCTGCAGGTGTCCGCAGGGGACGCCAAGGAAGCCAGCCGCTAACAGACACCAACAAAAACTGTGAGTGTGGCATGGGTGGGGAGTAGAGCAATCACTCTACTCTAGAAAACCACTGCCACTCTATCTTACCCCCCGGTAACAAAGAGTGCCAAAATATTAGCATAGCCACACTTAGATAGAATTGTAAATATTAGCCTGCGTTGCATCTAGATAGAATTGCAAATATTAGCATGTCCACACTTAGATAGAATTGTAAATATTGGCATTTCCACACTTAGATAGAAATTGTAAATATTAGCATGTCCTCACTTAGATAGAAATTGTAAATATTGGCATGTCCACACTTAAATAGAAATTGTAAATATTAGCATGTCCACACTTAGATAGAATTGTAAATATTAGCATGTCCACAGTAAGATAGAATTTGTAAATATTGGCATGTCCACACTTAGATAGAATTGTAAATATTGGCATGTCCACACTTAGATAGAATTGTAAATATTAGCCTGCGTCGCATCTAGATAGAATTGCAAATATTAGCATGTCCACACTTAGATAGAATTGTAAATATTGGCATTTCCACACTTAGATAGAAATTGTAAATATTAGCATGTCCACACTTAGATAGAAATTGTAAATATTGGCATGTCCACACTTAAATAGAAATTGTAAATATTAGCATGTCCACACTTAGATAGAATTGTAAATATTAGCATGTCCACAGTTAGATAGAATTTGTAAATATTGGCATGTCCACACTTAGATAGAATTGTAAATATTGGCATGTCCACACTTAGATAGAAATTGTAAATATTAGCATATCCACACTTAGATAGAAATTGTAAATATTAGCATGCCCACACTTAGACAGAATTTGTAAACATTAGCATGTCCACACTAAGATAGAATTGTAAACATTAGCCTGCGTCGCATCTAGATGGAATTGTGAATATTAGCATGTCCACAATTAGATAGAATTGTGAACATTAGCCTGCGTCGCATCTAGATGGAATTGTGAATATTAGCATGTCCACACTTAGAAAGAATTGTGAACATTAGCCTGCGTCGCATCTAGATGGAATTGTGAACACTTAGATAGAATTGTAAATATTAGCATGTTCACACTTAGATAGAATTTGTAAACATTAGCATGTCCACACTTAGATAGAAATTGTAAATATTAGCATGTCCACACTTAGATAGAATTGTAAATATTAGCATGTCCACACTTAGATAGAATTTGTAAACATTAGCATGTCCACACTTAGATAGAATTGGGAACATTAGCCTGCGTCCCATCTAGATTGAATTGTGAATATTAGCATGTCCACATTTAGATAGAATTGTGAACATTAGCCTGCGTCGCATCTAGATGGAATTGTGAATATTAGCATGTCCACACTTAGAAAGAATTGTGAACATTAGCCTGCGTCGCATCTAGATGGAATTGTGAACACTTAGATAGAATTGTAAATATTAGCATGTCCACACTTAGATAGAAATTGTAAATATTAGCATGTCCACACTTAGATAGAATTGTAAATATTAGCATGTCCACACTTAGATAGAATTTGTAAACATTAGCATGTCCACACTTAGATAGAATTGGGAACATTAGCCTGCGTCCCATCTAGATTGAATTGTGAATATTAGCATGTCCACATTTAGATAGAATTGTGAACATTAGCCTGCGTCGCATCTAGATGGAATTGTGAATATTAGCATGTCCACACTTAGAAAGAATTGTGAACATTAGCCTGCGTCGCATCTAGATGGAATTGTGAACACTTAGATAGAATTGTAAATATTAGCATGTCCACACTTAGATAGAAATTGTAAATATTAGCATGTCCACACTTAGATAGAATTGTAAATATTAGCATGTCCACACTTAGATAGAATTTGTAAACATTAGCATGTCCACACTTAGATAGAATTGGGAACATTAGCCTGCGTCCCATCTAGATTGAATTGTGAATATTAGCATGTCCACATTTAGATAGAATTGTGAACATTAGCCTGCGTCGCATCTAGATGGAATTGTGAACACTTAGAAAGAAATTGTTAATATTAGCATGTCCACACTTAGATAGAATTGTAAATATTAGCATGTCCAAACTTAGATAGAATTTGTAAACATTAGCATGTCCACACTTAGATAGAATTTGTAAACATTAGCATGTCCACACTTAGATAGAATTGGGAACATTAGCCTGCGTCCCATCTAGATGGAATTGTGAATATTAGCATGTCCACACTTAGATAGAAATGTGAACATTAGCCTGCGTCGCATCTAGATGGAATTGTGAATATTGGCATGTCCACACTTAGATAGAAATTGTAAATATTAGCATTTCCACACTTAGATAGAAATTGTAAATATTAACATGTCCACACTTAGATAGAATCGTAAATATTAGCATGTCCACACTTAGATAGAATTTGTAAACATTAGCATGTCCACACTTAGATAGAATTGTGAACATTAGCCTGCGTCGCATCTCGATGGAATTGTGAATATTCGCATGTCCACACTTAGATAGAATTGTGAACATTAGCCTGCGTCACATCTAGATGGAATTGTGAATATTAGCATGTACACACTTAGATAGAATTGTGAACATTAACCTGCGTCGCATCTAGATGGAATTGTGAATATCGGCATGTCCACACTTAGACAGAAATTGTAAATATTAGCATGTCCACACTTAGATAGAATTGTAAATATTAGCATGTCCACCCTTAGATAGAATTGTGAACATTAGCCTGCGTCGCATCTAGATGGAATTGTGAATATTGGCATGTCCACACTTAGAAAGAAATTGTTAATATTAGCATGTCCACACTTAGATAGAATTGTAAATATTAGCATGTCCAAACTTAGATAGAATTTGTAAACATTAGCATGTCCACACTTAGATAGAATTTGTAAACATTAGCATGTCCACACTTAGATAGAATTGGGAACATTAGCCTGCGTCCCATCTAGATGGAATTGTGAATATTAGCATGTCCACACTTAGATAGAAATGTGAACATTAGCCTGCGTCGCATCTAGATGGAATTGTGAATATTGGCATGTCCACACTTAGATAGAAATTGTAAATATTAGCATTTCCACACTTAGATAGAAATTGTAAATATTAACATGTCCACACTTAGATAGAATTGTGAATATTAGACTGCGTCACATCCAGATAGGATTTTGATTGAAGGATAGCATGCCCGCGCCTAGATGAAACCTGAATGTTAGCATGTGCCACACTTGGAACTGTGAACACCAGCCTGCAACCGCATCTAGATAGGATTGTGAATGTTAGCATGCCCACACCTAGATAGAATTCTGAACATTGGCCTGCGCTGCTTCTAGATAGGATTGTGAAGGCCAACAAGTGCCATACTTAGACAAAACTGTGAATATTAACATGCTAAAGGTCAGGTAACCCACTAACAAATATAACCTCAAATTCTGCATACTTATCACACTCAAAAACTCACACAACCATCTCTCGCACCACAAGCCGCACGCACTTCACAACACTGCAACAACACATAAGCCGGAGCAACAGCACACGCGGACTGACACCGATCCAATACCTGCAGCAAAGCTCAGCACCCGGTGTATACCGAGTTGAAGCTGCCAACAGAACACCACTCCTCTCACTATCCTACTCCATCTTCCCCTTACTAACCCATCCCACCGTATCATTTACAGATCCGCCAGAGCGCCTGGGGACCAATTGCGTTGGTGACGGTGCACAATACAAATACCTTTAACATTTAACATTATCTAATGTTTAAACAATGAGGTGGTAACGACTTACCATGGGCCTCATTTTAATTGGGATGGAGTTCTTGCCCACTTTACTTCTTGGTGCCAAGTTCTGCCTCAGTTTCCCCTCTGCCCCACTGTCACTCTCACTGTTACAATATTAGCTTTTTTTTTGTTTTTTGTTTTTGTTTTATTGGTTTATTTCAAACCTTTAACAATTAAAAACAATGATAAAAATTGCTTTCCAGGTTTTCATGTACGAAATTCATAAGAAGAAAAAAGACAGAAAAATACAAGCACAATCCAGCAAGCAAATAATGACTCATAAAAATCAATATATGAATCCCTGTTCCCAACTACAGCCCAAGTACACCACATAAAACAATTAAAAAAGGAAAAAGGAGGACGATCTAGAGCTCTCTCAATCACTCCACAACATTTCTCACATGCCTTCAAAATCTGTCATGATGCCTACCTCCAAGGAGCCAGGTCCGACCCAGCAACCCCAGAGGCAGGCATCATTCCCCCCACGGAAGTGCCAGCGGGCCCAAGCTGGGGCCCTTTGGACACAGTCCTGGCGCCTTAGGCGCCAGGCTCATGGTAGAGCCCTGTCCTGGCGCCTTAGGCGCCAGGTTCATAAAGCTAGACATGTGTTCAAGTGTTTTAATGTGCACTTACCTGATGCAGACCATGCTGCTACATCCAGGCCCTCTTGAGGCCTGAATGGAAGTACTTTACCTGTGGGACTACTTTCCACCTGGGTGTGGTCGGGGAAGGATACATACCTGATCGGTGGAAGGATACATACCTGGAACTTCTTCCAAAGCTATTTAAACCACGCCCGATCAGCAACTCACGCTTCGCGTTGTTCTGCTCCTCGCAGCTGGACGCTCACCATGTCAGCTCCTGCATCTGGACTTCAGCCACGCCTGTCAGCATCCTGGGTCGCCTGCAAAGGGAGATAAGAGAGAATTGGGGAGAAAGAAGACCTTACCAGCTAAAGCTGCATCACAGAGACATCACACCGACGATCCTGAAAGGGAAGACATCATTTTAAAAGCATTTCGCTTCGATCGCTGCAGCGCTGCATTTCACTCACCTTTCCTGGGCGCCTCCATCTTCAGCAGCGATCATCCCGATCCGCACCCACTTCCCAGAGCCTAGAGAGAAAAAGACAAGAAGACAAGGTGAGAGAAGGAAGGGAATAGGAAAGGCTCAGTTTCCTTCTAAGACTTACCTGTTGGGTTATTCCCATTTCATTTTGGGTCCTGCAGCTTCCTGGCATTCCGGACCCTGGCCCCTATGGGGAAAAAAGACAAGGACATTGAATGAGCGAATGCAAAGACATTACCTGAACGCTCATCCAGAACTTACCTGTCATTTACTGGAACTGCACGTTTCACTTCGGGTCGGCGCCATATCTCCGGCATTCCGAACCCCGGCCCCTAAAGGGGAAAAAGACATAAGCATTAGCGCTTGCTGCAATAAGACAATGAACATTATTGTTAAGCTTGAACTTTTGAACTTGCTACAGAACTCTTACAACGCCTCACCTGAATAGTCAAGCTTACCTGAACTCCCATCAATCCTCAATCCAGTGAAGTAACTGGGTTTCAACGCGCCCCTGCATCAGAAGCAGGATGGAGAGCTCATCCTTCCTGACCCGAAGGTGAGACTTCACGGGGAATCGTGGAAGGGTATCGTGGAGGGTTGGAAGAGAGTGGGAGGGTTGAGCATAACTCAGTCAGTAGGTAATACTCCCTTTTCACGCACAGGGGAATATTCCTGCGAGCCGGAGAAGCCAGAGTAGAGGGCCCTTCCTGTCCATCTTCAGAGTCCGGCGCTTCACCATTGAAGAAGCATCAGCACTCGAAGCCAGACCTGCGCCTCCGTGGGAATCAGGTGAGCGTTAGAGAACGCGAAGCCTACCCACAATTTCCCACCCGGGCGCTATGGAGACTTCCGAGACTGACCAGCTGGCCCCGCTTTTGGGGGAATTACGGGCAGAGGTGCACTCAGCCTGCCAGGAGACTAACGCTCTCAAAGGAGAACTGATCTTATCCAAGGAAAGAACTGATGACCTAGCCAAAAGGTTATTACAGGCCCAGGCAGGGCACACTCCTTTACCTAATTCCGGAGACATTTCCACATCAATGGGTTGGAGTAACCCGGAACAAATTAATCTATAATCTACCTGGACACATGCCTTTGGCCCCGCCTGAACGTTTTGCGGGGGATCCCAAGAAATATGCCGTCTTTATGAACCAATGTCGTTTACACTTTCTATGCAGACCCGGAGCCTTCCCTAGCGACCAGACCAAGGTAGCCTTTATACTATCTTACCTCAGTGGCAGTGCTGCCGATTGGTCTATTCCATTGGTAAATCAGGATGATCCCATTCTCCAGAATTTTCAGGGCTTCCAGGCCAGCATGGAAAGATTGTTCGCTCGACACTCTCAAGGACAGGCCCTTGATAACGAACTGCTATCCTTACGACAAGGTAATCAGGATCTTCTGTCCTACATAGCCACCTTTAACAGACTTGTTGTGGAAACTGGATGGCCAGAAAGCAAAAGGATCACATTGTTTCATCGAGGCCTGCGCGGAGAGCTTAAGGATGTTCTAGCTCAGACAGTAAACCCACCCCAGGTCTGCGCAGACACCATTGACTTGGTGGTTCAACTTGATCACAGACTTCAAAATAGAAAAGCAGATCGGTTCAAGTATGAAAACCGAGCACCGATCAAAACCCACGCTAATTCCAAGAGTACCGATGTATCTGAACCTATGCAAATCGGTGGTGTTAAAGGACCATTAACGCAGAACGAACGAGAGAGAAGGAGGCAAATGCAACTTTGTCTATATTGCGGGACTTCCGGTCACTTTCTTCGAAATTGTCCAGTTAAACCACTTAAGAAGGTGGTTGGAGCTACTGATAACAAATTAGTGACACCTGATTCGGGAAACGACCTAGCCCGGCAAGCGTAGGGGTCCGCTTGCCGAGCTTGAAAACGAACTCTTTGACCTCGCATTTTGTCATGCCAATGGTGCTCATGGACCCAAAACAGCCTCAGCAGTTGCATGCTATAAAAGCATACATCGACAGTGGAGCTATCGGAAATTACATAGACCGTGAATTGGCTTCCAGGATTAAGCTTCCTCTCTGCCCGAAAGTAACCCAAGAGGTCATTACTACAGAAGATGGAACCGAAATAGCCTCAGGGCCTGTAACGCATTCCACTGTTGAAGTGACACTGGTGGGTCAGGATGGACATCGGGAAGCAATCGTGTTTGATGTGATCAAGGCCCCACAATTTCGAGTAATTCTTGGAATTCCTTGGTTAGAAACACATAATCCCAGAATCGACTGGCGAGCAAAGAAGATAAGTTTTCCTGATTGTGAACCAACTTCTTATCCAAGAAATCCAGCTATGGGTCTAGCCTCAGCAACTTCCACCCCTGTACAGCTACCGTCAGAATACCAAGAATTCCAAGACGTTTTTCAGAAAGAACAGGCTAACACGTTACCTCCCCATCGGTCTTATGATTGCCAAATCGATCTGGTACCCAATGCTCAACTACATTGTAGTAGGATTTATGCTCTTACGGAACCTGAGAACCTGCATTTGCGTCAGTATTTAGATCAGTACCTAGCCAATGGTTTTATTCGCCCGTCCAAGTCTCCTGTCTCTTCAGCTCTGTTCTTCGTGCCGAAAAAAGAAGGCGACCTTAGAACGTGTATAGACTATCGCGCCCTAAATCAAATAACGATTAAGAATCGTTATCCTCTGCCCTTGATCCCTGAGCTTATCGACCAGGTGAAAGACACTTGTGTGTACACCAAGTTAGATCTCCGAGGAGCTTATCTCCGGGTGCGCATAAAAGAAGGCGACGAATGGAAGACTGCATTCCGCACCAAGTTTGGGCTCTTCGAATATCAGGTGATGCCCTTCGGTTTGTGCAATGCACCTGCCGCCTTTCAGTACTTTATGAATGATGTTCTTCGGGAACTTATCGATGTCTGTGTCATTATTTACATTGACGACATCCTGGTGTACTCTTCTTCAGAATCTGATCACAGAAAACATGTTAGGGCAGTTCTTGAGAAACTGCGCCAGCACAGATTATTTGCAAAACTCGAAAAATGCGTTTTTCATACCACAGAAGTTGAGTTTCTCCGATTCATCCTGACACTTCAAGGAGTCCGAATGGACTCGCGAAAGGTTGACGCCATCCTCAAATGGCCATCTCCAAGCTCGGTGAAGGGAGTTCAGAGCATGCTCGGCTTTGCCAATTTCTATCGAAGATTCATCCCGGAATTTTCCCGAACAGTCCAACCCATCACCGCTCTCCTAAAGAAAAACAAACGCTTCGAATGGACTCTTGAGGCCGAACAAGCCTTCCAGGACCTGAAAACCAAATTCACCTCTGCACCTGTATTGAAGCACCCGCACTCAGATCTCCCGTACATAGTGGAAACCGATGCATCCAGTTCGGCCGTGGGAGCTGTCCTGTCGCAAAGAGACCCAAAAACTAACCAACTACACCCAGTGGCCTTTTGGTCCAGAAAATGTTCTCCTCCTGAAATCAACTACGCAATTACCGATAAAGAGTTACTGGCCATCAAATCTGCTTTCAAGGCTTGGCGTCACTACCTTCTCGGGGCAAGACACACCATCACCGTAATTACGGACCACAGAAACTTACAGTATTTAAAAACGACCAAAGCTCAATCTTCACGACAACTCCGGTGGGCTCTATTCTTTGCGGAATTTGATTTTGTAATTACCTATCGCCCTGGCTGCAAGAATGGAAAAGCGGACGCCTTATCCCGGATTGGCATGGAAGAACCTAATTCGAGCTTAGAACCTGTGCCCATCATACCTGAGCAAAGAATCTTAGGCTTAACTTCATTGCAAACTATTGAGGATATCCAAACGCAAGTAAAACAACTTCTAGACTCTTCAACCTTACTGGAATGGAGTCAAAAGGGTCCTCATTACACTGTTAAGGATGACTTACCCTACTTCCAGGAGTGGTTGTTTCTGCCAAGTAAAGAATTGCAAGAACTTGTTATTGCCCATCATCATGAATCTTTAATGGAAGGACACCCTGGTATGGCTAAAACCGAGGAAAAAATCAAACGCCACTTGGAGAAAAGACAAAAAGTCTTTTGTACTGTCTTGTGGAATTTGCGCCCAAAACAATGCTCAAAAGAAAAGGCCAGCCGGCCTACTTCAACCCTTGGATATTCCACCGGCGCCATGGCACACCCTGTCAATGGACTTTATAACAGATCTGCCTCCTTGTGCTGGTTACAACACAATCCTTGTAATTGTGGACCTATTCTCCAAAATGGCCCACTTTATCCCTTTAAAGGGTTTGCCTTCAGCTTCCACCTTGGCCAAGGATTTCCTGGAGAATATAGTTCGCATACATGGTTTCCCTTCCATATTAGTCTCGGATCGTGGAAGTCAATTTATCTCACATTTTTGGAAGAAGTGTTGCCAACTAGCACAAATAGATGTGCGGTTATCCACCAGCCACCACCCCCAGACCGACGGACAAACTGAGAGAACCAATCAGACTCTCGTGCAATATCTTCGGTGCATGTTACACCAATCCGAGTTAAATTGGAAAGACATCCTTTGGATCGCAGAATATGCATACAACAATTCGGTGCATTCTGGAACCGGACAAACCCCCTTTTATACTTTGTATGGTCACCATCCTCGGACCTCTGACCTAGATCCACCTCTGACCCTGGAAATGCCCGCAGTAAATCATCTGCATTCCACAATAACCCGAGCCTTCAAAGAAGCTGCAACTCATTTACAGCAAGCCAAGAAAAAGTATAAAGAAAACGCTGATTTGCACCGAAGTAAAACTCCTCCTTACCAAGTAGGAGACCAGGTATGGCTAGCAACTAAACATTTACCCCTCAAGGGCCCGCGAACCTTCAATCCCAGATTCATAGGACCTTATCCAATCAAAGCTATAATCAACCCTGTGGCCTTTAAACTGGATCTACCGTCCAACATGCGTATTCATCCAGTTTTTCATGCATCACTTTTGAAGCCAGTACAATCAGGAACCCGATTGTCCAAGCCTCCAGATCCAGTTAAAATTGAAGAGGAATTAGAATTCGAAGTTAAAGACATTTTAGACTCCAAGGTGGTAAAGTCGAAACTCTTCTATCTTGTTGACTGGAAGGGATATGGACCTCAGGGGAGATCGTGGGAGCCTAGTAACCATGTCCACGCACCTCGATTAGTACAAAGGTTTCACCAGAGATTTCCGAACGAGCCCAAACCCCCGGAGGGAAGAATCTTGGGGGGGGGGGGCCTTGAGGGGGGTACTGTCATGATGCCTACCTCCAAGGAGCCAGGTCCGACCCAGCGACCCCAGAGGCAGGCATCATTTTCCCCAGGGGAGTGCCAGCGGGCCCAAGCTGTGGCCCTTTGGACGCAGTCCTGGCGCCTTAGGCACCAGGCTCATGTTGGACCTCTGTCCTGGCGACTTAGGCGCCAGGCTCATAAAGCTAGACATGTGTTCAAGTGTTTTAATGTGCACTTACCTGATGCAGACCATGCTGCCACATCCAGGCCCTCTTGAGGCCTGAATGGAACTACTTTACCTGTGGGACTACTTTCCACCCGGGTGTGGTCGGGGAAGGATACATCCCCGACCACACCCGGGTCGGGGATGTATCCTTCCCCGACCCGGGGAAGGATACACACTTGGGACTTCTTCCAAAGCTATTTAAACCACACCCGATCAGCAACTCACGCTTCGCGTTGTTCTGCTCCTCGCAGCTGGACGCTCACTGTGTCAGCTCCTGCATCTGGACTTCAGCCACGCCTGTCAGCATCCTGGGTCACCTGCAAAGGGAGACAAGAGACCTTACCAGCTAAATTTGCACCACAGAGACATCACAGACGATCCTGAAAGGGAAGACATTATTTTTAAAAGCATTTCGTTACGATCGCTGCAGCGCTGCATTTCACTCACCTTTCCTGGGTTCCTCCATCTTCAGCAGCGATCATCCGGATACACAGCCACTTCCCAGAGCCTAGAGAAAAAGACAAGAATAAGAGGTGAGAGAAGGAAGGGAATAAGATTTACCTGTTGGGTCATTCCCATTTCCTTTCGGGTCTTGCCGCTTCCAGGCATTTTCCGGACCCCGGCCCCTATGGGGAAAAAAGACAAAGACATTGAATGAGCGTATGCAAAGACAGTTCCGGAGCGCTCATCCAGAACTAACCTGCCATTTACTGGAACTGGAACTGCACGTTTCACTTCGGGTCGGTGCCATATCTCCGGCATTCCGAACCCCGGCCCCTAAGGGGGAAAAAGACATAAGCGTTAGCGCTTGCTGCAATAAGACAATGAACATTATTATTAAGCTTGAACTTTTGAACTTGCAACAGAACTCTTACAGTTCTTACAGTAACTGGGTTTCAACGCGCCCCTGCATCAGAAGCAGGATGGAGAACTCATCCTTCCAGACCCTAAGGTGAGACTTCACGGGGAATCGTGGAAGGGTATCGTGGAGGGCTGGAAGGGAGTGGGAGGCTTGAGCATTATTCCATCAGTAGGTAATACTCCCTTTTCACGCACAGGGGAATATTCCTGCGAGCCAGAAAAGACCAGAGTAGAGGGGCCCTTCCAGTCCATCTTCAGACTCCTGCGCTTCACCACTGAAGAAGCATCAGCACTCGAAGCCAGACCTGCGCCTCCGTGGGAATCAGGTGAGCATGACAGAACGCGAAGCCTACCCACAATTTCCCACCCGGGCGCTATGGAGACTTCCGAGATAGATCAGCTGGCCCAGCTTTTGGGGGAATTACGGGCAGAAGTGCACTCAGCCCGCCAGGAGACTAACGCTCTCAAAAGAGAACTGATCCTATCAAAGGAAAGAACAGATGACCTGGCCAAAAGGTTATTGCAGGCCCAGGCAGGGCACACTCCTTTACCTAATTACGAAGGTACTTCCACATCAATGGGTTTGAATAACCCGGTTCAAATAAATCTACATGGACACATGCCTTTGGCCCCGCCTGAACGTTTTGCGGGGGATCCCAAGAAATATGCCGTCTTTATAAACCAATGTCGTTTACACTTTCTATGCAGACCCGGGGCCTTCCCTAACGACCAGACCAAGGTAGCCTTTATACTATCTTACCTCAGTGGCAGTGCTGCCGATTGGTCTATTCCATTGGTAAATCAGGATGATCCCATTCTCCAGGATTTTCAGGGCTTCCAGGCCTGCACGGAAAGATTGTTTGCTCGACACTCTCAAGGACAGGCCCTTGATAACGAACTGCTATCCTTACGACAAGGTAATCAGGATCTCCTGTCCTACGTTGCCACCTTTAATAGACTGGTTGTGGAAACTGGATGGCCAGAAAACAAAAGGATCACATTGTTTCATCGAGGCCTGCGTGGAGAGCTTAAGGATGTTCTAGCTCAGATTGTAAATCTACCCCAGGTCTGCGCAGACTACATAGACTTGGTGGTTCAACTTGATCACAGACTTCAAAATAGAAAAGCAGATCGGTTCAAGTACGAAACCCGAGTACCGATCAAAACCCACGCTAACTCCAAGAGTCCCGACGTATCCGAACCTATGCAAATCGGCGGTGTTAAAGGACCATTAACGCAGAAGGAACGAGAGAGAAGGCGGCAAATGCAACTTTGACTGTATTGCGGGACTTCCAGTCACTTTCTTCGAAATTGTCTGGTTAACCCACCTAAGAAGGTGGTTGGAGCCACTGATAACGATTTATTGACACCTGATTCGGGAAACGACCTAGCCCGACAAGCGTAGGGGTCCGCTTGCCGAGCTTGAAAACAAACTCTTTGACCTCGCATTTTGTCATGCCAATGGTGCTCGTGGACCCAAAACAGCCTCAGCAGTTGCATGCTATAAAAGCATACATCGACAGTGGAGCTATTGGAAATTACATAGACCGTGAATTGGCTTCTAGGATTAAGCTCCCTCTCCGCCCGAAAGTAACCCAAGATGTCATTACTACAGTAGATGGAACCGAAATAGCCTCAGGGCCTGTAACGCATTCCACTGTTGAAGTGACACTGGTGGGTCAGGATGGACATCGAGAAGCAATTGTGTTTGATGTGATCAAGGCCCCACAATTTCAAGTAATCCTTGGAATTCCTTGGTTAGAAACACATAATCCCAGAATTGACTGGCGAGCAAAGAAGATAAGTTTTCCTGATTGTGAACCAACTTGTTATCCAAGAAATCCAGTTATGGGTCTAGCCTCAGCAACTTCCATTCCTGTACAGCTACCGTCAGAATACCAAGAATTCCAAGACGTTTTTCAGAAGGAACAGGCTAACACGTTACCTCCCCATCGGTCTTATGATTGCCAAATCGATCTGGTACCCAATGCTCAACTACCTTGTAGTAGGATTTATGCTCTTACGGAACCTGAGAACCTGCATCTGCGTCAGTATTTAGATCAGTACCTAGCCAATGGTTTTATTCGCCCGTCCAAGTCTCCTGTCTCCTCAGCTCTGTTCTTCGTGCCGAAAAAAGAGGGCGACCTTAGAACATGTATAGACTATCGCGCCCTAAATCAAATAACGATTAAGAATCGTTATCCTCTGCCCCTGATCCCTGAGCTTATCGACCAGGTGAAAGACGCTTGTGTGTACACCAAGTTAGATCTCCGAGGAGCTTATCACCTGGTGCGTATAAAAGAATGCGACGAATGGAAGACTGCATTCCGCACCAAATTTGGGCTTTTCGAATATCAGGTGATGCCCTTCGGTTTGTGCAATGCACCTGCCGCCTTTCAGTACTTTATGAATGATGTTCTTCGGGAACTTATCGATGTCTGTGTCATTGTTTATATTGACGACATCCTGGTGTACTCTTCTTCAGAATCCGATCACAGAAAACATGTTAGGGCAGTTCTTGAGAAATTGCGCCAGCACAGACTATTTGCAAAGCTCGAAAAATGCGTTTTTCATACCACAGAAGTTGAGTTTCTCGGATTCATCCTGACACCTCAAGGAGTCCGAATGGACTCGCGAAAGGTGGACGTCATCCTCAAATGGCCATCTCCTAGCTCGGTGAAGGGAGTTCAGAGCATGCTCGGCTTCGCCAATTTCTATCGAAGATTCATCCCGGAATTTTCCCGAACAGTCCAACCCATCACAGCTCTCCTAAAGAAAAACAAACGCTTTGAATGGACTCTTGAGGCCGAACAAGCCTTTCAGGACCTGAAAACCAAATTCACCTCTGCACCTCTATTGAAGCACCCGCACCCAGATCTCCCTTACATTGTGGAAACCGATGCATCCAGTTCGGCCATGGGAGCTGTCCTGTCGCAAAGAGACCCAGAAACTAACCAACTACACCCTGTGGCCTTTTGGTCCAGGAAATTTTCTCCTCCTGAAATCAACTACGCAATTACCGACAAAGAGTTACTGGCTATTAAATCTGCTTTCAAGGCTTGGCGTCACTACGTTCTCGGCGCAAGACACACCATCACCGTAATTACGGACCACAGAAATTTACAGTATTTAAAGACGGCCAAAGCTCAATCTTCACGACAACTCCGATGGGCTCTATTCTTTGCGGAATTTGATTTTGTAATTACCTATCGCCCTGGCTGCAAGAATGGTAAAGCGGACGCCTTATCCCGGATTGGCATGGAAGAACCCAATTCGAGTTTAGAACCTGTGCCAATCATACCTGAACAAAGAATCTTAGGCCTAACTTCATTGCAAACTATTGAGGACATCCAAACGCAAGTAAAACAACTTCTAGACTCTTCAGCCTTACTGGAATGGAGTCAAAAGGGTCCTCATTACACCGTTAAGGATGATTTACCCTACTTCCAGGAGCGGTTGTTTCTGCCAAGTAAAGAATTGCAAGAACTTGTTATTGCCCATCATCATGAATCATTAATGGAAGGACACCCTGGTATCGCTAAAACGGAGGAAAAAATCAAACGCCACTTCTGGTGGCCTTCTTGGAGAAAAGACATAAAGTCTTTTGTATTGTCTTGCGGAATTTGCGCCCAAAACAAGGGTCAAAAGAAAAGGCCAGCCGGCCTACTTCAACCCTTGGATATTCCACCGGCACCATGGCACACCTTGTCAATGGACTTTATAACTGACCTGCCTCCTTGTGCTGGTTACAACACTATCCTTGTAATTGTGGATCTATTCTCCAAAATGGCCCACTTTATCCCTTTAAAAGGCTTGCCTTCAGCTTCCACCTTGGCCAAGGAAATTCTGGAGAATATAGTTTGCATACATGGTTTCCCTTCCATATTAGTCTCGTATCGTGGAAGTCAATTTATCTCCCGTTTTTGGAAGAAGTGTTGCCAACTAGCACAAATAGATGTGCGGTTATCCACCAGCCACCACCCCCAGACCGACGGACAAACCGAGAGAACCAATCAGACTCTCGAGCAATATCTTCGGTGCATGTTACACCAATCCGAGTCAAATTGGAAAGACATCCTTTGGATCGCAGAATATGCATACAACAATTCAGTGCATTCTGGAACCGGACAAACTCCTTTTTATACTTTGTATGGTCACCATCCTCGGACCTCTGACCTAGACCCACCTCTGACCCTGGAAATGCCCGCAGTAAATCATCTGCATTCCACAATAACCCGAGCCTTCAAAGAAGCTGCAACTCATTTACAGCAAGCCAAGAAAAAGTATAAAGAAAACGCTGATTTGCACCAAAGTAAAACTCCTCCTTACCAAGTAGGAGACCAGGTATGGCTAGCAACAAAACATTTACCCCTCAAGGGCTCGCAAACCTTCAATCCCAGATTCATAGGACCTTATCCCATCAAGGCTATAATCAATCCCGTGGCCTTTAAACTGGATTTACCGTCTAACATGCGTATTCATACAGTTTTTCATGCATCACTTTTGAAGCCAGTACAACCAGGGACCCGACTGTCCAAGCCTCCAGACCCAGTTCAAATTGAAGGGGAATTAGAATTCGAAGTTAAAGACATTTTAGACTCCAAGGTGTTAAAGTCAAAACTCTTCTATCTTGTTGACTGGAAGGGATATGGACCTCAGGAGAGATCGTGGGACCCTAGTAACCATGTTCACGCACCTCGATTAATACAAAGGTTCCACCAGAGATTTCCGAACAAGCCAAAACCCCCGGAGGGAACAACCTTGGGAGGGGCCTTGAGGGGGGGTACTGTCATGATGCCTACCTCCAAGGAGCCAGGTCCGACCCAGCAACCCCAGAGGCAGGCATCATTCCCCCCACGGAAGTGCCAGCGGGCCCAAGCTGGGGCCCTTTGGACACAGTCCTGGCGCCTTAGGCGCCAGGCTCATGGTAGACCCCTGTCCTGGCGCCTTAGGCGCCAGGCTCATAAAGCTAGACATGTGTTCAAGTGTTTTAATGTGCACTTACCTGATGCAGACCATGCTGCTACATCCAGGCCCTCTTGAGGCCTGAATGGAACTACTTTACCTGTGGGACTACTTTCCACCTGGGTGTGGTCGGGGAAGGATACATACCTGATCGGCGGAAGGATACATACCTGGAACTTCTTCCAAAGCTATTTAAACCACGCCCGATCAGCAACTCACGCTTCGCGTTGTTCTGCTCCTCGCAGCTGGACGCTCACCATGTCAGCTCCTGCATCTGGACTTCAGCCACGCCTGTCAGCATCCTGGGTCGCCTGCAAAGGGAGATAAGAGAGAATTGGGGAGAAAGAAGACCTTACCAGCTAAAGCTGCATCACGGAGACATCACACCGACGATCCTGAAAGGGAAGACATCATTTTAAAAGCATTTCGCTTCGATCGCTGCAGCGCTGCATTTCACTCACCTTTCCTGGGCGCCTCCATCTTCAGCAGCGATCATCCGGATCCGCACCCACTTCTCAGAGCCTAGAGAGAAAAAGACAAGAAGACAAGGTGAGAGAAGGAAGGGAATAGGAAAGGCTCAGTTTCCTTCTAAGACTTACCTGTTGGGTTATTCCCATTTCATTTCGGGTCCTGCCGCTTCCTGGCATTCCGGACCCCGGCCCCTAAGGGGGAAAAAGACATAAGCATTAGCGCTTGCTGCAATAAGACAATGAACATTATTATTAAGCTTGAACTTTTGAACTTGCAACTGAACTCTTACAGCGCCTCACCTGAATAGTCAAGCTTATTTTGAACTCCCATCAAACCTCAATCGAGTGAAGTAACTGGGTTTAAACGCGCCCCTGCATCAGAAGCAGGATGGAGAACTCATCCTTCCAGACCCTAAGGTGAGACTTCACGGGGAATCGTGGAAGGGTATCGTGGAGGGCTGGAAGGTAGTGGGAGGTTTGAGCATTATTCCATCAGTAGGTAATACTCCCTTTTCACGCACAGGGGAATATTCCTGCGAGCCAGAAAAGACCAGAGTAGAGGGGCCCTTCCAGTCCATCTTCAGAGTCCTGCGCTTCACCACTGAAGAAGCATCAGCACTCAAAGCCAGACCTGCGCCTCCGTGGGAATCAGGTGAGCGTGACAAAATCAAAATATTGATTACCCCTTTTTATGCATGGGCCTCAGGACTATCACCCATTGAGGAACTTAACCAGAGCAAAAACCAACATGTGGCTTTCTCCCATTAGGAGTTTTAACCACCAATCATCCACGCATAGTGTTGGAGCTGTTGTGATTGTGGGCCCAGAAACAGCTTATTGCTGATTGCTCCCACTGCTTGCCCCCACCACCAGACACCCCCTTGCACACGCTGAAAAGTCTTCAACTTCATTTAATTGTAGTCGTCAAACATCCTGTGGAGTTGTGCCTTTAGAAACTACTCTGCACATCCCTGCCAATGCTCAGTAGAGGCGGTTACTCTACACAGCCTCCTGGGCCTCCTTCACAATGTTCACTCATTCAAAATGCAGGTGGGGGCACAAGTAAAAATATGTGACTTATTAGATACTTTTTAACAATGCTCGGTGCTCCCCACCGCTCATTACCAAGTGGGGGAGCAGTAGGCAGGTTCAGACTTTTTCGACTGGGGTGGCAAGAGCGCACGGACACATAAAGATCATAGTTTAGGATAGTGGGGTGGCACTTGGAGTGGCCAATCAGATTCCAGGGGTAGCACATGCCATTCAGCCACTCCCTGAATATGCCACTGATGGGGTGAATGCAGAGGAAAATCTCATAAAAACTGCTCACTGAACCTTCTCCCGCAAACTGCCCGAGTCTGATGGGAATGTCTACTTGTTGTGGGATCGGTCATGAAACTTAGAAACAGAGTATCCGTACCAGGTTCATGCACCGTGTGGGCAGTCCTCATACAGAGAGTAGAAAATCACCTATGCCCTGGTGGCTACTGTGAGGAATTCGACCGTCCACACGGTGGGCGTGCCCTCACCTGGGCTTTTTGAAATTTGAAATGAAATTAAGTGGTGGTAGATCAACCTCCGTAAAATGTGTGGGGCTAATCCGCACACTTTTTCCTATTCTCACTCACAACATACTCATAGACCCGTGCACTCTGGTTGGACACAACCTACAGGCGCAGTGCCACCTACATATTTAGTTGGGATATGACACCCAGCAGTACACCATGTCATCTCAGAAGGGGTAGGGCCAAACTTCCCCCTGCCATGGGCATCCTAAGTAACTAACAAAAGCTCCATTGTTGAGCCCTGTAGCTGGTGGCATCATTTGCATACTAATCACAGTTTAATTCAAACAGGCCCACATGGTGCCTGGCTACAGAGGCTAACAAAGGAGACAGGAAACTCCAACACCGTTTCCTATGCACTGTGTCAACCTGATGGCAGCTCCCGCCCTCACTATCGATTGACAGTGAAATTTCATGTGTGGGGCTGCCTGTTTACAGTAGTCATCCCCGCAGGAAGACGAGCATGTGGATTGACAGTGCCAGAAAGTCAGGTCTCGCCACAGCTTCAAGAGAGACCTGCCGCTTTAATCAGGAACCAAAGAGATCTCCATTAACCAGGGGGACCCTTTGATCCACAACAGACAGGAAGATGGGTGGTACTTAGTATTAAGTGTTTTCACCCCTTTACCTTTCCTGTTGCAAAGCACTCTGATTATGACCTCTCGCATACAGGAGATTGTTGGTGGGGACCAAGGATTCTTTCATTAAGGTATGCTTAGTACATCAATCCCTGTGGTCCATTTGGCTTTAAAAGAGGGCTGAGCCCCTCTTTTGGCAGATCATATGAAGGCTTCACCAGAAGCAAAAGGAAGAACTCATTATTGGACAATGGCTGAAGGTACAGTTTTCCATACATCTTCTGCCAGTGAAGGAAGGCCAGGACCTCCAAGAGGGAAGCAGGATCTCTCCCCTAACATCTCCCGGGGAACAGAGGGAGATACTGAATCCAGAAGACCCTTCAGCAGCTTCAGAACCGGTACCGAGCCAGCACACAGCATGTCCTGCTAGGCTCTCCAGCAAGCTTTTTAGGTGCGAAGTGCCAGAGTCACAGAACCAAAGTAAGGACAAGGCAGCTGCCTGCAACACTCTCCTCAGCTTTGGGCTGTCCACCTTAAAGGATGACACAAACCCAGTGAAGAAGCTAGGAGGAGAGTATCGACAAGCATCTATCGATGTCCGCCTTAAACAACATTTTCAAGCCCCTCCAGCGTCAACCAGGTGCAGCACTGACTGTTGTTATGCTGCAGTCACTAAAGCCGTCCAAGAGGCCTCTACCAGTGCTTCAGAACCACCTACCAGAACGGAGACAATTTTTGACCCCGAGCCACCGTGTAGGACAGGCTGCAGCCGTCCATCCAGCTTCGTTCGTCGAACTGCCTGCAACCTGATACCCGCAGTTTTCTCCCATCTTGAACTCTGTTGCAGAAGCTGCATACCGTGCTGAAACCGACTCGGCCCTGTCGAGCACCAAGCACTCCTATGGCATAAGGTACATTATGGTTCTGTCCCCCTGGTCCTTCTCGGAAGGCCCTTTTTATGACCTATTGCTAGCTTTGTGTTGAAACCAAGTGTCCTTGAACTATTGTGATTAATTACTATACAGACTACCCTCCCGTCAGTATTCAGACTGCATCCCTTTTCCTTCTTTGAAACTGTCCTCTGCATTCTTTTAAAGGGTGGGTTGTATTTTGTAGTGTGCTATAACTGTCTTTTGTGATAATAATAAAGTAGATATGTTTATACAACCTTGACTGGGCAGTCCCTTTAATCATTGGATAATATTTGTATTTTCGCTGTGTTGCAACTAAACAACCATCCACAACCTTTCAGAGATAAGCCTGCCATTCCGTTCACATTACCAAAATTGGACAAGGAGGTTTATAATTTGCTTGTGTTTCCAATCTGGTTTCATCCCTTCTGGTCTACTAGAGGTATGGGGCTGATTGATGGTTTGGAAACCGATATTCATCCCAGGACCACTGGGGCCCCGGAAGTTGACTGGTCACAGCTCCCATTGCTGATTTCCACTGTGCACATGGGTCACAGAACCCACCAGACTCACCACATATATGCAGAAAAAGGCACACAGATCCGGGCCCTTGGGTCCAGTACCGTTCACCGTGCTGATATAGGGGCACATTTTGGGGAGTAAAAAGATGGGGTAAAAGACAGTCATAAAGGTGTTAGGGTTGTCTTCACACCTTCATACATACACCAGGGCATGTTCAATGTTTTTAAAGGCGGGGGCCATGGGCGGGACGGGAGTTGCGTTTCTGCCTCCTTTGTTTCCTACGCCTTCAAATGCGTTGATTCTACACCGGCATGTCAGTTTCATGCAGTCCTAAAACCAATGCTTTTCTATGTAATTTGCCTATTTTACAGCAGCAAAAAGCATGCAGGTTACATGGGCTATCATTGTAAACGTTGCATGTCGTGCATAAATGGCAGACAGCGTTTACTCATTCTGCACTACGGAGTGCAAAAGAGAGTCATAAAAAATGCTCAAGAGCATGTTCATGCTGACACAAGGCAGAGGTGGAGCACGGAGCAGAGTTACGGTCTCCGCCGTGCTGACCTCCGCCGTCTTTTGTTTACCTTTTTACTTTTTCCATTTTTTTCTGTAAAAAAATGCAAAACGTTTTTTTTTCATTCATGCTTCTGTCGAAATGACTGACAATAATGTCATTAAAGAACGAATGTTTGGAATTGTTTATCAGTAAAACAAGGGGAACACTCAACTAAGCAATCTGCTCAGTTTGGTGATCAATATCTCCAGCCACAGTACTGCTGTCATTTTGCTGCAATTTTGCTGGTTTTCAAAGCCACAAAGGCTAGGTCTGCAAATTTATTTCCCGCAAACGTACTGATTCAATTTTTTAAAATTTCTCAGAATTTTTGCTGTTTCTGGAAATGGGATAAATTTAGTGAAAAATTTCCCAAAATTGGCAAAACTGAAACCGACCCAATTTTCACACCAAAGTTCATAGTCATATCAACTATATCACACAAACAAGACACTCTGTGCCTGGGAACTTCCCATCGAAAAACACTCTGTGAATCGGGCCCTCTCATTCTTCTCTCAGCATATTACAGTTTTTTCTCTTCACTAAAGTTGTACTCACTGAGCACCTTTGTTCAAAGTTAGTGGCCATCGAAATGCTTGTTTACTACCACAAGATGGCTGCCACGGCCTGACTTAGAATATGCACCCTCGCCTTCATGAATATGGCCGACGAGCATTGTGTTCTGGGAAGAAAAGTGGTGAAGCGAGGACACAAACCGCAGCTTCCATTTTATAAAATGCAATATAAACATTAAAGAGTCACAGTTTTTATCGGTGCAAGTGAAAGAAATTATATTCGTTTTTTTGCATTTATATGATTATTGCATGATATGATATGTCATTTATAACGCGCCTGTACACAAGTTTTTCTATGCGTGACAAGACAAGGGAGGGAAGACAGAGGGAGGACAAGACAAACGATCTTACTAGGCCTTGTGTCATTCAGATCGTGCAAGTGCGACAGCGAAAAACGCAGGGGGAAGGGAGAGGGGGAGATGCCGGGGAGAGGAAAAGGGGAAGTGCAAACTGGGCAGCATTTCTCTGAGTGAAAGCATCTAGGGCACCCACCAAAGCCTTCGGCCAACTACACAACTAGAACTGGCAATAGCCATAAATGCTCCGTTCTAACGAACGAAAGGAAAAAGGCAAAACCCCTTCCTATAAAAGATGGCAAAAATAGGAGGCAGATGGAAACATGGGAACTCGGAAACCATAATGGAAACACGGAAACCATCACCACTTCACTCCCTCTTAAAGGAATCCATGTTAGGGAGAATTCTCATAAATGTACTAATTCCCTTCACATTAGAGACCACCAGCAACTTTACTGGATTTTGAGGACTTGATTTCTTTACCTGGAGAGAGTGTGACCCTTTTTCCCACTCTATCATGTGTTTTGAAATGTGTTTTACTCTTGTGTTTCCTTTGGTTATGGAGTCTAGCCAACTCCATAGGCATCATCTTTTCATTTGTGTCACACAGCACCCTTAGTGCGGTGGCACAGGGAAACCTTTTCAGGCTTTTCCAAGGTTTAAATACCTTCTCTGGGATAAACTACTGTTTCCCAGAGTAAGTAAAGTGAAAATGACTTTACTAGTCTTTTATATTCCCAGACCCAGCACACCCTATCTTACAATAGAGTGCTGGAGGGGTTACTTAGTATCCCTTGTGTCTAGAAACTCGTGTAGCCGTCAAATGCTACCCTTTCCTCTCAGAATGCCTGGTGGCAGTGGTTTTGAAACGCACTACCATGATTTTTCCCGACCGCGAACGCTGGTAGCGTTAAATCGCGGGAGCATGTTTTTCAAGATGGCGTCCGAGCCCCCTCTGTAAAAACATGTCCCGGTCTTCTTTTTTCACTATTTCCTTGTGGAAAGGTCCTTCTAGAGTTTTGCTCTGCGTGCCAAACCAAGTTTGGTCTCTTTGTTCATTCGCCTTTGGCAGGTTTTAGGAGTGAAGAACGCCTCTGGCGACGAGTGTCTGGGGGTGGGCAGGAAGTGAGGGAGGTGCCCAAAACTCCCTGTGCTTAGTCTCCTAGGAGACCCAAAAGCACTCTATGGTGATTGGCTGGCTGACTGTCCTGCTGGGTGAGTGACAGCTAGGCTGGAATGAATGGGAGGGAACTAAATAAAAGGCGAGTCTCTTGGCTTGGAAGGCAGAGTCGACCACTGGAACGAAAGAACCGAAGACGAGCTTGAAGAGGATGGCTGCTGCAACTCCTGGACCGTTGGTTTGCCCGGTGAAGCCCTGCTGCAGGTTCCGAATCACCAAGTTCACCTCAACAAAGAAGCCCCTACAAGGACGACTTCTCCCCTTGAGTTGATGGGACCAATCAACTCGACAGTAAGCCACCTGGATACCAATCTCGGAGCTGGTTGCATTTTCCTCAGAGTGCTGCAGTAGACCTTATAACCAGGGAGAGGGACACCAGTTTGTGGGCGTTATTTACAGCCATCGGAATTGAAGTTTGCCAAGTCGCAGCTTTTTTGACCAGTCACAGTGCAGTGCAGGAATCCCCCGACGTCCTCCCTCTTGTCCCCACGACTGAGGCACAGGAACAGCGAGATCTGCAGGAACTGCCAGGAACAGAATTCATGAGCTGCATCTTTTTCTTCATTGTAAGGTACTGTGAAATCAGACTGAGAGTACTTACCTCTCGCGGTGAAAGTGCTTGAAACTTTTGCAACTCTAATCACCTTGTGCTCCAACATATGAATCTTCTTTTTACAAACTACTTCCAAGAACTTTTGCAGTGACTTTACCATTTACTTACCAGAACCGCTTTATCCTATCCAAGACTGTAGCCCATTGACTTTGGCCTAGCCTATTTAATTGAATTGACTCTTCTGGTGAACTCAAAGTATTTGCTGTCTAAGAATAATTGTAACCTTTCATGTTTTAATAATCTTTGCCTTTTACTCATTTTGAAAAGTATTCTAAAATAGTATTGAAGTATATTTGTGTGTGATTATATTGCCTCCTTCTTATGAATGTTTTATAACTGACAGATAAATAAATTAATAAGTATTTATCAAAGAAACCTTGAGTGTAAGAGTTTACTTCAACACTTGTGATTGTAGAACTCTGTGTAGTATCATTACTGCTCACATTCCCCTCTTGAGATAAGCCTGGCTGCTCAGCTCCGCTACCAAAACTGTGTAGTACAGACTTATACCAAAGGTTGGTTTTGCTTACACCTGTAGTCCTAGTTGCGTGTATTGGTCCCAACAGGTACTGCATACAAACTTTGCCTAACAATCCAAACCAACCAAACAGCAACCACTATCCACCAACTGCAACCAACAGTTAAGCGGAACTCCAAAAATTCCAAAATGGGATCCCCAAAAAAACACACCATGCACATTATATGGTCATTAAAACCAACCACATCTGTAGTCAACAATTTATAATCCCATGCATCTCACATGGCTCTGACCAACCACAACTGTAACCAACAGTTGAAAATACCATGCACCTCACATGGCCCATACCAACCACAACTGTAACCAACATTTGAAAATCCCATTCACCTCGCATGGCCCAGACCAACCCCAACTATAACCAACAGTTGAAAATACCATGCACATCACACGGTCCGGGCCAACCACAACTGTAACCAACAGTTGAAAATACCATGCACCTCACACGGCCCAGACCAACCACAACTGTAACCAAAAGTTGAAAATACCATACACCTCACACATCCCAGACCAACCACAACTGTAACCAACAGTTGAAAATACCAATCACCTCACATGGCCCAGATCAACCACAACTGTAACCAACATTCCAAAATACCAATCACCTCACACGGCCCAGATCAACCACAACTGTAACCAAAAGTTGAAAAACCCACTCACTTCACATGGCCCAGACCAACCCCAACTGTAACAAACAGTTGGAAATACCATGCACCTCACAAAGTCCGGGCCAACTACAACTGTAACCAACAGTTGAAAATACCATGCTCCTGACATGGCCCAGACCAACCCCACCAGTGGAAAATACCATCACCTCACATGTCCCAGATCAACCACAACTGTAACCAAAAGTTGAAAATACCATACACCTCACACGGCCCATACCAACCACAACTGTAACCAACAGTTGAAAATCCCATTCACCTCACATGGCCCAGACCAACCCCAACTGTAACCAACAGTTGAAAATACAATGCACCTCACACGGTCCGGGCCAACCACAACTGTAACCAACAGTTGAAAATACCATGCACCTCACACTGCCCAGACCAACCACGACTGTAACCAAAAGTTGAAAATGCCATACACCTCACACAGCCTAGACCAACCACAACTGTAGCAAACAGTTGAAAATACCATGCGCCTCACACGGCCCAGACAAACCACAACCGCAACCAAAAGTTGAAAATACCATACACCTCACACAGCCCAGACCAACCACAACTGTAACCAACAGTTGAAAATACCAATCACCTTACATGGCCCAGATCAACCACAACTGCAACCAAAAGATGGAAATGCCATACACCTCACACAGCCCAGACCATCTACAACTGTAACCAACAGTTGAAAATCTCATGGAGCTCACACAGCCCAGACCAACCACAACTGTAACCAACAGTTGAAAATACCAATCACCTCAGATGGCCCAGACCACCACAACTGTAACCAAAAGTTGGAAATGCCATACACCTCATACATCCCAGACCAACCACAACTGTAACCAACAGTTGAAAATACCATACACCTCACACGGCCCATACCAACCACAACTGTAACCAACAGTTGAAAATCCCATTCACCTCACATGGCCCAGACCAACCCCAACTGTAACCAACAGTTGGAAATACCATGCACCTTACACGGTCCGGGCCAACTACAACTGTAACCAACAGTTGAAAATACCATGCTCCTCACATGGCCCAGACCAACCCCAACTGTAACCAACAGTTGAAAATACCATACACCTCACACGGCCCATACCAACCACAACTGTAACCAACAGTTGAAAATCCCATTCACCTCACATGGCCCAGACCAACCCCAACTGTAACCAACAGTTGGAAATGCCATACACCTCACACAGCCCAGAACAGCCACAACTGTAACCAACAGTTGAAAATACCATGCATCTCACACTGCCCAGACCAACCACGACTGTAACCAAAAGTTGGAAATGCCATACACCTCACACAGCCCAGACCAACCACAACTGTAGCAAACAGTTGAAAATACCATGCACCTCACATGGCCCAGACAAACCAGAACTGCAACCAAAAGATGAAAATACCATACACCTCACACAGCCCAGACCAACCACAACTGTAACCAACAGTTGAAAATATCAATCACCTTACATGGCCCAGATCAACCACAACTGTAACAAACAGTTGGAAATACCATGAACCTCACATGTCCCTGACCAACCACAACTGTCACCAACAGTTGAAAATGCCATGCACCTCACACAGCCCAGACCATCCACAACTGTAACCAACAGTTGAAAATCCCATGGAGCTCACACAGCCCAGACCAACCACAACTGTAACCAACAGTTGAAAATACCAATCACCTCACATGGCCCAGACCAACCACAACTGTCACCAACAGTTGAAAATGCCATGCACCTCACAAAGCCCAGACCATCCACAGCTGTAACCAACAGTTGAAAATCCCATGGAGCTCACACAGCCCAGACCAACCACAACTGTAACCAACGGTTGAAAATACCAATCACCTCACATGGCCCAGACCAACCACAACTGTAACCAAAAGTTGGAAATGCCATACACCTCACACATCCCAGACCAACCACAACTGTAACCAACAGTTGAAAATACCAATCACCTCACATGGCCCAGATCAACCACAACTGCAACCAACATTCGAAAATACCAATCACCTCACACGGCCCAGATCAACCACAACTGTAACCAAAAGTTGAAAATACCATGCACCTCACACGGCCCATACCAACCACAACTGTAACCAACAGTTAAAAATCCCATTCACCTCACATGGCCCAGACCAACCCCAACTGTAACCAACAGTTGAAAATACCATGCACCTTACACGGTCCGGGCCAACTACAACTGTAACCAACAGTTGAAAATACCATGCTCCTAACATGGCCCAGACCAACCACAACAGTTGAAAATGCCAATCACCTCACATGGCCCAGATCAACCACAACTGTAACCAACATTCGAAAATACCATACACCTCACACGGCCCATACCAACCACAACTGTAACCAACAGTTGAAAATTCCATTCACCTCACATGGCCCAGACCAACCCCAACTGTAACCAACAGTTGAAAATACCATGCACCTCACACGGTCCGGGCCAACCACAACTGTAACCAACAGTTGGAAATACCATACACCTCACACATCCCAGACCAACCACAACTGCAACCAACAGTTGAAAATACCAATCACCTCACATGGCCCAGATCAACCACAACTGTAACCAACATTCCAAAATACCAATCACCTCACACGGCCCAGATCAACCACAACTGTAACCAAAAGTTGAAAATACCATACACCTCACACGGCCCATACCAACCACAACTGTAACCAACAGTTGAAAAACCCACTCACTTCACATGGCCCAGACCAACCCCAACTGTAACAAACAGTTGGAAATACCATGCACCTCACAAAGTCCGGGCCAACTACAACTGTAACCAATAGTTGAAAATACCATGCTCCTGACATGGCCCAGACCAACCCCACCAGTGGAAAATACCATCACCTCACATGTCCCAGATCAACCACAACTGTAACCAAAAGTTGAAAATACCATACACCTCACACGGCCCATACCAACCACAACTGTAACCAACAGTTGAAAATCCCATTCACCTCACATGGCCCAGACCAACCCCAACTGTAACCAACAGTTGAAAATACCATGCGCCTCACACGGCCCAGACAAACCACAACCGCAACCAAAAGTTGAAAATACCATACACCTCACACAGCCCAGACCAACCACAACTGTAACCAACAGTTGAAAATACCAATCACCTTACATGGCCCAGATCAACCACAACTGCAACCAAAAGTTGGAAATGCCATACACCTCACACAGCCCAGACCATCTACAACTGTAACCAACAGTTGAAAATCTCATGGAGCTCACACAGCCCAGACCAACCACAACTGTAACCAACAGTTGAAAATACCAATCACCTCACATGGCCCAGACCACCACAACTGTAACCAAAAGTTGGAAATGCCATACACCTCATACATCCCAGACCAACCACAACTGTAACCAACAGTTGAAAATACCATACACCTCACACGGCCCATAAAAAACCACAACTGTAACCAACAGTTGAAAATCCCATTCACCTCACATGGCCCAGACCAACCCCAACTGTAACCAACAGTTGGAAATACCATGCACCTTACACGGTCCGGGCCAACTACAACTGTAACCAACAGTTGAAAATACCATGCTCCTCACATGGCCCAGACCAACCCCAACTGTAACCAACAGTTGAAAATACCATACACCTCACACGGCCCATACCAACCACAACTGTAACCAACAGTTGAAAATCCCATTCACCTCACATGGCCCAGACCAACCCCAACTGTAACCAACAGTTGGAAATGCCATACACCTCACACAGCCCAGAACAGCCACAACTGTAACCAACAGTTGAAAATACCATGCATCTCACACTGCCCAGACCAACCACGACTGTAACCAAAAGTTGGAAATGCCATACACCTCACACAGCCCAGACCAACCACAACTGTAGCAAACAGTTGAAAATACCATGCACCTCACATGGCCCAGACAAACCAGAACTGCAACCAAAAGATGAAAATACCATACACCTCACACAGCCCAGACCAACCACAACTGTACCCAACAGTTGAAAATATCAATCACCTTACATGGCCCAGATCAACCACAACTGTAACAAACAGTTGGAAATACCATGAACCTCACATGTCCCTGACCAACCACAACTGTCACCAACAGTTGAAAATGCCATGCACCTCACACAGCCCAGACCATCCACAACTGTAACCAACAGTTGAAAATCCCATGGAGCTCACACAGCCCAGACCAACCACAACTGTAACCAACAGTTGAAAATACCAATCACCTCACATGGCCCAGACCAACCACAACTGTAACCAAAAGTTGGACATGCCATACACCTCACACATCCCAGACCAACCACAACTGTAACCAACAGTTGAAAATGCCAATCACCTCACATGGCCCAGATCAACCACAACTGTAACCAACATTTGAAAATACCAATCTCCTCACACGGCCCAGATCAACCACAACTGTAACCAAAAGTTGAAAATACCATACACCTCACATGGCCCAGAGCAACCACAACTGTAACCAAAAGTTGGACATGCCATACACCTCACACATCCCAGACCAACCACAACTGTAACCAAAAGTTGAAAATACCATACACCTCACACATCCCAGACCAACCACAACTGTAACCAACAGTTGAAAATACCAATCACCTTACATGGCCCAGATCAACCACAACTGTAACAAACAGTTGGAAATACCATGCACCTCACATGTCCCTGACCAACCACAACTGTCACCAACAGTTGAAAATGCCATGCACCTCACAAAGCCCAGACCATCCACAGCTGTAACCAACAGTTGAAAATCCCATGGAGCTCACACAGCCCAGACCAACCACAACTGTAACCAACAGTTGAAAATACCAATCACCTCACATGGCCCAGACCAACCACAACTGTAACCAAAAGTTGGAAATGCCATACACCTCACACATCCCAGACCAACCACAACTGTAACCAACAGTTGAAAATACCAATCACCTCACATGGCCCAGATCAACCACAACTGCAACCAACATTCGAAAATACCAATCACCTCACACGGCCCAGATCAACCACAACTGTAACCAAAAGTTGAAAATACCATACACCTCACACGGCCCATACCAACCACAACTGTAACCAACAGTTAAAAATCCCATTCACCTCACATGGCCCAGACCAACCCCAACTGTAACCAACAGTTGAAAATACCATGCACCTTACACGGTCCGGGCCAACTACAACTGTAACCAACAGTTGAAAATACCATGCTCCTCACATGGCCAAGACCAACCACAACAGTTGAAAATACCAATCACCTCACATGGCCCAGATCAACCACAACTGTAACCAACATTCGAAAATACCATACACCTCACACGGCCCATACCAACCACAACTGTAACCAACAGTTGAAAATTCCATTCACCTCACATGGCCCAGACCAACCCCAACTGTAACCAACAGTTGAAAATACCATGCACCTCACACGGTCCGGGCCAACCACAACTGTAACCAACAGTTGGAAATACCATGCTCCTCACATGGCCCAGACCAACCACAACTGTAACCAAAAGTTAAAAATACCATACACCTCACACAGCCCAGACCAGCCACAACTGTAACCAACAGTTGAAAATACCATGCACCTCACACTGCCCAGACCAACCACGACTGTAACCAAAAGTTGAAAATGCCATACACCTCACACAGCGCAGACCAACCACAACTGTAGCAAACAGCTGAAAATGCCATGCACCTCACACTGCCCAGACAAACCACAACTGCAACCAAAAGTTGAAAATACCATACACCTCACACAGCCCAGACCAACCACAACTGTAACCAACAGTTGAAAATACCAATCACCTTACATGGCCCAGATCAACCACAACTATAACAAACAGTTGGAAATACCATGAACCTCACATGTCCCTGACCAACCACAACTGTCACCAACAGTTGAAAATGCCATGCACCTCACACAGCCCAGACCATCCACAACTGTAAATAACAGTTGAAAATCCCATGGAGCTCACACAGCCCAGACCAACCACAACTGTAACCAACCGTTGAAAATACCAATCACCTCACATGGCCCAGACCAACCACAACAGTAACCAAAAGTTGGACATGCCATACACCTCACACATCCCAGAACAACCGCAACTGTAACCAACAGTTGAAAATACCAATCACCTCACATGGCCCAGATCAACCACAACTGTAACCAACATTTGAAAATACCAATCACCTCACACAGCCCAGATCAACCACAACTGTAACCAAAAGTCAAAAATACCATACACCTCACACGGCCCATACCAACCACAACTGTAACCAACAGTTGAAAATCCCATTCACCTCAAATGGCCCAGACCAACCCCAACTGTAACCAACAGTTGAAAATACCATGCACCTCACACGGTCCGGGCCAACCACAACTGTAACCAACAGTTGAAAATACCATACACCTCACACAGCCCAGACCAGACACAACTGTAACCAACAGTTGAAAATACCATGCACCTCACACTGCCCAGACCAACCACGACTGTAATCAAAGTTGAAAATGCCATACACCTCACAGAGTCCAGACCAACCACAACTGTAGCAAACAGTTGAAAATACCATCCGCCTCACACGGCCCAGACAAACCACAACTGCAACCAAAAGTTGAAAATACCATACACCTCACACAGCCCAGACCAACCACAACTGTAACCAACAGTTGAAAATACCAATCACCTTACATGGCCCAGATCAACCACAACTGTAACAAACAGGTGGAAATACCATGCACCTCACATGTCCCTGACCAACCACAACTGTCACCAACAGTTAAAAATGCCATGCACCTCACACAACCCAGACCAACCACAACTGTAACCAACAGTTGAAAATACCAATCACCTCACATGGCCCAGACCAACCACAACTGTTACCAACAGTTGGAAATGCCATGCACCTCACATGTCCCAATCCCGGCTGTAAGCAACCCTCATGTATTGGTCCCAAAGGGTACTGTATACAAACTTTGCCTAACAATTCAAAGCAACCATACAGCAACCACTATCCGCCAACTGCAACCAACAGTTAAGAGGAACTCCAAAAATTCCAAAATGGGATCCCAAAAAAACACATCATGCACCTCATATGGTCATTACAACCAACCACATCTGTAGTCAACAGTTTAAAATCCCATGCATCTCACATGGCTCTGACCAACCCCAACTGTAACCAACAGTTGAAAATACCATGCACCTCACACGGTCCGGGCCAACCACAACTGTAACCAACAGTTGAAAATACCATGCACCTCACACGGCCCAGACCAACCACAACTGTAACCAAAAGTTGAAAATACCATGCACCTCACACATCCCAGACCAACCACAACTGTAACCAACAGTTGAATATACCAATCACCTCACATGGCCCAGATCAACCACAACTGTATCCAAAATTCGAAAATACCAATTACCTCAGATGCCCCACATCAACCACAACTGTAACCAAAAGTTGAAAATACCATACACTTCACACAGCCCATACCAACCCCAACTGTAACCAACAGTTGAAAATACCATGCTCCTCACACGGCCCAGACCAACCACAACTGTAACCAAAAGTTTAAAATACCATACACCTCACACAGCCCAGACCAGCCACAACTGTAACCAACAGTTGAAAATACCATGCTCCTCACACGGCCCAGACCAACCACAACTGTAACCAAAAGTTGAAAATACCATACACCTCACACAGCCCAGACCAGCCACAACTGTAACCAACAGTTGAAAATACCATGCACCTCACACAGCCCAGACCAACCACAACTGTGGCAAACAGTTGAAAATACCATGCACCTCACACGGCCCAGACAAACCACAACTGCAACAAAAAAGTTGAAAATACCATACACCTCACACAGCCCAGACCAACCACAACTGTAACCAACAGTTGAAAATACCGATCCCTCACATGGCCCAGATCAACCACAACTGTAACCAACAGTTGAAAATACCGATCCCTCACATGGCCCAGATCAACCACAACTGTAACCAACAGTTGAAAATACCGATCCCTCACACGGCCCAGATCAACCACAATTGTAACGAAAAGTTGAAAATACCATACACCTCACATGGCCCATACCAACCACAACTGTAACCAACAGTTGAAAATACCATGCTCCTCACATGGCCCAGACCAACCACAACAGTTGAAAATACCAATCCCCTCACATGGCCCAGATCAACCACAACTGTAACCAACATTCGAAAATACCAATCACCTCACACGGCCCAGATCAACCACAACTGTAACCAAAAGTTGAAAATACCATACACCTCACAGCCCATACCAACCACAACTGTAACCAACAGTTGAAAATCACATTCACCTCACATGGCCCAGACCAACCCCAACTGTAACCAACAGTTGAAAATACCATGCACCTCACACGGCCCGGGCCAACCACAACTGTAACCAACTGTTGAAAATACCATGCTTCTCACATGGCCCAGACCAACCACAACTGTAACCAAAAGTTGAAAATACGATGCACCTCAAACTGCCCAGACCAACCACGACTGTAACCAAAAGTTGAAAATGCCATACACCTCACAGAGCCCAGACCAGCCACAACTGTAACCAACAGTTGAAAATACGATGCACCTCAAACTGCCCAGACCAACCACGACTGTAACCAAAAGTTGAAAATGCCATACACCTCACACAGCCCAGACCAACCACAACTGTAGCAAATAGTTGAAAATACCATGCGCCTCACATGGCGCAGACAAACCACAACTGCAACCAAAGGTTTAAAATACCATACACCTCACACAGACCAGATCAACCACAACTGTAACCAACAGTTAAAAATACCAATCACCTTACATGGCCCAGTCAACCACAACTGTAACAAACAGTTGGAAATACCATGCACCTCACATGTCCCTGACCAACCAAAACTGTCACCAACAATTGAAAATGACATGCACCTCACACAGCCCAGACCATCCACAACTGTAACCAACAGTTGAAAATCCCATGGAGCTCACACAGCCCAGACCAAACACAACTGTAACCAACAGTTGAAAATAACAATCACCTCACATGGCCCAGACCAACCACAACTGTAACCAAAAGTTGGAAATGCCAAACACCTCACACATCCCAGATCAATCACAACTGTAACCAACAGTTGAAAATACCAATCACCTCACATGGCCCAGATCAACCACAACTGTAACCAACATTCAAAAATACCAATCACCTCACACGGCCCAGATCAACCACAACTGTAACCAAAAGTTGAAAATACCATACACCTCACACGGCCCATACCAACCACAACTGTAACCAACAGTTGAAAATCCCATTCACCTCACATGGCCCAGACCAACCCCAACTGTAACCAACAGTTGAAAATACCATGCACCTCACACGGTCCGGGCCAACCACAACTGTAACCAATAGTTGAAAATGCCATACACCTCACACAGTCCAGACCAACCACAACTGTAGCAAACAGTTGAAAATACCATGCGCCTCACACGGCCCAGACAAACCACAACTGCAACCAAAAGTTGAAAATACCATACACCTCACACAGCCCAGACCAACCACAACTGTAACCAACAGTTGAAAATACCAATCACCTTACATGGCCCAGATCAACCACAACTGTAACAAACAGTTGGAAAAACCATGCACCTCACATGTCCCTGACCAACCACAACTGTCACCAACAGTTGAAAATGCCATGCACCTCACACAGCCCAGACCATCCAAAACTGTAACCAACAGTTGAAAATCCCATGGAACTCACACAGCCCAGACCAACCACAACTGTAACCAACAGTTGAAAATACCAATCACCTCACATGGCCCAGACCAAACACAACTGTTACCAACAGTTGGAAATGCCATGCACCTCACACGGCCCAGACAAACCACAACCGCAACCAAATGTTGAAAATACCATACACCTCACACAGCCCAGACCAACCACAACTGTAACCAACAGTTGAAAATACCAATCACCTCACATGGCCCAGACCAACCACAACTGTAACCAAAAGTTGGAAATGCCATACACCTCACACATCCCAGACCAACCACAACTGTAACCAACAGTTGAAAATACCATACACCTCACACGGCCCATACCAACCACAACTGTAACCAACAGTTGAAAATCCCATTCACCTCACATGGCCCAGACCAACCCCAACTGTAACCAACAGTTGAAAATACCATGCTCCTCACATGGCCCAGACCAACCACAACAGTTGAAAATATCAATCACCTCACATGGCCCAGATCAACCACAACTGTAACCAACATTCGAAAATACCATACACCTCACACGGCCCATACCAACCACAACTGTAACCAATAGTTGAAAATTCCATGCTCCTCACATGGCCCAGACCAACCACAACAGTTGAAAATACCAATCCCCTCACATGGCCCAGATCAACCACAACTGTAACCAACATTCGAAAATACCAATCACCTCACACGGGCCAGATCAACCACAACTGTAACCAAAAGTTGAAAATACCATACACCTCACAGCCCATACCAACCACAACTGTAACCAACAGTTGAAAATAACAATCACCTCACATGGCCCAGACCAACCCCAACTGTAACCAACAGTTGAAAATACCATGTACCTCACACGGCCCGGGCCAACCACAACTGTAACCAACAGTTGAAAATACCATGCTTCTCACATGGCCCAGACCAACCACAACTGTAACCAAAAGTTGAAAATACGATGCACCTCAAACTGCCCAGACCAACCACGACTGTAACCAAAAGTTAAAAATGCCATACACCTCACAGAGCCCAGACCAGCCACAACGGTAACCAACAGTTGAAAATACGATGCACCTCAAACTGCCCAGACCAACCACGACTGTAACCAAAAGTTGAAAATGCCATACACCTCACACAGCCCAGACCAACCACAACTTTAGCAAACAGTTGAAAATACCATGCGCCTCACATGGCCCAGACAAACCACAACTGCAACCAAAGGTTTAAAATACCATACACCTCACACAGCCCAGACCAACCACAACTGTAACCAACAGTTGAAAATACCAATCACCTTACATGGCCCAGTCAACCACAACTGTAACAAACAGTTGTAAATACCATGCACCTCACATGTCCCTGACCAACCAAAACTGTCACCAACAGTTGAAAATGCCATGCACCTCACACAGCCCAGACCATCCACAACTGTAACCAACAGTTGAAAATCCCATGGAGCTCACACAGCCCAGACCAACCACAATGTAACCAACAGTTGAAAATAACAATCACCTCACATGGCCCAGACCAACCACAACTGTAACCAAAAGTTGGAAATGCCAAACACCTCACACATCCCAGACCAACCACAACTGTAACCAACAGTTGAAAATAGCAATCACCTCACATGGCCCAGATCAACCACAACTGCAACCAACATTCAAAAATACCAATCACCTCACATGGCCCAGATCAACCACAACTGTAACCAAAAGTTGAAAATACCATACACCTCACACGGCCCATACCAACCACAATTGTAACCAACAGTTGAAAATCCCATTCACCTCACATGGCCCAGACCAACCCCAACTGTAACCAACAGTTGAAAATACCATGCACCTCACACGGTCCGGGCCAACCACAACTGTAACCAACAGTTGAAAATGCCATACACCTCACACAGTCCAGACCAACCACAACTGTAGCAAACAGTTGAAAATACCATGCGCCTCACACGGCCCACACAAACCACAACTGCAACCAAAAGTTGAAAATACTATACACCTCACACAGCCCAGACCAACCACAACTGTAACCAACAGTTGAAAATACCAATCACCTTACATGGCCCAGATCAACCACAACTGTAACAAACAGTTGGAAAAACCATGCACCTCACATGTCCCTGACCAACCACAACTGTCACCAACAGTTGAAAATGCCATGCACCTCACACAGCCCAGACCATCCAAAACTGTAACCAACAGTTGAAAATCCCATGGAACTCACACAGCCCAGACCAACCACAACTGTATCCAACAGTTGAAAATACCAATCACCTCACATGGCCCAGACCAAACACAACTGTTACCAACAGTTGGAAATGCCATGCACCTCACATGTCCCAATCCCGGCTGTAAGCAACCCTCATGTATTGGTCCCAACAGGTACTGTATACAAACGTTGCCTAACAATTCAAAGCAACCAAACAGCAACCACTATCCGCCAACTGCAACCAACAGTTAAGAGGAACTCCAAAAATTCCAAAATGGGATCCCAAAAAAACACATCATGCACCTCATATGGTCATTAAAACCAACCACATCTGTAGTCAACAGTTTAAAATCCCATGCATCTCACATGGCTCTGGCCACCCCAACTGTAACCAACAGTTGAAAATACCATGCACCTCACACGGTCCGGGCCAACCACAACTGTAACCAACAGTTGAAAATACCATGCACCTCACACAGCCCAGACCAACCACAACTGTAACCAACAGTTGAAAATACTGATCACCTCACATGGCCCAGATCAACCACAACTGTAACCAAAATTCGAAAATACCAATTACCTCAGACGCCCCAGATCAACCACAACTGTAGCCAAAAGTTGAAAATACCATACACTTCACACAGCCCATACCAATCCCAACTGTAACCAACAGTTGAAAATACCATGCACCTCACACAGTCCGGGCCAACCACAACTGTAACCAACAGTTGAAAATACCATGCCCCTCACACGGCCCAGACAACCACAACTGTAACCAAAAGTTGAAAATACCATACACCTCACACAGCCCAGACCAGCCACAACTGTAACCAACAGTTGAAAATACCATGCACCTCACACGGCCCAGACAAACCACAACTGCAACCAAAAGTTGAAAATACCATACACCTCACACAGCCCAGACCAACCACAACTGTAACCAACAGTTGAAAATACTGATCACCTCACATGGCCCAGATCAACCACAACTGTAACCAACATTCGAAAATACCAAACACTTCACACGGCCCAGATCAACCACAACTGTAACCAAAAGTTGAAAATGCCATACACCTCACAGGGCCCATACCAACCACAACTGTAACCAACAGTTGAAAATCCCATTCACCTCACATGGCCCAGACCAACCCCAACTGTAACCAACACTTGGAAATACCATGCACCTCACACGGTCCGGGCCAACTACAACTGTAACCAACAGTTGAAAATACCATGCTCCTCACATGGCCCAGACCAACCACAACAGTTGAAAATACCAATCCCCTCACATGGCCCAGATCAACCACAACTGTAACCAACATTTGAAAATACCAATCACCTCACACGGCCCAGATCAACCACAACTGTAACCAAAAGTTGAAAATACCATACACATCACAGCCCATACCAACCACAACTGTAACCAACAGTTGAAAATCACATTGACCTCACATGGCCCAGACCAACCCCAACTGTAACCAACAGTTGAAAATACCATGCACCTCACACGGCCCGGGCCAACCACAACTGTAACCAACAGTTGAAAATACCATGCTTCTCACATGGCCCAGACCAACCACAACTGTAACCAAAAGTTGAAAATACGATGCACCTCAAACTGCCCAGACCAACCACGACTGTAACCAAAAGTTGAAAATGCCATACACCTCACACAGCCCAGACCAGCCACAACTGTAACCAACAGTTGAAAATACGATGCACCCCAAACAGCCCAGACCAACCACGACTGTAACCAAAAGTTGAAAATGCCATACACCTCACACAGCCCAGACCAACCACAACTGTAGCAAACATTTGAAAATACCTTGCGTCTCACACGGCCCAGACAAACCACAACTACAACCAAAGGTTGAAAATACCATACACCTCACACAACCCAGACCAACCACAACTGTAACCAACAGTTGAAAATACCAATCACCTTACATGGCCCAGATCAACCACAACTGTAACAAACAGTTGGAAATACCATGCACCTCACATGTCCCTGACCAACCAAAACTGTCACCAACAGTTGAAAATGCCATGCACCTCACACAGCCCAGACCATCCACAACTGTAACCAACAGTTGAAAATCCCATGGAGCTCACACAGCCCAGACCAACCACAACTGTAACCAACAGTTGAAAATAACAATCACCTCACATGGCCCAGACCAACCACAACTGTAACCAAAAGTTGGAAATGCCAAACACCTCACACATCCCAGACCAACCACAACTGTAACCAACAGTTGAAAATACCAATCACCTCACACGGCCCAGATCAACCACAACTGTAACCAACATTCAAAAATACCAATCACCTCACACGGCCCAGATCAACCACAACTGTAACCAAAAGTTGAAAATACCATACACCTCACACGGCCCATACCAACCACAACTTTAACCAACAGTTGAAAATCCCATTCACCTCACATGGCCCAGACCAACCCCAACTGTAACCAACAGTTGGAAATACCATGCACCTCACACGGTCTGGGCCAACTACAACTGTAAAGAAAAAGGGGGAGGTATCGCAAAGAGCAACTCGCGATACAAACAGGAGCATAAACCATAGCAGACAGATAGCTGCTAAAACACTTTTGTCCAAACTCTTAATAACTTTAAATGAGACAGTTCAAAAAGCTTTATATAAGGTTTCAAAATAAGGTAAGTATTAATCAAAAGAAGTGACCAACAATAGACTCTTGTCGGTAATATTTCAACAATTTCAACACACAAATTTCATATAAAAGAATCTCCGCACAAGTGATAGTTCAATAAATTTTTCAAAAACACATCAGAGTTATAAATTCAATTGTTGACAAGCTGTTTCATTCAAATAATATACACTGATATCTAGACAGAGAAGTGCTGTTGTTGTTGTGTCTTCTGTCCTATACTACGCGTTTCTGGTTCGTTTTAACCCTTCTTCAGGTAATGATATCAGATAATTCTTTCTGTAAAATTAATAGGAGGTAATTATTATAATATCAAGTTGCTACAATTCTTAGAAAAACAGGAAAAAGAAAAAGAAAAAGAAAAAAGAGACTAGGGGCTGTGATAACCAATCACTTAACTAACCTGTATTTGAGGTCAAAGATCTGGGTCAATATTCGTAAAAAGTTCACTCTGTGGACTTCTTGAACCTAAAATTGACAGAAAATTACAACTTACTGTCAAGCTAATGGTAGGTGTTATTAGTAAGTGTAATGGCGATCTGGAATGGGACCAGCGGCGCAACGAAGCGCTGGGTCCCACTCTCAGATCGCTGTACTGAAAAAGAACTTTCATTGCTCACCTATCGGGGTAGTCGATGCTAGGTATGGAGATCGTAGGGTACTTCAACTGTTCCAAAGCCGCATCTTGAGAAACAGTGCAAGCGGCTGTAATAAATAGACAACGGTATTGTTGTTTTAAATCTATGCTAGAAGTACATGACTTGGATAAACTCTTTAACTTTGGCTATGAGGCGTTTACCTGGAGCTGAGTATGGTATGACTTCCTTGATTGAAGTGTTACCGTTCCACGTCGTTAATTTCCAATTCCCATAGAGAACAAGACGGATAAGGTCACAAGACAACCTTTAAGTGTACGTGCGTGAAGCTTCGTGTCGATAACTGTTGCCATATATAACACGGCGGTACAACCGCTGTAGAACTCTGTTAGAAAGGGGGATACAATCACACCCCCGTGTTAGTGTACATGAATTAGAATCACACCCTATCTCACGGGTTTGTATTAGTCGCTATAGCGAGAGAGTTACCTGCTTCAATGAATACGAGCCTTGCACCGCGTTTGCCTGACGGGAGTGCAGCGAACTTCCTGTTTCTCCTACAGTTTCAGCGTAGTTAGTGGCGACGTGTATGAGTAAATAAACTAGAGTGTAAGGGCGGTTCAAAATGGCGGCCATGTTGGAAGAGCAAGTAAATAACGCCTATCCATGCGATTGTATGAATGAGAGCTAACCTGGCCAGTATTGTAGATTAATAGTTAATCTAAGGGACAAAAGGAGCTGACTGCCCGTTTTGCCTACTCTCTACTGGAGTTTCATTCGCTCACAGGTTTATCTGTATCTAACCGATTTACGATCATTGTTGCCAACAAGTTATAGAGTTACAAAACAAATTTTCCTCTATAACCACCTTACAAAAATATCAGATGCATGTCTCAACAGTTTGTATGTAACAGCTAAAACAAACAATATCGCTTCTAAACATATGAAAAAAATGTTTTTGATCTTCAAGAACAGTGATAAACATTAAATCACAAAACATTGCAACAGATAGTCCATCGAAAAGATATACCCCATTAGATCTCAAAAAAACAGTAATGAACCTTCAATCACAAAACTCTGTAGCAGACAGTCCGTCACAAAAAACAATACAAATCCCATTCTAAGTTCATTCCCCGGGGAGCCATTGAGTCCAATTTGTCTATCCAGAATGTTTCTCTTTATTGAAGCAATTTTTGTAAGTTGCCTCCTTATCTAGGTAATTTAACATGTTCCAGAATTACAAATTGCATTTGTGCAAATGTGTGATTGCGTTCATTAAAATGTTGTGCTACTGGAGATTTCATGAGTTTTAGTCGCACATTAGATTTATGTTCGCACCATCGTTGTTTGGCTTTCCTGCCTATAAGACCCACATAATAGAGCCCACACTGACACTTAATGCCATAAATAACACTCCGAGTATCACATGTGGAAGTGTGATTTAGTGCAATCATATTGCCTTTATGAGGGTGATGAATGTAATTACCTTGTAGGGCATTGTGACAGCAGTTACAGTTGTTACATGGGAGGGTTCCCTTAAAATTGCTCATCTGTATTTTCTTCGTGGAGAAGTCTGATTTAATCAGACAATCTCGGATTGACTTGCTCTTATTGTAAGCAAAAAGTGGAGGTGTCGGAAAAAGGCTTACTAATTTAGGATCAAGTGATAATTTCTCCCAGTTATTTTTCACTATCTTTTTAATCTGTCTCCTTTGTTGCAAGTAAGTAGTGACATACACAATGTCTGTGGTATCTTTCTTGGCAGTTGGACTCAAAGCTTGTTGTCTAGTGATGTTCTTGACTTTTTCTTTATCATGTTGTAGCTGTGTCTGGTCATAACCTCTCGAAAGTAATTTCCTGGTTAGTTCATTCGCTTTTTTATCAAATTCATCTTCTTCGGATACGATTCTTCGGTATCTCAATAATTGGCTCAGAGGGATACTTTCGATCGTTGTTTGTGGATGAAAGCTAGATGCAAGGAGCAAACTATTCCTATCTGTTGATTTGGTGAATACAGTAGTAGAGAGTTTCCCCTGATGTTCATACACCATTACGTCAAGGAATTCCAATGATGTTCTACTCATTTTGTAGGTAAACTTGATCCTTTGTGCCAATGTCTCCATAAACTTGAAAAATTGTGTTAGTTCTTCTTCTGTTCCACTCCAGATACCGAAGAGGTTGTCTATGTACCTAGTGTAGAGTTTCTATTTTTGATTGCACATCTGATTATTAAGTACTTTCGTCTCTTCTAGGTATGTCATGAAGATATTTGCGTAACTGGGAGCCATTGCGGCACCCATTGAGGTTCCAGAAATTTGAATATAATATTTGTCCTCAAACATAAAAAAGTTATTGTTCAAGACAATTGTAAGTAGCTGCATGACAAACAGTCTATCAGACTTAACAGTTGGAAATGCCATGCACCTCACATGTCCCAATCCCGGCTGTAAGCAACCCTCATGTATTGGTCCCAACGGGTACTGTATACAAACTTTGCCTAACAATTCAAAGCAACCAAACAGCAACCACTATCCGCCAACTGCAACCAACAGTTAAGAGGAACTCCAAAAATTCCAAAATGGGATCCCAAAAAAACACATCATCCACCTCATATGGTAATTAAAACCAACCACATCTGTAGTCAACAGTTTAAAATCCCATACATCTCACATGGCTCTGACCAACCCCAACTGTAACCAACAGTTGAAAATACCATGCACCTCACACGGTCCGGGCCAACCACAACTGTAACCAACAGTTGAAAATACCATGTACCTCACACGGCCCAGACCAACCACAACTGTAACCAAAAGTTGAAAATACCATGCACCTCACACATCCCAGACCAACCACAACTGTAACCAACAGTTGAATATACCAATCACCTCACATGGCCCAGATCAACCACAACTGTAACCAACATTCGAAAATAACAATTACCTCAGACGCCCCAGATCAACCACAACTGTAACCAAAAGTTGAAAATACCATACACTTCACACAGCCCATACCAACCCCAACTGTAACCAACAGTTGAAAATCCCATTCACCTCACATGGCCCAGACCAACCCCAACTGTAACCAACAGTTGAAAATACCATGCACCTCACACAGTCCGGGCCAACCACAACTGTAACCAACAGTTGAAAATACCATGCTCCTCACACGGCCCAGACTAACCACAACTGTAACCAATAGTTGAAAATACCATACACCTCACACAGCCCAGACCAGCCACAACTGTAACCAACAGTTGAAAATACCATGCACCTCACACGGCCCAGACAAACCACAACTGCAACCAAAAGTTGAAAATACCATACACCTCACACAGCCCAGACCAACTACAACTGTAATCAACAGTTGAAAATACCATACACCTCACACAGCCCAGATCAACCACAACTGTAACAAACAGTTGGAAATACCATGCATCTCACATGTCCCTGACCAACCACAACTGTAAGCAACAGTTGAAAATGCCATGCAACTCACACAGCCCAGACCAACCACAACTGTGACCAACAGTTGAAAATCCCATGGACCTCACACAGCCCAGACCAACCACAACTGTAACCAACAGTTGAAAATACCAATCATCTCACATGGCCCAGACCAACCACAACTGTTACCAACAGTTGGAAATGACATACACCTCACACATCCCAGACCAACCACAACTGTTACCAACAGTTGGAAATGCCATGCACCTCACATGTCCCAATCCCAGCTGTAAGCAACCCTCATGCACCACAGATGGTGCCACTCCAAAACACCTTAATGCAGAATACACCTGGCCATTCCACCGAAATCAAAACACGCTCCAACAACAAAGCATAACACGCACCCACTACAACACTATACCATGTGAACTAACAACATAATATACAGAGTCAATCAGCACAAACATAATACAAAGAGTCAACCAGTTCAGAATCCATCCGGCCACTCTGCAAAACAGCAACCATATCAACCAGAGGGATCACCCCCTACGGGCAACAAAACAACACACAAATCAAAACAAATGCATGGGAAAATTTCAGACTCTTGAAACAGATCCCCACACCCGCATCTCCACCAATGTCCCTAATAAGGATAAAACACGTCACCCACGGATATACCAGAGAGACGCCCCGCACCCACAAGTCCACATTTCCCCCTATGAAAGAAAATAGCAAAATTAGCACAATACAATTCCAGCACACACATGTCCAGATGTCAAAAAAAGACCAGTGAGTGAGTGCACCCCACAACCCTCAAATGCCTAGACAATTGCTGAAATACTACAAACTTCAATTTTGAATAGCCCTACCTAAACGGATAAAGGCTCAAACAGATTGACAACATCATAACTAATACAGGCCTTCACGCCTAAACATCATCCTGTTCCCAACTTGCTACGTTCCTGAACCCCCGAGGCCACCACAAGAACACAACAACACAATAAAATACAGGCCTCTACACCTAGCCAATACACTTGACATGTCATTCCCCGACACACATTTTGAATCTCCTCTCATCCACAAACCAGGCCCACTAATCGGGGTCCAGTTGCTGCATGTTATATGAATCTTGCCCCGACATCTTGAAGAGAACTCAGCGGCAAACTAATTTCCATCCCTACACACCCTGCAACCACGGGACTCCAGTAATAGTTGCAGCCGACAGGCATGCACACCTTCCGGGCCGTCCCGCCTGGGCTCTGTCTTCTGCTTAGGCTGCATACCAAAACCTGTCACCTTCAGCCTGCCTTCATCAGCCAGTGTGCTTTTTAACAGCCCTCCTGTTCCCTGAGGTCTGCAACCAAAGCGAAGGTAACTACCCTCACACAGGACTGGAATGCATCGTCCTGATGTCACGTTCCAATGGAAACCACTCAAGTTGGCCTTCAGGTTGGCACGCAAAATGCCCTGACGCAAAGCCCCAATGTTCTGCCACTTCATCACTCCTGCGTTGACTGTGGAATGATAAGGATGGCCTGGCCATCCCACTGCGCACCTCCGACTGCCATAGAGCTGGTGGTATACCGCAAATCTGCACTGATTGCCCACATGGCACCACCACGCTGGCAACTCTGCCCGGCCTGCTGCCTAAAGTCCCCACAACATCTGCCGATTAAACAGGAGCTTGCTCTGCCCGGCACCACTCTGCACCGACCCTTCTGCCAGCACCAGACATTCTTCCAGTTCCTCTTCCCATGCAAGTTACCGCAGACACCGCGTATGCCCCCCAGTCAGACCCACAGACACTACGTCTGTCCTGTCCCATTGCATGTCTGCTCATGCTGGCAAAAGTGCTTGTGCCGGCTGGACCGCAGGACCTCTGGAATCCTCTACCAGGACCCTTCCGCCAGCTGGCTCCTTCCAGCCCCCCACATGCACCACCCGGACTGCAAGCTGTTACAGGACCATTCCACCGGTCCTCCCCCGGCTGGCACCTCGACAGATGTATGTAAGCCCTGGACAGCAGTGTCTGTCAGCCTACCATCCCTTCCACAGCAGCTAAGACCACCTCACCGCCAGTGAAGTAATGGGGTTCTTCTGATTACATACTATGCCAGATACACCAGTTAAGTAGGTGAGTATGTTTATTTCATAACCAGTTGACAAGTCCAATGCATGCAGCTCATCCGATCTAACTGACACACAAAGAACCCACCTGCCAGTCATTCACCCAAACAATCCATGCTTACATCATGACATTCCACCAAGATACCAATAGACAGTAGAGCCACTCAGAACCCTAGAAACAACACATTACTATTTGCTTTTTAAATATTTAATTTCAAGATGCTTCTCATTTACTTTTTTTTTCAAATTTTGACTTTTACATTTTCTGGTTGATGGTTCTGGTTGAGTGGGCACTGCTGCTTTCTTGTGATTTCATTTAACGGTCAAAGATTATACTTCTCTAGTAAACGAGTTCTAGTCCTGTTTCCCGAATGACCCCACAAAACGTATAGTTTACATTGTAGGTCAGTCACCAAAGACTGACACAGGTCTAGACCATAGAGCTGAGACCAGCCTAGCAGCACCAGAGATAACATAAGCCTATGAAGCATTGGTAAGAGAGATAGAACCACAGGCAGGCAACCACATGCACAACATACCCTAATGCGATATGAAAACCATACCCTCTGCCACTTACAGAATGTCTTTGGTTATCTTTTATAGAAATTGGACTCTGGAGATGGCCCACAGGACCGAAATGCATTGGACATCATAAGAATGCCTATGTCTAAGGAATAAATGCTTCATTTTTATGAAAAATTAATTGAAGACTGTCAATATTTTTTTGTAGAATCTGTATACTTGAAAATGAATTATCAAAATTGAAAATATTTAACTGATCAATTTGAGGGAGAGGGATCCTCAGAAGATCCTGGGAAAAGGATCTTCTCCTTCAGAGATGGGGGAACTCCTCCCAAGGAAAAATGGGTCCCAAGGGATGTCAATTCAGACTGGGGTGATGTGGAGACTGAGCTACCGCCGCCCATCATCTCATCCCAGAACCGACAATACCGAAATCCCCTGGTTCAATCCCATCCTGGTGACTGCCTCAAAAAAGGGGGGGGCGACCCAGAACCAGAACCAGGGGAACCCACAATGGCTCTGATCTCCAGTTGCCAACTTTTTCTTTCAGATTCCCAAGGCTCTCCACAGAATTCTGCCCAAATCTCTTCGCTAGCAATGTCCAAAACCAGAAGGTTAGCCCACCAGTTGTCCAAAAATGTGCATTATCTGTGCCCCCTTGAGGAGAAGGAGGGAAGATACTATGCCCCGGTACAAGTACAGGGGCAGGGTACAATTTTGACACTGGCGGACACTGGATCCCAAGCTACCCTTCTGTCCAAAAGGGCCTTTGAGGAACTAAATGCAGGAAGGGGGGAGAATTACCGAATTCCTCTCACCTCTCTTCCTGGACAACTGCAGAACTTTGACGGGAAGGAAATTCCCGTTGAGGGGACTGCAGACTTGGACATTAAAATTGGGCGATACAAGGTGAAACACCCGGTCATAGTAGTGACTCCAGAGGGCACCCCTTGTTTACTAGGGAATGACCTCCTGAGAAGGTTGTCAACCCTAATAGATTGCGTAAACAAGGTCCTCTGGACCCAGACTAGCCGACCAATAAAATTTAAACAGAGTGTCAACCATGTTAGTTTAATTGGCACCTGCCACATGGTTGAACAAAAATCTGACCAAGTAGAATTTCACTTCCAGAACAACCAAATTCCAGACGTGACAGTAATAGCAGTAGGACAACAGACTGGTGATGGGGGGGTCCTCTCTATTTCTGAAAATCAACCTTCCTTCCAGTTTAAGGTGGTATTCCACACTGGAAGGAAACACCCTGAAATTCTATACTAATCCACAATCAGAAACTCCCACTCCTATAGTCCAGAAAGATGTGAAATCAGCTCAGAGCCTGGCTGATATTCAGCAAATTGGAGAGCAGTTGTTCATCCCTGTCCAGTTAAATGATGGGAAGGACTCTGTTCTCGCTCGAGTGTGTGTGAACAACGGTAAGAGCTTCATCAGCGAAGCCATGTTCCGCCAACTCCCAAAAGATCCAGCCATTCCCACATTCAAACTGATAGACAAATGGGAAATGGACCTGGAAGCACCTAATTCCAAACATCTCCTGCCAAGCAGGTGTATGCTCAAAATCTCCATTGGCAACAAGAGCATAGTCCATAATTGTTGGGTCGTGCGAGACGTCACTGCTGCCTTTTACTTAGGCAGTGACATTCTCAATCGCTTTGCCATTAGTTTGGACCTAATAAACTTCAAATCTTGGTCCCGGTTAGCGGATAATCCCATGGGCTTTGATGATCCAGAAAAAGCATTTAGGTCAGCTCAATTGCTACCTTATGCAGTTGAAATTCAGATCAAAGAGGAAGTCATCATCCCAGAAAGGACCCGACAATTCTCCCTGGAAGTGAAAGTTAAAAGAGGACAAAAATTGCAAAACCCTGATGCTTATATACATCTAAATGCTTCTCTCCAACAGCAAGGGTTGGGGGTAAACCCAACTCCATTAGTCAACATAGAACATGACACCATTCCAATATAGATGGATAACAGCGACTTAAAGAGTATTACTCTAGCCGCAGGCACCATTATTGGAATGGCGGTTGATGACCGACATTTCTCCATTGATCTAGGAAATGAACTGTTAGGACCAATCCCCAAGGACTGTTTTGACAGTGACAGTGATGACAAAACAACACCAGACAGGATCTTCACCCGGCATGGGGGGAACTTCCTGGTGTACACTTCTTGCCCTTACGGTAAGGAAGATGTGACTTGTGACTTCAGGAGGGATGAGGTGATTTTCCAGGTCCATGAGGGCTGCCTTTCCCACCGGAAGCCTCCAGTCCAAATCAGCACTCTGACCAGGGACTTCTCCACCCAGCTGGAGGAGGCCGCTGAGATAGCCAAACCAGAAGTCTTTCCAGGCTTCAGGCAGATGGTGGAAGAGAGATTCAACCTAGCTGATGCCTGTGTGACTCTGAAACAGAAGCAAAAGTTGAAACAAGTTTTCTTGGATTTCCAAGATCTCTTTGCGGTAGACTCATATGACTGTGGTCGCACCGACATCCACACCACAACAATTCCCACGGACCCTGGAATGACTCCAGTGTTTGTGAAGCAATATCGCTTGCCTCTCGCATCCATGGAGTCCCTTACTGAAATAATTAAGAACCTAGAGTCCCGGGGAATAATCCGTCCAGTCCACAGCACTTTCAATAATCCGGTGCTGGGAATATTGAAGCCAAACGGCCAGTGGAGACTCTGCGCCGACCTTAGGGAGCTCAACAAACGGGTCCATAATTCCCAATGGCCTCTGCCCTACATTGACCAAGGGCTGGCCCAGATTCAGGGGTCACAGGTATTCACAACAATAGACCTGACCAATGGATACTGGACCGTGCCTGTCAGTAGGGAGGACCAATACAAACTGGCTTTTACCTTTGGGGCCAGCAGTACACATGGACCCGGACTCCCTTCGGATAACTCAACTCCAGCAATGAATTCAACATTTTCCTACATAAGGCCATGCCCGACCTGGGTGCAAGGGGTAACATGGCTTATGTAGATGATGTCCTCATCAAAAGTTCATCTGTGGAGGAACACATAGCGCAGATCCGTTATGTTCTGACACAGTTGAGGGCAGCCGGAGCAAAACTCTCCTTTCATAAAGCACAGTGGTGTAGAACCTGTGTTAATGTCTTGGGGCATGCGATTACTCCTCAGGGTCTCTGTCCCCAAGAAAAGAAAGTGGAAGCACTCCAGAAACTGAAAGACCCCACAACTCTGCGGGAACTAAGGAGCCTCCTTGGACTGACTAATTACAGCAGAAAGTTCATTGAAGGCTACGCAGAGATCACTAGACCCCTGATTCATCTCTTGAAGGGGGGGGTCAAGAGGGAATGGGGTCCAGAACAATCCGAGGCGGTAAGACAACTCAAAAGAAGCCTCTCACAAGTGCCTTGCCTAGCTTACCCTGTCAGAAACAAGGAGTTCTTCCTGGAGAAGGGGGTTCTCTAATACGTGCTTGACGGCAGTATTATACCAAAAGCATGACAAGGTCAATAAAGTAATCTCCTATGCGAGCAAAACTTTATCCTCTGTGGAGGAAAAATTCAACGATTGTGAGAAGGCACTCCTGGCAACGGTGTGGGCATTGAAGAATTACCGCCCGTTTATCCAGGGGGAACACATCATAGTGGAGACTCCACGCCAGCCTCTGCAATATCTCCAAAGTGACAGAATCCGGGCCGGAAATGTGAGTAATTCCTGAATTACTTCCTGGATTCTGTCAATGCAAGGCTTTCCTGTGGAGGTCAGATATGGCCAAAACAAGAAGAGTCCCCTCGCGCAAGGTCTGGCTGACTTGCATGATTGTGCCAGAGAAAACTGTCTCGAGGACGAAAGTCTAAAAATCAAGGACAACATGGAGGCCTACCTTAATTCCCCACACAAAGTCTTTGAAGAAGACAAGTGTGAGGGAATGCCCCTGTCTATGTGGATGGATGCTCTTACCATGTTGACAACGACGGGGAGAAAGAACTGGTGGCTGGCGTAGGGAATGCATGGGTGAAGGAGTTCCCAGAACCCTCCGCTGGATACAAAATTGGTCCCCGAAGTAGTCAGGTGGCAGAATTGATGGCTGTGCATCAGGCCATCCTCACTGCTGTCCAGCGTCAACTCCACGAACTGGTCATAATCACAGATTCGGATTATGTACGGAACGGGTTCGTGGAGCACCTGGTCAACTGGAAAACCAGAGGCATGTTATGCGCTAATAACAAACCCCTGAAACATGGGAAGTTAATCCAAAACATTGATGATCTGGTTACCTCGAATGGGATGACCATCTACTGGAAGAAGATCAAGGGTCATTCCAAAGTAGAGGGACCAGACAAAACTGGAAATGACTTAGCTGATCAGCTGGCCAAAACCGGGGCCATCAAAGGGGATCTAATCGAAATAGAGTCCCTGTTGGGGGAAATCCAGGTCACTGCTATCACTAGGTCCCAGACAAATGCTCACAATGATCTTTCAACTGCACAATGGAGTAAGGAGACCCCTGATGCTGATTTAATTACAGCTCAGAAGGGGGATCCAATTATTGCTAAGTTTTACCAACACCTTGAGGACCCTGAGAACTTTCCCCTGACGGATACCGATTGCATTGGGAAAGAGGACCTAAGAGTGTTGATGAAATGTCCAAAAATGTTCCGAATCCAAGACGGTTTGTTGGTAAGGAAATCCCAAGCTGGCCATGATCAGTGGGTGGTTCCTACCTCATGCCGAAGCCTGATGTTAAGTCACGCCCATGATGCGGCCACCGCCGGTCATAGGGGGTTTCACACAACACTGGAAATCTTAAGAGAGGTTGCATACTGGCCACACATGCGGCAGGACCTCGACCAATACTTGAAGGGGTGTCTTGTGTGTGCACAATTTCAGCCATCATCCCTCACACACCGTGCGCCTCTCCAAAAGAGGGGGATGACACTGCCATGGTCAGATTTGCAAATCGACTTTGTAGGCCCTGTGATTCGCTCGTCTAAAGGAAACAAGTACATGTTGACCGTTACATGCTTGTTTACCAAGTGGGTGGAATGTCTCCCAGCCCCAAACTGCAAGGCAGAAACAGCAGCTGCCCTCATGATTAACCACATCTTTTCCCGTTTTGGTCTACCTCTAAGGATTGAGTCAGACAGGGGTAGCCACTTCACTTGTGAAGTAATGACAAAGATGTGGGAGATACTGGGGGTCAAAAGAAAGCTACATATTGCTTACCGGCCAGCTTCTTCTGGAGCAGTGGAGAGATATAACCGAACCATTGTGAGCATCTTAAAAAAGTTTGTGGCAGATTCTGGGCCAAGTTGGGATATCCGATTACCTCTGGTCCTAATGGCCATCAGATCTACCCCTTCATCTGCAACCAAAATGTCGCCATTTGAGTTGATGACTGGACGCAAGATGGTGCTTCCCCAGCATTTGCTTTACAGAACCCAAGAGCAAACGTTGATAAATGCCTCCACAACTCATGAGTATGTGGAGAATTTAAGGAAACACCTTCAGCATGCTTTTGCCTATGCTCAGCGGAATCTAGAAAGATCAGCCGAGAGCATGAAGACCCACTATGATTTAAAAACTACCCGAAAGGAATATAAGGTGGGTGATCGGGTCTATCTATACAATTTCCAAAGGAACCAGGCCAAACAGCGAAAATTCTTGCCTACATGGAAGGGACCGTTTGAAATTATAGATAAGATCTCCCCTGTTGCCTATAAGATCTGCATCCCCAAAGGCAGTCTGGCGGAAGGGGAAGACAAGTGGGTCCATATTAACCAGCTAAAGTGTTGCCATCCCAGGCACACTTTGCAGCAACTGGAGGAGTCCTCTGCAATACCAGAGGGGACCGCTCCAGATTAATTCAGTTCCAACCCTAAAATATCCTACATATAGTCTCTAAAATATTATACTCTTGTAAGCCACTGTCTTTGAATGATAACTTGTATCTCAAAAGTAAAATGTTAGGTATGTTAAAGTATAAAATGTATATGTCTGCCACACCATTAGTAGTGATGGAAAAATGTCTACGAATAGGTATTGCCGCTTTTCTTTTGTCGTCCTAGGAGAAAGAAAACCTGGAGACTGGCCAAGGAGGACGATCCGGAGACCGGGAGCAGAGACCCAAGGGGCCCGGGGTACCGCCCAATCCTCCCATCAGGACCAGCAAGGAGAACTGATTGATCGACTGGAGGGAGGAAAAGATGCTGAACTGTGCCACCTATGGAATTGGAAGAAGAGGAGGCGAACATCCCAGATCTTGCGAGTTCCATCAGTGAAAGGACAGAATGGCCATCGCAAGAGGGGGGGCTTGTGGGATGTTTTTACCCATGCATCCAAGCCCTACAATAAAACTGTGCAGTACTGGCATGGAAAACATCATGATGGCCAGAACTCCCCAGAGAGTGCACAGGCAAAACATGAAGAATAGGCTGCCACCCATTTTTGCCTATGTGGTGAGCACAGGAGGGCACTGCCTAAAACCACCAGTGGGCTACACACACAGTAGCCTGAAACCATTGGGAATGGCAATGCTGATTGCCAAAACAGCAACTCAGAACTGTGGGGAATTCATTTTCTTAATCCCAAAAATGGTTGCATTACCAGTACTCACCACTATCAGAAAGCCGGCGTTTTAAAACCACCAGACTTTTGTGTAAAACTGAACAAATGAAACAAAACCAGACCAAGGAAAGACTTGCTAAGAGGTGGATACAATGTAAAACTATATTCTGAAATGACTTGAAGGAAGTAATTATTTAATGCATATGTAAAAATTGTCAGTTTGATTTGAATGTAGAAAACTGGGAACAAAAAGTGACATTTAGCTGAAACCTGGCTTAATGAAACTGGATTCTGCCTGACAACTACCCCCGACAGGAGTTGAAACCTGTTCAGCCACTCCCCTTGCCAAAAGGAGTTGTCACCTCTCTGATTAGATTAGGGGTGGAGCAGCTGGGGACTACAGGGAGTTGAACAAAGGCCTGCCCTGGACTCAGGCAAATGTTATATTGGGGGGCCGTAAGGTGGCTTCCTCTTAGGGGAAACTGGGAGGGGCAGTGCCCTGCTAGCAGCTGAGCTTGGGGGAAGTGGATAAACTAGTTATTCCACCCTGTGATGTGGGAAGCCACACCCCTTTTTGACCAGGGCATAATTTTAAAAAGATAGATAACTCATAGTGCGGACTTGTCAGAATTATATAAGTAATATCATTATTTTTGTGATTTTTCTGTAAACATTTTGAGAGGCGTTAGGACCCTGTGGTGTATTCTGGGGGGTTGCTAGCGGAAATAGGGTCTCACTCCAAATGTCTGCATGTTAAAAATCTGACACTTCATCAATTAATGTCCATACTCCTTGCGCACATGTGTGTAATTTTGGGTAAATGTCCGATATTGCAAAACCAGTTAAAAAGCGCAAAATGTTGTCATTTTTGAATGCAAGCCCCCAGGAACATCAGAGGCGGACAAGCATGGACCATAAGGAATATATAATGTGCACATGTAATTTCAACAAATTGTATATCTGGGAAGGATGTATTTGAATCAAATATAGATTTGTGGGCAAACTGACCAGGAGAGGATCCTCTGACCCATAAACAGACTTCATCATGCTGACAATCCATTTCCTTCCCCCAATCATGGGAGAGGGGAGAATTGGGCCAATGACAAGTAGAGAGGGGCAGGCTTAGCTAGGCCCAGGCACACACCCATTTTCAAAACACATAAAAAGAGACTGCTGGGACAGGTAGAGACATTCAATTCCATTTGCTGCGGAGCATGCTGACCGACGACTTCACATCCAGAGATCCTACACTTAGACTTCCAAGCTAAACAGAGACTACAGAACTTTGAACCAAGAAGGCCCACTGCAAGCAAAAGTATTTGTCAGCAGGCCTCAAAATCATTTGAGAACTATTCCACAGCCAGGCGAGCTGTCTGAATTCTTTTGCCAAGAACTCTTGCCAGTACCCAGAAAGCAGTGTTACATCCAGAATCCACTTGATCCGGACCGGAAAGCAGAGCAGTATCCAGAACCAGAGACCAGAGATCCAGAGTGACCCAGACCGCTGTGAGCAGAACCAGAGAGCTGACCCAGATCACTGTGAAGTGCTGAGACCAGGACTGGAGTCCAGTCCAAAACCTGACCAGATCCGTGGCGAGGCCTATTTCAAATTTATATTGTGAGTACCTAGCAGAACTGTGAAGAACCAATCTCTTAGTTAAAATAATCTAATCCAAACTATTTTAACCTAAGTAGAACTGCCTCCTAGAAATCGTGTCATCTGTCATTTTTAAAGCTGCACAACTGTCACCTGTCAATTCTGCAGCTGCAAGCTGTCACCTGTCATTTTGAGTTTTACTTTAAATCCGAAAAACGACCTTTACAAAATCGTTCATATCTCTGAAACCGTTTGTCCTAGGAACTTGGTTTATATACTTTTGTCGTAATCACGATTCACGCACTCGCAAATTTTGCCGCGATTTGCGATTTGGCCTGATTTCTTTACCTGTAAAAAGATAGCAGCTTTTTGCTTTCCTTTGCTAAAAATTTGTTTGCCTCTTAATAACCATCCCTGAATCATTGCTAAAGTGAGCCTGAGCTCATCCCAAGTATCTCTCACTCACCCTGAACCTCCTAAAGGGAATTAAAAGCATTTTCAGCATATTTCTCACTTCATTGCCACCACATTCAAAGCACTTGGGCCTGTGTTTTAAAACTCATACCTGTTTTCTCTAAGCTTGCTGGGGTGGGAATTGAATTTCGTATTGTCTTTGATTGCATTCCTGAGAACTGTGTGCTCCTCTTTCCATCTCCTTCCATTTCTTACATTGCATAGGGCAGGGGGGTGAATTGGCAGAGAAAAAGTGATTATCTTATCTTTTGCTAAAATCATATCAAGTATTTCTGTACTGCATTTTATTCCTCATTGCTTTTCCCTTGAAATCATGAAAGTATTTTCGCTGCCTTATCCATCCTACACCAACTCCTCATTGATTATAAAGAAGTGTGCTAGTGTCAGATTACCCATTGTTGATTAACATTATATTTATAAGGGCGATATCGATTATTAATTATTATAAAAGCATGGTATCTATATTTTGTTTTATTTCTCAAATAAACCTTTTAAACTTGCAAAACAGAACTACTTCTTGGCTCAGTGGAGTCAGGGGGATTCTAAGAGAGGGGTGTTATATAGGGGTAGTCATCCAGAACTCATGAACTGGACATAAAGATATATCAATAAGGGTTTCCATTCAGTATCCCAGACTAGGCATTGACTTAGCTGTAGTGTTGAATTGAATCCTCTTACAGTGCCCACAGTTCATTACTGCTGCTCAGTATTGCCCTTAATCGATTACTACTGCTCAGTATTGACCACAATTGATTACTGCTGCTCTCTCTGCCCACAACGTATTATTGCTGCTCCCTGCGCCCACATCGGGCCTACAATATGGCCAACATTCCATGCCCTACTCCATCAAATATCCCTCCTACCCTCTTCCTACCATCTTACTCCACCAAACACAACCTCCAAGCTACCCACCCGAAAACCACCATCCGCACAATACTGCCAAGAACCACTAGCTCTAGAACCCAACTACTAGTCATCAGCTCAAGACACCCAAATAAAACTTCAAATGCCAGCCACCATAACTCACAGACCACAGGCCTCCCCAAACCTGCCACAAACCCAGCCCTACACAGCATGCCCAAAGCTCCACCTACCTCTACCACAAAAGAAGCAACCATAAGTAAAAACAAAGAAAAAAATTGACCCCTATAACACCTTCCAACTTGCATTGTGCACTGATCAATTCCAGATCCCTTTCTGCTCACGCCATAGAAATCCATGACCTCCTAACCAACCTCGACCTTGACATCCTCGCCATCACTGAAACCTGGCTACACAATGCAGCTGGCCCTGCCCTCTCACTAGCCATTCCGCCAGGATGCACCATCTTTAGAAAAGACAGACCTCTAACCATAGGCGGGGGAGTAGCCCTCATAGCCAAGGACCACCTAGAGATAAGACAATCATCTTCCAATCTCGGAGAAAATATTGACTCTCTTGCAGCCAAGATCTCGCTATCCGCCAAAACCACCATCACCATCACCATCAATCTAGCCTACCGTCCACTAGGCCCTATATCTGACTTCCATGACAACCTCATACACCTCCTAGCTGAAAACTTAAAAACAACCACTAAAACCATCCTCCTGGGCGATCTCAATCTGGGATTCAATGACCAGAAGGACAGACCATCCATAGTCTTGGTACAAGCACTTCAAGAACTAGGCTTCAATCAAAATATCCACGCACACACATACTGCAAAGGACGCACCCTTGACTGGATAGCGGACCACAAGTGCGACATCGACATCAGCTCCATCACACCCACCCCATGGTCCGACCACTCACTTGTACATTTCCTCATCCCTACACCTGAAACCAAAGCTAAAATAAAACAGCCCAACACCACCAGCCATGGCCAGAAGAGCCAGGAACCTCACTAAAGAAAGGATTCTCCCCTATTTAGACACACTCACTTCCAACCTCCCCTCCGCCCCAGACGCAGCAGTACTGGCGGACATCTACAAATCCACGATTAGTACAGCGATAGACATCATCGCCCCTCTCCAAAGGAAAAAAGCCAAGAACATTAAACACTCCAATACTTGGTTCTCAGCAGAACTAAAAGAACTGTGCAGTATAAAATACAAAGCGCTAAACATATGGCAAAGCTCCCCAAACGCCTCTTAACTATCCCTGTACAAATCATTGGCTACACAATACAAAAAAGCCATTATTACAGCCAAATCTACATCTTACAATGATAGAATCTCTAATGCTAGCTCTGAATCGAAAGAGCTCTTCGTCCATTTTCAAAGAACTTTCCACACCAGCCACCAAGACCCAAGAGATTGTTAAAGATCAAACTTGGTGCAACACCATACAGTACGCCCTCCTGAACAAAATTGAACTCCTGCAGAAGAAAATTCTAGACCACCACAAAAACCTCACTCAGCACATCAAATCAGCCTTCCACGCTGAGACAGATAGAAGCCACTAAAGACCACCCTATTACACCTTTCAAATTCTGAGAAATCTCTGAACTAGAAGTAATAGAAAATGTGAATAAAATCAAGCCCTCAAACTGCAAAGGTGACGCCTGCCCCATCAAACTAGTCAAAGACTGCGCAGAAACACCTGCACTGTTTCTCAAGTCATTTATCAATGCCTCCTTCAACTTGAATTCAGTCCCAGAAAGCCTAAAAGAAGCCTGGGTGCGCCACTTCTCAAAACACCCACCCTAGACCCAGAAAATGCCAATAACTACAGACCTATCACCACTGTCCCTTTCCTGTTCAAGATTCTGGACAAAGTGGCCTACACGCAAATCCAGCAATACTTGGAAGAAAATCACATCCTTGGAAGAAGACAATCAGGCTTCCGTACAGGACGCGGGACAGAGTCTGCCCTACTCGATCTCAAAATACAAATCTGCGACATCATGGACAAAGGTAAACCGGCACTTCTGCTCCTACTGGACCTGTCCGCTGCCTTTGACCTGGTCAACCATGACATCCAAAGTTTACAACTAAAAAACAAAGCCCACTTCTCTCCTCAAACCATCTCCTGGCTTACTTCCTTCTTCAAGGGTCGACTCACGAAAGTCTTCTCGGATTCCACCTGCGCCACCCCGACCACCATCCACTGTGGAGTCCCACAGGGCTCATGCACAGCCCCTACACTGTACAATATATCCACCCTTCCACTGTTCAATGACCTGGATTGTCGCGACATAGCCTACACCAACTATGCCGACGACACCCAAGTCCTTCTCCCCATCACCGGCATCTATGAACAAGACGCTGCGGCACTAACCAAAATGTACACAGCCATCTCAACTTGGATGGCAGCCAACGGCCTCTGTTTAAATGGAGACAATACAGAGATCCTCATGGTAGGCACCAAGGAAACCTTGAACAAACTCCCACCACAATACAAAACCTTTAATATTGACAACTCCGCCATTACTGTCTCCTCAGCAGTAATAACCCTAGCAGTATACCTTGACGCAACTCTCTCAATGTCACGTCAGGTTAATGCCATAGCCTCCTTCGCTGCGCTCACCATTAAGGTAATCAATGCGGTTAAACCTTTCCTCTCCACGAAAAACTGCCTATCGATAGCTAGAGCCACAGTAGGCACCAAACTTGACTACTGCAATGCCCTATTCTTGGGCACCTCTGCAAAAAACCAAAATGAAATTCACACAGAACAATGCGCTGAGAGCAGCGCTGAGTATTCCCAAAAGGGAACACATCTCTCAGGCCACGAAAGAGGCCCACTGGATACCTGTAAAGGATTGCATCCTTTTCAAAACTATGTCCATCACACATAGATACCTCTCCTTACCTATCCGAAAGGATCATGCTCAACTCGTCCACCAGACCCACCAGATCCCATCTGACCAACCAGATTTACATGCCCACTTTCAAAAGAAGCAAAGAAGGTGGGTCCAGCTTTCAACACCTAGCTCCAAAAAGCTGGAACGCACTACCCACGGCACTAGGAAATGAAAAACCCTACACAGCATTCCGGGAATTGCTGAAAACCACGCTGTTCAACTAACCTGTCTCTTCACCTTTTTCATGTGTTGACTGTATGTAACGCAATGAACTTACCTACATGATGTAATGTATTCCTGTGCCAAGTGAGCATACTGTAACAGCGCCACGATGCCCCTGAGCCGATGTGCGCTATACAAATTCAAATAAATAAATAAATTAAAATTCCAAATGTGCAGAGCCAACGGACAGGTTCCTAATGCATACCTCTCAACTCTTACACTTTTGGCAGCGCTCTGACCCGCCAAGCTTCCCACATGCCCATGGGATTCCAGGGGCATTTCACCCAGCAAATACAAAATCGGGGGGTTTCACCCACCCAGGGCCAATGAAAGGTTGAGAGCTATGCTAATGCATATTTGGTTATGTAGCGCTGCTTAGAACACAGCTTCCTGTGAGCACACAAGACCCACAAGAAAATTGTCATATAGTGTCAGGATGAATGATTACCTCAAAACTGACAAATGGCACAACTGTGAAGAAATGAGGAAATATGGCGATAAAGTAACAGGTGCATAAGTGGGGGAGGGTTTTTGGTCACTCCGTGGCCCCGTTGACGGCCATTTTGTGTAATGTAATGGACATCTCGTCCATGTCTAGATGCGCACTCTTTGCTACGAGGAACGGCGCCATGTTTGGCATGTGTGACGCACGCCTGTAGCCTGAGCAATGTGTTAGACGCGAGCCCGTGCTGGAGAACGGCGAACGGCGGCATATGTTCACCGTATGCCAGAAACTGGAAACTGCTAGCCCGCAAATCGCACGTGCTGTAAATCTGTTTCACATGACAAAGAACTCCCCCCAACCCCGAAAAAACAGATGATCAAAAATGCAGATAAAATAGAAACAACACTATAGAATAAATGAACATATGTCTTGAAATGACCCAAAAAAACAGATGCTAGGTTTTATTTCCTGTAGTATGTCACCTCGCGCTGCGCCAGGCACACTTCCTCCTTCTCGCAGGTTCGCTCTTCCTGCATTCGTTTAAGGCCTCCTCGTTGTGCCGGAGGCCTTTGTTTTCGGTTTGTGAGGGGAGTGCGGTGTATTGACAGCTGGGTGCATTGGCCGATTTCTGGTCTCTCTGGGCCCAGTTCCCGCCCCTGCCTGATGGTTGCACGCGCACATGGATGCCTGGGAAGCCTGCTTGGGGCTCAGGGTGCGGGAGGGAGGGAGGGAGGGAGGAAGGAAGGAAGGAAGGAAGGAAGGAAGGAAGGAAGGAAGGAAGGAAGGAAGGAAGGAAGGAAGGAAGGAAGGAAGGAAGGAAGGAAGGAAGGAAGGAAGGAAGGAAGGAAGGAAGGAAGGAAGGAAGGAAGGAAGGAAGGAAGGAAGGAAGGAAGGAAGGAAGGAAGGAAGGAAGGAAGGAAGGAAGGAAGGAAGGAAGGAAGGAAGGAAGGAAGGAAGGAAGGAAGGAAGGAAGGAAGGAAGGAAGGAAGGAAGGAAGGAAGGAAGGAAGGAAGGAAGGAAGGAAGGAAGGAAGGAAGGAAGGAAGGAAGGAAGGAAGGAAGGAAGGAAGGAAGGAAGGAAGGAAGGAAGGAAGGAAGGAAGGAAGGAAGGAAGGAAGGAAGGAAGGAAGGGACTTATGAACCGCCTAGTTAGGAGGGGGCGAAGGAAGGAAGGAAGGAAGGGACTTATGAACCGCCTAGTTAGGAGGGGGCGAACCCCCGATATGGCACTACATTTTGTGCAAATCATCATCGTCGATGCTGGTGTGTGGATCACTGCAGAGGCACATGTGACTGGAAGATTGGATCAGAGACTGGAAGTTGCTGGTGCACACTATTTTGTCAAGGTTTGGTATGTGGATAGCTGCTGGTGCACACAATCTTTCCATCCTATGCCTGTCCGGCGCGTGGCCTCCTTATGGTGCACACCTGGTTCCCCGGCTGCTGATCCGATCACTGTATATAACACCACATCCCTGTGGTTACTGTGCACACACGATGTATACTACTCTGGTGTTTGCATCACGGTGGATCAGGGTCGGATCGAGCCGTCAGCCAATCGCCCCGTGGCCGATACAAAATCATGGAGGAGACCTGGGGGCTGTTTCCTGAAGTCCACGCTGGGCCGGTCTCCGGCCCAGGTATGGGCTTCAGTGTGCCTTCACACTTCAGGAACCGGCCCCCAGGGCCTCTGCCTCGCCACCGTACGGACACAAGTTGCAAGTAAGTAACTTACAGATCCTTTGCAATTGCAGCCCCATCGCCGCCGGCCCGCTGCAGATGCAGAGAAAGGTAACACCGAGACACCATGGCGCCAGCAGCAGTCAGTGTTTCAAAACACTGGAGGGGGGAGCGGTAGGGTTGGGCGTGGCCAGGGCTGCCTCAGCCCGGCCTCCTCCCTCCCAGTGATTTGTTACCACATCTGCTCTCTGCCTGCAGCAGTGAGCTGCTTTTGGCGGCAGTGTGGGCCAGGACTTCTGTGTCCAAATACAGCTCAGAAGGTTAGGTAAATTGCTGCAATGTTTCATGTTTAGACCTTCCTGTATAAAGCCTATGGCTTTTTTCAAATGCCTACTGCAAAATGGGTTGTATTAAAATATGTTGTTTCGAGATGGGCATGGGTATGGCTCTTCGCTCCTCTCTGTGTAGGAATGTCTGCTCCCTTAGCGAAAATCAAAGGTTGGCACCCGTGTTGCTGAATGCCATGTCGGTGCACCGTGCATGTTTTTAACTTTTTTTTTTTATGTTGACAATGACCATTTAGTGTAAGCCTCGTTCTGCATAACTAGTGTCGGTGTCAATGACCATCGACTGCCTTGGGATTTCATGGTTCACATAAAAGTGCTGCTGCTGGTCGAGGCAGGCTGGGTGGTACAACGCCACTCTAGAGGCCCTGGTCGGGGATGTAATTTGTAAAGGGCCTGGTCACGGGGTTGAGAATTAACTTTAGCTTTGTGGCGGCAGGAGGGAAGGCATTCCAACAGCTTTCCTCTGCTTGATACAAGTTTGTAAATTAAATGGGCATAGAATAACAAGGTGTGTACTTTTAGAACTCACTGGGAAGCAACTTGCCTAACTATGGCCATGCATGAAAGGAGGCGTCAAAAAGGAGGGGCCAAAACTGAAGCTTTTCGCTGCTCTTCTGTCATTGGGCTATTTCATTGCAAGTCTTTATCAAAGCGTGGCTTTCATATCTGGGAGTGCAGTATTGCTACCCTTGAAGGGCCTTGTTTTGGTAGAGCAGTGTGAGTGAAAAGACTTTCATTGTATATTGTGACGCTCACCGTGCCTGCAAGTCTGCATCCAGTCTTCTGCCACGCCCGCCTCGAGTCTGGAGCTCCTAGAAAGAGGGAGAAAGAAGGAGACAAGGTTAGAACAAGAGCAATACCTTTGATCCTTACCTGAATTCCCGATCCACTGCGCCTTCGAGCTGGAAGAAAGAAGTTATTTTATGCGCGTTGCCTCGCCTGCTGCAGCGCCGCCCTAAACTCACCGGCCTTCGCAGCATCTTCACTATCCACCGCATCCTTCTGCATGCTCCCGCCGCACTCCGGCACCTAAGGGGAACACAAGAACAGCAAGGTGAGCCAAGGGAATAAACAGAGGCAATATTAGTTACCCCCATAGACTTACCTGATTTTACCGCCGGGGGTACTATTCCTCTTCACGGGTCGGCGCAGCCTCCACCGCATCTTCGCCGCACCTCTGCCCCTAAAGGGAACAAAAGGACAGCAAGGTGAAACAAAGGGACAAACAAGGGGAATCCTTCTCACCACAATAGGCTTACCTAATTTTACCGCCGGAGGCATTATTCCCAGAGACTTCATAATTTCTCTCAGCACCTGAATAAGGGAGAAAGCAACAGGTTAAATATTGACATTATTTTATCGAACTGTGTCGGATAATACAAATCCTTACCTGAATGTTACCGGTTGCCACGAGGAACTCTTCGCTAGGGTCAAGCTGCAACCTGCAAGGAATCGGACAAGAGTGAAAGTCAGACATTTGAACTCTTACGAACTATTTACTTACAGCGTCTTGCCAGAAATCTCAGAGTCAATATTGTTCTGGAACTCACCAATTCCTTCGAACCAGTGAAGCAACTGGTTATCTACGCGCCCCTGCGCTCAATGCAGGATGGAGAGCTCATCTTTCCAAACCATCAGGTGAGACTATAAGAGGGGACATTAAAGGTGATCAGTGGGGAGAACAGCGGGGGTGGGGGTTAAAACTCAACTCCACGGATGGTTAATTCCCTTTCTCCATTTGCAGAAGAATACTCCTACGGGCCATGCAAACGAAGCTAGGTGGGCCAATCCAGTCTGTCATCTCGGCACTACGCGTCACATTGGTGGAGACCGCAGCTGTCCATTTCAGATTGACGCCCCTGTGAGAGCCAGGTGAGCGTAACAGAACGCGAAGCCTACCCACAAATTCCCACCCGGGCGTTATGGATACCTCAGAAACTAACCAATTGGCCCAATTACTAGGGGGAACTGAGGGCTGAAGTAAGCTCCGCCCGTCAAGAAACCAATGCTCTTAGGAGAGAACTGATTTTGTCAAAGGAGCGAACTGATGACCTTGCTAGGCAACTACTGCAAAGCCAGGCTGGACAAACACCCCTACCAGGACTCGGGGGAAATCCAGCTCCTGTGTCATCGAGTAACCCTGTGCAAATAAACCTACCAGGAACTATTCCATTAGCTCCGCCCGAGCGCTTTGCCGGGGACCGCAAAAGGTTTTCCGCGTTTATGAACCAGTGCCGCTTGCACTTTTTATGCAGATCTGGAGCCTTCCCAAACGATCAAGCCAAGGTAGCCTTTGTCTTGTCATATCTCAGCGACAGTGCAGCTGATTGGTCAATTCCACTAGTTAATCAGGATGACCCAATTCTTCGGGATTTTCATGGCTTTCAAATGAGCATGGAAAGACTATTTGCCTGGCACTCCCAAGGACAGGCCCTGGATAACGAACTTTTGTCCCTACGACAGGGTAACCAGGACCTTCTATCCTACATCGCGACCTTTAATAGGTTGATAGTGGAAACTGGATGGCCCGA